>NC_138114.1:6410626-7010626 GCF_964146895.1 Miniopterus schreibersii
CATCAGCCTCCCCCACCCTCTAACCTAACCAAGCCCACAACCAATACGTTTCAGGAGAAAGGAGGGCAGGCTGCTGGGCTCGGTGGAGGGGAGCACGAGGCGGCTGGAATCACACCAGTTTCCGCTTCTTAATGGAACAAGGGCAGCCCCGGTCACAGCATGAGACTCGGCCCGGTGTCTCACATCACAGTTCTCTGAGTTGACCAGACCTTCAATGGCAACCCAGGAAACAGACAGGAAGGTGACAAGCGAGCAACTCTACTTCCCCCCAGACTTCTGGACACAGAAGGAACCCCGGCAGGTTTCACCACAGTCGGCTCCGCTGCCACCAACACCATCAGGGCCTATCACCAAAGAAGCCAGGACAACACAGGCCGGCCGGCAGGGTGTCAGGGGCACTCTGCAGACAGCAAGGGAGCTGTGGACCTTGCTCCCTTCCTGAGTCCAAGAGGAGGCTCTGGCAGAGGCTTCTCCTGGTTCTTCTGAGTTTTCCAAGGGGCTGAGGCTGGGAGAAACGGGGTGGGGGAGGGTGCCGGGCTGGGCACCCCCTCATACACTCTTCTCGCCCTCGCTCTGTTCCTTGGCAGAAAGGGTCTTGTCCTGGCTGCCGTCCGGGGGCGCTGGCTTGCCCACAGGGCTGGGGCTGCTGCTGGTAGATGGCAGGAGGTTGGCTGACTGCAGGACGGCCTCCGAGTGCTCGCGAGCCTTCATGCGCAGGGCGGCCACGCTGGCCGTGCGGTTACTCTGGCAGCCGTAGGTAGGGAGGAAGGAGAGCCCCATGGGGTCTGGGACACAGCAAGAGCACAGTGGGCCCCCTGGAAGGAGGAAAAACAACAGGCCGCCATCACTGTCCATGTTCTGTCTCCCAGGACTTGGGGTGGGAGCAAAGGGCTAATTGATACTGTTTGGGTCTGGATTCTAAAGGGAGAGGTAACGAATGTTCCGGGCCCCGAAGATGCACAGCTCAAAGGGATCCGGTTGACAGTCCAAAGGATTATCAGAGCCTCAGAGACCCGACCACTCCTGGTTCCCTCACTAATCACCTGTGTGGCCCTAGGCCAGTATCTTGGCTTCTCTGAGCCTTAACTTTCACGTCTGTAAAATGTAATGATACCTACCTCACAGGATCATTATGAGGATCTAATGATATAATCCTACAATCCCCAAACTATGTGCCACAGCACCCTAAGAACTCACAGGGTGCTGCAGTGAGATTTCAAATGTTCAAGATCAGGGGAAACCCAGCCACATCCATCAGAGGCCATCCAGGCTGCCCGCTAAAAGGCAACTCACAGACTTAACTCAAGATCAAGCGGAACTCCTTTAAGGACATCACATTTTTTGTGAAGCTGAAATTAGCTCTGTTTTGCAAGTACCACACAAAAATCCACGTGGAACATAAAATGAGGTGGCCTCCAATATGGCTCCAAGGTCACAGAAGCCATGCAAAGCCCACTGGGCACATCCCATTAGAAAGTCATGGTAGCTGTTTACAAATGAAAGAAAAATATTATTTTTCTTTTTTGTTTTATAATATGTCTTTATTGATTTCAGAGACAGGAAAGGAGAGGGAGAGAGACAGAAACATCAATGATGAATGAGAGTCATTGATCCACTGCCTTCCTGCACGCCCCCTGCTGGGGATCGAGCCCACAACCAGGGCATGTGCTCTGACCGGTAATGGAACCTCGATCTCCTGGATCCTAGGTTGATGCTCAACCACTAAGTCACACCAGCAGGAGAATATTATTTTTCTTTTAATTTATAAATATTATTCTTCCAATGGCTACTAAGCTGTTGGGACATAAATACTTATTGAGTTGCTTGGGCCTAACCATTTTATGAACAGACCATTGGATATTTCTTATGGCCCAAGAACATCCTGAAAAATTAAGTGAGGCCTTCAGGGCACTGTGGACTGAGGGTTGAGAGCCTCTGAAGACACCAGTCTGGCTAGCACTTAACACAGGTCCCATGTGGGGGTGGGGCTCCAGAACAATAGCCCAGCCCAGTCTGCCAGCCCCCCCTTCCTGGCCCACTCCAAAGACAGGGACAGGAACAGGGTGGCCCTCTGCTGTGCTGGGCTCGAGGAGCCACCCTCTTCATGGATCATCCTCGGCCATGCAGTCATTCAGCAACTGTCCCACAAGAATCTGGCCCAGGTGACTAATCAGCAGAAAGAAGGCAGCTAAAGCCCAGCCTCATGGAGCACAATTCTGGTGGGTGGGGAAACCACAGACGTCAAGTCTCTGATGCAAAGGCAGGTGGTGGAAAGTGCTGTGGATACAGGAATGGAGCACAGTGCTTGGAAGAGACCTGAGTGCGAGAGTCGAAGAGAGCCATGTGGATGTGCAAGAGAGCACGCTAGCTGGGGGAGACAGCAACAATGGCACAGACCTGGGGACAGAAGTCACCTGTTCAGGGAGCCAAGGGATCTTCAGAGTGACTAAAGCCAGAGACTTGCATCTGAGGGGAGTTGCAGATGGGTGGTCAGGGGCCACCAAGGCCAGACTGTCCTGCAGGCCACGCAGGACACAGTGAGGGGGAGCCTCAGTGGGTTTGAGTAGAGAGCCATGAGCTGACCTGCAACAGGGGCTGGAGAAGCTGCAATAATGCAGTCCCAGCTGACAGGGGCTTGGCCCAAGGTAGGCTGGAGGGGAGGTGTGAGAGGTGACCAGACCTGGGTTTTTGTTGAAGGTTAGAGCCTGCGCAGATTGCTCATGGACTGCAAGAAGGGAGTAATTAAACAAGTGGAAGAATATACCATGCTCATGGATTGGAAGAATTAATATCATTAAAATGTCCATACTACCCAAAGCAATTTATAAATCCAATGCAATTCCTATTAAAATACCAACAGCATATTTCACAGACCTAGAACAAACATTTCGAAAATTTATATGGAACCAAAAAAGACCCCGAATAGCTGCAGCCATCTTGAGAAAAAAGAACAGAGTGGGAGGGATCACATTACTGGATTTCAAACTGTATTACAAAGCCATTGTAGTCAAAATGGCCTGGTATTGGTACAACAACAGGCATATAGATCAATGGAACAGAACAGAGACCCCAGAAATAGACCCACGCCATCATGGTCAGTTAATATTTGACACAGGAGGCAAGAGCATCCAATGGAGTAAAGACAGTCTCTTCAATAAGTGGTGCTGGGAGACTTGGGCAGATAAATGCAAAAGGATGAAACTAGACCACCAACATTCACCATACACAAAAATAAACTCAAAGTGGGTAAAAGACTTAAATGTAAGTCACGAAACCATAAAAATGCTGGAAGAAGACATAGGCAGTAAAGTCACAGACATCCCACTTAGTGGAATTTTCACTGATACATCTCCTAGGGCAAGAGAAACAAAGGAAAAAATAAACATATGGGATTACATCAAACTAAAAAGCTTCTGCACAGCAAAAGAAAACAGCTCAAAATACAAACAATCCCCACTGTCTGGGAAAACATATTTGCCAAGGATGCATCTGATAAGGGGCTAATTTCCAAAGTGTACAAAGAACTCATAGCACTCAGCAAGAGGAAGACAAACAACCCAATTAAGAAATGGGCAAAGGACTTAAATAGACACTTCTCCAAGGAGGACATACGGATGGCCAAGAGACACATGAGAAAATGCTCCACGTCGCTAATCATCAGAGATGCAAATTAAAACCACAATGAGGTATCACTTCACACCTGTCAGAATGGCTCCATCAACAAATCAACAAACCACATGTGCTGGTGAGGGTGTGGGGAAAGGGGAACCTAGTGCACTGCTGGTGGGAATGCAGACTGGGGCAGCCACTATGGAAAATAGTGTGGAGGTTCCTCAAAATTAAAAATGGCCTTTTGACCCAGTGATTCCACTCCTAGGAATGTATCCTAAGAATCCTGAAACATTAATCAGAAAGGATATATGCACCCCAATGTTCATAGCAGCACAGTTTACAGTAGCTAAGATCTGGAAACAGCCCAAGTGCCCAGCAGTAGCTGAGTGGATAAAAAGCTGTGGGACATTTACGCCATGGAGTACTACGCAGCTGTAAAGAAGAAGAATCTCGTACCCTTTGGGACAGTATGGATGGACCTGGAGAATATTATTTAAGTGAAATAAACCAGGCAGAGAAAGACAAACATCACATGATCTCGCTTATATGTGGAATCTAAAGAACTTGATAAACTGATGAAGAGAATAGATTCAGTGACATGGAAGCATGGATCAGACTGACGAATGTCAGAGGGAGGGAGGAGGGTGGGTGGGTGGAGGGGGAGAGAGTAACCAAAGAATTTATATGCATATATGCACAACCCAAGGACAGGGACAATGGTGGGAACTGGGGAGGGGGATGGGACGGTGTGGAACGGGTCATTGGGGAGAAAAAGGGACATCTGTAATATTTTAAACAAAAATAAAATTTAAAAATTAAAAAAAAAGAAGGGAATAAATGGAATAGTCACAGATGATGCCTGGATTTGGGCCTGAGCATCTGAATGAATGGAGGGGCCATCTCTGAGATGGGCACAAACAGAGAGAAAGATTTTTTTCAGGGGGAAGGAGGAATATGGAGGGTCTGGCCATGTAACCCTGTGGTTCTAATAGCCATCTGAGTTCCAAGGGGAGAACTGAGCAGTGCTCAGCAGTGCTGGCATCATCCCTGTCCTTGAGGGAGACCCATGGGCTCCAAGGGCCCAGCACAAGCAGGTGGGGAGGCCAGAGTCACACACACCTTGTGCCCAGAGAGGGTAGGTAGACTCAGCTGCCAACATGACATAATCTGAGAGATTTCATGAGCCCCTTGAATTGGTCAAATGGTAGGTGTGGTCCCAGCAAGAGGAGTGAACTGAAGCAGTCTCTGCCAGCCAGCCAGCCTAGGCCGGCTGCGGGGCCAGATCCCATCCAGTGAGCTGTTCCACCGTGGCCCTGCCAAGGACAACTGGGATTCAGTGTCTCCCTGAGGCCTGAGACCTGGGAGAAGGCAGCAAAGCAGCCCTTCCCTCCGTGCTCTGCTTGTCCCTTGGCTCTTTCTGGAAGTACTCACTGACTTGGGGAAAAGCAACATTGCAAATAGTGTTTTGGACCGAAATCCATACTTGTTGAATGCATCTAAATCCCTCGCTGTGGCCTTCAAGACCTTGTGTGACAGGTGCCCCCGCCCTCTCCTCTTCTCGCTCAGGCGCCGGCCAGGCCTCCCCCCAGGCCCACATGCAAGTGCAACAGAGCTCTCCCTGGGAGCTGCGGGGACCAGAGCCAACGCCGCCTGCCACCTCCCTGTGCCTCAGCCTCCCAACAGCGTCAGGGTGGAGCCTCTGCCTTGATCTCCTTTTGCAGATGAGGCGGCTGAGGTTCCATAGTAAGTGGCAAAGCCACACCTCACAGCAGGCCAAGGGCCTGCTCCTTAACCGCTGTGTCCCTGTCTCAGAAGAGGACAGTCCCCTGGGACATGGGCCCTCCTTCCGGGGCTGCCTGAGACCAGAGAGACCCTCCCTGCGCCTTAGAAAGCTCTCCCCAGCCCTGCCTCCCGCCTCCTCAGGGCTCCCTAGCTGGGCTCCTTTAGGCCCTGCGCCATCTCTGCAGCCCTGGCTTCAGGGTAAGTGGATTGCCAACTGTTTGTGGGCTTGCGTGCTGTTTCCCACACACAGCCCAAGACAGTAGGCTCCTAAAGGGGCAAGTACCTTTCTGTCTCATTCGATACCTGTCCCAACACCCTGCACAGTGCCTGCAACAGGCCGGGCCCCAGGGAAGGATTTGTGGAAGGAGGGAGGAGGGCAGGGAGGGTGCCTGGCCCAGGGCCCACCGGTGGGATGGCCTTCTGGAGGCAGCAACTGATCATTCCCACCCACCTTTCTCAGGACAGGTTCCCTGTGCCAGGGCCAGGCTCCTTCCTCTCCCCTCCAGCCTCAAGCACATCGGGGCACCTTTCTCTTCCTTTCCACTCATGCTCAGGCAAAAGGAGGCTCACCTTCACCAACACCCACCGTTGCCTCACCTCACCATTCTGGCCACCAGAAGGGGTGGGCATTACTCGGCCCCACTCTCTAGCTAAGGCAGCTGAGGCTTCGATAACTGCCCAAGTTTGCACAGTTCATTGCAGAGGCAGGACCAGAACCTCCCGACGGCCTTTCCCTTCTCGGGCAGTGTAACAGGAGGTCAAGAGGCAGCAGTCACGTCCTGCCTCCATTTTGACCAAAGGGCCGATACAGCAGGCAGCAGATACCAAGGTGAGAGGAGACAAACAGCAAACACCAAGTTTACAAAGGGGATTCTGAGAGCTCGCCCATAATACCACACCCCTGGCAGGCCTCAGCTTGGTGACATTTCCAGGGATGGAAACAAAGAATTGCACTGGGTCAGTCCCAAGTCCTGACTGTCCCACTTCTCCTAGTGACTCTCACACAGACACAGACACATGACACCAGGCACGGACACATGACACCTGGCATGACTCCGCAGGTGGCTGCAGTCTTTGCTGGTCCCCTGTGCCATGAGCCCAGGGGGCCACCCCACAGGGGAGGCTGCCTTCCCTCCAAGTGTCCCTCCCACAGGGAGCGCACATGTGGAGACACCAAAATACGAAGAAAGTGAGCCAGCTCGGCAGTAGGAATACAGTAGAACCTCAGTTCTTGAACTTAATTCATTTTGGAAGGCTGTTCAAGAAATGTGTTTGAAAACCAAATCATTTTTTCCCATTAGAAATAATGTAAATTGAATTAACTTGTTCCAGACCCCCAAATGATTCCGTTTTAATCTTTCTTATATACAGTACACTTCTAACGCACTGTTTAATCTGTACAAACATTTCTTTTCTTAAATTTATCGAACCACCCCCTACTAGCCTTAAAAGAATCCCTTCCAGCCCTCATTCCGGGGTGTCTTTCAGGAGGTCAGATGCAGCATTTTCACTTTTTCACATGTCACTGCCTCCCGAATGCTGTCACCGGCTAACTGCTTTTCCTTTCCCAAATCAGCAGCAGTGTTTCTACCTCTTCAGTTGCCTGTGATTGTTGTTTCCCCCCCACTCCCAGCACCTTCACACCCTTAGCAACATCAACACCTTGTGGGCCTCTTTGTGTTTTAAAATTGTGCTAATCGTCCATTTCACCAGCAACAAAACAAAGACCAAAAAAACACAAAATTATTCACAGCACAGTTTCCTGAGATGTTAACTGGAGGTTTAGCAGTAAACTAACTCATACTTGCTCACTTTCTCCTTTGTTTGTGGCCTGAGAGATGCTTTTTGTCATGCTGATGTATCAGCATGAAAGGGTTGTCAGATTTGATAACCGAGACATTTTTTCCATGAACAACTTGGTTGAGATGGGAGACATTTGAGAACCAAGGTTTGACTATACTGAAGATTATCTTCTCTGTGTCTGTGTCAAATTTTTCTCATTTTCCTACAATGAATGTGAACTTCTTTTAATTAAACTCAAAATCACATCTTTAATTTTAAATGAATGTTCAAAAGAAGGAAGACTGGAATTAAACCCCATCAGCACATATGAGGAGTGTCTGCAGGGAGCTGGGAGCCTGAGCAGCATAGGTGCTGAGGTCACAGTGGAGCTTGCCTGGGGCTGTGGGCTGTCAGGCTCAGGCCAGGAGGAGCTGCTCAACTTGCCTGAGGCTGACTCTTGCCCCCAGCAAGGCCTTGCTCCAATGTAAGCATCAAAGGGGGAGTTAAATGGTCTGAGATTCAATGACTATGCCACCTCAATGACTATGCCAGACTCAATGACTATGCAGGATGAAAAAGTACCACGTGGAGAAGACGGAGACTCCCTCTCCTGAGTCCACAGCCTACACCTGTTAGGTCAAACACCACAAAAGCCACCATAATGACACCACTGGTCTGCAAAACCCAGATTCAGGGATAAGAGAAATAAATTCACTCACAGATCTGAGGCTGTGGGAGAGAGAAGAGTCTGTGCCCATCATCTAGTTCATCCCCCACACTAAACAGATGGGGAAACTGAGGACAAGAGGAACCCAACAACTGTGGAAGACTGTGGTTAAAATTGTAAGGACCACACATACAATGGACTATTATTAGGCCTTTAAAAAAAAAAAGGAAATCTTATCCCTGCTGCAACACAGATGACCCTCAAGAACATTGCGCTAAATGAACTAAGCCAGTTTGAAAAGACAAATTAGGTAGAATTCCACCTACAGATGCTGCCTGGAGTAAGCAGATTCATAGGGACAGCAAGTAGAATGATGGTTGTGGGGAGTGGGGGCAGAGGGGCAATGGGAGCTGCTGTATCATAGGGACAGAGTTTCCTTTTGAGAAGATGACAAAGTTCTGGAAATGGATGGTGGTGATGGTTGCCCAGCAATAGGAATGTAGTTAAGACTTTTGAACTGCACTCTTAGAACTGGTTAAGATGGTAAACTTTATCTTATATGTATTTTACTGCAGCTAAAACTAAAATAAAATAAATTCTTAAACCTGAGCCGAGAATCCATGTCAGGGTTATCAGAAAGATGAGGAACACCCCAGGCTGGCCAAGGCTCCTTTTTGGCTCTTCTAGCAGGTGAGAACCTTTAACATCCTCTGTCCCAGCAGCACACACCTCACCTCTGTGGCTGACCCCTCCACTCACCCCACCTGCATATCTTTGGCTAAGGGAGCATCGCAGGGTTTATAGGCATCCATGGAATGCAGCTTCTGTCCCAAGGCTCTGCATGGGATCTGTTGGGTGGGCGCTTCCACAACAGGGCAGCAAACCTTGAGAGACGCACCCAGGCCAACAAAATTCTTTGGCATACAGCCCCTCACAGGTGTCACCCCCTTTCCTCATCTATACCCCAATTCTGAACAGTAGTTCAAGTTTCCACCACAGGGGTAGATGCTTATAGGTGAACAGTCCCATGGAAGAATGCTGAAAATGAACCAGTGGGAGTCTCCTTCTCTTTGCCCTGCTCTTACCTGGATGGGAACACTGAAGATGTGCAGATCCAGAATGTAGATAGGGCAAGACCGAGAGAGGTGATCTGTACAACAGACAAGATCAAGGAAACAAGGAGACAAATCTAATGCAATATGTATCAAGGAAAACCGTAAAGTCTGTGATCTGTACCCAAGAATCCAACTGTACAGAGGGGAATGTGCTCAGCAGTAGAGCATGTGGTCAATATGACTTCACAGTAAGCTCACTGTGACACCATATGGTTGTGAGTGGCCTTCACAGAGGCAGAACCTGTAGGAAAAGGGAAGATAAAGGCCTTCTCCCCTCTGTCATGGTCAGACCATCAGACTAGAAGGAGAGAGGGGGAGGGAGGGAGGGAGGGAGGGAGGGAGGGAGGGAGGGAGGGAGGGAGGGAGGGAGGGGTGAAAAGTGAAAGAACCGGGACAATTTAGCTGAGTCAACCCCGAGGCACAATGGATATGAGGTAACCACTTCCGACTACCTCTCTAAGTGTGGAGGGTAGAATAGAAGCAATGGACGGACCTGGGAGTAAAGGGGTTTCCTTTTCTTTACCATCAGTGTGCCATTCATATGCAGTGAACTCTCTCTGGGAGTGATGGTTCTGGTCATATCACCCCGAAGGCCCCTTGACAGGATGCTGTAGAGAAACTGTGCACAGTATGGGTTACAGTGGACAAGTTTTTAAATCCCTTTCAACAAAAAAGGAGCAGTTTTAGAATGCCATGTGAATTACAAAGCTGAGTTTTTCTTCCAACTTTAACGTGTTTTCAGAATTTCAATGATTGCAATCAAATATAAAGTGTCCAACGACCAGCATCTCTCTTAACTCCTAAAATCATTTTTTAACAAAGAAAAAAATTATTTCCACAAATAGGATCTTTACTAAACTCACTCATTTTCTCCATAACTTCAGGGTACCAGTAGCATCACCAGATGCGTCTCCTGCCCAGACAACTTCATCGGCCTGGTCACCACTGAAACCCAGAGTCACAGAGCAAAGCTTTGTCCTCTGTGGTACCCAGGGCAGCAGATGAACAAACAGTTATCAAGTGAAAACACAGACCCCAAAACACATCGACTTTGCCCATGAAAAGCAACTCAAGGCCTCAGCAAGAGCTTAAAGGTTCTTCCAAGTGCACTTCCAACATCAGTCGCCTGATTGACGAGACTGCCACAAACTAGAGAGTAGCGTGGCTGCCAAGGCAGACACACCGATGGGCAACATTGAGAAGAGAGACAAAAATTCATGAGACAGCCAAGACACTCAAAATACATAGTAACCCGGGGCCGTTCGGTAGAGGGCAGGCAAACAGTGCACCTCAGGACGGCCTGAAGTCATCGCTGGCAACAGCAGGAACTGTCACAAGAGGCAGTGTTTGGAAGGGCCTTGAGACCACCCTGCCCACAGCTGCCAGAGACGGGCGACGCTGAACCAGCCCAGGAGAGGCTCGGCGCTCCTTTTGTATTACATCAGGGAGGTGACAAGACACCTTAGAAACGCCAACCCCCAAACCAAGTCATCGTTATCAAAACCTTATGAAACAAGCGCCATCTCTAGGGCCCAAAAGCTGAGGAGGAAGGACGCGAGCTTTGGACTTTGGCTGCCGGCTCCAGCGCTCAAAGTCATGGGCTTCTCTCGGTCCTCCCAAGCTTGGGCTCCTCACCTGAGAGAAACCCTACAAAGCACCTGTTACTAAGTCCTCAAACAATTATTATTTCCATAACCTCATGCAAATTAAAGGGCAAGTCTAGGTCACAATTCACAGCTTGTTCCAGCACCAATTTGTTTCAGCGATCAGCTGAAGACCTCAGTCTGTTCTGAGCCCTCCCCGGAGGACCCCCTGTGGGCGGCCCGGGGCTGCCCTGCCCCCTGCGCTGGCACAGCCCACCCTCTTCCCTCGCTGCTCTGGGTCCTGGGTGAAGCCTCTCCTATCTGACCCGAAAGGACAATAATTTATTCTGTCAATAGAATTTTGATGGGTAAGCCAAACAAACTTTAAAAGTTTCATCTTTTAATTACTAGATTTCCAGATTTGGGGCTATAGTATTCCCCCTCCTTTTTTAAGCAATCAAAAAGCTATAATCATAAATGGGCTAAAAATTAAATTAGCTACAAAGGAAGTCATCCCAGAGTGGCACATAGCAACCAAAAACTGAGAGTAACCTAACAGCCAAGTTATAGTCACCCACACTAGAGCTACGACAGTATTACATTATAGGGGGATATTTAGTCCATGAAAAATATAATAATAAAATATTAAATTTAATAGCAGGTTTAGCATTGACCTAGGATCCAGGCGATCGGAGTTCGATTCCCGGTCAGGGCACATGGCCGGGTTGCCGGCTCGATGCCCAGTCCAGGGCGTGCCGGAGGCAGCCGATCAAAGACTCTCTCATCATTGATGTTTCTATCTCTCTCCCTCTCCCTTCCTCTCTCTGAAATCAATAAAGATATATTTAAAAACAAACAAACAAACAAACAGGTTAAATAGCAGTAAGTCAATATGATCCCCTTTTGGTACATGTGTGTATACATGTGTATATATAGCCATGTACCATATCCATATGAGATCATAGGTGTATATATACAATATAAACTTATTTAGAAATAGAAAAGATTTATAAATTTCAACTTTTTAATTTAAAATTTTAGAATTTTCAAATAAGATATAAAATACATAAATTTATTAAAGAAAAATAGGAAGAAAACAAATGTACCAATACCAAATATTCATAGTGGCTGATTCTGAGCACTAGGTTAGGAGTGATATTTTTCCTTGTGTTTTATTGTATTTTCCACTCTTTCTAAACTAACCAGATATTACTCTCATATAGTGTCCTTTCTGGGACTGGCGACTGCCCCTCTTTCATTCGGGTGATGGGAATAGATGCTCTCCCTGAGAGCAGAGTCCCCCTGAAGCCGCTAAGGAGTAAAGATGGTCTCAGCAGCCAGCCGAGCCTCTTGACGGCCAGCGGCCTCCACCTACCCTGGAGCTGTTGCTACTCACCATGGAAACCCACCAGCAACATTCGGTCCGTTTTCCATCCCCTGGGGTTCAAAGTCAGGATGCCACCAGCCCACCAGCTGGTGACGCCTCCACAAGGCCACACCTTCTTCCATCCACCCTTCCAAGGTGCCACCACCAAAGTCTGAGAGACAACCATCCAGCCACTAAATACAGCCTGAGAATCATTTTGTTTGGAGAACATAATACCTCCTGGACACTGAATTAAAACACACAATTAGATTTCCATTAACTCAGCAAATTCTGCTGAATTGATCTAATCAGCCTACGTTCCTATATGACATCATGCATTAAAGGCTTGGCTCGAACATAAATACTTAATGTAATAAATACAGTCTGAAGTATTTGATCTCCTTGGCAGTTTAATTGATCTACTACAGAGACTGACAGAAAAAAATTAAGTTAGTTCTGTCTCGTCTCTGCCGACGGCACGTTCTCATCACGGGCGCGTGGGCTGCTATCCCGGTCACAGGCCGGGCTCCCGCACACCGACTCTAGTTGAACGTCCAGACTCAGGTAACAGAATTGAACAAGGAAACCAGTATGTGTGTTTATGAGATTTTTCACACAAATTCTATAACTCACTTTTTGCTTTATAGTAAAACAAATAAATAAACGTATTTTGTGAGTCAAAATACCAATTATTTGTAGTCCACGAGCATTTGAATGGAGTGTTGATACAATTGCCTACGATATTTAAGCATAGAATTTTAGATGCTGTGGCTGTGTGTGCTTACCAATAATCAAACCACAACAAGGTCAAATTCACATCCAGATGTCTTCTACCATGGAACCCCTGAAGTGCTTTCTCTTATCTCTTGGATGGTTTTTATTGCCTTTCTCCATGAGTTGTTTATTTTTGTCCCCACTTCAAGTTTTGTCCCAAACTTGCTATAAGTGCCCTTTGCCCATCCTCACCCCACACTCTTAATCCCAGAACTAAAATGTCCCATTTAGTGCAAAAAAAACACTTGTATATTTGGGGAAAGAGAAAGGGAGGGAGAGTATATCTTTCCTGACTCAGTTGGCATATTTTACTGCCTCAAAGTTGCCCTTTCCCAGACTCTAAGCTCCCTCAGTACCCCACAGTAAGGAAAATAGTAGCTCTTACAAAGTTATCCAATCTGCTTAATGCCAAAGCCCCCAGGTTCATTTGGCAGGCTGTTCTGGTGGAATTGATCTAAAGCCCAGCCCTGTCTCTATTCCAGGTGTCACAGTACATCCACTGTCCAGACATCTGCTCATTTGCTCAGCAAATGCTCCTCAACAGGACTGGGCTCACCAGCTATTCCTTTTGCTGTGACAAAGTCTCGGGGCCAGCACCAGGCTCCCATTTCAGCTTGGATGTCTCTGAAGGGGCAAACAAATAATGATAGTACCCAGACCCAAGGATCCTGGCACAGCCAGAGAAGCAGCAGGGACACGCGTCCTAGGCAGTCCAGTGCCAATGAGCACTGCCCCACTCCTCCCAGCAGCAGCCAGAACTCTGGATGGGCAGGCGGCTTCTCCCACTGCCTCTGGGCACAGGCCAGGAACCTCTGCTCAGCTCCTGCACTTCAGGACCCCATTGATTAACAGGAAGGGCAAACCCATCAGCACCCATAGGAAATGGCTTCTGGAAAGTGAGTTGCAGTTTTCAAAGCCAAAGAATGACAGCAGGTACCTGTAAAAGGAACAGGATCAATACAGGGTATGGGGGCTAGAAGGTGGGACACCTGGGTCCCTGACTTGTCTTACCTCTGACAGATTTACTGTGTGACCCTGGGCAGTCCTAGTCCCTTCTCTGGACCTCAGTTTCCCCCACTGAATCCTGCAAAAGCAGTAGTACCATACTTATCACAGAGATTTCTTATGGCTCTTTAGTCTCCACCCCAGTCTTCCTCACATCAGCCAGGCATGGAGGGAATTCGAGCTGACCCAACCACTTTCCTTGTAACCCCATACCTAACCAGATCCTTAGTGAGCTCCAGCCCTCATCATCACAATCCCAACAATCGCCAACACCTACTGGAAACCTGGATGTGCAGGCCCAGACACACACCCTAACAGCCACAGGCACGACCGGGGATGGTCATCATGATCCTCATTTCACAGATGAGGAGACTGGGGTCTGCCTTAAGTTGAATCCATAACAAGAGGAAGACATGGGCCATGGCTGGTCTAACTCCAGAGCCTGGGCTCACCTCGAGGCCACACCATCTTCCTCTCCCAGGACCATAGCTCCCTCCAACCTTCCTTTAACATACCAGCCCTGCCAGCCTCAGTGCCTTTACTCATGCTGTTCTCTCTTCTTGTAGTGCCCATGTCCACTGGACAAGTCCTGCACTTCCTTCAAGCCCAACTGAAGCATCTTCTCTGGAAAGCCTTCCTCATTCCTACAGAGAAAGAGTCCCTCTGTCCTCTGGGCCTCCCCTACAGTTTGTGTGTCCTTGTTGGCCTCTGTGAGAGCAGGTGACTATGTCACATGAGACGGAATTCTTTGTTGGCCTACTTGTCTCTCCAAGCCCATCCCCAGCCTGTAAGCCCCTTAGAATAGGGATGTGTCTAATTTATCACCAGATGCTCAGCTTGTGGTTCAGAGTCTGGCAAAGTGGGGTTCTCAATGGGCACTGTTAAGAACAGGAGGTCCCAGTAGTTTCTGGGGTCCAGCAGGTGGCCAGTGGTACAGGGCCAGGGTCGTAGACTGGAGTCTCCCAGGCCTAGAGCAGCATGACCTTCTTTCCTCCTTTAGCCAAATCCTACTCCCTTTCACTCTGCACCAAATTCTGTGTTAAGAGCAGAGGTGAGTGACTTGGGAGGATCTAGAGGTGAGTCAGGTATTGCCAGTTCCCTGCAAGTGCTTATAGTCAGGATTAGGAGGTACCCCGACTCATGTCATGAAGCCAGAGTATCCTTGATACCTGTGCCAGTTAGTTTCCAAAGAGGGCCTTCAATGGACCACCCTCCCAGTATTCACACCCTTGTGCAGTCCCCTCCACTTGAGTCTGGGCTGGCTCTGTGAATGCAGCAGGAGCAACATAGTTCTGAGTGTGGGCCTTAAGAAGGCCTGGCACCTTCTGCTTTTACTCTTGGAGCCCAACCACCACCCAATCCCTCCCCATAGGCTTGCAGTGGGGAGGGAGAGAGCTCCCAGCCTCCCACCATCCCTGCCAAGGCACCAGACAGAAGTGACTCCATCTCCTATGTACCAGCTCCAGCCACCGCCTGACTGCGACCTCATGAGACCCCGGGCAAAGCAGCACAATGGCCCTGCTGAGCCCAGCCAGTGCTCATATCAGGAGAGACAATAGCACAGCTGGGCAGGTCTGTCACTGTTCTTATTACACTAAGTTTAGGGTAAAGTGAAACAATACTGAAACCTGGGATGGAGACTTTTAAGGAAAAAAAAAATCACAAGTCAATGTCCTCATGATCATAAATGCAAAAACCCTAAACAAAATACTAGCAAACCAAATGCAACTATCTATAAAAAAGATAACTTGTCACATCTAATTGGGTTTATTCCAGGAATGCACAGTTGGTTTAACATTAAAAAATTAATCAGTGTAATCTACTGTATTAATATATTGAGGGGAAAAGATCATGTGATCATCTCAACAGTAGCAGCAAAGTATTTGATGAAATTCAACATCCATTCATATTCATGATTTTTTAAAAAATAATAATTAAACAAAGACTCTAAGAAAACCAGGGCAAGAAGAAAATATCTTTAGTTGATACTAAAAAAATTTAAAAAAGATAGCAAACACAATTGCAAACCCATGAGATCAAGGAGAAGGCAAGGGTTGGTCACAAAGACCACATATTGTATGAACTGTCCAGAGTCTATAGAGACTTACAGATTGATGGTCACCTGGTCGGGGAGTCGAGGCAAGTGAGGAGCGACTGCTAACAGGTCTTAGGTAATGAAAATGTTCTAGACGGTGGTAGTGAACACGGCACAGCTCACTAAATATACTAAAAACACTGAGTTGTACATTTTAATGGATGAATTGTATGTGAATTATATCTCAATAAAGCTGTTATAAAAAATGTAATAAAGCAAAGATGGCTGTTACCACTACTTCCATTCAATACTGTACTAGAGGCTCTGCCTGGCACAGCCAGACAGGAGAAAAATGGACTAGAAGGAAGAGGCAAACTGTCTTTATTTAGAGGTGATCTGATCTTATACAAAGAATATCATAAAGAATCTACAACTAAACCTAATTATATAGATAAATCTTGAAAACATATGCTGAGCCAAAGAGGCCAGACATGAAACATACATACCATATGATTCCAACTTTTTACATATATATATATATGTACATAATATAATATACATAATATATATGTATTTATATATAAAGTTCAAAAAGTGAAGACTAAACAACAGTGTTTCAGAAAGTTGGCTTAGGAGGCTGGCAATGCTACATTACCATAAAAGTCAGCAAAGGGTTTCATTTAGGGGGAGGAAAGTAATGTGAGTAGAAAGCGGTGCAGGGATTCAGGGGTTTGGGGATGCAGGCAAAGTCCCCAAGGGTCATATAGGTGCTTAAAATCATTCATTCCCTAATCATTCATTAATCATTAATGTGTGTTCTATGAAATGTTTCTAAAGATTATTATATTTCACAATACAACAATTTTTGTTTTCACAAACTGTGTTTTTTACAAAATCACAACACAAAGGGAACGTCATTAAAGAGGAATGGTGGTGTGGAATGTTCTCAGGGCACTCAGAGGAGGAAGAAGCTGTCTCTGGCTTTGAGTTCAGCTTTGTGGGTAAATGCTGATTGGCCAATAAAACCCTTGCAATCTCAGAATCCGGACACTTTACCCTGGCCTGGAAGCCCAAGGGCCAAGGCCAACGTCACACAGGGAGACCATGTTCTTGGCTAAAGAAGGTGCCTTGCTCTCAGGAAGGCCATGGCCAAACCCTTTCTCAGCAGTGCACACCCTGCCCTCACCTCCCCTTGCCCTCACATACATAGTACAGGCCCAAGGCTGCCTCTCCAAGTGCTAGATCCATTGAGCCCCCATTGCACCAAAGGGGGTGCCTCACACAGCAGCTGCCTCCGTCCTCACAGTCTCCAAGGCCTGGGCTGACCAAGCTCAGCCAAGCAGGACAGGTGCGGCCAGAGTTCACATGCAGCCTGTCTGCTTCCAGGCTCCTCCCAGCCTAGCCTCATTTGGGACAGCTGGAGCCACCTCCCCTCCCCAGGACAGGGATGGAGAGGGGAGGGTAAGGAGGGGTCAGACCTACCCCTGCTCTGCTGCTGCTTTCTTACCTCAGGCCTACCTCCAGGGAGCCACACCAGGGACTGGGTGCCCCACAGGCCCAACTCGCCCAGCAGGCTGCCCCACCCTTCCTCCTGCAGGCTCTGCTTTGGGAAAGTCAGCGGTGATGCCTCCGCCCAGCTCCGGAGAGGGGCTGTGACTGGGTGTGAGCATGGACTGAGCTATGAGAGCTCTCCCACGGAGCTGTCATTAGTGTCTGCCTCCACCCCGCCCTCCGAATCACAGGTAGAGGCAGCCGGACTAAGTGCGCCAGGGAGCAGGCCTCCACTGCCTGCTCTCCGCCCCAGCGCACTGCCCATCCTGTGGCCAGCACTTCCCCTGAACAAACCCCAGCGCCTCCCTTGGCCATTAATAATCTCCTCTGCATTAATGAATTGTGAGCACAGGCTAGCCATTAAGAGAGCACAGGAACATTCTTTGTGTGCTGAGGCTTTTTGTCCGGACCCATTATTGTTATGTATGACCTCACTGCATGGGGCAGGGTGCTGCCACCTTCGTATGTGAGAGTTTCCATGGCACACCCAATAATGGCACACACTACCTGCACGCTTGGCCTGGCAGAGTGCTCCCTGACCAGCTCCGAATACACAGCCCACCGCAGCCTAGAAAGCCGGGGGGGAATGGGTGCCTGACCAGGGATCCTACCAGGCGCAGGAAGGAACACCCACCGCTGCCAAAAATTGGCACCATGGGGGCTGCAAGGAAAAGCTGGATGTCAGCCTGATGCCCATCCGGAGGCTAGTCAGCCACACCTCCAGGGCACACTCAGCTTGACCAGCCATGACCTCCTGTTCATCAAGAGTGTCACCCCCAGCCCTTCCACCCTTCTCTGTTGCTCAAGCAGCCCCGTCCCCCCATCCAGACACCTCCTTCAGTGCACAGGGCGCGAAGGCCCAGCGCCAACACTGCACGTGAGCAGCCACCGCACCGCGTCTCAGGCAGAGCACGGGCTCAGCACTGACTCACAGCGCTGGGCCCAGGGCAAAGCTCTGAATGTCTCTGCCTTGGTCCCCGAGTGCGGCAGAGCCACGGAGTTGACTGTGGCTTGTGCTGCGGCGTTCTAAGCTGGGTGGACTGTCCAAATACAGTCAGACCTTGGTCTCCTCAACTCCCCAGATGCTTCCAAACTTCAGGCCCCTGCTCCCAACAGGTATCTTCAAGGAATCAAAATTAGTCTAATTTCCTAAGAAAACCACAACCTGGAGTTTCTTGCCGCTGACTTCTCAGTCTGTGTGCGAAAACTTCGCAAAGTGGCTGCTCCCCTTCCTATTTTCTGGGCTACTTTCCCTCATGACCTAAAGATTAAAAAGCAGAACCACTGGCACGTCCTGGGCAGAGTCACGGAGCGGACTCTTGCGGGAGGCAGGGCTTGGCATCACCACACAGCAGCTCTGCACTCTGAAGTCCAGTGACGGGGCCCAGAGCATCCATCAGCGCCCCGTCGGCCCTGCCTGCTCTTTTCCCCTCCCGAGTGCTGCCTGCTCAGGAGCTGACAGCCAGTATTCCAAAAGCACCCATTTTCAGAGCCCATTCAAAGCCAAATAATTTCTAGGCAAGTGAATTCGCGTTCCCATAAAACTGTGTTAAAGGACCTAAAGACTTCAAGGATCACTACCTAAAGCACCTCAGAGAACTGTACCTCGGCGACACCCAAGCTACCCACACACACTCCCAGAGGTTCTCTCAATATTTCCTAGGCAGGGACCTCACATCTGTCACAACAATGCCTAGAACCAAAATACCAGAACCCAACTCAGAGTCCTTCAACTTGTAACTACACATAATGCTCCCAGGCCCTGGGTCCTGGGACCACCAGTTGGAGCACTCCAATGCCCCTTGGGAGACTGGTCCTGCCCTGGGCATCCCCCATGTCCTCTCCCTCTGGCCAGGTGCTGAGGAAGCACAGCAAGCTCAGCGAGGATCTTTGGGCCTGGGCTGAAGACACAGGTCTGCAGTCTTGGGAGAGCAGCACCCAGAGTGAGGTCTAGGGTGAGGCCAGGCCTTGGTGGCCTTCCCAAGACACTTGCTGTCTTCAGTCCAGGACTCTGGACCCTCTAGGACCACAGAGCCTGAGAAAGGAGACAGGAGCACCTGGTTTGGGTCTGCGAGCTGAAAATCACTTTGATTTATTTCTTCTGAGTCATTTGCAAGTTGCCACAGGCCTGGAGGGGCGGACCGTAATCTCTGGCTTAGAAGGGGCCATGGTGCTCAGTTCACATTGGTCCTGGTCTCTGGCAGTCTTGGGTGCATCTCACAGCTGTGGACTCAGAGCTGTCCTCAGAGCTGGGGGAAGGGGGTGGGGGTCCACTGCCCCTACCTGCAGCACTCGTCAGAGGAGTGAATGAATAAATGGTGCTGAAGAAAAGGGCACAGCATGGTCCTGTGGGGAGCAGCTGAGATCACAAAGGGGAGACTAGTTGAGCAAGTGACATGTGAGCCAGTGACTTTGCCTCCCTGAGCCTCAGTTTCTCATTTGTAAACAGAACAATGGGCTTAGAAGCCAAAAGGGTGCCTTCTAGCACCATCTGCAGGAAGCTCCTCCCAGCTGCTAGGCCGCCCCTCGGTGGCCAACAGCCGCTGGGCTGCTCAGGCCCCAGAGAAGGAGAGCTGGTTCAGCCCCTCTGAGGGTGCAGGTGAGGTGAGGGTGGCTGGGTTACAGCCCAGAGGTTCCCGGTATGGAGCCAGGCCCTAAAAACTTGGGTTTGGTCCTCTCTTGGGACCAGGCTGGGCCATGTATTTAATTTCTGTAGCTTGGGGGAGTGAGGACATGTGGGCTGCAAGTGTCAGAAAACAGTCCTGGCCCCAAACCACCAAAGCAGTCCTGGTTCCACAAGCCGCTGGGCATTAAAGGCAGGCATGTTTAGAACCAGACTTGCAGGTACGCTTCTCCCCCAGGTCTGAGGCGGACACTGGGTTCCCCCAGCTCGTCGCCTGGCTCACCTGGTCTGAAGCGGGGCTGTGCTGACCGGAGGCAGCCCCAGAGACTCTCAGCTCAGAGCATCTCCCTCCCAGAGGTGCCACCACATGGGGTCAGGCGCTTTCAGAACTCAGAGACACCCCAACCAGGACCAGCCGTTATCTCAGAGTGCCTGTGACCACGCAGCCCTCCCTGTACAGTCCTAGACAGAGCTACAACCCAAGGCCACCGGCCAGCACAGCAGACGCTGTCAGTAATCGCTCATTTCCTCCCTCCCCAACGTGCCTTAGCTGACCAGAGCCCAGGAAGCCAGCTGCTCAGAGGGGCCAGCGGGGAGCGGACCGCGTGGCGAGAGGGCGCAGGGCGATCCACGAGCCGCGGGAGGGGAGCTTTGCTGGGGAGGCCCGAGGAGCAGCTATGTGCGCGTGAGACGGGCACAGGAAGCAGAGATGGGGGCGGGTGGAGAAAATCCCCCTCGCCGCTCCGACCCAGGGTGTGCCAGGTGGGCCCCGAAGACTTGGAGGCAACATGTGAAAGATGGGAACATTTCTAATAAAAATCCCAGTTTCCAGCTTCATCAGAATTCACTCACGCCGCGTCCTCACGCCCACGTGGCCAGTCAGCTGGCTTGGGAGACAGTTGAGCTCTGAACGGTGAGTGTCCCCAGCGCACCCCACCCCTTCCGCTCAGCCGGGATCTGGGGGCCCTTGAGCATGCTCCCAATGCCTCTCTCAAAAGCGGGAAAATGACGGAGACCACGAGGACCGCGTGTCAAGAAAAGTGAGCCAGAGCTCATTCGTGCCGGGGAAGCAGAGCCGACGCCTGACACCTGCACGGGCTCGCTGCACTCACTGCCGGCCTGGCTCTGGGAACTCCAGCGCGTGTCACCCGGTCCCGACCGCAGTCAGGGGGACGTCTCACAGGAGCATGCAGGCAGCCCAGGCAGGGCCACCACAATGCATGGAGACCCTCCCCAGTTCAGTAAGCACTGGGATTTCTGTCACTTCTGCAGGCTCCTGCGCAGCCCAAGCCCCCATCCCAGCATCAAAGGCAAGTGTCTGTCCAGTGAGGCAGGCCCAGGGCCGGCAGCCGGAGTCAAGAGAAAAGCTTAGGGGAGGAGGGGAGAAAGGAGGGATGACAGATTTACAGGCCCCTCCCACCATCCCTGCCTCTGGCCTGGGTCAGGGTGTGGGAGGCACGTGTCCCTCCTCTGACCCCCTCTCACCACTGCCCTTGGCCTCCCAGCCAGCCGCAGCCCTGCCCTACCTGCTGGCAGTGTGGCCTCTCCACCTTCCTTCAGCCCCCACAGCCCCCACCGGGCCTCAGCGTGGTTGCCAGAGCCCCACAGGCTGCCACAGCAAAGAGGTGTGGGAACCACCTCCAGTTCTGGAGGCTGGAGTGGGGCGAGCGAGGAGCATGTAGAAGAGCTAGCTCCTCCCAGGACCTGAACTAGCCCTCACTGAAGCAGAGAGGATGGACAGACAGACACAAGACTGCTCCTCCACCAGATCAGCTCCTTGGCAGATGCCCGCGTCCCACTGGAAATCTCCTCCCTGAAGCCCCTTCCCATCAGCTGACTCCACTTCTGTAGCACCCTGTCAGCCTGATGTGCCCTGTGGATATGTCCCAAGGATGCTCAGCGGGGGAAGGGGGGGTTATATGCCCGTCTCCATAGCTAGAGGAAGTGCTGGGGGGTGCGAGGCCCAGAGTTGAATGGCACTAAGCTTCATCTACTCATGCCCAGCTCCCTGGACCACCCAGAAGTGGCTCCAGGCTTTGGGGCTCCACCTTTTAGAGTGGAAAGTCCAAATCCAGGAACATGGCATTTGGGCTTTCAAGCTCTGGCCCTTGCCAGACACCTCCACCTATCTCTGGACACTCCCATGGGCATCCAACATACCGGCCATTCTCCAGAAAAGCCTGGTTTTCCACCCCTCATCCCCCACCCCCTCACCTCCCACATCCGTTGCCTGTGTTGTTCCCTATGCCTAGAATGCCTTTCTCTCCCTTCCGGAGACTCCCCAGGGAGGCTCCATCATGCCCTCATTCATCCCCCAGACTCAACAAAAAACACGCTGAGGGCACCCTGGGAGGCCCAGTACCAGGACAGAGCCTACAGCTGCACCAGCACCCCCACCTCCCAGATCCCTGACAGGCGAGGCCTCAGGGGGACACTAACACTGGCTCCCCCAGACACTCTCTGGGGTTCCGCCCTCCTTCTGGCGCACAGCAGTCTGACCCATCACAGAAGGAGGAGGTCTGGGGCCCGCTCACCCAGCAGAGGTGCCCAGAAACCCGAGGGGCAGCCCACAAGAGTTCCTTTCTCTGGACCTGACAAAACATCCAAAATGGTTTCCATCTTTCAGACAACACAGCTACTGAGAAGAGAGTAAATCTTGGAAAACCACAAATGCCAACAGTGCCAGCCTCTGCCTTCAGGAGTTCCTGGGCAGGCAGGTGGGCAGCCTCCATGAGTGGAGAGGGGACTCTAAACTGGGACAACTGCCCCTCACAGGCCTCGCTTATGAGCTGCCGGTGCCCCCCTAAAACTGTTACCTGCGACCAGGAGCAATCTACGACGCAGAACAGTCACTTTTGAAACAACCACCTCTCAGACAAGCCCCGTCGGGTACAGTGATCCTGACAACATCCACCTGAGATCTCAGGCCACATGGAACACAAACAGGGTGGCGTGTGTGGAAACAGACCCGGGCCAGGAGTGACAGAAGGCGAACAGGAGCTGTACCAGCCCGCAGTGCAAGGATGAGCCTGGTGGAGAAGGCAGGTCGGTCCGACCATCTCCAGGATCCCAGCCAGCAGAGCCAAACTCACCTTTCAATGAGGCGACATGTGACAGGGCCTGGGCATATGTGGCCGTATTCAGGAGGGTCCCCGGCAAGCAGGAGGGAAAGAAAGGTCCTGTGGGAGCCACAGTTCGCCCCAGGCTGGCAGAGAAAGGAAACCATGTGAGTTCCCAGCCTTGGGTGCCCACCAGCCCTCAGGCCCAGGGATCCAGCAAGCCTCACCTCTGTTGGGCCTCTAGGGCCTCCTTCTTGCTCCGGGCCTGGTCCCCAGGGGGCGGGGAATTGACATTTCTCACAGGTGGGGATGTCACCTCTGCGATGGACTCCTTGGCCCCTGGCTCCTGGTCCGAAGAACCTCTCTCTGTTTTCCTCCATTTGGCCCTACGGTTCTGGAACCAAACCTGCATCCCGATGGAAACACACCCAAAAGCGGCAGAAAATCAGACACGAGGAGGGAGCCAGAGCCCAAGCCCACTGCCCAGCACTCGTGGCGCACCCTGTAGCAGCCGGCGTGCAGAGGCCAGGCCTCCTCCCGCCTAAGGAGGGGCGAGCAGGGCCCTGAACTGCAGCTGCACCCCACGGCGGGTCAGGTCAGCCCAGCGGGCATGAGGAACACGCCCTTGGTAAGTGTTAAATCACAGAAAGCATCCAAATGCACTGCCCAGAGTAAAGGTAAAAGTGGTGTGGAAATTCTCAGTGTATGCCAGTACATTTATTTGATGTGAAATTATTTCCTGGGGTGGGGAGGGGGGAGATATCATCAAGCCATTTACAAAATACTGCCTGGGGTTTTCTCATCAAAATACTCATTCGCACTTCTGCAGGTTGGGTTGTCCTGAGCACCTGAGTGTGTCTGGCCTCACATATGTGATGGAACCTGAAACTCTCTCACATGTCATGACAAGTTCATGAGCAGCAGCCTGGGGCACCCATTAGAAACACTGACCCTGGAGTCAGTCTGTTTAGAACTCTGCACCTCAGTGGATCTCACTCAGAGTCCACTGCAATCCTAGGAGGGAGGCTGTCCCACCATCTCCACTCCACAGATGAGAAAACTCAGCGTAGGAGGTCGGCTAACTTGTTCAAGGTCATTCAGGTGGTCAGTGGCAGATCCACAATTTGAACCTAGTGGCTTGGCTAGGGACCATGATCTAAACTGTTTGGGGTAATAATAGTGGCCACCCCAGCTTTATTAGGAAGGTAACACAGAGATGCTCGAAAACCACTGCGCTGCGTCCTCGGCGCACAGCGACCATCGCTGGGCAAACATTAGCTACTGTTATCATCCCTGCCATCCTCGGGTTACAGGCAGCTCATGAGTCACCTGCTCTGCGTACCTTCTTAGAGGCCGCTGGGGGACTCCTTAAGCCTTGGAAACCAAGCTGCCTCATGGCGGCCCGGCCCAGGGTATTTCCAGAAGTCAGTGAAATCCTGCCGCTCGTCACCCCTTCCAGCAAAACCTGTTCCCCCTTCTCCTAGGAGATAATTCCTGGCTTAAAACACAAGGCTTGGTTAGACCTCCCTCCTATTCCCAGGGCGTCCTCTCCTCCTGCTGCCGGAGGCCTGGCCCTGGAGAGCACCTGGGTCCCCAGGCTGAGCCCTCCGCCAGCCACCCCGCCTCCGAATTTCCATTCTCCCTCATCAGGCTTGTTTTCTCTCTTTTTAAATCTAGTTGGCTTTTAATTGCACATATCAGCAACCATTGAGTAATGATTTTATCTATATTCTAAATTTAGGGCAGTTAAATGCAAAGCCAAATGCAGACACTTTCTTGCGTCTTAATTGAATGAAGGTCACAGCTATGACAACATTTAATTGAGCTATTTTTCATTATCATATTTTAATGACTTTGCACTGACAGTTCGCCTGCTTCTGAGGAAAGAGCATGATGGAGTCGTTTATTTCCCTATTTAGTTATTGTTTGACAACATCAGCTTCGATTAAGACCCTGCTTTATAGAACATTAATCATATTTGAATGAGCAAGCAGTGTAAATGTAAACACATCTCCCTTCCCGCCACCGAAGCCTGCAGCCAGTGTCCCCACACGGAGGCTCCGCTACACAAATGCTTCTCAGCCATTGTCTGTTCGCATAATAGCCAACAACAGCCTCGACGACAATTCCCAGCTTTAATTGTCCCACCCCTATCTCACCCTTGCACCTTTCAGGGAGAAGTTATGATCTTCCACTTCTGAATGCTCAATAATTGTGTCATTTATCTCAATTTGCAGTTCAGTCTTTAGGCAGCTATTGGCAAGCTGGCATTAAAAAAAGAAAGGAGAGACTGCATCCTGGCCAAAGGAGATTTTCATTTCCAAATAATAATCAGTTTAATTTGCCCACATATGACCAATGATTCATGTTCAGATTTAATAATCAGGATCACATAATCTGATTATAGGGGAAATAATTTGTTTACAACCCCCAATTTACTGCTCAGAATTCCATTATCTCTCTTCAGCCATTGGTTTTTAAGAGATACTAACATGACCCAGGGGAACTGAAAGCAAACTATTATATTTCCTACAATTAGATCTTTGCATAGTCTTAACCCCAAGCCCCTACATAAAAAAAGAACAAAAACAGCATGGAGGAAACCCCATAAATAAAATGAATATATAATTGTGCTCAAAGACTAGCTCGCCTGGAGAGGCAGAGCTGCGAATCTGCTCCCCTGCGTGCGGGCACATCTGCTGGGCTCGGCGGTCTGTGCACTTAAACGTAATCACCGTGTGGCTTCTAAAAAGAAATTCTGCTCAGAGCTGGTCACTGTAGGCCACGCTCCTCTCTGCGGCAGCCCTTTTGCTGCTGCCCTCTAAAGATTTTTAAATTGCACACGTTCTTTGGATTCACTTTTCTAAAAGAGCCCGCGTGCCGGGGAAAAGTTGGCCATAATGCAATTTCTGGAAAGCAGATCCTAACCCTGTTCCCATCTGAAAACACAGTTCTCTGCAATTGACCGGCCTTAGCCCAGAGTGGTCAGAGCTGCTTTGAGAATAGCATCTCAGCTCTTTTTTTTTTTTCCAAAGCAAGGAAATGGATGTGCATTGATGTAATTTAGTACCTTAGAGACGCGGACAAATTAGTGTAGAACATTATCACTAGTTAATTATGAATGACCGATTAATCAACCTAATCTAATATTCCACATTATGTTGATGTTATTAAAGTGCATCATGAAAATGACAGATAGTCTTCATTTGCTTTCTTTGGCCAAATGTGCACTCTGCAGTCATGATGTCAAAAAAAAAGTTTGCCAGTTTTAATATTAGGGAGTTAAATAATTGAGCAGAAGGCTCACCTGCACTCTGGCTTCCGTGAGGTTTATTTTCATGGCCAGCTCTTCTCTGGTGAATACATCAGGGTAGTGCGTCTGGGCAAAAACTGCCTCCAGAGCTTCCAGCTGGTAAAGGAAGAAATATTTACTGATGAGAGGTTGTGGCTAGGTGAGAGGAAGCAGATGCATGTTTCAAATTTGCTAACAGTGGTGAGGAAGTTGTTTCACAGATCAAATAAGGAAAGAAGAGGGAGAAAAGAACTGTTTGAAGAGATCCCACAGAGTTAAAATTTCAACCACTGATAACTCAGGAGCTAAGTCTTGCTAACAACCTCAATGCTCCCCCAAGAAGTAGAAATTAGAAGAGAGATGCAAATATTTACATGCATTTACATTTAAATATATTCATAAGAATCAAAATGGAAGGGTGGCCTCTTGAATTAGAGCAATCACCCAGCATCCCCCATGGGGTGTAGGAGGAGAGGAACAACTCCCCACTCCCCTCTCTGTGTCAGGCCCACAGAAACTGAGAAGGGGGTTTGAGTACCTTCCTGACTGCTCCAGTTTGCTCCAAAAGTTGAACAGATCTAGGAGAAGGGGCCCAGGTCCAGGAAACACAATATCAGGGTTCCAGCTGAAGCCCTTCCATTTATGGGCAACAATACCTTCTACAAATCCATCAACTTCTAGGGCTCCAGTCTTCTCATCTAGCTACCCAAAGACAAGAATGTCCTACCTGCCTTCCCTAAAGGGTTATTTCAAGGTTCAAATGATATTGCTGATGTGAAAATGTTCCCCAAACTATCAACCTTAGGCGAATGGGAGCAATCACTATTGCCTCTTCACTTACTATCTGGGATCAAAAGGTCAAAGTCCTCTGCCCTCTCTCCAAACAGATTCCTTGACACATAAGTTGCCCAAGAAAACAGGATCCAGTTAACATGATCAGTTGGCCTTACTTTAAAAAACGCAGAGCAGCTAAAACTCTGGCTTTTTGGAGGCAGGAAACAGCTAGCTTTCAGAACCGAGAGCAGCATCATTACCTGCTGAAGTGTGAATGTCGTCCGGTTCCGGCGCTGTTTTCTGCGCAGGAACCCATCATCAAAATCTCCCGTAGGGTGGTTGCCAAAGGGTGCGGTGCCTGCTGGGAGCAAACAGGATCAGCCTGAGCAGGGGGCCCCATCCTCACACCATCCCCAACAACACAGGCTCATTTGGAGGCATCCACCCGTCCCCTCGGGACAGAGCCCTGACTGTCCCAAAGCGTCTTTCTCGGCTCCTCTTATTAAACCCCTTCTTTTCCACTCTCTTGTGCTCTCTCTCTTCCAATAATTTATGACTTTAGGCCCAACTATGCCTATTTCATAGGACAAGTGGAGACCTTACTTCCCAAGACAGCCAAGTTCTCGTCTAGAGAAATTCAGGACTCAGGCAGAAGAGCCACTGGCTTGAGGCGGAGCCTTCGTCTGCCCTGGGCTGCCGGCTGCACCCCATCCAGCGGCCTCACTCCCCTCCTCAGAGCCTCGCACAGAAGCTGCTGCTCCCCTTTCGCTCACCCGCTAGTCCACTTGCCTGCATTTCCACAAACAACAAGAGCTAAGGCTGGGGGTGGGGAAGGAAAGAAAACACCAAGAGCTTTCACAGCACTTTCCCCCTAGAACTCAGGACATGAGGAGGTAAGGAGTTTATAGATGAGCATTAATTATCGTTGGTCACAGCTCATCGGCACGGCAGTGGATCTGTTATATACATGTCAGTTAACAGGAGATCTGCCCCGGCAGTAGCTGTTCTGAATTCCAAGCAGACGCACACAGGCCCACTCTCAAAGGGCACCCACGCTCTCACCAGGCTCACAAAGGACCTGGAAAGAAAGGCATCCTTCCCACCGTCCTCCCAGCAGCTCCAAAGCCCCTTTAAAGCCAGAACAGACTTTGGCCCCAGATGCACATTCAGATCATTTTCCAAATGTGCACCATTTACTTGACAGTCCACAATGGCTTCTTAGGAAAACAAATGAGCAAGCTCCCATTAGCCAGCAAATGCCATACCTGCCATGCGCCGGGCTCAGAGTCACTGCCCCGCTGGGCATTGGGAGCTGGCGAGCCACGGTGCCCAGGCAACATCGCTCAGAAGGGCCTCAGTCCCAAAGAGGCAAGACCCTTCAGGCTTTTAAAAATTCTGTTTACTGAAGGGAGCCCCTCCTACTTGTTATTCCACCCTCAGGGCCACATTTTTTGCCACAACACCCCACTCTCTGCCGAAGCGTTCTCCCTCCACCTTCTTGTCCACAGTGCATTCTTCTTCAAAACCCCGGTTACAAACATTTCTCTCCGTTTAGTGGAAGCTGAAAAGAGCAGCCTGGCAGCAGCCTTACTTCCTTATTTTGCAGAAAACCTAACTGTCTCCTTTTGAAACGAGCCTTCGCTGGTGAGGATGGGACACATCCTCTGAGGGTCTCCACTCACAGTCAGGCTCGGTCTTCTAACTTCCGCCTGCTAGTCCCACACCGGTCCACCTCGTGTACACATAATGCCCTAAGTGAAACACTGCGTGTCAAATGGAGTCTTAAAAAAGGCGGATGCTTCATCAAATTAATAAGAACAAAGATGGACAACCTAATAAAGGAGAGGAAAATGTGAAAAGAGGCTTTCTGCTTAAAAATAAGTAGAGACTGGCCGGCGTGGCTCAGCAGTTGCATCAACCTATGATCCAGGAGATCCTGGTTCGATTCCTATGATCCAGGAGATCCCAGTTCAATTCCCAGTCAGGGCACATGCCCAGGTTGCGGGCTTGATCCCCAGTCGGGGGCTTGCAGGAGGCAGCGGATGAATGACTCTCTCATCATAGATGTTTCTATCTATCTCTGCCTCTCCATTCCTCTCTGAAATTAATAAAAGACATATTTTAAAAAAATAAATAAATAAATAGAATGGTCAATAATGTTATGAAATTGTTAAACCTTGTTGATAATTAAACAAAACAGAACAATTAACTACTATTTCCACCATGTTTTTTGGCAAAAAACATCAGGGGCATTGTGACACCTAGTTCAGATGGGAGTGTAATTCTCACCATTCACCTGTTTGTAGGAGCATCTATTGGTATAGCCTTGTTGGAGGGTAACTTGACAATTTTCATCAAAAATTTAAGTACACATACAGACATTTAATCTATGAATATACTTATAAAGGGTGGCAAGTAAAGAGAGAAGAATGTTCCTGGCAAAGTGGTAATAAAAAAACAATACCTGAAAACAACCAAAGTTCCCACCAGCAGACACCTTCCGCATAGCATCCGATGGAATACTACACGGCTATTGAAAAGAAGTCATAGATCTGTATACATCAACACGGAAAAAGTCCTCAACTATATATTATGCAGTGAACAAAGCAAAGTCCTGATTTCAGTACAAATAATGCATAACACACAGAGAGAAAAACACACAAATGAGAGTAAAACCCTGCTTTTCTTGAAGGAATCACAAGAAACCAGCAAAAGGAGTACTTTTTGAAAAAGCAAGAGAAGTGAAAGAGAATTTCACTTTTCAGTGTATAGGTTTCTGTTCTAATTTCCTAAGCAGATATACGGAGTACTTTTTAATTTAATATCACAAAAATTATCTGAGAAGTGAGATTATGAACCATGCTGTGCTTTCTACTTCATGCCTCTCTAGATTAATAAAAAATAAAAATTAAAAAGCTGATAGGCTATAATAAGATGTCATATTCCAAAAGTCTATTCTCAGCATCTGCAGCGGATCCCCTCCTCTCCAGCAACACTAGTCCTTTCTGCACAACTGGCTTAGAAACACATCTGCAAAGAGAGGAAACAAAAGGTTCTGAAAGACCTATTTCCTTTTCTTCTGATTGTAGCAATCAGAATCGGCAGGGAGACAGGGTGTGCCTGGGGTGCGGGAGGAGAGGTAAGCTGACAGCCAGGAGCCCGCGGCAGTAAGCAGCTCCGTGTGCTGGGGCCGGAACTCAGGAGAGGCTGGGCTAGAGTTCTCCCTCAGTGGCTTCTGCAGCCCACCCTGCCGACAGGGCTTCCCAACAAGCCATCCACACAGCCCTCCACCTGCTAAATACCCCAATCCTCAGCCTTCCTCACTTGGACCAGAAGGGTGGGCCACGGGCTATCCATCAGTCCAAACCCAAGGTTCAGAAGCGCAGGGAAGATGCATCCACCACACAATCACACGGTCTCCCTCCAGGCCCGGGGTACAATGCCAGGGGATGCACCTCTCCGACCTTTTCATAAAGCCAATGGCCATGGATCCTCCGAGGTCAAAGGAGGCGAAATGCAGGTAAGTGTCTGGCCTTTCCTTCTTAGAATGCTGACCAAGCCGGCAGGACTTAAACACTGGTCCTCCTTCGCCCCCTCCAGAAAATCCTTCTGAACTCTTAAAAGCTTCCTTGGGAAAAACATAACTTCTTAAATCCTTGTGCAGTTGGCCAGCTGAGGCTCAGCCACTGCTCAAGGTAACCTGCGGCAAGCATCCTCTGATGTCTTGGGGCCCTCGGTGTCTCACCACCTTTGTCCTGCCCCAAGCCTCCCTGATTTCTTGGGCTCCAAAATTCTTCCCACAAATAAGTCAAAGGAGTAGGTTGCCAAAGCCTAGCACTGGTATTACTCCCACAGTGAGAAACGACCTGATGCCCATGGCTGAGACCAGGGCTCAGCCCAGGGCGGCGGGAAAGGGCCCGAGTGTGGGGCTCTGCCTTTGCCCTTCTGTGGAGGACCCACTCCTGAGAACTCCCCTCCCTACCCTGAGGGCACCAGAGACCCAAGCTGACCCCTTCTCACCTACCCCCACCTAATAACCCAGAGCAGAGACCACCCCAAGGATCCTGAGGTGGAATTTCTTCTAAGTCCTGGAGACCCTCAAAGACCCAAACCCTGGCCACGGGGCTGCCCCTGGGAGTGACGAGGGGTTGGCACGTGGGTCAGAAAGCCAGCGAGTCGCAGAGATGAAGCCAGGCCGGGCTCCTGGGCCCCCGGTGGGCAGGGCGGCGGGCGCTGGGCCGAGGTGGGGGAACGGCCCCAGCCGCCCCCGCGGCGCGGCCCGGCGGGTCCTCTGGCTCGCGGTCTGGCCCGGACCATGCCAGGCGCCCGCCCAGTCCGCCTCGGGTTTCGGATGTTTGCAAAGCCCCGCGGAAGATTGATGCGGGCCCCGGGCGGCGGCGGGGCGCGAGCAGCGGCGTGACCCCGCGTCTGTGCCGGGAGGACCCGCGGTCCCGCTGCGGAGCCCGAGGCCGCCCGCGGGGGAGAGGGGCGGGCGGCGCGGGGCCCGAGGGGCCGGGGCCCGGGGCCCGGTCGGGCGGCGGGCCCCGCGCTTACTCACCCTCGAGCTGCGGCGGGCAGTGGAAATAAAACATCGCCGACGGCGGGCTCCGGGGCGGCCGGGACGCGGGAGGCCGGCGGGCCGACGGGGCGCCTCGCTGAGCCGGCTGCAAAGCAAACGGCGACAGTCAGCGCCCGGGCAGGGCCGGCCGCCAGGGCGCCGCGCAGGCTGCCCGCCGGGGACGCGCCTCCCGACGCCCTGGGCGCGCCCGGGCCTCCCGGGATAGCCCCCGGTCCGCTCCGCCGCGCGGCCCCGTCCCAACCCCGCGCGGCCCAGGCCCTCGGGTGCCCCGCCGGCGCCGCGCCCAGGCCCAGGGCCCGGTCCGAGGAGCGCGCCAGGCCGTCCGCGCGAGCGGCGCCGGGGCCGGCAGGCGGCCGAGCCCGCGGGCCTGGCCCGGGGGCCGGGGGGCCGGGCGCCGCGCGTACCTGGGCGGCGGGCGGCGGGGCGCTCGCCGGGCGGGGCGGCGGGCGGCGGGCTCGGCTGGCGCCGCAGGACCAGAAAGTGACTCGGGAAGTGGCCAGATGTCGCGCTGTCTGTCTACCGCGCGCGCCGCCGCGCAGCGCTCGCCTTTATAATCTCACGCATAATTGGCCTTAATCTGATTATTTCCAGCGCTGTCTACAGCGAGTAACTTGGATAGGTCTATTGGGCCTTACAAATGGCCCACGTGGTGTAAAAAAAAAAAAAAAAAAAAAATATCCGTCATTTCTCAGCAAACACAGGAGTCTGCCCCTCTTTTCTCGTGAAGGAGGCGGTCAGACCGCACCCCCGCCGCCCCGCGGAAAGGCTCCCTGTTCTCAGCACTCCGCCCACCCCCAGTCCCGGGCGCAGACCTCTCCCGAGGGCTCGCGTTTGGGGGCGCCCCGGTCGGAGGCCCGGCCGCTCCGCCCGCGAGTTGACAAAGCGCCGCTAATACTCGCCGCCGGATGGGTTTTGGGGGGACTCCGCACGCGGCTTCCCTTTCCGAGCCGCCGTACAAAAGGAAAGTTTGATTTTGTTCCCAGCAAGGGGTCCCTGAATTTATGGTTGCTTCTCGATGCAAATGACATGCGGTGGGACCCTTCGCAATTACTTTTAAAATGCATCCGAGGCAGACACTCAGCAGAGAGAGACAGCCCGTCCCTCTGCCTGGGTGAAAATTAAACTCTAAAGTACCGGGCTGAAATTTTCAAGTCAGGGGCGCGGGATTGGATCAAATCACATAAACTGCAAAAAAAGCAAGTCTAATGGCGCATAATTGGTTCTGTAATAGCATTACACCAGGATAATAGCCCGTTACGGCCCCCTGCACTATTAAGTGCTTCCCTGGCGGAAAGCCTTTATGATATTAAAGGGGGAATATAATGATATTTTGGTTATTAAATGCGTGTAATTAATTTATGCACCACTGAAAATAAAGTTGGTATTATGACCCACTCAAGATGCATCAGAAGATGCAAGTCAGACAACTGTTGATAAGTTCTGGTGTCTGTGTTCCGTCTAGACTGCTGATTTTATTTTGGGACGATAGCTTCTTGGACAGACTGCATAAATTGAATATTTTATAAACATTCTAATGCCGCGTTCGGGAGCCTTGGCGAGGCGGTGGGTCGCCCGGGATCAGCCTTGACCTTAAGGACAGCGCGTTGGAGACAAAAGGCCCGGCGGCCGGCGCGAGGACCCCGCCCGGCGCCGCGCCCGCGGGAGCGCAGAGCGGGGCCCGGCCGGCCCGGGGCGCCCCCGGAGCCCCCGGAGGAGGCCGCCCGAGCCCCGCGCACCCCTGCGGCCCCTCCCGGCATCGCCCGCCCGGCGCGGGCAGCGGGCAGCGGGCAGCGGGCAGCGGGCAGCGGGCAGCGGGCAGCGGGGCGCGGGCCCGGCCGCACGGAAGGAGCCGCTGGAAACTCCGTGCGGTTCCGAGCGCACGGAGCCCGCGGCGCCGGCGCGTCAGGACCTCGGACTCCGCCAGCGCGGGCGGCGGGCGGCGGGCTCGGGGCAGCGCCTGCGGGTCGGGAGGCGAGCGCGGCCGCGGGCGGGAGCCGCCTCCACTGCGCCCCGAGAGGAGAGGGGGCTGGAGCCGACCCCCAGCCTCGGCCAGAGGCTCGGCTCGCAGCCGCTGTGCCTCCCCGAGTCCCTCGGAGGACCCCTGCTCTTCGGAGCCCTTTCTAGGGGCCCGAGGCTCCCCTCGCTCGCCCGGCTCTGCCAGCAGCCCCCTCGGGCTCCCGCCCGCCCGCCCCAGGCTGCCGCTCTCCGCCTGCGCCCCGTGCGCCCCGGGGGCCGGGGCCCGGGAAGCGGGGCGAGGAAGGCACCCGGCCCGGCTCGGCCAGGACGCGCCGGGCGCCCCCGAGAGCCTGCCGGGGACCCCGGCACCAGGCGCCCGACGCCGCAGGAACCCGCGAGGTCCCCGCCCGGCCTCAGCTCCCCATCCCCGATGTGACATCTGCCGGGGCGACAAGGTCCAGGGGTGCCCGGGGCTGGACGGGCTCGTCCAGGGTCTGCGGCGGCACTCTCTCCGCGCCTCCCGGCCGGGCAGGACCCCAGACAGCGGCTCCGCTTCCTCGGGCGCTGCCGAGGGAACCGGGCGGCTCGGGGTCCTCCTGGGGCGCGAGCTGCGCGGCGGCCGGTCCCGCCCCGCTGGCCCCGGGCGTTCGGGGCCGACCGGCGTCCTCTCCGGTCCAAACCCGCCAAAGTTACTCGGGACGCGGCTCGGCGCTCCCGGCCGGGTCCAGGCCTCGGCTCCGCGCCCTGCCCGCCGCCCTCGCCCCGGCCCCCGCCCCGGCCGCCGCCCGAGCCCCGGCGCCCCCGAGCCCCCCGCGCCCCCGAGACCCCCGCGCCCCCGAGACCCCGGCCGCGCTCCCGGGGACACCGCCTCTCGGGGCCGGCTCAGGACCCTCGGCCTCGCCTCGGCCCACGTCCCCTCCGCCGGGGCCGCGAGGCCGGACAAACGGCGAGTGGACGACCGACGGGCGACCTCAGCGCCGGCCCGGACCGCGAGCCCTCCCGCCGCGCCGGGGAAGGTGCCCGCGCGTCCGCGCCCCGGCCCCAGGAGGACCTGGTAACGAAAAGGTTATTTTTCCTTAATTCTCGCGCGGTAGCATGTATTTTCCAATTAACCAAATTCGCCGACCTGTCCCGCTTGGACACGCGGGTGATTTACAAGCTGAAAGTGTACTTTCTTTATCTAAAGACCAAGGTGACTGCTTTTAATTTTCTCCAACCTCTTTACACTTGATGTTCACCAGACTCATAATGTTAATTGGCTTCATATACGGATCATCAGTTTAATGAAGAAATAAATCCTGTGTTGCTTTATGTTTTAACAGTGATGCTTTAATGAGGAATGTGAGGTGTTCCCAAATCAAAGCTACAGGAGACCTTCGAGCGGCTGCCGTTGGCACCGAAGCGCTCCCGTCGAGCCGGTCGTATTTCAGCGGGTTCGCACCCGCGGCCCTTCCGCCCCCACCGGCCGCCCGGCCTCCGGGGGACAGTTCTGCGGCTGGTCCCGGGGTTCGCTGGTCTCCCGGGCTTAACGCTCAGCGTCTCCATTCCCTGTCAGAATAATTCTCTGATTACTAAACAAGCGGCCGCGTTACCTGCTGTTCAGCGGAGCGCGGAGAAGCCAGGACGCAGCGGGGAGTTCGACTTTCAAGGTTGTTCACTTAAAAAAAAAAAAAAAGAGGCGGGAAGAGAGGCGCACACCGCCTCTAAGGTTTATGTGCAGGTGCCCCGAGGCGGCCCCCCTGGGGCAACAGGCCTGCGCTGAGAAGTCAAGCTCAGGTCTCAGGGCAGGTGACCCCGGCTTGGCCAGGTGGGCTGCTGCTGCAGGGTAGGAGTTTTACTTTTCTGTATCAATTAATAGGAGAGCAAATCTGTTTTCTCTAATGCGTCTTTGATTTTTCTAATTTTAAACTTGTTCTATGAAGGGAAAGCTGTCATCTCAAAAACAGTGAGAGCAGCAATAAAATGCTGGAAGTTGGAACATCTATGCCTATAAGCCCTAAATTGTCTTTCAGTTGAAATATGAATTATTTTAAATTGGTTCCTGAAAAGAACCTTAAATCCTTACAAAATGTAGGGATTGGAGGCTCCAGGTTGATGTCTCAAACACCAGGCATGGTATTTATTTCTTACCATTTGCTCTGTTTTAGGAAAACTGGAGAAACATTTGGAGGCACCACTGTCAGCATCTTCTGAGCCCAAATGCATGAGCATGTATGTTGCACTTGACGTCTAAATTGCCTCAGGAGAGTTCTTCCCAACCGCCCTTTTAAAACTTTCTTTAGCAGAAACAATTTCAGCATACATGCTCCACAATCATAACGGTGGGGTAAAGCAGATAAAATACTTCAATTTCAGGAAGAAAAAAAACACACTGAATTCCTAATTATGTGTTTGGAAGGGTTCCGGTGGTTGATAATGTTGTTCTGTTATTAAAATTTTTAAAGGCCTCTCTGGCTTAATCCCTGGTGGCCACACAGCTCTCCCAAGGCAGAAGGCGCCCGCCGCAGTGCGGACACCACATTCTGTTCTCATTTTGTAGTATTGAAAATTGCCAAGAAAGCATGGGTTAGCTAAATAGGATGGAATATGTGGAGGGAAAATAACAGTTCATTGAAATTCCCGATGAACAGGGGACTATGAATAGCATATATATATGCATATAACAGGGATAAGTACACATTTTCTTTTCATTTTATTTTTTATTTTTCAATTACAGTTGACATAAGACATGGATAGTTTTTTGTTGTTGTTAATCCCCACCTGAGGATTTTTTCCATCGATTTTTTAGAGAGAGTGGGAGGGAGGGAGGAAGGGGGAGAGAGAGAAACATCGATGTGAAAGAGACACGTTGATTGGTTGCCTCCTGCGTGCACCCTGACTGGGACTGGGGATCAAACCTGCAACCCAGGTACCTCAACCCAGGTGCATGCCCTTGACCAGGAATCGAACCGGCGACCCTTTGGTGCGCCGGCCAGTGCTCGAACCACTGAGCCAAACAGGCTGGGGTGATTCGCATTTTCTTATCTTGGAAATTCCCTATCATTCATTAGTTTTACTGTCAGGTAAAAAGTAAAAGCTACTTAAATGCAAGCCAACCTCCAATAAGTTTGCAGGCAGTGGCCACAAGACAAAGCGTTTTCCCACGTGGTTCCGGAGGAATCGCACAGCTCAGCTCAAGGCTGCCTAATCCTCACAAAACAAGAGGGCATGGCACCGGGGCAGGCCCGCCGCCCGCAGTGCGCACACCTCGCTCCCTCAAGCAGGCCCCCCCTCAGGCTGGGTGAGCGGGAGCTGGTCACCGGCCTTTCAGGAACTGCGTGACTGCCTCTGGGAGGGGGGTAAACCTGTCCATCGGAGGCTGGTGGGACTGAAACAGTACTAAGGGTGTTTAGGGCAGTGAAATTACTGTTTGGTACTACAGTGGTGGACACATGTCATTATACTTGTGTTTAAACCCGTAGAATATATGACACCAAGAATGAACCCTAATGTAGACTAAGGGCTCTGGGTGATTATGACCCGTCCATGTAGGTTCACTGACTGTAACAAATGTACCCTCTGGTGGGGGAGGTTGGTAGTGGAGGGGGCTGTGCTTGTGCCCGGCAGGGGGACATGGGAACTCCTCCTACTTTCTACTCAATTTTGCTGTGCAGCAAAAACTGCTCTAAAAAATAAAAGGAAAAAACAAGAGGGTGCTGAAAACAATGCCCAGCACAGAGCAGCCGCTCCATAAGCACCGGCTGTGACTGTTCCAGTATCATTACTGCCTTGCCACTGTCGTCGCCCACTAAGGCCACATTCCTGGAAAGACGCTGCCTAGAGCTGCCTTGGGTGCATACAGGTGACACCTGCCTCTTCTCGCTGTCTCCAGGATGCGTCCAGCTGGGGCCAAGGCCGCAGCACCCGGGAGAGCTCCTTCGTGGCGGCTCCCCAACCAGTTGCAGTCGCCTCGCCTGTTTCCTGACATTTCCCTCTTCATGCTTCATTGTCTGGTTTGTCCAGCTTTACTCAGCACACACTTATTTAGCCAGAATATGTAAACCGAGGGCCTTTATTCTGGATCAGAGGTATTTTATATTTCACCAACAGAGGGTTTTTTTAGATGTTCAAATGGATTATCCAAAGACCAGACATGTCAGCTCCACTTGGTCACGGGCCCCGATATTTACACAGCTTTCCTCCAGGTCACCGCTCACATTTGTGTGACTCACCTGGTTCCTGCAGGCATCTGACTTTCCTACCCTGACATAAATTCTATGTGAGTCTATCATAACTTTCAGACTGATGATAACTTCTTGTCGCGTATTAAGATAGAAAAGACACGTATGGAGAGAGACTAAGTCCGTAACCTCTGGAGTTTCAGAGTCTAGCTCAGTGCACCCAACAAACACTTATCTAGCACCCACCCTGTGTTAGGCGCAGGGGTCAGACACCTGGGCTCTAGGCTTCAGGATCCAGCCCCTAGAGATTCTGTCTAGGAAAGGAGAAGGAATAGAGGGAGAAGGGAAACTGACACCCTGTGGTGCCCACCAGAAGGCGCTGGATTCACTGGGCCTTCCCCACTGCCCTGGAGAACTTTCCAGAAGGGCAGCTCTCAGAATAGAGCCCCCAGCTGGGCACTGGGCCCTCACACTCACACACTCGTGCAGCCTCAGCTGGAGAAGCACCCTCTCTCCCCAGAGCCCATGGACAGTCTCCTGTCTGTCCCCAGTGTGCAGGCCATCACACCAGAGTCCCAGAGGCTCAACAAGGCTCAGCATCAGCCTTCAGCCTCCTCCTGTCCAGCTCGAGCACAGTGAGAATTTGGGGGGGCCGGACCACACCTCAGTCTGGGATACATCCTACAGGTGCATCTGCGGATTCAGTTTCTAAGATCCCAACATCCAGTACTACTCTGGTGGGCCTACTGGAGTCACTGACCAGGAGAAAATTTGTTTTATAAACATTTAGTTGGTAAGTCTGGCTATTATTAAAGATGTAATAATGAACTGCTAATAAGGAAACAACCAATTCAAGGAAATCTCAAAAGGGATACAGCCAAAAATAGAAGACCTCAGTCTCCAAATCTAAATTATCTCACGAATAAACCTCTAGAAAAAATAACTTTCAAAGCCAGCTCTTCAGTGTGAAACAATTCTCCATAAGAACGAAAGAACAGAGTGGAGTCCCAGAATGTGAGGAGTGGGAGGGAGATGAGCTGCGGAGCCAGTAAACCACAGAGGCGGGACAGGAATCCACACCTCCCAGCCCCAAGCTCAGCACTCTCGGCGGCACCTATTCACTAAGACTGGCTCCTGAAACAAAGCGCACGGCCAACTGCCCAGGCTAAGCGCTCAATCAATGTGCAGGATTAATTGATATGACTATCGAGAGATGAAATAAGTTCACTACACAAAAAATGAGGGAGCGCAGTGAAAGCCTTCAGATTTCTAACAGACTTGAGCGGAGGAGGGGAGGGGGTGTCCAGTCAGGTGGACTTGGGTCAAATACGCCTTCTCCTTCGTCCCCCCCCCGTCCTGTCTGCAAAGTGGGACTGACGCCTGTCTCACCCAGCAGCAGTAGCTTCTCGCTCCCTCTCTCCACCCCCCCATTCTCTCTTGCAGACACACACACGCACACACACACACACACACACAGTGGATGCTTCGTAACTGTGACTTCTCTGGGATACCCTTGCAATCCTGGATTTGCAGGACCCTCCCTCTTCCCGTCAGAACAGCCCACTCCTGTCCACGGTTAGGCCGAGTCTCCACGAGGCTGCCCCGCCCCCACCCACTCCCTGCCCTGTCCCACTGTCTGGTTCTCCCGGGGACGTGGTGCACCACCGTCTCGCCCAGCCTGGACAGGCCCTGTGTGCACAGCAGGGCTCCTCTGCTCGCTGCCTCCCTTCCCTCCTGCTGACCTCAGCCTCACCTGGCAGCAGGCTCTCAGAGCAACTTAAATCCCAACATAAATATTTATTGAATGAAATTGACTGATGTCTGAGCAAGGCTGGTCAGGTGATTCCCCCACTCAGCCTGGTCTCCGGCCAGCCTACAGCCCCCACAGGAGAGCCTGGTGAGGGGCAAGGCTCAGCGCCACGCCCCGGCACACAGAGGACGCTCAGGCGTTTCATTCATTCCTCAGGAAGCAGTGAGGCCGTGGCCGAGCACTTGTAAACAAAACCCCAGGTATCTCCGAGGTTGGTTAGTCAGGAAAGCTTTCCATAGCCATTGCAGTGGGGCTTGCAAGCCAGGTCTCTAGTAACAGGCTGCACCCCTGCAGAGGACCCCAGCTGTCCAAGGCTGCCCCGGAGCCCCCAACAGCTTGACCCAGGGAGTCCCAGCCAGAGAGGGATGAGCTCCAGCTGCTGCAAAAGGGCAGCTAAATCAGGGATGGACCAGGGCTCACCTTTGATGGGGGTGGGGATCTCCAGCACAGCACCCCAGGCGTCCATCCTGTGGCCTGCACATTCCTCTCCTTCACCCTCTAATTCCTTCAACAGCTACTCACAGAGAACCACGTTGCAACAGCTTTATGCTGGGGACAAGAGAAAAGAGATGTCTTTTCTTTCACTGCTTAAAACCTTTTAATATATTTGTGTGATTGTTTTATTAATTTTCTGTCCCCAAGTAGACTGTAAAGCCGTGATGGCGGCAGAGAGCAGGTCAGCTCAGGCCCATCAGGATATTCTAAGCCCTTTGCCCAGTGCCTGGCACCTAGCAGGCGGGCAGTAAAAACCTGTCAGATGCACAACCAAATAAGGCGGGGCCTACAGGCTCAGGTACTGGGGGACAGGCACGAACAGGGCATTTGGCGATCAATGCCTGTCTCGGCACTGCGGGGCTCATGTCCTTCGATGCTCTCTGGGACAAGTCAGGCCATAAATAAGCACGTGAGTCAAGGGCCAATCAATCGTTTCCTCTCTGCTGGACCTCTTACTAAATGCTGCTGAGGACTTGCGTGTAGTCACAAGCAATCACCTCCAAGATGATCCTAAGTAACGCACGGTTTGCAGAGTGAGGCAGACACTCTGTCGGCCTTACAGGAGAGACTACAACAGCGTGAGAGCTGTTCTCCTAACCCGTTTGCCCCACGTACCCCATTCTAGTACCTTCTCTTTCCCCACTCTGCAGCCTAAGATAGAATGGACATAGTGCTTTGTGTCCAAAATCCTTGTTGCTACTTAACTTTTTGAACCTCATTTCTCTCAACTGCAAAAGAGAAATGATTCCCCTCTCGGAAGTCCTGTATGAAATGGCAAAATGCCCCATCGATGTGGCGGTTAACACGTGTGGTTTTCCGTTCGTAAAGCTCCACGGGGGAGGAGTGGGGAGTGGGTAACAGCCCGCCCACGTCTTCACGCCCGCCTTGCTCCAGCACACCTCCCTCTCCCTGGCCGCACCCCAGCCCGGCCCAGCCTCTGCCTGGCAATGCCCATGCGCAACTCCTCTCTGCCCTGTCTCCTTCCGTCTCTGCAGTAGCTCTCCCAAGAGCTTTGGCACTGGCTTTGACTTATCACTACCTTCGCCCCTTTAACCAGAAAACAGTGGATGGAGGAGGCAGGAGTGGAGAATGCAGTTTGCCACCTGGCTATCCTGGTAAAAGTTCGGGGTTTTTTTGTTGTTGTTTTTTACCAGAACCGACATTGGCTTTTTTGGTAATGTTTAACATGTGAAAACAGTTGTACGGAACACAACTGGCCAAAGTCCACACCCTGCCCCTTTGTAACATCTTTCCCCTTCACACAAGGATAATTGCAGCCTGAAGTCTGAAGGCATCTGAATTTACAATCCCTGAACAGATTTTTTAAATGGAAGTATAGATGACATACAATGTTACATTAGCTCCAGGTGTCTAACATAGTGGTTTGACATTTATATACCTTACAAAGTGATCATCATGAGAAGTCGAGTAACCATCTCCCACTATACACAATTATTCGATATTATTGACTGTATTCCCTGTGCTGTACTTTACATCCCTAAACTTATTTATGTTGTAAGTTTGTACCTCTTAATCCCCTTCACCTGTTTGCCCATCCCATCCCCCCACTGCCTAACCCTCTGTCAGCTATTTTGTTTTCCACATCTGCGAGTCTTTTTGTTTTGTCTCGTTTGTTCATTTGTTTAGTTTTTTTAGATTCCACATATAAGTGAGATGATAAAGTGTTTGGCTTTCTCTGACTTATTTCACTTAGTGTAAACCCTCGAGGTTCATCCATGTTGTCACAAATGTCAAGGCTTCATTCTTTTTCATACACCCACACGCACACAATGGAATATTACTCGGCCATGAAAAAGAATTTTATATCAATTCTTCTTTATCCACTCATCTATTGATGGACACCTAGGTTGCTTCTATATCTTGGTTATTGTAAGTAATGCTGCAATGAACACAGGAGTGCATATATCTTTTCAAATTAGTTTTTGTTTTCTTCAGATAAGCACCCGTAAGTGGAATTGCTGGGTCTTTGTTTGTCCCTTGTTATAGTCTTTGTTTTAAAATCTATTTTATCTGATATAATTATTGCTATCTCAGATTTTTATTTGTTTGTTTCCATTTTCATGAAATATCTTTTTCCATCCTTTTACTTTCAGTCTGTATGTATGTGTCTTTCGATCTGAAGTGAGTCTCATGTAGGCAGCATATGTAAGGGTCTTCTTTTTTTATCCATTCAGTAACACTGTACTTTTTAAATAGTCCATTTACATTTAAAATAATTATTAATAGGTATATACTTATTGCAATTTTAATTGTTTTCATGCTAGATTTATAAGTGATTGGTCTACTACCTTTACTATATGTTTGCCTTTATAGTATAGTGAGATTTTTTTTTCTTTCATGTATTTTCTTATTTCTGGTGTGGGCCTTTTCTTTTCCACTTAAAGAATTATCTGTAACATTTCTTGTAATGCTGGTTTAGTGGTGAGGCACTCCTTTAACTTTTCCTTGTCTGGGAATATCTTGGTATCTCTTTAAATTCTGCATGATAACCTTGCTGGGTAGAGTATTATTGGTTTTAAGTTTTTCCCTTTCATCATGTTGAATATATCATGCCACTCCCTTCTAGCCTGCAAAGTTTCTGTTGAAAAGTCAGCTGACGGTCTTATAGGCATTCCCTTGTATGTAACTAGTTGTTTTATTCTTGTTGCTTTTAAGATTCTCTCTTTATCTTTAACTTTTAGCAACTTAATTAGAATGTATCTTGGTGTGAGTCTCTTTGGAGTCATCTTGTTTGGGATTCTCTGTGCTTCCTGGACTTGGATGTCTGTTTCCTTTGCCAGGTAAGCAAAGTTTTCAGCCATTATATCCTCAGATAAGTTTTCTGTTCCTTTCTCTCTCTCTTCTCCTTCTGACACTCCTATGATTCAAATGTTAGTATGCTTGATGTTGTCCCAGAGGTCCCTTATGCTATCCTTATTCTTTTTAATTCTTTTTCCTTTTTAATCTTCTAGTTGGGTGATTTCCACTATCCTGTCTCCCTGATTGCTGATCCACTCTTCTGCATCACCTGACCTGCTGTCGATTCCCTCCAGTGTATTTTTTGTTTCAGTTGTTATATTATTCAGTCCAGATATGTTCTTTTTTTTATAATTTTTACCTTTGTTGAAGTTCTCACTCAGTTTATCTCCTTGTCTGCAAAGTTTGATGAGCGTCTTTATGACTATTATTCTGAACTCTTTATCTAGTAGACAGCTTACTTCCATTTCATTTAGTTCTTTTTCTGGGGTTCTTTTTTGTTTGTTTGGAACATATTTTTTTCTCTCCTCATTTTGCCTGTTTATTTTTATGTATTAGGTAGCTCGGCTATGTCTTCTGGTCTTGAAAAAGTGGTTTTACTTAGAGGTGTCCTGTGGGGACTGGTGAAATCCCCTTGTCACCAGAGCCATGTGCTTCAAAGGTATTCCCTGAGTGGACTAGTGTGACATTCTGTTGTGGTTGGACCACAGCTTCTATTGACACACTGGCAGGTGAGACTGGTCCCTGGCCCAGCTGGCTATGAGACCTGGCTGGTTAAGGGCATGCTGGTGTGAAGGGCAGAATTTCAGTGTGTCTGGCTGTGAAGCCCAGCCTTGACTGTTGCAGACACAGTGCTGTATGCTGGTGCTAACTGAGGCTGCCCATCAGGTGTGGCAGGGCAGGAACCACTTTGGAAGAGTGCCATCCTGGATGGGTCTTCAAGGATATGCCAGAGGGGGGTAAACAGTATTGATGGAGAGTGTTAGAAATGGCATCTGCCAGTGTCATACTGGCTGGGTGGAAAGAGAATAAAGAAGGGGCGGGGGGGGGGGGGGGAATGGCTCCCATCAGCACTTCTGATTCTGGAGAAAGTTCCAACAGATCCCTGTCCCTCCAGCACACACCCTAAAACGTATCAATGTATTACCTTCGCATATGACCCAGGTGCTTTTCAAAAAGCTGCCTCTGCATTGGGCCTTGAAAAAAGCATGACCTTGGTTTTCTACAGCCCTTCGGCTCTCCCAGATGTAAACCCTGCTAGTTTCCAGATGTTATGGGGGCTCCTCTTCCTGGTGCAGGTCCCCAAGCTGGGGTTCAGACCCCTCACTCTTGAGAGGTGGACCTTCCTGGTTGTGATATTCCTCCCACTCGTGAGTAACCACAGAGGAAGTGGTGGGTAGGGTAGGTCCTGCTTAGACTTAATCTATGCCTCCTCTTACCCATTTCAGTGTGGCTTTTTCTTTATATCTATAGTAGAAAATCTGTCCTGCTAGCCTTCAGGTCATTCTCAGAGATAGCTGCTCTATATGTAGTTGTAGTTCTAGTGTCAATGAGAGGTGAACTCAGGATCTTCCTACTCCAGCATCTGAACCTGAAGCCTGGAGACTTGCTCCTGAATGTCAATTTAGCTTGTCCATGAAATGTCATTCCTTGTGGTTGATGGATAGGTTTTTTATAGTGGTGGGTTTATGGTTGATTTTCCTTTTATCATGCTTTTCAGAAAAGATGTCTAAAGGAAAAATCAATCAATCAATGGATTAAATGTTAAAATGTTTTTTAAATAGCACATAAGACAACAAGATAAAAATCATCCATAATCTCACAACCTAAAGATAATCGTTATTAACATTTTATCATATAGCTTACCTATAGTTACATTAATTTATAGTATGCCACCACCTGGTTTTGTACTTTTTTATTCACTTAACAATATATTGTCAGTATTTTTTCATTATCATTAGATGTTCTTCCATAGTAGTCTGAAAGGTCTTATACATTGTTAGGATGTGTGTCCAGTTGCTGTGATGGGTATCCATAACAGAGGCTTAACCAAGACAGTTTACAGGGGTCTCTTTAATGTGTTTTCTCCACCATCCCTCCTGTGTGGTCCTTATCGACATGGCCCAAGACGACTACTCACCATATGCACTGCAGCTACCAAGAAGGGTAGACAAGGAGGGGGGTTGGTGGCATCCTGCCTCAGAGGGCACAGCCCTTCCAGGATCTGGAAGTTGCATGTGTTACCTCTGTTCTCATCCTCTTGGCCAGAACTGTGGTCACACCCAGCCATTAGGGAAGCTTAGAAACAGATTAAAAGAGAATGAATCTTGAAGGACAGCTCTCGGTATCTGCCACATAGAGAATAGGAACTGTCAGTATCTGAACTGTTGTGGAGCATTTGTACTCCCATTATTGTTTTCTTAAGATAAATTTTTAGTAGACAAACTATTTGATCAAAGAATAAGCATACTTAAGATTCCTGAGAGTTGTTTGCACTTTTTCCTATTTCTGTGAAAGCCCATATCTACTTAAATATTTTTCTTTTTGGTTTCCCATTCTCCTTGAGGACCCTACAGATCTCTGTCCTACAGATCTCTGTCCTTTAACAAGGGTAGCAGCACTGGGTAGTAGACATCAATGAGCATAACTCCAAATTGAAAACCAGGTCCATATGCAAAGTCCACAGGCCTGAGTCAGTCCCCTCTATTTGGGGGTGGCAAATTGCAACCAGAGTCACAGAGATGGTCTGGGACGTCAGGTACCTTTGGTGAGGACCCACACACAGGTCAGGGGATGGAGGTCTGGATGGAAGCCCCAATCCTCAGACAGATCCTTGGGTAAAGAGGTTGAATGAGGGCAAAAGTTACCATCAAGAAACTCAAGCCCAGCTGGGCGTGGCTCAGTGGCTGAGCATCAACCTAGGATCCAGGAGATCGGGGTTCAATTCCTGGTCAGGGCACATGCCCAGGTTGCGGGCTAGGCAGCCGATCAATGACTGTCTCATCTTTGATGTTTCTATTTCTCTCTCTCCCCCTCCTTTCCTCTCTCTGAAATCAATAAAGATATGTTTAAAAAAGAAAAGAAAAGGGAAAGGGAAAGGGAAAGGGAAAGGGAAAGGGAAAGGGAAAGGGAAAGGGAAAGGGAAAGGGAAAGGGAAAGGGAAGGAAAGGAAAGGAAAGGAAAAAGAAACCCAAGGCATAAGGACAGTGGGGTGAGTGCTGAATGCTGTGGAGGCAGGTCCTGGAACAAGCATGAAGTCAAAGTTTTCTTTTCCAGGGTGAGGGAGGGAAACATTCATGCACAAGGTCAATTAGGAGGGGCATCAAGACGCCAGGCCACTGGCTGATTTCTCCCCGAGGCAGGGTTATTAGCAGTGGTCCTCAGGAACCCAGTTAGCTCCTCTGGGGAGGTTTTAGGGGAGGCTGCCACCAGCAGATAGAGCTCTCTGCTTACACCTCTACAGAGTGGCCATACTTCCTGGGTCACAGGTCAGTTCTGTAAACTCCATGAAAACGTAAATTCAGAATAGCAACTGGTACCTCAAATGGAGAACGGGGGGGAAGGTGGAAGGGAAAACCTTAGGCAACCGCATCTCAGGAAGCAGGGAAGGGAGGGAGGAGGGATCTCTGAATCCCCAATTCTCCCAGCCCAATTTCCCCAAATTGGGCTGAGAAAAAGGTACCAACCCACTGAGCAAGTTCTGAAATGGCTGCGGCTGTCTTGAAGTCGCAGGGAGCCACCCAACCCAGAACTGCTCCCTCATCGATTTAAGCCAGAGCCAACAACTGCCACCTGGTGGCACCAACTGCAAAGGGAGTAGCTCCTTCCTTCTTCTGTAGGAAATATTGTAGATACAGCTTCATTGTTTGGGGGTTGCCAGCTCCCACCAAGGCCCTTGCAGAGTGAGGGTTCAGAATGGCTGCTGGTTACAGGATGGATGGATTCCTCCTGCAGGAGCTGTGCACCCCTTTTCTTTCAAGTGGGCACTGAGATGAAGCTGGAGATGTGCCCTGGAGCCCACAAGCAGCACCAAACTCAGCATGGGCCTTCCTGAGTGCCTCTGCCTCTGGCTCCATCTGGGCTCACAGCCTGGGAGAGGATCTTATATTTTATACACATTTGTGAGGACTAGGTCTACCTTCCACGCCTGGGGCAAAAAGCAAGGGGTCAAGGCAGGGTGTCCCAATGCTGCCCTAACACTGCGTCTCACCTGGGGCAATCAGAGAGGCCCTCCTGTATCTGGCCTTATCCAGCCTTGCCCTTGCTCTCTGTCTGGGCAGGCTTTGAGACTCTGGCCCTCATTTCATATTTTCTCAGTTCAGTGTCATCTCTTTAAGAGCCTTCCAAGGCCACTACAACCCATTTCTCCGACTCCCCTGACTTTCTGCCCTTCTCTGGCTTTAACGTCTTTTCTGGCCATCAACACGTCACATGTCATATTGGCATGTGCTCAGAGTCTCTCCCTGCAAGCATGCAAGCTCAGTGGTGCTTCCCAGGGTCTAAAACAGCACCTGGCACACAGCATTTTGCAGACTGAACACCTCAGCTGTTCTCTGGCTGGACCAGCTTTCAGCAGCCTCTGGTCCCCTCTGTGCTCTCCCCAGCCAGGACTCCACACCACCAAGAAAGTTCATTACCCCTGAGAAATGCACCTTCTTGCTACAAAGGCAACTTCTCCTTAATCATCCTGCTAATTGTCTGTCCTGTAGTCCTGCTCTGCACCACCACCATTGCAAACCGCATTTCCTTACAAAGTCCAGGATAAACAAATCCAGTAGATTTTGTTTTAATTGTCACTGTTTAAAGGGCCATAATGAACGTAGGGTGAGCACACAAAGGAGATGATTTCAACCCCACTCTGGTGGAGGGCTGGCTGGTGAGTGAGACCCTCACTGTTCACGTCTCACTTGCTATGATGCCTGCTGCCTCCCTGTGCCTGCAAATCCATCACTTTATCCCTCTTTGCCTTTGGCTCCAGGCCTGCCACCCAGGTAGGATGTCTGCCCTCATGAGAGGCATCAGGAACCCAGGGACAGGGGACAGTGTAAGTTCCCATGGGTCAGGTGCCTGGGTTTGTTCCCCCATGCTCAGGTGACTTTTTAAATAATTTCTGACAGTCTGACAAGCCCCACACACAAAATGGCATCTTACTTTATCTTTTCTTTTTTTTCCTTTTTTTATGGGTTGAACAGTTAACCATATACATATTGCCTATGTCTTTGGGGTTGGGGGCATCTTTTTATCCCATGCCCGCTTTCCTGTCGGGCAGCGTGTAATTACTGTTGGAGGATTTGTAAGAGCTCTGTATGCAATGAGGTTTCACTGTTCTCTTTGCCATCTGTGCTGCAAATGCCTTTCTTGGTTTATCGTGTGGCAGCGGCTGGACAATCACAGGACAATCTCATTGCTCTGTGCTTTCACCTTGGTGACGGCAGGAGTTGTTTCCCCACGTCCCCCGTGACAAGCCAGGGAAGCAGCACCTTTATTCCTCACTTGGAAGCTGGTTCTCTGGCTCTCTAAGGAGGAACCCTTTGCTCCAGTCCCTGGGAGGGCCCTGATCTCGCCTGGGTTACCCCATCACCCCTCCACCTTGCACTCCTGCACCCTGCTTTTCTAGCCTTAGGAAGTGGAAACACTTTCAATTTTAGCCTTGCATTTAGGATCGTGGCTCCTTTGAATCCATTTCTGCCTAGGAGGGAGCAAGAGGAAGGAAAAACAGCTGAGACACAAGTGTGAGAATGAAGGGGAAAGGAAATGTCCAGAAAACCACACAGATGAGCCCGGAGAGCACCCTCCCTGAGGGCTTGTCTTCCCTCACGCATATTCACAGAAAGACTTCACACCTTGGTGGCCAGTCTACAAATGGAGAGAGTGGGGGCTCTCTTCCAGGTCCAGATCCCTCAGTGGGGTATTTGATAGTGGGATTTGGGGACGCCATGCTGCATACAAGGTGGGGGGACCTTGGAAATAGGCAAGGCCTCAGGTGGTTCTGCAGAGCCATATTCTGCCCCTCACAAGCTTCCCCTGCCCCTCAGAGCTGGGGTGCTGGGAGGAAGGGGCAGGTCCCTGGCACGACTTTCTGGCTCAGCCAGAAGCTGGTCTTGAGCACACAAACTCTTGGAGGGGAACAGAATGTGAATCCTGACAGCTAAGAAGGGCTTCTCCTAGCTAACTGGGCTCAAGTGGGGAAAAAAAGGCAGAACCTAGCAACCACGTCTACACAGGGGCCTCTCACCCAAACTGCACTCCATCAAGAAGCCTCTGCACCGAACTGCCTGCACTGTTTCTGTCAGCCAGCCAGCCCTTAAAAAGGAGTTTCTGGAATCCTGTTTCAACCAATAGGACTGAGCCTTCCCATCTGGAGCTGTGCAGCTCTGACCAATCAGAACAGCTCTATTCTGACCAATCAGAACAGTGCCTTTTGGGCCAATAAAAGTGTGCTGGTTCCAAGCCCTCATCTGCATGAGGATCATCCAATCAGGGACCAGGAGCAAGGACCTCTGTCTATATAACCAGCTCCCCCCTGGCTGGCAGAGGCCCTTTCAACCAAAGACTGAGGCCTGATTCCCAGGGTGGAGCTGAAATCCCGGAGAGGACGGCGGAGCTCCTAGCTGAAGAGGAGCTTGGCCCTGGGAGCGTCACGGCCCTGCTGTTTTCGCAGCAGCCCCCATGTAGCAGTAGCTGTAGGACAATCAAGCTCTTCCTCCACAATGCTGTCTTCACACTGAGCTGCTTGCAAGAGGCAAGTGGGGGGTTTGTCCGTTTCAGCCAGGAAGTTATTTGAAGAAAGGGGGGTCTTGCTTGTGCTTGTATCTCTTCAATCGATAAAGTGTTGCTAGGCCAGAGTGGCCCAGACATGTCCAGGGGTCCTGCTGTCGGGCATGTCCACATGCAGCAGCGGCAGGCTCCACAGGTCTGCTAAGGAATCCACTCCCAGTTCACCCTGCAGACGGCCAGTTCCTGTGCAGCTGGTTTTCACTATAGGATAACACAGCATCTGACTGGACTGCAGGCTCAGGGACTGGTGGTTAGGAGCTGGGGGGCCTGTGGACCAGGGCCTCTCACTGCCAAGCTGCTCTGCAGATCAGGGGTAGGGGGTAAAAGCACAGAGCCAGGGAGGGACTGAGTGGGGCAAGACAAGGCGCTGCCAATTCTTCCTACAACCCCTTCACCTGGGCAACCAAATCACCACACCTTGCCCTGCCTCGATTTCTCCGTTAGCAAACCAGGATTAATATTTCCTTCACAGGACTGCGAGGAGCAATAAATAAAACAGGGCCGTGAGCCCACCCAGCCCACCGGCTGGACGAAACCCAGCCCTGCCCACCCCATGGTGCTCCTTCCAGATTTCTGCCTGGACACAATCAGAGGTTGGTGAACCTGGTTGGCCCCAATATTTTAAAACCGGGAGTCTGAGGAGACTGCTTTAGGGGACATCCAAGAGCGAGGCTGGGACTCCTGCACTGATTTGCTTTAGAACGTGATCTACAGTCAGTCCTGAGGCACGTTCTGTCATGTGTGCAAACAGGTGCATTTTTTAGCTCAACTTTGTCATCTGCAGCAAGGAATGATAACGTCCCCTCCCCAGGCTGTTCTCTGGATCAGCGACCAAACTGCTACCTTCGCGAGCTCCGTGGGAGGCCTGGCGCTGGGCACCTTCTGCCCACGGTCATCCACCCTCAGTGGGAAGCCCCAGAGAGGCGGCGGGCTCTTGGAGTGCCTCCGAGCAGCCACCCAGAGCCAGGCGGACTTGGGAAGCACTAGGCCTGGGCTGGAAATGCAGCCCCTGGCTTGGGAGTCAATGTCGCAAGTCCAGGGGCTCCAAGATTTCACTATGGTGACAGCCCTGTTGCCTTTTGAGAACATGGAACTCAGTCCACCTGTTTCTCCCACGGGGGCTTAGGGGCTGATGGGGGAGAGGGCTGTGGGGCCCCTCCCGAGACTCGGGCTTCTGCCTTAATGGCCTGGGGCTGTCCTCACCTCTAGCAGGTGACGTAACCCCCCTCCACTGCTTAGAGTCCTCTTCCCTGTCATTGCCCTTTACTCTGAGGAACGACCCCCCAGACAGGCACTTCCCTGGGCTCCGGGGACCTGGGCAAATGCCTTGGCATGTGTTGGGGTGTCGGGCTGTCTCCCACCTTGAGTCAGGCTCCCCCAGAACGCAGGGGTGGCTGTAGTTTGTGCAGCCCGTCCATGCCAGGAAATTGCCACCGTGTTTAAACTGCACTCAGTCCAGAAGAAATGCAGCACCGGGCGGAGCCACCAACCGCTGCTGGACCTCTCTTGCCCAGACGGGCAGCCCGGCGCTGCAGGTTTCAGATCAGCGCTGGGACGCGTGCAGTTTGTGTGCGTAACCGCGAAGGCTGGAAACCTCAGCGTGCGCTTGCTGGGCCAAAGGCTCTGTTCACCTCCATTTCAGAGGATACAGCAAAATGACCGTTCTCAGAGCCACATCAGTTTACACTTTTCTCATTTTTTATGTTTTGCACGTAACAGTTAACATGCTGGGCCGAGGTGGCTGTGTGGCCGCTGGGTGCCGGTCACCGCTGAGGCTGAGGCTGCAGGGGTTTGCGTGCCCCTGGCCGCCTGACCTCCCCGCAGTCGCCTTCCCTTCTTGGGTCCTCCCTCCTATGGTTTCGGTTTTGGAGGCGGGTTTCCATGTCTTGGACGGGTCCTGGGTTCTAGGTGTTGCAGACACGTCCTCCCAGCCTGTCTCTTACCTTTGCTTATAGCGTCTGCTGTGGCTCAGAGTTTTCAATTTTTGAAGGAATCAAACTTATCAGCCTTGCCTTCTGTGTTTCTGTATTTTCTTTTGGGGGAGGAGTTGGTTTTGAAGGTCATTCCCATTCTAAGTGTATACCCAAAGCATTCAGTTATTTCTCAAACTGTGTTTATAGGGTTTTTTAGTTCTTTAATTTGAAATGTATTTTTACATGATTATCTAACGACTGTCCACGGCATTTTATTTTTTTATTATTTTAATCCTCACTCGAGCATATTTTTCCATTGCTTTTCAGAGAGTGAAGGGGGAGAGAGATTGAAACACGGATGTGAGAGGGACACATCGATGGGCTGCCTCCCGCACAAGCCCCACGGGGCCAGGGACTGAGCCTGCAGCCCAGGCACGTGCCCTTGGCCATAGAACCTGGGGCCCTTCAGTCACAGCCCAACGCTCTAACCACTGAGCAACCGGCCAGGGCTGCACACCATATTCTAGATGTATATTTAGGTTTCCAGTACCATTTATTAAATAATTCAGCCTTTTCTTTCTTGCCCCATCGATCGTATACTACTTTCCCATGTATATATGGGCTGTTACTGATTCCATTCTGGCTCATTAATATAGTTGTCTTTTTCCTGCACCAATGACATTTATTATCATTATTACTATTATTATAGCTTCGTGCTCTGTTTTTGCGTCTGGTGGGTCTGGTCCACTCTCTCTGGTCTCTCTTTCAAAGTGCTCTTGGCTAACCTCCGGTCCTGCAGGTCTGGCCGCCTTCCCACTGTGACTCAGGCCACCATCCCTGTGCTGGGGATTCCCCTGCCATCCCTCAGTCTGAGTGGGTCAATGGGTAACTGATAATTTGCATAATTCCACTCAATCCCCAGAAGCCTGAATTTGTGTCTTCACATCCCAAAGCCAGGCAACCCCTCCCAAGTGGGAAAGGAAGCAGAACATCTCTCCTGAAATGAAAATATTGCCAAACCCTTAATACTGAATCTTTGTTATTACAGGGTCTGAGAGCAGAGAGGAAAAGGGACTTGCCCAGGTCACCCAGTGAGGGGCTCCTGACACCCACCCAGACCCCTCTGGTCCCTCTTGCTGAGAGGCGCCCCCTCCCCTCTGAGCCAGGCTCCTCCTCATTGCTTTGGAGGACCCAGGCAGAGAGCCCCTCCTCCCGGGCTGTACTCAGCGCTGTTCCTCACACCATCGGCTACTTTTGGGCAGCACTCTTTAGTAAGGAAACTCTCACTGTCCCCTCCCCCAGCCCTAGCAGCTACACAAGGGGGCCCCTTCCACTCCCTCAGGCACCATCCAGTCCATTACCAACTATTGTGGTTCTCATCACAGCTCCGACTCTGATGAGGCAAGATCTGAACCTCTCTGTGCTTCAGTTACTCTGCCTGTCAAATGGGATAACAGTCATACCTATCTCATGAGATATTTTTGTTGTTTTTTTAAAAAATATATCTTTATTGATTTCAGAGAGAGGGAGAGTGAGAGAAACATCAATGATGAGAAAGTCACCGATCAGCTGCCTCCTGCACGCCCCCCACTGGGGATAGAGCCCACAACCCAGGCATGTGCCCTGACCAGGAATTGAACCGCAATCTCCTGGATCCTAGGCTGACGTTCAACTGCTGAGCCACGCTCGGCCGGGCTCTCATGAGATGTTTTGACTATTAAATAAGCAATCTCTGAAACATGTTGAAGCAGCACCTGCCATGTGCTAAGATGTATATAACTGCCCCATCACAGCTGACTCTCATCACCCTCCTTGTCATCATTGTCATCCTCAGCATCTCACTGCCTTCCCTTCTCATGAACTTAAATGTCCACTCTGCCCCTGCACAAGGTGGACACTCACCTCTCGTAGCCTCAGCTTCCTCATTTTGATGAGAGAAACTTCATGCCAGCCATAAGGACCAAGGGAGTGAAGGGATGTCAGTGATAAATGGAGATGGATGAATGGAGGTAAGGGGATGGGGGGTGGGGGACGGTGAAGGTGAAGGAATGGATGCCAAGTGGAGAGTGGGAAGCCCTTCCCTACCTCTGGGTAAAGACTTTTCTCATTCCTGTGATTTTCAAAGGATTTTTTGCTCCCAATCCATTTGAAAGAGAAGGAATCTTAGATGGTTCTCAGGGGGCTTGGGCGTGGAGAGGAAAGAGGACATCATCTCACTGATGGAAGACAAGTTCCAGATCAGCTAATTCCTGGGACTTGGCTCTAGCTCCCACTTTAGTTTCTAGGGACAGATCTGGCCATTTTCCTCCGAGGACAGAGTAGTGGTTCTCAAAGTGAGGTCCTCAGACAGATGCCTCAGTACCACCCAGGATCTTGTTAGAAATGTAGATCGTGGGCCCTAAGCCAGGCCAACTGAGTCAGGAACTGTGGGGGCGGCCGGGCACTCTGATTTAGAGAATCCTCCAGGTAATAGTGACACCTGCTCTAGTTTCAGCCACTGCTCTCTGCCTGGCACACAGATCACCCGGGATCTTGCTAAGATGCAGGTTCTGAGGCCTGAGATCCTGCATGTCTAACAAGCTCAAGGTCATGCCAGTGCTGCTGGCTGGAGGGCTTCTTCACTTGGACTAGCAGGCTCGCAAAAATACAATTTGAGCCACAGATTGGATTACAAATCCAATAGCCACCTTAAAGAAAGTAAAAGCAGACAGGTTACATATGTAAACTGTTTTCATTTAAACCAACACATGAAAAATATTTCAACATGTAATCCATATAAAAACGTATCAAAATATTTTACATAATTTCCATATTTACATTATTTTTTATACTAAGTCTTTGAAGTCTTTTAAGTTTATAGCACATCTCAGGATACTGGCCACGTCTCAGGCAGTCTGTAGCCACATATGCCTAATGGTTATGTATTAGAAAGTGCAAATGTGTACGGAGCTCCCCCCACACTCCCACCCACACACCCCTCTTGCTCCTCCAAGGACCCGCTAGATGAAGGCATGTGCCCACAACTCTGTCGGCAACCTTCCTATGGGACAGTCCCCTTATTAGAGTGAATACACATTTCACTTCACCACTGATTTAATATTAAAGATTCACACCTGTATTTGGAACCTTTTGTTGCTCACCCCGAAAAGAGAGAGGAGAAAAATCATTGTGCCCCTCAAGCCAGGGAGCTGGAACTGAGACTGCACAACAAAGCTGGCATTCATGTGGGGTGGAGGTGGGGGCTGCAATGAAAGGGGAGCTAGGGAACAAGGAAAACTTTGCTCACCAGCGTAAAAGTGATCAAAGAGGCTGGTATGTGCCCAGGGCTCTTAAGTGGAGTACAGGAGGGGTGGAGAAGGGGATTCTCCCAAGGGAGCCGCAGACCTAAGCTTACATCACGTGCAGACTTGCAGTCCACACACACACAATCAGGGAGGTGTGGAAACCTTTGGACTAAAATTTTAACATGAGAATTGGTTATAATTGGGTGAGATCTCAGGCATCCTGGAGGCAACAAAAGCAAAAAATAGTCTTTAGGAACAATTTTGCAGCCCAAAGGAAAAAAAAAAAAGAAAGAAAGAAACCCCTGCTATATATATGAGGTCCCAATTTAAAAATTCCAAGATATACACAGAAATAAGACACAATGAGTAAAAAATTAGCAAAAACTTCAAACGAGGAGTAGCCTCCACTACTCCAACCATACTTGAGTTAGTAAAACATTATTTAAAAAGTTGATAAAATAACACTATTTAAAATGATTAAAGATATTAGAAAACATGAGAAAAGGAACTTTGAAAATATTAGCTAGGAAAATAGCCCAGCAGCTGTAGCTATTTTTATATTGAACAAAATAAGCATTAAGACAAAAAGCATCATCACATGATGATAACGGGAACAATTCACCATAAAGGTATTTAAACGTCCAAATCTGTATTTATCTAACAATACAGTCACAAAACCGATAAAGCAAAGTCAATACATTTATAAAAAGAAATTTTAAAATTCACATGCCAAAAATTGAGACTAAACCTCCTTCTTACACCATACATAAAAATAAAATAAAAAGGGATTTAAAAACATAAATGTTAGTCTCTAAACCAACAAATTCCTAGAAGAAAACATAGGCAGTAAAATCTCAGACATTTTGGGTAGCAATATTTTTTCTGATATATTGCCCCAAAGAAAATAAAAGAAAAAATAAACAAATAGGACTGTGTCGAACTAAAAAGAATTTGTACAGCAAAGGAAACCATCAACAAAATGAAAAGACAAGCCACTGAATGGGAGAACATATTCACCAATGATACATCTCATAAGGGGTTAATATCCAAAATTTATAAAGAACTTACAAAACTCAACACCAAGAAAACCCAAAAAATCCTTAAAAATAGGCAGAGGACCTGAACAAACACTTCTCCAAAGAGGATACACAGATGGACAATAGACATATGAAAAGATGCTCAGCAACACTAATCATCAGAGATGCAAATTAAAAACCACAATGAGATATCACCCCACACCTGTCAGAATGGCTGCCATCAATAAATCCACAAACAAGTGCTGGTAAGGATGGTGTTGGTGGGAATGCAGACTGGTACAGCCACTGTGGAAAACAGTATGGAGTTACCTCAAAAAATTCAAAATGGAACCGCCTTATGACCCAGTAATTCCACCTCTGGGAATATATCTGAAGGAACCTCAAACACAGATTTGAAAAAATATATGCACCCCATGTTCACTGCCACATTATTTACAGTAGCCAAGATTTGGAAGCAGCCCAAGTGTACACCAGTATATGAATGGATGTAAAAGCTGTGGTACATTTACACAATGGAATACTGCTCAGCCATTTAAAAAAAAAAGGGAAATCTTACTCTTTGTGCCAGCATGGATGGACCTGGAGAGCACTATGCTAAGCGAAGTAAGCCTGTCAGAGAAAGGCAAGTAACATATGATTTCACTCATATGTGGAATCTAATGAACAAAATTCAGTAGCAAGCAAAATAGACACAGACCCATAGACAGCAGGCTTACAGCTGTGGGGGTGGGGGGAGGTATTGGGGGACTAGGTGGTTAGGGAGGGATCGAGAAGAAAAAAGAAAAATTCATGGGCACGGACAACAGTGTGGGAATGGCTGGGGGGAAGTGATGGGGGGTGGAGGAGGAGGGCATGGGGGTAAAATAAATTTTTTAAAATAAGGAAAAAGAAATGAGAGAGTCATACATGAAGACATATTTACAATCACTAGTGAGTAAAAAAATCAAATTAAGATCAGGATGAGATTTTATACTCATTTGAGCCACAGTGGAGTAGATGAAGCAGAGAATCAAATCAGATATTTGGAATATTAGATAGCATAAAACACCCAATAAGAACAGGAAAAAAAAAAATCTAACAAAAAGGATAGTTTGAAGAACCTCTGGGACATCAAGCATATTAATATTTGCATCATAGGAATCCCAGAAGTAGAAAAGAGCAAGGTATTGAAAAACCTATTTGAAGTAATAATGATAGAAAACTTTCCTAACCTAGTGAAGGAAATAGACATACAAGCCCAGGAAGCACAGAGTCCCAAACAAGATGAAGCCAAACATGCCCACACCACGACACACCATAATTAAAAGACCAATGGTTAAAGACAGAATCTTAAAAGCAGCAAGAGAAAAGCAGCTAGTTACCTACAAGGGAGCTCCCATAAGACTGTCAGCCAATTTGTCAACAGAAACTTTGCAGGGCAGAAGGGATCAACATGAAATATTCAGGGGTCAAAAGCAAGAACCTACAACCAAGATTGCCCAGCAAAGCTACCATTTAGAATTGAAGGACATATAAAGAGCTTCCCAGACAAGAAAAAGCTAAAGGAGTTTATTAGCACCAAGCCAGTATTACAAGAAATGTTAAAGGGACTTCTTTAAGAAAAGATAAAAAATATGAATTATCAAATGGCAATAACTACGTATCTATCAACAATTACTTTAAAGGTGAATGGATTAAATGCTTCAGTCAAAAGACATGGGGTGACTGAATGGATAAGAAAACAAGATCCTTATTTTACATATGCTGTCTACAGGAGACTTACTTCAGATTGAAGGACACACACAGACAAAGTAAAAGGATGGAAAAAGATATTTCATGAAAATGGAGACAACAACAAAAAAGCTGGGGTACCAATACTTATACCAGACAAAATGGACTTTAAAACAAGGGCTATAACAAGACACAAAGAACAACCCAGCAATTCCATTTCTGGATATTCCAAGAAACCCAAAACACTAATTTGAAAAGACATATGTTTATTGCAGCATTATTTACAATAGCCAAGCAACCTACGTGTTCATCAATACATGAATGGATAAAGAAGTGATGCATATATATGTATGATATGATTCAGCCATAAAAAAGAATGAAATCTTGCCATCTGCAACAACATGGATGGGCCTAGAGGGTATTGTGCTGAGTGAAATAAGTCAGACAGAGAAAGGCAAAGGCCATAGATGCCACATGTGAAACTAAAAGAAATAAATGAACAAAGCAGAAAAAAACTTGTAGATACAGAGAACATTTTGAGTTTCCAGATGAGTGGTTGGAGGAATGAATGAAAAGGGGGAAGGGATTAATAAGTATAAGTTGGCAGTTACAAAATAGCCACAGGTATATAAAGTATAGCATAGAATATATAGTTAATATTCTAATAACTATATATGGTGTTAGATGCGCACTAGATTTATCAGGGTGATCCCTTCATAAGTTATATATAAACGTCTAATCACTATGTTGTACACATGAAACTAATATTGTATGTCAACTGTAATTGAAAAATAAAAATTATTAAAGAGATGATTGTGAAGAATGTTTTTATAGTGAAAGTATATCTGTGCAATTTAAAAAAAAGATCCACTTTGAGGGAAATCCAATGGACACAACAAAGAACAGCATGAATACCAAGAATGTCACCCGGTGTGGCTCAACAGTTGAGCATCGACCTATGATCCAGATCACAGTTGTATTCCTGGTCATGGCACATGCCTGGTTGCAGGCTCGATCCCCAGGAGGGGGCGTGCAGAAGGCAGCCCATCAATGACTCTCTCATCATTGATATTTCTCTCTCTCTCCCCCTCTCCTTTCCTCTGAAACCAATAAAGACATATATATATATTTTTTTTAATGTCACCCAACACAATAATTGGATTGGAGACTCTAAAACACTTGTTTAAAATTTTAGCCATAAAAGAAAAAGTAAGAAAAAGGAAAAGTATTGTGAAATAAAATCAGGATGGTTGGGGGGGGAGGGGGGTAAGCAGTTTAAAAATAAAGGTTATAGTTATAACACTCAAAATTTGATGGATTGCTTAAACAGAAGATTAGAACAAAAGGGTTCTAGAAGGATGGGAGTAGAGAAAACTAGGAAGAGGCAATATTCAAAGAAATAATTCCTAGTTTTCCGGAATCATTGGAAGACATGAATCCTTAAATTCAGAAAGCAAAAGGTCCAGGATAAAAATAAATTCACACAAATCAGAGCAAAAATGCACAACGCTAATGACAAGTTGTTATCCACGAAGACACAATTCTGAAAATTTAGGCAAAATGAACAATTTTCTAGGGAAATGCTACTTACAAAAATTGACTAAAAGCATTATTGACCACCTGGAAATGTTTTTTTAGTGTACAATTCAGTAACCTTTAGTACATTCACAATGTTGTGTAACCAACAACTAACTCTATTTAGTTTCAAAGCACTTTAGTCACCACAAAGAGAACTGTGTACCTAATTAAAGAGTCCCTCTGTATCCACTCCCCAGCTCCCAGCTTCAGGCAACCTACAATCTACTTCCTGTCTCTATGACTTGTGTATTCTGTATATATTGTACAAAATGGAATCACACAATATTTAGTCTGTGTCTGGCTGCTGTCACGCAGATTACTTTTGATGTTTCTCAGTTTTGTAGTGTGCATCAGTACTTAGTACCTTTTCATGGCTGGTAAATATTCCATTGTTTGGATATACTACATTATTTTTACCCACTCATCTATCAATGGACACTTCAGTTACTCCCAACTTCGGGCTATTGTGAATAGTGCTACTATGAACATGGTTGTATAAATATCTCTTTGACATCTGCTTTCAATTCCTGTGGGTATATACCCAAAAGTGGAATTGCTGAACCATATGGTAATTCTATTTTTAAAAATTTAAGGAATTGCCATACTGTTTCCCACAGTGGTGGTACCATTTTACATTCCCACCAACAGTGCATAAAAATTTCAATTTTTTTACATCTTTGCCAACACTTGTCTTCTTTTATGATAGTAGCTATCCTAATGGGTGTGAGGCGATACCTCATTGTAATTTTTATTTGCATTTCCCTAGTAATGTTAAGTATCTTTTCATGTGTTTATTGGCCCTCTGTATATCTTCTTTGGAGAAATGTCCATTCAAGTTCTTTGCCCATTTTTGAAATTTTTTTTAGTTTAAGTAGTTCTGTGTATATTCTGATTAATCCCTTAAAGGATATATAATTTACAAATATTTTCTCCCATTCTGTGGGTTGCCTTTTTACTGTTGGTAGTGAAACAGTAAGCACTTTTTAAATTTTCATGGTAAATTTGTCTATTTTTTCTTTTGTTACCTGTGACATACCTTGGTGCCATATCCAAGAATTCATTGCCAAATCCAGTATCTTGAAACGTTTGTCCTGTTCTAAGAGTTCTATTGTTCTGGGTCATGCTTCTATCCTTTTACATTTACTGAGGTTTGTTTTATGGCCTAGCACATGTTCCACGTGCACTTGAGAATGTATATTGTTGGGTGAGATGTTCTGTAGACTTGTTAGGTTTAGTTGGCTTATAGCGCTGGTCTTGTTTCATTGTTGATCTTCTACCTAGTTGCTCTATCCATTACTGAAGATGGGGTACTGAAGTCTACAACTATTAGTTATTTCTTCCTTCATTTTTGCCAGTTTTTAATTCAAGTGCTTTGGCTCTGTTATTAGGTGCATATGTTTATAATTGTTGTATGTTCTCAATGGGTTGACCCCTTTATGATAAAATGTCCCTCTTTAGTAACAATTTTTTAAATTTTGAAGTTTTTGTCTGGTATTAGCATAGCACTTCAGCTTTCCTATGGTTGCTGTTGGCATGATATATCTTTTTCCATTCTTTTTGTCTTTGAATTTAAATTGTGTCCTGCAGACAAGATTTTTTTTTAATTCAACCTGACAACCTCTGATTTTTGATTGGCTTGTTTAGTTCACTCATTACTGGTATAGCTAGGTTTCCATTTGCCCCTTGTTTCTTGTTCTGTTTTATGTGTGTCTTTTTGCTCCTCATGCCTTCCTTTCCTGTTTTCTTTTGCACTGGTTTCTAATGCAGTATTTTAATTTTATTAATGATTTCTTCACTATTTTTTGAGTTGTTTTCTTAGTGGTTGCTCTAGGGTTTACCATATAACTCTTCATTTATCAGAATCTATTACAGATTTATACTAGTTTAACTTCTATAATGTAGAGACATTACTACTAAATAGTTCTATTGCCTTTTCCCATTTTCTGCAGCATTGTGATGATACATATTTATTACAAATCCATCATTACATTGTTATAATTATTACTTTACCACCTGGCATTATTCATTAGCCCATGACACCCTTGCTTGCTCCCATCCACCTCCTTTGTGCTGCTACTGGCAAATACGTTACATTTCTGTATATGATAATCTCAGCAATACATTATATACATATTATTTATACAACTGCTTTTTGGGTAAATTTAGAGGAGAAAAACATGCAGTTAGTGCCATTTATAATGATATTTTTACTACAAAATCTATTTTTCTATTGCTCTTTGTTGTTGTGGATTTGCATTACTATCTGAAGTCACTTGCTTTCAGCCTGAAGAACTTCCTTTAGTATTTCTGGTGAGGCAGATCCGCTAGTAACACATTTTCTCAGTTTTTGTTTATCTCAGAAAGTCTTCATTTCACCTTCATTTTTTAATACCTTTGCTGGATACAGGATTCCTGGTTGAGTTTTTTCTTCAAGCACTTTTGAGTGTTATCCTTACCTTCTCACCTCTGTTGTTTCTTCTGAGACTTTAACTGTTAATCTTGAACTTCCCTTGTAAATGATGCATAATTTTTCATTTTCTACTTTCCAGATTTTCTTTTTGTCCTTGATTCTCAGCATATGTACTATGATGTGTCTGTGGGTCTCCCCGCATTTATCCTGTTTGTAGTTCATTAAGTTTCATAGATGTTTTTCAATAAATTTGGGATGTTTTCATCCACTATTTGTCTGAGTACTTTTTCTTCTTTCTCACCCTTCTCCTTCTGGAACTCCCATTATGTGTCCTTTGATGCACTTCATGGTGCATCACATTTCTCTGAGGCTTTGAACATTTTCCTTCATTCTTTTTCTTCTATGTTCTTTGGACAGCATCTCTATCAATCTATCTGCAAGTTGGCTGAATCTCCTGCCATTTCAAATCTACCACTGAGCCTGCCTAGGAAAATTTTAATTTGTTGTTACACTTTTTAACTCCATAAACTTAGCCCCTGAACCTTGAAGCTGGAGAGGATGAGAAATGCTGGCAGCATGCCCTCCCAGGGAGATACTGTTCCCTTAATTGGAAACTGAGGGAGGGAACCCAATTTTCTTAGCTAAACATACCTGGATTACAGCATCTCTCATGACACTGAGGTGGGGAGAAATAAGTTGTGGCTCAAAAGTCATGGACTCTCATTGTAGGTTTCTTAACTGTTTCTCTGTTTGCAGTGTTCCCTTGGGGCTATTTCTGGAAACATTAAATTTTTGGGTGGTGGTGGTGGTGGTGGTTTGTCATCTTAGAATTTTGTCTAGTTATAGTTGCTTTCTAGATAGCAAGTCCATGGGGCCCCTAACACTGCCATTCTGGAAGTGGAAATCTAAGATGTTTTAATGTTGGAAAACTTAACTGTGCACTTTATGACACTAAGAGAGATATTTGGAGGAGAAAAATTACACAATTAAATAAACAGATGCAGGAAAAGTATTTACTACAACTCAGCACTGGATTCAGGACTGCAAAGGGCATTTCCTTAACCTGACAAAGACCATGTGCTACAAAACAACAGCAACTGTATATTAAACGGTAAAACCTTAGAAGTTTATCTTCAGTGTCAGACATAAGACAAGAATGCCAACCACTGTCATTTACATTCATTATCATATTGGAAACATAGAATGTATATATATTGGAATGGAAGAAATGCAAATGTCGTTATTTGCAGCCAACATAACTGTTACATACAGGACAACTGATAGACTATTAGAATTAATAAAAGTTCAGAAAGATTGCTAGATATGACCACTACGTAAAAATCAACAGTAAAATTAGAAAATGAATTTTTAAATGTCACTACTGTAGCAACAAAAACTGTAGGATGATTAGGAATAAATGTAAAATATCAGTGAAAAATACAATGAAATTGTCTTCACAATAAATATGTATTATAAATAGAGTGATATGCCCTATTCATAGATGAGAAACTCATTATTATAATCATCCCCAAGCAATCAAAAACAACAAAATCCAAATATGACAAGGTGATCTCAAAATTTACATGAAACAAAAGTCCAAGAATTACAGCATTTTGGAAAGATGGTGGGAATCATTCTATATATATTGATAGCCAATTATAAAGCTACAGTGATTAAAATGGAGGGTTATTGGCAGTTAGATAAGTGGAGCAATTTAATAGAACAGAGCCCAACAACATTCCCATAATTACATGGAAATTGAGTATGATGTAGAGGTGGCCTTATGAATGAGGAGGGAAAGGATGAACTATTTTTTTAAAGGTGCCAGGAAAAATAACTATCCTTATGGAGTTCATAAGGGAATATGTCAGAATGTAATCATGAGTTTAGGTTATTAAAGAGGTTGCTAAATAAGTCAACAAAACAAAACATGGAAGGACCAAATTTTACTGTACTTAAAAATTTCTGTATAATAAACATAATAAGCAAAGTAGATACACAGATGTTCCAGTTCCTCACATTTTTATGTACAATTGAAAATTCTCACCCCAAACTAAAAATCTACAAAATACCTAGAAATAAGCTTAATATGAAATGTGCAAGATCTTTATGAAAAAAGTTATTAAAAATTTATCCAAGACTATAAAACATTTTAATCTGCCTATCATGATACTGAGAAAAAATATATTAATTATAAAGAAGTCTATTATCCACAATTTTAGTGGAATTTAATAAATTGAATCTAAAAACTCACCCAGAACCGAGTGTACAAGAAGATAGCAAGGGAGACAGAGGGGAATTGCCCATAGCCAGCAAAACGCATACGGAGTCAAGTAACAGTGAAGAGCAAGGCTGGGAGGACAGACGGCCAGACCCACTGTCCAGAAACAGGCACCTTACCATACAAGAAACTTGGCATTTCAAGTAAGTGAAAGAAAGAACAGACTAGTCAGTAACCGCCTTTTCATTTTTGCTGGGGGTGAGGCGGCTAAAACATAAGTAACCAATAGTAAAATTAGGCAAATGTGACATAAACAGGAAACATACAATAGAGGGTCTACAAATGACAAAAAACAAACAAACAAACAAAACAAACGAACATAAAATGTTTGGTTTTAAAAGTAATCAGGGAGCCTGGCCAAGCGTGGCTCGGCAGTTGAGCGTCGACCTAGGATCCAGGCAATTGGGGTTCGATTCCCAGTCAGGGCACATGCCCGGGTTGCAGGCTAGGCAGCCAATCAATGACTCTCTCATCATTGATGTTTCTGTCTCTCTCTCTCTCTCCCTCTCCTTTCCTCTCTCTGAAATCAATAAAGATATATTAAAAAATAAAAAATAAAATAAAAATAAATAAAAGTAATCAGGGAAATTCAAATTAAAGCAAGATTATTTTCAACCACAAGATTGGTTAAAAAAACAAAAGGAACTACTATCTACTGTTGGCAAGGGTGTTGAGTATGGTCTTCTGAATTGAAGGAAACAGTTTTATGACATCCACTAAAATTAAAAATATACCTGACTTTTAATCCAGCAATTCTATGAAGGTAGAGCTGTAATGACAGGAGTGAAAAGATGTCTTGCACGTTAAAGAAAAAGTTAATTCCCAAATAAGGGTGATATAATCCCATTTATGTCAATCATATAATAAAATAAAACTAGCTGCTGTAATAAAAACAAGCCAAAGGGCAGTGGTTTAAGCAAGTCAGGGATTTATTTCGCTCTTAATAGGTGAAAGGAATTTCTCCAGCCTAGACAGGACTGCTGTCGATACCAGGTCACTGCTTAAGCTCCCACTGGCATCTCAGCCAGCAAGAAAGGGGAATGACAGGAGTGTACACCCAACTCCTTAGTTAAGGGCCTAAGCTGGAAGTTCTACTCACATCTATTGCCTAGTCATGTGGCCACAATTAACTATAAGAGGCTGGAAAACAGCCTTTAGCTGAGCAGCCATGTGTCCAGATACAACTCAGGTACCTTATCCGTAGATGAAGGAGAAAACAGGCCTCAGAGCAGCCACCTCTGCCATGTGTAAACAGCTCGGAAGACTACACACCAAATATAGTACTTATCTTGGGAACAGGAGCAAGAGTGGTGGGGAGGCAGTGTATTGCCCAAAATTTTTAAAATAGTAATTAGTATATTTGTATATTAATTTTTTAAATTCACAATTTAAAATCTTTTATTTGTAGCTTGAAACTGATATAACATGTTAAACACATTAAATTACCTATACTGTTCAAAGCTTTTAAAGTTCCAAAAATTAGATTTTAATCTAAATGAGAAAGTTACTCTATATGTTAATGCTATTATACTTAGAGTATCTTTCTCTCAGTCTCTCACCCCGGAACCATAATGGCAATGTTTGTAGACAGTCACACTGAGACACAGGCAGGGCAGTGACCTCCCAAGGTCCCAGCATACTAGTGGCCGAGCCAACTGTGGTGAAGGCCTCCTTGCTTTTACTGAATCATAACTTGACAGGAGTTCCTACTCGTTGAGGTGGCTACAACTTCTCCAACTCAGTACAGTTTAATTTTAGACAATGTCTGTCACCCAAACACTTCCCACTAATTAACTGCATCAGGACTTCAATCTGAGAATGGGACAGAACTCTCTAACAGGCTAATGATTACAAAGATAAAAATAAAACAGGGCTTCTCAGAAACAAAACAGTCATGTATGTCCTGGAATACCTTCTGAGCCAAGTACTCAGTTTAGGATTTACTGACCTGTTTAAAAACCCCTTCTATGGCTTTTAGATAATGATGGCGAGTGAAAAAAATAACTGAATCTTCCTCCTCTAACATATAATGAATCATTCTACAAACAGAAAGAAAATTGAAGAAGCCAGAATCCCCCCAAATCAGCAGAAAATCCTTGTGGTAATCATGACTCTATGACATCACCTGCCAAAGGGGAGGGACTCTTGGTCCAAGCTATTGACAAAATCTGAGTAGAAAAGTAAAACCAAGTCCTCCAACCTAAGATGCATGCTGCCCAGCACAGGCTCTCCCTCACCCCAAGCCCAAACCCCTCTCTCGGGGTGGCAGGGAGAAGCTTACAGAAGATCTGGACACAGCCGCTCACTTTCAGCAGGAGTAAAAAATTTAAAAAATTGAATGAGAGGAAGGCAAGTATAATACAGAAAAACCAGAGGATAAACAGCAAGCCAGAGAACACAAACCCAAGAAACAAGCACGCTGCACTGTAATAGCTCTAGAACAAAAATTAAGGAATACAATTAATTTAAGAAAAGACTTCAGGACCTGGCCAGTGTGCCTCAGTGGTCCTGGCCCTGGTCGGGGTCCGTGCACGAAGCAACCAATCGATGTTTCTCTCTCCCCCTTTCTCTAAAATAAAAAATAAAATAAAAATAAAAGACTTTAGAGCTGAGATCTTAACAATGAGAAGGAAACAAGAAAAACAAGGCTAAGAAAACAAACAGAGGGTCAAAACACCATCACAGAACTACAGACACATAAATAACAGCCAGAAAGAGAAGCCACTGAGAATCAAACGTCTTAAACAGGAGAGTCATCACGAAGGCAGAGAGAGATGGAAACAGCAGGATAGACAGTAACACACAAGAACAGTGCTGACTATATAGAGCCAACAATGAATGAAATATACAACGTCAAGTTACCTCCCATCACGGAAGCAGAGGGCTGGGAGAGTGGTCCCTACGTGCCAACGGCGGTAGATCTGGTTGAGCTCTGGAGTCACGTTTGTGTGCATGTGTGTGCGTTGGTTGTGTTACTTGTACTTACTTTTGGTTCTGCTTGTTTTTTGTTTTTCTGTTTTTAACACATTTCATTTTCCTAAAACCGAGAGTCACTGTAGGGACTTTGCTTGGTATAAAACTGAGTACACTACAACTTTCTACAAACACGTCTCATTTATTACCAAGCTATTTCACACTTTACTAATAAAAGTACCTGCCAATTCAACAGCACCTTAAAAGAGAGACTGTTTAAAGGCGATTAAAATGATTCAAAAGATAAATCTGATTTTCTGGGTGGCAAATGATTAAACATTTTAAAAAGCACCAAAAGTAATGCTTTTACGAGATACTGATGAATTAATTTATTGAATAGGTCTGGCTGAACTTAAGACATGTTTTAGCCCAACAGAAAGCATTCTTGAGATTTCGGGTCCTCAACGAGCAGTAATGTGCTCCTGGACAGCAGCTTTTGGGAAAAGGAACAAATGAGCCCAAGGGCTGTGAAGCCCCTGGTTTTATAACATAATTCACAGTACCAACAAAATTAGCCCAAGTGTTTGTAGAACTTTTAAGTTCCAAAGAATCTCTTCTTCCTTAAAGTTCTAATTATGAGGTAGCTATCATTCAAAGTAAAATCAAATGCAGCCAACCTCTGTTGACAAACATGAGTACTAATCATAATAACTGGAAAATTCCATTGGAAAAAGTCAATTAAAAGTTTAGAAATTAGTTAATCAGCAGTATTCTGGCTTGAGTTTCCAAATTCCTTCACCACCAGAAGTTCTATGAAAAGTACAGAGGTTTCTCAACAGTTCTCGGAAGACACAAGACTGGGAAACTGACAACTTGGACTCAAACTCGCGCAGAATCTCCTGCGTGCTGGCTTGGCCGTCCACGCGGGCCTGGAAGGCGATGAAGTTCCTCATTTCCACCAGGAGGCCATCATGCTCTGCGCTGGGGGGCGGCGCGGAAGCCCCGCCAAGGTGCACGTTTTCACTTTCCAGCCGTTCGGGCAAAATCAGGTGGTTTCTGGCTCTCATTTTAGCCAACAGTGAGGACGAGGCAAGGGCCCCAGATGAGGACTCATCTTCCACCTGCCCACTAAAATGCTCAGAAACGCTATCTTTTCCACTCTTTTTCACGATGCCATCCTGCAGAAGTAAGAGCACTGTACTGACACATTTAACTTCTAATTTACGGTCCCACTAATTTCCCCTAAGGCTCTGAGAAGACATAAAATAACAGGCACGCCGGGGCCAGGGTGGTCAATCTCATGGGGAAAGAATGAGAAACCACCTAGCACAGAGCAAAGGAGAGTCAAGCATCTAAATCCACCCACTATTACAACATTTCCCCAAAAAACAAAAATCGAAAGGACACTATGCACTTGGTAGTCACTCTGAGTGGTGAGAATGCAGGGAGAGCAGAGGGCTGGGGACAGGCTTCCCAAGCAGCTTCTAGGAAGCGGCCTCCAGGAGAAACGAGTCCTGTGGGCACTTCCTGTTCCTCCCAAAGTTGCCTTGATCTAGGCTGGCACTGGGGTAAGGGGCAAGGCTGAGTTGTGCTTCTTCACTTTTAAATCATTTTATTCTTTACTTTATTGCTCACGTGTTGCCTTAAAAGCCACAAAGGTTCTCTATTCCTAACTGTGTCTGTATTATCTTAAAATAGGAGTCTGGACCTGGGAGTTTTCCAATTTTATCAGTAACATAGCCCTTACCCATGAAAGACCAGAGAGTGCTCAGTGGAGCACAGCACTCGGGAGTGAGTTACAGGACAGGAAGAGATGGTGCAGAGCTCTGGCAGCTGGTGAATTACAAGCATTCTAGGCAGTTTCTAGACCTTTATTCTAAAGGGCAGTGGTCTTTGGAATTGGTGCTGGACCTCTGAACGGGGCAGGCTGCATGGGCAGTGATTCACATGTCACCTATCTCTGTATTAACTGCCTCCTATATTAACTTTCTAAGGGCAAAATAGAGATTCTGCTCCAGATCTTGGGTTAAAGACTTTTTCTTTGAGAAAGTTAGCTGGCCCTTTTCAATTCAAATGAAAGTGCTTTATAAATCATAGCAGACAGCACAAATAGCAGGTGTCATTATGCCAGAGACTTTTTTCACATCAAAACTGGGTTAAATTTTCATGACAATTCAATCAGGTCCATCTCACACACGGAAAGCAGACAGGCTGTCATATTACCTGGCATTTCTCCTTCGGAGATGTTGAAGGATGCTGCACAGAGAAGCTGGAATTCCTTTTCTGACCAAATCTACTCCTAAATAAGGAAAAGAATAATAGTAGATAAAATGTTGTTTTTGTGACTTAAGAGATAAAAGTAACTTCTCAACAACTAAACTCTTCCTGGAAAGATTTTTTTCTGCATGATTCTTTCATAACCATGACACCAATTCCTCTATTCTCTCCTGGGAAGTAACTGCTGTGTCTCGAGTAAGAACCACTCAAGATCCTTGTTCAACACATGATGGAAACTTCCCTCAATCCCAGGTAGGAAAATCCTTCCAAAAGAGTATACTGAACAGCATAGCAACTGCTGATTGTTGAAAATTGGATAAGCATCTTATTAAGGTTTAACCGTGATTCTGCATCTCTTACTATTTTTAACTAAACAGATCAGTTCTCCTTTCCCTGAAAAATGGCTTTGGAAAGCAGAGACGAAAGCAAGGAAGAAGGTAAGATTACAACTGTGTTTCCCCCAAGTCACAAAAGTTGGCTGACCCAATCCCTCCCTGAGAGACTTTCTATTACTGCAGATTATCAGGATAGGTGCCATGGCTGCCCTGACTTCATTCCAAGCCTGGGTGGACTGGCCTTCTCACAAGCACAGCAGGGCAGCAAGTTCTTACTTCATTCCTGCTGGTGCCCCAGAAATCCCCCTGTGGCCGGTCCAGGTGGGAACACCAGACTCTGCCCCCAGACACCGCAGCCGAGAGAGTCGTAGTGCCTTCAGGGCGTCCTGGGCCACTCGGTTGGCCTCTGCCTCCACTAGCACATAATCGGCGCTGGCTCCATCCATGATGGCATCGTGCTTCATGACACTGTGCACACCAACTAGCAAAAACACAGGAAACGTGCTATATCAAGTTGTTACCAATCAGTTTTTCTTCTGTTTAGTCTAGCATGTTGTGGGTTTATTCATTCATAAAAAATGAACATTTTTAGCTGCTATTTACCGAGACCCAGAAACTTACATGCGATGGCTATGTATCTCCATCACACCGTATGAGGTAGAGACTGTTACTACCCGTTTTACAATAACTGAAGCATAACGCTCTGATCGCAACGTCAACATGACCTCTTCCCACCTATCTAGAAAAATCTGAAAACCTTCTATTCATAAATTCTTCACTGAAGGGAAAAGTATAAACCAGAATTATAGAAATTCTAAAATGTAACCACCATGAAAATACTACATATCAGAAGAATTTAATGAATTTTCCACATATCACTGGAAAACTCATAGCCTTAAGTATTTATATCAATAAAAATAAAAAAATAAAAATTAAGCCAAAAAATTCACCGGAACACAACAAAAACAAAAGCACAAGGAGAAAGCAAGGAAGATAAAAGTAAAAATTAATGAGGCAGAGAATAATCATGGGTCTAATTAATAAATAAAAATCTTGGTTTACTGAAAAACAAAATCACAAAATAGACAACCACTAGCTTAACTTGATCAAGAAAAAGAAATGGGGGGAATATACAAAATTAGAAATGACAAGGGGGAAATGATCTAGAAACGGAAGCAAATTCAAAAGAAATATTACAAGAGTATTTTCTATATCTCTATGCAAATACACTTGAAAACTAGACAAAACAGGTAATTTGCTAGAAAATTACCAAAGACAGTGATGTGCAGAAGTCAGGGTGTTTGTCACTGCACAGTGACTGCCAGGCCTCAACAGGCCATACCCCCAGCGATGGCTAAGCGTGGACTGCCCGTCCCCCAGGGTCCTGAGCAATTGTTGAGTCTCTTTCCTAATGGCTCTCCCTTGATGTCAGCCATTCAGCTTTCCTGCTTCCGAAGTGCCTGCCTCTGGACATACCCCTGCCTCTCCCCCCTATGCTGTTACTTTAATCTCCTGTGGTTGAAAAATCAGATAAATACAGCATATAGAGAAATTAATGTTCAGACAGTACAAATCCATTTAAAGCACTGCACCCTTCCCATAAGTGGTTATATCAAGTACTATTGTTTCCAAAGTTTCAAATACTTCTAGGCCTTCAAAAAAGAGAGGTGAATACGTTTTTCAAAACTGTCATTAAATTTCAAATCTTAATTTTAGAAGAAAAAATACTCCCAGTGGAGCCCCCTCTGCACTAGCAGTAGGGCTGCTCCTGCTGAAAAGGCCTACGCGTGTTCTGTTCCCAGCACAATGGTAAATTCAGCAAAAGGTTACCTGACTTCTTGAAAAGCTTTTCTAAAACATAGTCATCACTGCTCTGCTGCTTGTTCCCACTCTCGTTTTCACTGTCCTGCTTCTGGTACTTTCTTTTCTTCACAAGGTGTGGAATTCGAGTTCCTTCAAACTTGGCGTCTCTGTGACACTTCGAGCCCTTAGGCTTTCGCTTTGGCCTCAGAAGCTTTTCCGGGGTCTCTTCTTCTGCCACACTGTGTTTGGTTTTTGATTTGTGCTTATAAAAATTATTTTCCATTTGTTCATTCTCCCAGAGGGGTTCCGTTTGAATCTGGCAGCTTTCTCTTTTATCAGAAAGATCTGGCTTTTCAGCGATGTCTTCCTTGCCAGATGTCCTATACGTTTTACTGACTCTTGGAGAAGTTGAACACGCCCCATCTGCACTTTGCACTGAGTCCTCCAGTCCTCCAGGAGGCTCATCTGTCTCCTCTGCAAGTCTGTCACTGTGAGCACTAGATGTCTGAGGGGCCTCTCGCAGAACGTCACCTTGATTAAAAGGTACTGCACTTACTTCAGCTCCTACAGCTGTAGCTGTCTCTTCAAAGGCTGTGCCATCACTGGCAGGTGCTTTAGAATCAGAGAGCTCTTTGCATATTGGAACGTTATGGTCTGTTCCAAAGGCCAGTTGAAGTTTTCTTTTTAAATGGCATTTGGGTGTCTGAACATCTGAGCCAGTTCCTGTAAAAGGAGAAAACACACTAGTGTTACATTTCATAATTCTGATATAATTTATTCCTTCGAGTTAAATGACTTTCTGTAATACCTGCAAAAATAGCACTTGTTTCAGTGCTCTGGGATGCATCAGGACTGGTCAGAGTAAACAGCTCATAAAGGTCATTGGACTTGAAAAACCGCCGCTGCTTCGGGTCTTTTAGCACTCTGTTTGTCAGAAATTGCTTGAAGATTTGTCTGAAAGATAAAAATTACACTGGTAGGAAACAATATGTAGCTCTACCTCGGAATTCTAATTATAAAACAATGTAGGAGAGATATGATCATTGCAGCTGTATGGATGTCTAAAATCCCCAAAACTTTTAACCTTGGAAATTACAATTCAAGAAGTTCAGAAAACATCAGGCGGTCTCGCATGTTTTACAGAATTTAAGTTAGAAACACTAATTTATTATTATTATTCATACCCAAGGGGTTTCTGTAACTTCCAAGATTCACCGCATTTCAAGAAACACCTTTTCACGCACATCCAAATGATGCACAGCCTGTCTAAGCTGGAAAGAGCCAGCCTCCTGGCTCCTGGACCAGGGCGCCCCTGCCTATGCAGGGCTTCCCATGATGGGGCTCAGCAAACTCTTACCTGGGCTTTGCAAAGATTTCACTGGGAGCTATCTCACCAGCTGCCACCTCCTGAGACCCACTCCATGCTAGAGCCCCATACCAATGTCACTCAAAGCAGCCCTGCCAGCGTAACTGCTTATTCCTCAGGCTAAGGCGTGTATTTCTAAGATCAGGCCTCTCAGGACTCAACTCATCTCCAGCCCTCTCAACCAGGCCCCTTAAGAACATGCACATCCCACGAGTGGCCCAGCACATGGTGGAAAGCAGCAGTCTTCCTATATGAGCTGGCATGTGGCTCAATCAAGTCTTCAGCAGGGGAGAGGGGGAAACTGGCAATATCTCCATCCCACTGTTTGAAGTTAGCCTTGCCCAAATCTCCTCCTCTTTATAGAGAGAAAGAAGGAGAAAAAAAAGAGGCGTCCTGGTCAACCCTTCTCTGTGGGGCATCTGACTCAAGGCCCATAGCACACTCACACCAATGACACCCACACTGATGACGCCCGCGTGCTATTTATAAATACAAATATGTTACCATTTCAACTTTGTCACTTCTTAAAATTTTTCTGAAGATGGCACACTGTATAGTAGGTAGGAACATTTCTCTCAAATAACAATATGAAGTTTAAACATAAGTAGTCCTTGGAGTTTAGTAAGGTAGAAAAATGACCATGTTCAAAGACATTTTAAAAAACTTACAATAAGCCATTTAAAAAAAACTAAAGTAAGGCTTACTTTAGTAAGAAAGAAAAAAAACAAAAATTTTTAAAAATTATATTATCCCTCAGGTTACAGCAACTATTGCTCCAAGATGGAAAGACTTTAAAACAGAGCTTTATAAAAGCCCTGCTTGCCCTCGGCGTGTGCTTCTGCCCGCCACAGTCCAGGAGTGGGCACAGCTGCACTGACCGGTGGTAGATCTTCTCCTCAATGGTGCCCGCAGTCAGGAGCCTGTACACCGTCACCTGCTTCCTCTGGCCTATCCTCCAGGCGCGCTCCCGGGCCTGCAGCACAGAGGTAAGATCAACAGGGGCCTCCCAGTAAAGAGCACTGACTAAGGAAAAGAGAGACAGCTGGTTGCTGCCTTCCACTCCCAAAGTGAGAATTTTGGCTAATGAGGCTAAATACACCTAAGGTCTGTTATGGAAGGTCAACAGGCAAGTGAGAGAGAGACCAATCTCTCTACCTGAAACACAGCACGTGTCTGTAAGGTCACACATCCTCTTTTCCAGCCCTGGTGATGGATGCCATGAGCAAACTGCTGGAACGCTTTCTGCCCATGGGGCTGGAAGGTGTCCTCCTCATGCTGAAGACCAGGCAGCAGCAAGGGGAAGCCAAAGTGCCCGTGAGCACTGAGGACACTGCCAGGTGCTAGCCATTAAAACACAGCGGACCCCGCACAGTCAAATAGCCAGTGTAGCTTCTGACTCCCCCAAAACTTAACTACTGACGGCATACTACTGAAGGAGGCCTTATTGATAATATAACTGTTGGTAAGCACATATTTTATATGTTATATGTATTATATACTGTACTCTTACAACAAAGTAAGCTAGAGAAAAGGAAATGTTAGGAAAAAAATAAAAAAGATAAAATACATACATTTACTGTATTTATTAAAAAAAAAACAACAGATAAATGGACCAACACAGTTCAAACCTGTGTTATTCAAGGGTCAGCTATCTGTCACCAACCCAACCCTTTATAAAAATAAACAGACCTGTGTGTCGGTGCTCGGGTTCCAGTCGGGATCGTAGATAATGACTCTGTTTGCTCCTGTCAGGTTGACACCCAAGCCACCCACCCGAGTGGTTAGAAGAAACACAAATATGGATGTGTCCTAGAGGTGAGACACACAGCACTTAGTATGCACATTTAAGACCAGAATCTCTGCCCTTCCATACTCTACACATAGAAATATCCCTGATATAAGGAATGGGTTATGTCCTAAACACCTTCAGTCAGTCAAGATGCCATCTCACAACTCCTTTTTTCGAAGAAAAAAAAAATATATGTATTTTTAGCCCAGCCAGGCATGGCTCAGTGGTTGACCATCGACCTAGGATCCAGGAGATCAAGGTTCAATTCCCAGTCAGGGCACATACCTGGGTTGCGGGCTCGATCCCTAGTCGGGGGCACGCAGGAGGCAGCTAATCAATGACGACACTCTCATCATTGATGTGTCTCTCTCTCTCTCTCATTGATTTCAGAGAGAGGAAGGGAGAGAGAGACAGAGAGAGACACATCAATGATAAGAGAAAGTCACTGATTGGCTGCCTCCTGCATGCCTGCTATTAGGCTGTGACCGGAATCGAACCATGACCTCCTGGTTCATAGGTTGAGGCTCAACCACTCAACCATGCTGGCTGGGCACAACTATTCTTAATATGAATATTAGTAATATGTAAAAGTTGGGCTTTCAAAAAATATATAAACATATTAATAATTTTAAACACACACCCCAATAATCCAGAAATGCACAGAGTTAAAAGCAAAAAGTCCCCCTCCACCTGCTGCCCAACCCAGATATAAGCACTACTTAGGCAGGTGTGCAAACTTCCTGTCCCTCTGCCTACAGCAGCGTTCTCTGAGGTTCCTGTTGTAGTCACTTGTTACCTCATTGTATCTTGTAATCAGTGGTTGTCTTGAAGCTATGGTAGTGGTACCATCCATTTTGAGATAGGAATACTTCCGGGCTCTAAGGAAAACTTCAAGTATGTCCAACATCTGTTTGGGAGAGGGGATGAAGGATAAAAGTTTAAAAATCAAATACACATCCCCAGTGAGTGCTTCCACACTTGCGTAAACAGTCACACTTTCCCACTAGTCTTAAATTAAAAGGGTTTCTTGCCCAGGCTGATGTGGGTCAGTGGTTAGAGCACTGGCCTGTGCACCAAAGGGCTGCAGGTTCAATTCCCCATCAAGGGCACATAGCTGGGTTGCAGGTTCAATCCCCAGCCCCAGTTGGGGGTATGTGGGAGGCAACCAATCGATGTGTCTCAATCACACTGATGTCTCTCTCCCTCTCTCTCTCCTCTTCCCTCCCTCCCTTCCACTCTGTCTAAATATCAACAGAAAAAATATCCTCCAGGGTAGGATTAACAACAAAAAACTAAAAGGGTTTCTTGCTTTGAGGTAGGGAAATTGCTATTTTTGTTATATAGTATTTTTGGCATTTCTCTCCTGTTAATTCTTATACATTTTATAAATAGCTGAGCATTTATTTGAGTTCAGGCCCAAATTCACCCAGACCCCAGAATCACACAGTAACTAAGCCTTTTTAAAAAGCCAACTTCTGGGTGCCAAATCTAGAGAAAGAGCTAAGCTCCCAGAGAGATTAATAGTAGACTTGCTTTGGGAATCATTATTTTAGATTATATCCCATATTCTGGATTAATAATTATAAGCCATAAAGAATCACCTTGCCTCGTGTACGAGAGTTGTCTACTCACCTGTCTTGACTGAGAAAACAGCAGCACTCGCTGACCCTGCTTATGCCATATCTTCAACAAGGACTCAACAACGATCATTTTCCCAGAACGCTTCCAGTATCCAAACTGATCCTCCTCTGGTTCATTATCTGAAATACCTTTGAGATTCTTGGGGCCTCCAGAAAAGAGATCAGGGTGGTTGCAAATTTTTCTTAGGGCTATCAGTCCAGAGAAAATCTATGGTATAAAAGAATTATGTGCACTCAAGACCATTTCGTGTATACTCATATTCACTCAGGAAGGAAGGGAAGGAGGCTGTTTGGTACATAACAGATTAAGAAGTAATTCTTCACTAGCTTCTTAGTGTCCTCCCTAATCACAGCATATTAGGAGCTGGAAGAAATCCACCTTCATGCATCTTCTTCTCCTGACAGGGCAAGTTCTCTAGAAAAAAATTCTATTGGACCAAATATATCTATAGGGGTAATCTTCAATTACTAGCTATTTATTTTCCCTCACTAGAAAAAAGGTATGCAGTTCACAGCATTAGAAAAACTTGATATATAAAACTGACTCAACTTTTAAATACAAATAAAAAATGTCATGCCTATCTAAATTGGCAGAAATCAGTCATGTGACTTAGCAAATGCATTTAAATATTACACTCCTAAGTGCCTTATCTAAAGTTCTATAATTTAGTATGAGTCAGAGTTTTACATTAGTATTATATCAGAAATATATTTGCATGGAAAATACATAAACAGAAAAGATATGAAGGGTAATTCACTCAGCAGGACACTGACCAGGGTAACTGCCTGCCTTCGAAGCCTGGCAGGAAGCATCAGTCACAACTTTCAGAGGGAGAGTGACTCACATCAAGCTCACCAGCATAAAGCTCAACCATGAAAAGATAAATCATAAATTAAGCCAGGTAATCAAAGAGTATGACAGTTCTGACCAGTAAACAACAGTTAAACAAATACACTATAAAAGATCTGGACATGCCCGGCCGGCATGGCTCAGCAGTTGAGCATGTACCTACGATCCAGGTGACTGAGGTTCCATTCCCCGAACATGCCTGATTCAGGCTCGATCTCCAGCAGGGGTGTGCAGGAGGCAGCCGATCAATGACTCTCCCTTACTGGTGTTTCTCTCTCTCTCTCCCTCTCCCTTCCTCTCTCTGAAATCAATAAAGATATATATATATATATTAAAAAAATATCTGAATAAGTCAGGAACATTGTCAAAATTCGAGTCATCCAAACTCATCTTTCTTCCCCTAGGCCTATGCTGTCCAACACAGCAGTCATAAGCCACATGTGGCCACTAGGTACAGGAAGTGTGGCATCTAAAACTGAGATGAGCCACATATGTAAAATACAGCTGACCCTTGAACAACACAGTTTGAAATGAGAAGGCCTTCTTAGATACAACTTTTTTCAGTAAATACAGTCAGCCCTCCATATCACAGGTTTAGCATCCGTGGATTCAACCAAACACTGATTGAACCAGTATTTTGATCTGAGGCTGGGAATCACACATGGAGAGGGCCAACTGTATGCACTGTTCTACACCATTTTTATTAAGGGATTTGAGCACCTTTGGATTTTGGTATCCGTGGGGGATCCTGGAACCAATCTCCCTCGGATACCAAGGGATGACTACAATTAAGTTTTTGAGGAGTCAAAGTTAAAAGCAGGTTTTTGACTGTGTGGGGTGGGGCTCTAGCACTTCAACCCCTGAGTTGTTTAAGGGTCAACTGTATCCAATTTTGATGACTTAATACAAAAAAAGAGTAAAATATCTCAATAATTACTGATTACATAGTCAAGCATTCTGGGTTTATCAGGTTAAATATGTATATTGAAAGAACTGATTTTGCCATTCTTCTTTATCTTGTTTCATGTGACTACTGGAAAACTTGAGTCACACGTGTGGTTTGCACTGCATCCTGTCCCTAACTGGACAGTGTGGATCTAGACCATCAAAGGCTTCACAACTGGGAAACACATGAAGATAAAGGGAAGTTTAGGACAGAAGAATAAATATGAATAATTTTAAAACCTCCAATAGAAGACAAAATAAGAAATTATGAGAGATGGTCAGAAGGACCGACATGATTTAACCTGGAGGAAAAGCATGCAGATGATACGGAACACAGGTAGCCACGTCCCCTGCATTCGTCTCTTTATCTGCCTCCACAGGCGAGTAGGAAGGCATGTACCTTGGAGCATACCGTGCCACTCAGCTGTACCTCCGATGAGGACAGATAAAGGACTAAGAAAGTGTACATGTCAAATAAATAAAGCACAATTTAAGATCCTGAAACACAAACCCACTGAATGGTTTACATGAAGTTTTAGACTTAAATGCTGATTATAAACCTACTACATACACTTATTGAACAGACATTTACCCACAGATTGCTGAGTCCAGCCAATAACTAAAATGTTATAATAGAAAAAATTATAATGATAATTCCTCCTCCATGAGCGTACTAACCCCAGCAGGGCGAGGCTGATCCCCCCATTCTGCATGGGATCCACAGTCCCCGAAGGACTCACCATTACAGACGTGTCATCTAGAGCTGCTCTTCCACTAGACCACTGGTGTTGGGTTCAAGTACAACAGTACTCCACCCAGACAAAAAGGGAGCATGCTGGCTTTTAATCGTGTGCTCTCTTACTTCTGCAAGGGTTCCAAATGAAGTGAAGGCTGGCACTGAAATGTTTTCAAGAGAGTACAGTCCCCCTGACTGGTACTAGTTTCTGTTCTTTCTCTGCTTTAATTTCTCTAGCTTCCATCATTTAACTGACCTGCATCTCTCCATTGAGAATTCTGTAAACTTCTTTGGAATCAATGAAGTTTTGATAGACTTTCTGTTGCTCATCTGTAAGACGACAAAATAAGACCTAAGGGGGAAAAAACAGAGGAACTATAATTTCAAAATCAACAAAATTTCCTAATCAAAACAGCACAATGTATGCAATTTTTAACAATCTCATGTGTAAAAAAACAAAATGAAGCTACATGTCAGAACTGAACAATGAGTACAGTTCCCTCCTCTCACCAGCCCCCATTTCTGTCATCTATCTACCTCTTGGTCCCCACCCCACTGTCCCCAAAGTCCCTGAAGACTGGCTCCTTGCTCACAGGAAGGTTCAGGACTAGGAGCACAGACCTGTGTCCATCCTAGCCAACAAGTGTCAGACCACTCACCTCCCACACCCTCGCCCACACTCCAAGTCAGCACACCTAGGCTGCGACCTTCACTGTACCTGCACTGCCCCTTCCCTGGAGATCTGTGCAGGTCCCGACGCTCACCAGACTCTCTGGCAGCAGCCCCTACCCCCAGCCCCACTGCAGTAGCTGCTTCATGCCCTCATGTCCTCTGACTCTGCTGCTCCACTCTCTGTCCACCACCGCCACCTCACAGCTTGACTTTATTCCTTGGCTAGTCATATTCCCAAGGAATTTCCCTTCAGCCACCCTCTGCCACCCGCTGCATCTGCCCTGCAAACTTCCAAATGGAGACCACCTGGCCCTCCTGCTCTGCTCCTCTCAGAAAGTGCTGAGCCTGTTCGAGAATGTCACCCTGAGGCCCCGGCCTTCAGGGCGACCCCCTATGCACTCTGCCCAACACCTTCCACAACCCAGAATGGCTGGAACAACACTCCTCACTCTCCCCAAGCCACCCACCACCTACGCTGTCTCAACCTCTCCTTAAAAACAGTAAGAAACAAAACAACAACAAGGACTGAGGCTATCAGGCACAAGTCTCTAGCTTTCACTCCTGAAAATGTATCTCCTCCTCCACCTACTTCAGCTTATTTCCCTTTATTCTCAGAGGAAGAGGTTCCCAATGGGGTCAAGAGCGACCCTTCAGCCTCTCTACCAGATCTGAAAGCCCCCTCATCTTCCTCAGGACTGAGGTACCCTTAGGCTCTCCAAACACTGAGGGGAAAGCCCCTGGCGGTTTCATGGCCAGTCACCAGCTCCGCTTCCTCACTTTCCAGTCCCTCGTGAGCCCAGCACGCTCCGGAGGGCGCCTCCGCTGGTACCACTGAAACGGTCATGGGTGAGGTCACTAATAAGCTCCTAGTTGCCCAGATACACCCATCCCCAGGGCGGACTGATTCCACCTCCCCTGGCCCCCTCTGGCCTTTCTGCATGGCCTCGCGCCTCCTGCACGCTCTCCTCGGTGTTGCTGTCCCTTGGGCTGCCTGTCTCCTGGTTCTATACGGACCCCCTGGGCACGCTCACCCCGTCCTAACTTCAATACCTTCTCTGCTCACAGGTCACCTACACCCCAGCCCAGAACTCTCCTCAGAGTTTAACCCCATTTGCTGCCTACAGGCAAGTAGATATTCCACAAGCACCTCAAATGGAACCTAAATTAAACTCATCAGCAGTCTCCTCTGAGTTTGTCCTTTTAAAGCCTCTGTCCCAGCAGATCCACCCCAGCATCCGAGGGAGAAGGGGAATCAGAGGCCCCTCAGCTTCCTGCTGCTAGCCTCACCTTGCCTCGGTTCAGACCCACATCCCTTCTCCAAAGGACTCTGGGGGACTGGCTAACTCATCCCTTTGCCTCCATTTTCTTTCCTCTTCAATGCTTTCAAAAGCTACCTAAGTAATCTTTCTAAAATATGAACCTGAGTCCCTGGCCAGCGTAGCTCAGCTGTTGAGCACTGATCTAGGATCCAGGAGATGGAGGTTCGATTCCCAGTCAGGGCACATGCAGGGTTGTGGGCTGGGTCCCCGATAGGGGGAATGCAGGGGGAGGCCTGTCAATGACTCGCATCATTGATGTTTCTCTCTCTCTCTCTCCTTCTCCCTCTCTCTGAAATCAATAAATACATATTTTTAAAATAAATGAATAAATAAAATATGAACCTGAGTATTTATAATTCTTAATTTTTTAAACTCACATTTCAGTCCTTTAAAAATGGCAACAGAAGAGCCTCCCCTCTCAATCACCAAGTTAATTCAACAAGTTAGTCACCAGGTAACTAGTGTCCACAGCCACACTGTTTTAGGTGTCATGCGGAACCTAAAGATGGGTAAGACAAACCCCCACCTCGAGGAGTCCAGTCTAGGAGAGGCTCTAGTGGAAAGCCTGGGAGGTCTTCTGTGTGTGTGTCTGTGGAGGTGGGAAAACCTTCAGGAAGAGGGAACCTCAGATGCAAATAGAAGGAAAAGTGGCGCGTTTTTAAAAAAATAGGAAGTAATTTGCCTTGGTAAAAATAAATTGTCGCAAATAAACTAAATAGATCTTCTTCATTGGGAGAGGGATATCAAAAGTATTTTGGTGAGAAGCCTCAGATAAACTAATCCAGCAACACTCTAATACTGAATGGAGTGGGGAGTGCCGACGGCTGGAGACCAGTCAGACCAACTGCGCTGATCTGCGAAGATGTGAGGCAGCATGAGAGAACGAACTACCACGGAGAAATCAACCACCAGAGCAACTGACTGATGTGGAATTGGAGACAGCTCAGAGGGCTGTGGCCTGAGCAACTGGCAGGAATGGGAGACCTGTAGGGAAATGCTAACACGGGCTAAACCTGAAGATGAGTTCAGGGTAGGGAGGGAAGAGGCAGCAATGAAAGTAGCCTTGATGACCAATCTCTAAGATCCTTAGAGCTTCAACACTCAAAATTCACATGGCAATTATTTTTAGATGCTAAATAGAAGGTGTGGTCATCTTCTGAGACAACAGAACACTAGGATGAAATTTAAAAGGAAGATCCTTTTAAAGCCTAAGTCAGATGAGGTCACTCCTTGCTCAGTATCTTCCTGTGAATTTCCTCTAGTCTTCACCATGACCACTGGACCTGGTGACCTGGCCAGCAATCTGACTTCTTCCTTTGAGCCCCCTCCTTGCCCCTGCCCTCCAGCCACACTGGCCTCCTTGAACGTACCAACACCCCCCCACTTTCCATCTATCTAGAACACTCTTCCTCCAAAATCCCCTGTAACTGCCCCTTCACCATCTTTAGGCCTCTGCTCCAATGACAGTTATCGAAGGTCTTCTCTGGCCATCCCATATAGGAGCCTGCTTTCCCAAATCCTTGCCCTTATCACCCCTTAGACCCCATACCTTGCCTCCTCTTTATCTCCACACTTACTAGCACCTGCCATCTGCTTTATTTATTTACAACTGTCTCTCCTCAAGAATGAATTGAGTTCCGTGAGAACTGCTACCTCCCAGGCAATGGCTGGCACCTAAAAAATTTGTAGCATGAATAAACTGGGGACTTGAGGAAAATAGAGAAGTTTAGAAAGAGTAGCTGTGGGGACTCATGGGTTAATAAGAGAGATCTAACCTCTGGACTAGAGAACAGTCCTGCTGAGGGCAGAGGCCACAGCAGACTCACCTGTCACATACTAGTACCTACAAATGTAGATCAGCCTGCCCCACAGTAACTCCTGGATTTACAGACCTGTTCATTTTTATCTGGTAAGGAGAGGCTCATTTTGACATCTGACTTCATTCTCCGCAGTAGGTATGGATTTATGGCATCTCGTAAGACACACGCACACTTATAAGCAGTTTTAACCTGTAGTAAGACAAAAGCAGAAACAATTACTGTATGTTTAAGGAAGGCATTTGTTCTTACTTCTCAATTCTAATGCTTAAAAAAAGTTTTCAAAAGAATGACCAATGACTATACAAAATTGGTTGGAAAATGGTTTGGAAAAATTAGTATAAGTCCAACATGATGTTCATAATATCAGTAAAAAAAACTTATTAACCAAAATGTACAAAGAGAAGAACAGCTGGTAGCTGTGCACCCTATTCCTCTCCTATGCTTTGCTTTAGCTGTGATTGCAGTTAGACCCCACAACAGAGATTCCTCCAGTTCTCAGCCACCCTCTAGGGAAAAAACTGCTTTCAAGCAAATCTTTTTATAATCTTGTATTCTCCAAAAGCTACAAAGGAACTGCTACTCTGCAAGCTGAAGATCAAAAGGCAACTGTGGGGGAAGCTGCAGCAATGCAAGCACCAGATCATCAGCAGAGATTACTGCCCTTTGGAGACTTGGGAGAGTAAGTTCAAGACAAGCCCTGTGATCCCAGAAATGAAAGGTCACTCTAGTCTGAAAGGGAGCAGATGGCTCTGTAATGGAGCACAGCCACATGAGATGGGTGTTAACTACGTAGAAAACCAAGGGCCACAGCGCAGAAGCCACTCTCTACAACTCGCTTAAAGGCAAATAAAGAATTCAATAAATTATTGAAAGTAAAAAAAAATCTACATAGGTCTTAACTAGTAAGTTTCTGTTAATGGAATAAGAAATATTCCAACCGAAGTTTAAATTTAAGAAAATCAGCTGCAAAATGAATGAGAGGTTGATCATAATAAATACAGAAAAATTCATGTTACAAAATTAACATGGTAAAAAAGAAAACATTCTAAAAGACCCTAAGAACACCTCGAGTATGTATACATGTATGTGCATATATGTGTGTTTATCTTCTATGATATTCTTGCCAAAAACGCATAACCTGAATCCAATCACAAAGAATGGAAGACAAACCCTAAGTGAGGCACATTCTATAAAATAACAGGCCTGTGGTCTTCAAAAATATCAAGGTCATCGAAAGGTATAAGAAAAGTTAGAGAAACTATCCCAGACTAAATGAGACTAAAGAGACACAGATACTACTAAACTGGAAAATGTAAACGACATATACTTTAGATAACACAATTCTATCAAAGTTCAATTTCCTCCTGATTCTAATGGTTATGCTGTGGTTCTGTAAGAAAATGTCCTTGTTCTTAAATACACACTGAAGGACCTGGAGGAAAGGGCATCATCTGCAACGTGCTCTCAGATGCTTCAGGAACAGCACCTACATCTCTGTGCATAGAGAGAGTCGGGAGACAGAGGGAAGGGAAGACCAAGCAAATGTGGCAAAACGTTAGCAAGACGCTAACAACTGGTGAATCTGGGTGGCGACTATACAGTCCTTTCTATGATTCTTGCAACTTTTTGTTAAACTTGAAATTATTTCTAAATAAAAAAACACTATAAATGAAGAATAGGGATTCAGCAGAGGAAAAGAGCCCTTACAAAAATTAATTAAAAATCATTCAATCTCAAAATGTAAAAGGTATTAAAATAGTTGTTGACAATCCTCTAATTGTAAAGGTCTAAAATTCTATTTCTAATTAAGCATTTCAAACACAGCAACGGCTCTTTCATGAAAGGCCTTGTGTCGTGGCTGTCATGGCCCAGCGCAGGCCCCAGGGCTGTGCAGAAGCCCTGCCTCACCCAGGATGGAGCCTGCCCTCAGGCCTGCTTCATATCCTGATGTTCCTGCCTCTCACAGCCCCATCCTACCAGTCTCCCAGGCCTAAAATTTCAGGGGTCAGTGGCAGCAAGCTCACCACCACCTATCCCATTTCCTTTATCTTGTCAGCCTCCACATTTCATTTGTTCCGACTAAAACATTGCCACCAGGGGCCCTGCTCTCCACCTTCTTTCTCAGGACCAACATCCAGGTCCAGTTCCAAGTCCAGGTCCTCATCACCCTCATCCCCAATGATTCCTGCAGGTCCCTCAATGCCAGCCTCCCTTCCGTAATGGCCTGAGTAACCCTCCAAGAACAGTGCTCTTCCAGTCACCTGTTCAGACAACCTCAGTGGTTCGTCCCTGCCTGAGTGCCTCTGCCTGCTTCTCAAGGCTCCCATTTCCAGAATCCACAGCTCTCCTGGTACGTCCCCCACAAGCATCCGGTCCAGTCAAGTGTGTCTCTTCACTGCCCACGGCCACATAATGTGGCTGTTGCCTTAATCTAATGCCCTAGGTTCTTCTCAGCCTGTTTTTCCAGAATCAGGATAAGGGATACCTGTCTCATTAAATCTTCCCTAAACAATTCTCTCTGGCTTGCCCTTTTCTAAGACTTTATACTACTTTATAAGATGCACTACCCAAATTTGCAGTAAATTATATGCTGTCCAGAACTGATTCACTGTTGTTTCATAATTTCTGACTGCTCTTGAATATTTTACGATTTTTAAAAACTCATCTGGAAAAATATGAGATATCAAACAAACATAATTTTGTGATTTTTATCAGACACCAATTTATAGGCTTGGCCATTTTCCTTATTTCTGAACAACTTGGCTACAAAGTATAATATTAAAATATTGAAATACTGGAAGTGTTACCTGTACTGGGGAGGCATTTGAATACCCCCCCATGGTGATGGGGACCGAGAACTGCTCCATAAACACGGGCAGCGTGCCCAACTTTCCCGGGAAGACAAAGTCAAAGAGTGACCACAGCTCACGGAGGTTATTTTGCATGGGGGATCCAGACAAGATGATGCGATGCGGGGTACGGAACTATTTTGGGAAAGAAAATATTTTCTTATTAAATTCAGCTTTTAACAGATGATCACTAATCCTACACCAAAACACCCCACTCAATCTTCTTATTTAACACATTTACATATCATTTTGGTCACCTCCAAAACATAGAAGGCATTTTATGCAGTTTTAATTCTTCAATTGTATTAGGGAAGAATTTTTTTTCTTATTGTCCAAGCTGAATACTATGGATTTTGGTTGGATTTGGTTACATTCTAACAACCAATCCTTACAAGAGACATTAGGCAATATGAAGAATTAGAATTTCAAAAAACATGATTAAGAGCAAGAACAAAGAATTTTCTGCATGAAGGCAAAAAGTATACTTCAAATTCCTTATGCAAGGGCACAAGGAAAGATTCAGTAAGTGCATTACTAAAATCAGGGAGTTTATTCTCAGTTAAACACTAAGATCCACCTGAAAATCCCTCTTGTTATAAGAGGTCATACCTGTTTGCAAGCAAGGGTGATGGCAGCATTTGGATTTCGAATTTTGTGTCCTTCATCCAAGATCACGTAGTGCCAGTCATGCCTACTAATATCATCTTGCATCAGTCGAATGTAGGAGTAAGAAGTGATCAAAATTCCATGACAATGAGCAATATCTTGAATTAGTTTCTCCTAAAATGATGATAAAATGGAAAAGCCAGTTTTAAATAAGAAGTTGAATTAAATAAGCATGACTCTTAAAATGACAATCTTCCAATCATGATGCAACCTAAAGCACTTTATAAATATGTATACAAATGTAACACATACAATTGTAACTGTGCGTTATCAGCAATGGAAGGTTACTGCATGTTTCATTCATCTGTAACTAGTAAGCACTAACATATCCACTGGGGGGAGGGGCTCAAAAGAAGACCACAAAAAGTTATACAAACCCTGGCTCAACTTTCATTTTTCCAAAACATCCTTTGTGTCAATCCTTGTTAAACTTAAAACAAGGTAGATGAAAAGTGACTTCTTTTAATATGAAAGCAAGAAAATAAAGAGAAAAGCTAAGGAGACAAAAAAAAAAAATCCAGGAGCTCTAACAATTTATAACATGAATTCCAGGAGGGTAAAGTAGAAAGGATATAAAAGTAATCTTTTTTTTTTAAATAGTAGAAAAAATTCTGAGGAGAGACTTGTATCTATAGAGCAAAATGTCTGAGAGTGTTAGGTAGAAATGCTGAAAAAAGACACAGACCTAGGCAAATGCCAACTAGATGTCTGAATTCCAAAAATAAAGGAAAATATGAGAAAATACTGTTGCTTCTAGTCAGAGCAGACGAAAAGATTTCCTTCAGAGGAAAGACAACTTGTGTTGAACACCTTTTATGCAACATTAAAAATTTCAAAAAGCAACGGGAAAATCTTTTCCATAATTCTAGGGGAAAGCAGTGACCCTGGAATTCTGCATTGATCCAAAGTAGCAGTCATGCTTGAGAGGAAAAACAAATTCCACCTTCAGATAGGTAAGGGCAGCAAATAAAGCAGCAAGAGGTGGGCTAGGTTTAGTATGCGACAGTCAGCCAGCACAGGGTTGAGGTCACTAACAGAACACAGTGAGCCCAAGACCACAGACCTCCCAGACCGGAAGGCTCTTCACTCTCTCAGAGTACTCAAGGCAACTCTGAGAGAGGACAGAGATCCTATTACTAACCCCATTTCACAGATGAGGAAACTGTGGCTAAGAGACAGTAAGTAATATATCAGGTCACAAAGCTGATAAGTGGTGGAGTCAGGATTTGAATATAGAAAGGCAGCTAAGTCTAAAGCTGGATTAACTAAATATTACGCAGCACTGCCTCTTACTTAAGAGAATAGGGGAAAATAAAAGTGTACTAAAAATCCCACCCTGTCCAAGAATGGTGCATAGGTGATAGATACAGTTTAATTCTCAATCACAAGAGAAAAAGGTTGAAATATACTTGTAAACCATTTATGCCCACTCAGATTCACAGTTGCTACTCCAGCATAAATACAAAAAAAGAAATAGAGTAGAGAACTAGCAAACCACTATGGGGAAAAAATGACTAAACATGCCAGGGGTCTCCATATGACAGTGGATTACTAGCAGCTACACTTTGCACTGGGCAAGTACAGCAAAAACACAGTCTTGTGTTTAAAAGAGAACCAAACTGGACTGGCATTAAAAGCTGAATTTATGGGGATTATCAAAGATATACCAAAGGAATACAAACAAAAACAGGGCAGGATGAGAAATATAGATATCAGAAAAAAGAATTGAACCTAAAAGAGGGGTATTTTATATTTTAAAGGAGACTCATAAAGAAGAGCCATGAAACTTTACCTACCAAAAAAGCACTATAACAAGACATGAAAGCAAAGCCCTTAATGCTACAATGACAAAGTGGCACACCCACAGCCTTCAGGGGACGTGACCACTGCCTCTCAGAGTGTGGTAGATCAAAAGAGAGAAAACATTAAAGAAAACAAAAATTTTAAAATTAACATACAAAGGATCTGAGTGTCATCGTTAGTGAGCTCCTTTTACTAGCTATCAGCAGTGCTTCTCAGCTGTGGGGGGGTTCCCACTGAGAGATCTGGTAGGTCTAAACCCCAAGCTGGGCTTCCCAGCCCAGAGCACCAGAACTGAGAAAGGTGCCCACATAACTTCTGGCTGTGAAAAAAGCAGGGTTTCTGTATGCCAGGGAGAGACAGCTGGAAATGTAGGCACCCTCTTAAAGGCCAAAATGCACAAAATTTCATGTGCAACCACTCATCCTGGGCTTCGGGAGAGGGAGGGTAGAGTGGACTAGAGCAGTGTGAGGAGACTCCAGGGTTGGGGGCTCTGGGGATAGAGCCCAAAGGGCAGCCATCTGGATTCCAATGCTGAATCATTCCCATATACGGCAGAGGACATCATTCTCAGGTAGATCTGACGAAGTTTCTGCCTGTGGGGGAAGCAACTGCCCCACCCTGGTGGAAAAACACTCACCCTACCCTGTGGAGTTTACACCCAGCTGTGGTCTACAGCCTGAGGCTCATTAGGACACTGAAAGTAACAATCAGCCTACAGGCAAAGGTGGATCTCTGGATGCTTTGAGTCTTTACCTGATCTGCTTCTGGGCCTAGGGCTTGGAAAAACAGATCATGGTGAGCATCTTGGTCCTTTCCAAATGCACCCAGCCCCAGGAGAGAAAGCCACAAGCTGCGGGTTGCTGATAGCTCCAAACAGGGTGCTCAGGGTCAGTCAAAAACAGCATCTGACACTGTCCTGCACCAGAGACTTACCAAAAAGTCTGGAGGCATAGCAGATCTACCTAATACATAGAAACAAACCCAAACAGGGAGCCAAATTGGGGAGACAAAAAAAAAAGAGGCCACAAATGAAAGAACAAGAGAATTCTTCAGAAGAGATAAATAAAATGGACATAAGAAATTTATCAGATACAGAGTTCAGAATAATGATTACAAGGATCTTCAACAGCATGAGAAAAGATACAGAAACTATGAAAAATGACCAGACGGAAATGAAGAATGATATAGAAGAAATAAAGAATACACTGGAAGGGATAAAAAGCAGATTAGGGGAAGCCAAGGATTGGATCAATTAATTAGAAAACAGGGTAGAAAAAAATTACTCAATCAGAGAACCAAAAAGAAAAAACAATTAAAAAACTGGAGGATAATCTAAGGGAGCTATGGGACAAAATTAAACATAAAAATATTCACATCATAGGAATGGCAGAAGGTGAAGAAAGTGAGCAAGGGTTAGAGAACCTGTTTGACGGAAACATGGCAGAAAACTTCCCTAACCTGGTGAAGGAAAAAGTCACACAAGTTCAAGAGGCACAGAGAGTACCAGGCAAGAAGAACCCAAAGAGGCCAATGACCAGGCACATCATAATTAAAATACCAAAAATTCAAGACAAAAAGAGAATCTTAAAGGCAGCAAGAGAAAAGCAATCTGTTACCTACAAAGGAGTTCCCTTAAGGCTGTCAGCTGATTTCTCATCAGACACTCTACAGGCCAAACGGGAACTGCATGAAGTAGTCAAGGTAATGAAAAGCAATGATCTGAAACCAAGACTATCCCATAAGGCTATCATTCAAAATAGATGGTGACATAAGGAGCTTCCCAGAAAAAAAATGGCTATTGGAGTTTAGCACCACTAAACCAGCATTGCAAGAAATGTTACTGTAATAATAAGAATAGAGAGAAACATAGGCATAAAGAATTAAAATGGCAACAAATAAGTACCTATCAATAGTAACCTTAAATGTAAATCGATTAAATGCTCCAAACAAAAGATATGAGATAGCTGAATGGATAAGAAAACATGGCCCAAATATATGCTGTCAACAAGAGACCCTCCTCAAAACAAAAGACTCAGTGAGAATGAGAGTGAAGGGCTGGAAAAAATTTTTCCATGCAAATGGAAATGAAAAAAAACACACCACAAAACAAAACAGGTACCAACACTCGTATCTGAAAAAACAGACTTCAAAATGAAGACCATAACAAGAGGCCAGGACGGTCACTACATAATACTAACGGGATCAATCCAACAAGAGGATATAACTCTGATAAACATATATGCACCCAATATAGGAGCACCTAAATATATTTTAAAAAGCTTCTGGTGGAGAGATTAACAGCAATACAGTCATAGTAGGGTACTTTAACACCCAACTGACTTCACTCATCCGTCTTCCAGACAAAAAATCAAGAAGGAAACAGTGACTCTTAATGGCACACTAGATCAGATGGATTTAACTGACATTTACAGAACATTTCATACCAAAGCTGCAGAATATACCTTCTTCTCAAGTAAACATGGGACATTCTCAAAGATAGACCGCATGTTAGGACACAGAACAAGTCTACAAGTTCAAGAAGACTGAAATCATATCAAGCATCTTCTCAGATCACAATGGCATGAAACTAAAAATCAACTATAGTAAAAACACTCAAAAACATTCAAACACGTGGAGGTTAAAAAGCATGTTATTAAACAATAAATGGGTTACCAATGAGATGAAGAAAGAAAAAACTTCTTGGAAAAAAATGAAAATGAACAACAACCCAAAGTCTATAGGACACAATGAATGCAGTCCTGAGAGAGAAGTTCATAATACTATAGGCCTGCCTCAAAAAAACAAGAAAATTTTTTAATGAACTATCTAACCTTACAACTAAAGAATTAGAACGAAAACAACAAGAAGAGCCCAGAGTAAGTAGAAGGAAGGAAATAATAAAGATCAGAGAGAAAATAAATGAATAGAAAGTAAAAAAAAAAGTACAAAAGATCAGTGAAACCAAGAGCTGGTTCTTTGAAAAGATATACAAGATTGATGAAAATTAAGCTAGACTCATCAAGAAACAAAGAGAGAGGACACAAATAAATAAAATCAGAAACAAAAGTGAAGTAACAACTGACACCACAAAAATATAAAGGATTATAAGAAAATACTATGAACAACTAACTGTATGCCAACCAGCTGGACAATGTGGATGAAATGGACAAATTCCTAGAAAAATACAATCTTCCAAAACTGAATCAGGAAGAATTAGAAAAGCTATACAGGCCAATAACAACTGATGGAATTGAAGCAGTAATAAAAAAACACACCCAGCAAACAAAAGCCCTGGTCTGGACGGCTTCAGGGGGTAGTTTTACGAAACACTCAAAGAAGAACTAACACCTATGTCCTCAAGCTATTCCAAAAAACCCAAGAGGAAGGAACACTTCCAAGCTCTTTTTACGAGGTCAGCATTAGCCTAATTCCAAAACCAGATAAAGACACTACAAAGAAAGAGAATTACAGGCCAATATCCCTGATGAGCACAGGCCAATATCCCTGATGAACATAGATGCTAAAATAATCAACAAAATATTAGCAAATTGGATCCAGCAATATATTAAAAAGATCATACACCATGACCAAGTGGGATTTATTCCAGGTATGCAAGGCTGGTACAACATTCGCAAATCAATAAATGTGATACATCACATAAACTGAAAGACAAAAATCACATGATCATATCAATAGATGCAGAAAAAACACTGGACAAAACCCAACACTCATTTTTGATAAAACCTCTCAGCAAAGTGGGAACAGAGGGAACATACCTTAACATACTAAAGGCCATATATGACAAACCTACAGCCAACATTATACTCAATGGGCAAAAACTAAAACCATTTCCCCTGAGAACAGGAACAAGACAGGGATGTCCACTTTCACCACTCTTATTCAACAAAATACTGGAAATCTTAGCCACGGTGATCAGTAAGAAAACATAAAAGGCATCTAAACTGGAAAGGAGGAAGTAAAACTCTCATTATTTGCAGATGACATGATATTGTACATAGAAAATCCTAAAGACTCCACCAAAAAAACTACTAGATTTAATAAATGAGTTTAGCAAGGTAGCAGGATACAAAATTAACACCCAGAAATGGATGGCATTTTTATAAACCAATAATGTACTCTCAGAAAGAAAAACTAAAAAACAATCCCATTTACCATTGCAACAAAAAATTAAGATACTTAAGAATAAACATAACCAAGGAGGTGTAAGATCTGTACTCAGAAAACTACAAGATGTTGAAAAAAGAGATAGAGGAAGATATAAACAAGTAGAAGAATATAGCATGTTCATGGATTAGAATTAACATCATTGAAATGTCCATACTATCCAAAGCAATCTACAGATTCAATGCAACACCTATTAAAATACCAATGGTATATTTCATAGATGTAGATCACTGCAAAAATTTATATGGAACCAAAAAATACCCCAAATAGCCGTAGCAATCTTGAGAAAGAAGAAGAAAGTTGGAAGGGTCACAATACCAAATATCAAATTATGCTACAAAGCTACTGTAATCAAAACAGCCTGGTACTGGCACAACACCAGGCATAAAGATCAATGAAACAGAACAGAGAACCCAGAAATCAACTCAAGCCATTATGCTCAATTAATATTTGACAAAGGAGGCAAGAACATACAATGGAGTAAAGACAATCTCTTCAATAAATGGTGTTGTAAATATTGGACGGGTACATGCAAAAAAATGAAACTAGACCACCCACACACACCATACACAAGAATAAACTCAAAATGGATAAACAATTTAAATGTAAGACGTGAAACCATAAAAATCCTAGAAGAAACCATAGGCAGCAAAATCTTAGACATCTCTCAGAGCAATATGTTTGCCCACACATCTCCTAGGACAAGGGAAATAAAGGAGAAAATAAACAAATGGGACTACATCAAAATAAAAAGCTTCTGACAGGAAAAGTAACCATAAACAAAACTGAAAGGGAGCCCACTGTATGGGAGAACATATTTGCCGATGATACATCTGATAAGGGGTTAATATCCAAAATACATGAGGAACTCATACAGCTTAACAAAAGGAAGACGATCCAATTTAAAAATGGGCAAAGGATCTAAATAGGCATTTCTCCAAAGTGGACATACATATGGAAAACAGACATATGAAAAAATGCTCAAAGTCACTAATCACCACAGAGATGCAAGTTAAAATGACTTGAGGTATCACCTCACACCTGTCAGAATGGCTGCCATCAACAAATCAACAATGACACGTGCTGGCAAGGATGTGGAGAAAGGGGAACCCTGGTACACTGCTGGTGGGAATGCAGACTGGTGCAGCCACTATGGTAAACAAAATGGAGTTTCCTCAAAAAACTAAAAATGGAACTGCCATTTGACCCAGTAATGTCACTTCTAGGAATATATCCTAAGAATCCCAAAACACCAATCACAAAGAATATATGCACCCCTATGTTCATAGGAGTGCAATTTACAATAGCTAAGATCTGGAGACAGCCCGAGTGCCCATCAATAGATGAGTGGATAAAACAGCTGTGGGACATGTACACCATGGAATACTATGCAGCTGTAAAGAAGGATCGTGTACCTTTTGAGACAGCATGGAGGGACCGGGAGAGTATTACGCTAAGAGAAATAAGCCAGACAGAAAAAGACAAGTATCACATGATCTCACTCATATGTGGAATTTAAGAACATAATAAACTGATGAACAAAATAGATCCAGAGGCACAGAAGCATGGAACAGACTGAGGGATCTCAGAGGGAAGGTGGGGGTGAGGTAGTGGATGGGAAAAGATTAACCAAAGAACTTATATGCAATATGCAGAAACAAGATTAGAAACTCAGTATAATTTTACATTCTCCTTCCTCTCTCCTCCAACTCTGTTGATATGATCTGGGTATTAATCCATTGTTTTACATTCTATAATTTTGCATTTAAGAATAAATTTTGACAGTTGTATTTGGCTTATTAAAAAAATGATGCACCACTCTACCTCGAGCACCACAGCCCACCAGTCCCAGGACTTCTAGAAGCCGTGATGATTTCAATAGTTCCTCCACATCTAAATTTTCAATAGTTCCTCCACATCTACATTTTCCATGGAGATTCTGGCTGCTAGAAGTCATGAAGCAGGTCAGGCATGAGACACATGATAGCAAGGGGCCAGAATGTTCCAGGCCCCATTTAATCCAGGCACAAAGCTGTGCACATGCACAGAGAGAAAAGGAGATAAAAACAACTGCTTGGGGCTTGAAATACAGCAGAAGTTAAATTACCTCTCATTTATAAAATTTCCACTGGGTCATGGCTGACCCCCACTGCTGGCCACACAGAATTCCCACGCTCACTTCACCGACTCCAAGGGTCGCCACCCAGAAGTCGCTCCCGGACAGCTCTTCACCAAGTTACACAAAAGAGACCCCAGCCTCTTGAATGTGTGCCCCTGGAACCATGTTCAGCTTCTTTTGTATGTTTAAGAGTTCGAGTTTATTTTTTAAATTCTGTAATGTCAGCTATGAATGCATACTGATGAATAAGAAGAAGACACTTTTATAAAGAGAGTAAGAAAAATCTGAAAATGACCCCAATGAAAAGGTAACCTTCACACACTCAATAGCCACTGAGTAAAAATACATCAAAGGCTATTTGTTTTCACCGGACTCAATCACAGAATTCTGTAACTGCTAAGACTGGAGTTTCGATAATGGTGAATTGTTGAATATTATGGACGTCTCTATCCAAATACTTAAGACAAATTATCTCGGGCGGTTTCAAATTAAAAGCTTGTAAAATATGTAACCTCTCTCCTAGTTTTTGCAATTAATAGGGTACGTCTGCAATTAGCCTGACTTACTGAACGCAGTGCTGCTGTCATTAAAAGATGTCTGTGCAAGTGCTGCTGTTATTACGGAGGCTCAGGAGACCAATCGCTCCTAGAGGGCAAACAGTGGACTGGTAGGAAACAAGAGCCATAAATCACACTGTCAGGCAGCGGGAGAGCCGAGTGGAGCACAGGCACATGAAGGCCATTCACGGCAAACACAGCATGGCAGCTTCCCAGGCAGGATTTACTGCACCTGTAATTAATTAAAATTTCCTTCAAGCTAAATCTTTAATAAACAAGGATTTGTGCTGACAATGAAGAAAAAAGGGCTCCAGCAACATAATTTTACAATATACCTCACAGAACAAGCATAACATCTATCATTTCTTGTATCAGGTGAACATACCGTCTCTAAAGTTAATAGAAATTATATCACTTTGCGTAATAATTTGTGTACATGGAATGGGTCTAAAATATTTTGGATGCTTGAGGGACCGTGTGGCCCTTTTCATTTATTATGTTTTTACTCCCTTCCAGCTTTTTAAAAAGCCAAGTGTTTTTACTGTAGTGTTTCAGAAAACAGGACTTTCTAAAAAACACACGATAATAGTTTCATAAGATGCTCATGTTTTTGTGTGGTTTGTTCTTTAATCACACCTTGTATTACCCAAAAAGAAGTTTAACATTCTATTTCACTGTTTCCACTGGGGGGCCAAATGCCAGGACATGAGAAAAGAAGGTCTATTCATGAATGACCATGAACATTTTTTATGTATTTACCTGGAATCAATCAGAAATGCCAGGGCATTTTTCCTTTCTCAGCAACTGAGATAGAAGCCTACAATATTCTTTGTTTTTAATAGTTCCCTGAGTAAATGTAAGCTTTTCATGCATAGTCCGTCTCACAGGAGATCAAACAGGGCTCATAGAGGCTAAGTGACTTGCCCAAGGTCACAAAGTGATAAAATGACAGATTCAAGATTCAAACCCTGGTCTAGTAATTACAAAATCTATGCTTTACACCTTTAAGCCATTGTAATTCTCACTCTTGAGCCTCTAAATGCCATAAATGGATCAAAATGAGATAAAACTCTGAATTATCTAAAATGCCCCACAGAATTACTATTCCCTACACAGGAGAAGGAGGTGGGGGAGACTTAAAGGGACAACAGTTTCAGAAGCAAGAAACTTCCCGTTATAAATCTTCCAACAAACTGAAAAAGAGGTCCTAATAATCGAACAAACTGTACAACAAGTGTTAAAGATGCCGCCACCACAGTGAGTTACGGCAGAAGTATAACAAAACTGTCTTCTTTTATTATCTTTTCATATATTTTCTTTCCCCAACAAAATAGTTAGCTTTTCAAGGTCAGTTAAAAACAACATATCCATTTTGGGGAGCCCTAACAGCATCAAAAACCTGGAATATCATGTTTATAATTATTTAACAAATAAATACTAATTGACAAGTTAAGATTCTCTACGTTAGAAAAAGGAATCACAAACCATGAGAAAGAGAAAATCTTTTGACTCCTATTAAACAAGGTTTCAACTGACTCCTGAAGGAGATTCAAAAGACTAGAAATGTCTTTATCAGGGTGGATCATTTGGTTGAAAATATCAACCATACATTTTTTTGCATGGAAGCTGGGTGTTCATTTGACAATTCTCAATTATGCTGTCAAAGAGAATATTAGCACAGATAACATAAGACAAAACAGTGAGGAGGTGGGAAGCTAACAGGTTGAGGAAGAACGGATGTGCCCCATTTAGAAATTGATCATTTAATATGCTGTCTAAATGCAAACATTTCAAAATTTTATGTCATACCAGCTAAAACAAGTCATTACGAAAATAGAATCTATTTGAATGATAAACAGAACAACTCTGGCATCATTACTCTTTTAAGTATTTTAGCCCTAGCCGGTTTGGCTCAGTGGTTAGAGTGTCAGTCCATAGACTGAAGGTCCCGAGTTCAATTCCAGCCAAAGGCATGTACCTTGGTTGCAGGCTCAATCCCCAGCCCTGGTTGGGGTATGTGCAGGAGGCAACCAATCAATGTGTCTCTCTCACATGAATGTTTTTCTCTCTCTCTCTCTCTCTCTCTCTCTCTCCCCCCCTTCCACTCTCTCTGAAAGGCAATGAAAAAAATATCCTCTGATGAGGATTTTTTTAAAAAGAAGGAAAAAGGTACTTTAAAGAGAAAGTCTCTTCTCTTCCTTATTTCCCCAGCACTGAATTCATTTAGACAGGGCAGCTGGTAGGCACAAAAAGCTCCCCGGTGGAGAAAGGAATCTTAGCCAGTAAGGATGGAAAGCAGGTCAGACAATAGATTCCAGGTTAGAAGCCAGACTGGCATTGACAAAATATTTGAAATATGATTAAGAAACATAAATTCTATTGCAATCCAACGTACCTGTAAGCCAACAGGTGTGCGTGGGGTGGCAAAGATCTGTACATACAAGTGTGAAAGGACAGAGCAGAGGGATCAAATACCACTTGGGTGCTTGAATACAGAGGCAGAGTTCTGATCTTGGAAGTGTTACTAGTAAGGCTTGGGCAAGGAATTAACATTTTTTTATGTGTCATCATCACAAATAGTAAAATTATATTAGCATTGATTGTGTTTCTAAGTCGAGAGTTTGGTTTGAATGATGCAAGAGAACATCGTTTTGATCTTTGGCTTGACAACTTCCATATTTAGAGATCTGAGATATTTTGCAACAAAAAAGGAACAGTAGAGTTAAAGGTCAGAGTAAAAACACAAGCCTACTGCTTTTCTTGAAAAGTTAAGAAACTTCACGTTAAAGTCCTGAGTGAACTGTAAAGCACTGAGAAATAATCATGGCTGCATGTGTCTGTGCATGCAAAACAGCCTCGGAAGGTAGAATCACTATGATCAGAAGGGAAACATCTATCCTTAAGGTTTGCCTTCTGAACAAGTTAAGGAAGCAAGTGTTACCAAGAAACACTGGCCAATTTCAATTCTATTTCCATTAATGAGTCAATGTATTTCATTTACACGAAAGTAGTTCTTCAGGTTATAATTACAGAGGAAATGCAGGTGAGTATGGTCCAGGTGAAGGTGTGACATATACACCCTTTACCACCCCAAAGAAAAGGGTAAAGATGAACACATAAAAAATTTGCCTTTTAAAGACAAGCATCAACTAACAAACCCTTCTACAGAATTTTGCAAAACAAAACACTAGAGATGTCAATAGACGATGGAAGTCAAAAAAGGAATCAACATGTTCACAAGGGTGATGACAGGATGGTTACAACTTATTGTGACTAGAAAAACAATCTAAACTGTTATTTCCATGCTGCCAGAATATCATTTTTTTGCCCAGCTGGGCGTGGCTCAGCGGTTGAGCATCGACCTAGGATCCAGGCGATCAGGGTTTGATTCCCGGTCAGGGCACATGCCCAGGTTGCGGGCTGCAGCCAAATCAATGATTCTCTCATCACTGATGTTTTTCTCTCTCTCTCTCTCTCTCTTTCCTTTCCTCTCTCTGAAGTCAATAAAGATATATTTAAAAAATAAATAAATAAATTAAAATAAAATAAAATATCATTTTTTTATATCATAGCATTATATTTTAACTCAGTTTGTTTTCCATTTATCATTTAAAATTCAAGGCAAAGTCAGTTGGTTTTAACAACAGCTAATATGTAAAGTAAGATTCTGTCTCACCAAACTTGAGCTACCAAACTATGGATATTAATGATTCACTTCTATCAAAAGTTCTGTTTATTCATAATCACAAACAAGATGAAATCTGGGAGAAAGGGGTACTGGCAAAACTACAGAAACACTGAAGTTTGGTGGCTCAGGTGTGTCTGTCTCAGCAAGACCAACATTCACCAGCTCTTTCATGGATACACAAGCACTCACTAAGAGCTCCAAAGACTCAGGAAAGAAAGAATTCGTAACAAACTGCCACTTCTTGTCAATAAAAGAAACTGCAGACCCACAGTGAGAATGTGTAATTATTATTTAGTCAGCAAATGCTTATAGGGCACTTGGGATACAAAAATGAGGAACACAAAGTTCCTACTCTAAGGAGCTTACAGTCTACATGGTGAGACAGATGAGAATAAAAAAAGCATAAACAACATACTTAAGCTACCCCTAGGAGCACAGATAAACCTCCTTTTAGATAATGTGGTAAAACTATGAATAAGTTAGGAAACACATTATCAAAATAGAGTGATTATAGTTACATGATGATCAAGGATTCAGAGAAAAAATACAAAACGCAACAATGCAAATTGTAAAATTCTCCAAATGGCAGGTTGTTCTTTTGTTCATTAAAAGCATGTTTTAAAAGCATATTAACAAATGCATTTGCCAACTGAAAGTTATCATGATATTTTGTACCCACCTTCCTAAAACTGTTTGAAGCTGCCACTGCCCCAATCAGCCAGTGGGCTGTCTGTGGGCCCTGACCTGTGCTCTCAGGCAGAGCCCTGTCTGTGCCCAGCGGCTTCACAGACAACAAACATGTTTCAATCCCGCTAGGGCCTAGATGATAAACCTACTTCACAATTGTTTTCAAAATACAGAGTTAAATTAGCCATAACAGTTTAACTGCATGAAGAGAAACACAGAAACATACACTTGATGTACATGGATCAAAGGAAAAGCAAGGATGTAAAATGGAGGGCTCTAAGATGAAACAAACGAAAAGGTGTGAAGTGCTGTGATGTTACCTTTTTGTGGGTGTAGGAGCCTGTTTCATGCAGAACTGCCACTCTGAACGGAGGCCACCACGTGTGAAATTCCTTCACCCACTGATGCATCACTGTCGTGGGGCAGACAATGACCGTCGGACCCAACCCCTCAAACCTGCACCCAAATGTCCAAGAAGAAAATACAACCATAAGTGACAGCACATGATGATCAACTGCTAAATATAAAAAAGAAACAAACAAAACTCAACAGTTCAAAAAAAAATCCTAGCTATGGAAATTTATTGATATTTTCTATAAAGAAAAAGCTACTAAGGCTAAAACCCAGTCAGTGAAATCTCCAGGATCCCATTCATCAACCAGTGACTGCAGGTATTAAGAGAAAACACCAGCTAATCCACTGAAAGGTAACATCTAAAGTAAAAGAAAATCAAACAAAAAGTATGTAATAAAAATAGTTTTCTTTCCTCTATTCCAGATTAATGAAGGTATTATACAACGTATCTTAAACTAAGGGAACATAAGATACCTTCCATTTGTTTCACCCTATATAGTCTACCAAAAGTTTTCACCACAGAACTCCAACCAATCTCACAGCCCTGGGGAATAACAGGACAGAAATGCTCTGGTATTTGGGGTCTGGAAGGCTGACATGTCCAAGGAAACCAGGAGATGGGGCGATGCCTAGAAGTCAGTCTCCTGAGTCTGCAGCCTGCTCTTTTACTACTTCATGCTGCTCACTTCTCCATGCGATAAACAAGTGGAGGAGCATCAAAGTGACCGTCTCTAGTGGTAAGCCCACGCCAATCGAGCGCAGGCTTCTCTGTTCTTGTGGAAAACAACTGAACAGCACTCAGCAAGAGCCTTAGTAAGTCACACGCTCACCCAGCAATCCCAGAGACATTTTTGTACCAGAATAAGCACCGTAGCATTATTTACAGTTACACTGTGGAAAAAGTAGGCCTATTTTTCTACTTATTTCCTAGTTCTACTTACACATCTACAGAAAAGAGAAGGGTTCACTAAACCACCCTGTTCTTCAGTGCAGCACACGCTAGTGGTCAGGAGCACGGCCTGGGTCTGAATCCCAGCTCTGTACACACTAACTCTGTGATCTTGGGCACATTATTTAATCTCTCTGAACTTCAGTTTCTCATCTTAAAGTGGGAATAATAACAGTACTGATCATACAGAGTTATATAAAGATTAAATCAGTCAATATCTGTAAAATGCTCACAAGACCATACAGTAAATACTGTAAGTGCCTGTTAATTAAGATGGAATATCATGTAACCATTAATAGTCTTTTTGAAGAATATTTAAAGCCTAGAAAAATGTTCATAAGTCTTTTAAAGGACAAAATTATTTGTGGAATCACCCCAATCCACTTACGCATAGGTAGCTGATAGACTGGCCATGACACTATCTCAGCACGCCCTTCTCTTAGCTCCTTCCTAACAGAACCACCATTCTGGGCAGGTATCCACTCTCCCTTCCCAGACGTGTGCTTGGCGGGACTCTGACCACTGTCTGGCTCTAGTGAAGAGGGGAGAAGCAGGAGTCCTGGTTCCTCTACAGGCTGTCAGCACACACCTTCCCCTGGCAACGCTCACCAGTCCACTGAGGGGCTGGGAAGACTGGCTCACTCGGTATAAGGAAGGACTTATAGTAGTCCCCCGTTATCTTCGGTTTCACTTTCTGTACTCTTGGTCCAAAATATTACATGGAAAATTCCAGAAATAAACAATTCATAAGTTTTAAATTGCACATTGTTCTGAGTAGCATAATGAAATCTCACAGCCCAGCTTCATCCATGCATCATCCCTTTGTCCAGTGTACACGCTGTATACACTCCCCACCATTAGCCACTTAGCAGCCACCTGGGTTATCAGATCGACTGCTGTGGTTCCGCAGTGCTGGTGTTCCAGTAACCCTTAGATGGCCTAAGGCTATGTGACAGTGCCTGCACCACTCACCTCCTTTCATCTCATCTGTACCATCCCACATCATCACAAGGGAAGAAGGGTGAGAACAGTACAATAAGATACTTTGAGCCCTGGCCGGGTTGGATCGGCCTACAGACTGAAGGGTCCTAGGTTCGATTCCAGCCAAGGGCACATGCCTCGGTTGCAGGCTCGATCCCCAGCCCCGGTCAGGGAGAGTGCAGGAAGCAACCAATTGATGTGTCTTTCTCACAATGATGTTTTTTTCTCTCTCTTCCTCTCCCCCTTCCACTCTCTTCAAAAGCAATGGAAAAAATATCCTTGTGAGAGGATTAAAGAAAAATTTTTAAAATATACTTTGAGTGAAAGAGACCACATTCACGTAATTTTTATTATAGTATATTATATTTATTTTATTTTATTAGTTATTATCGTTAGTTGCTTACTGTGTCTAACTTATAAGTTAAATTTTATCATAGGTGTGTATGCATAGGAAAAACAGTATACAAAGGTTCGGTACCATCCCAGGTTTCAGGCATGCAGTGGGAGCCTTGGAACACACCCCCTGTGGATAAGGGGACTGCCGAGCCTTCTTGTTGGTCTCTCCTGCTGAATGTGCCCAAAGAAATAGCCCAATGGCCACAGGGCAGCTGGGCTACAGTGCGAGGAGATCTTATGACCACAAGGAGAATTGGCCTTAGAATGTAAGTGCCTGGGTCCCTGATGACATCCCCAACCTACTGATCAGGCTGTTACAGCCCACTCCTGTAGGTCTCTAGGTATAGCACACATACTGTGAACACTGAACCCAATTTGAGACCGGGTTTTATTTGCTTAGTCAAAATATCCTGATGGGCTGTGCACCACAGGTACCTGCCTGAATCTACACCATCCTGCCCTCCTGGAACAATGGCACAGTGTCCCTTTGCCTTGCTATAAGCCTGGGTCCCACCACAGCAGCACTCTCACTATGGTCGGGTCGCTGCTTCACCATCAGTCCTGCAGGGAGTTGGGTGCTAGCAGGTACACAGGTGAATATTAAGCAAGTCAAACTAACTATGGGGATCTCTTAACACTACACTCATGCAGCTCATGCTACAAGAGGCAACAGGGAGCCAAGACTGTCCAAGGACACTGCTGACCCACACAGGCCCCTCTCCCTCATTTTGGAGCAGTCACCGACACTTTTTAAATTGTCCTTCTTCCCCTCCCCTACCTTTTTCTGCCCTACGCTGTATTGACTATCTAAAGTTCGATGCACACAGCATACACTTTCCCCATGTTATCTCATTAATTCCCAGTTTCAATTACTCCCTCTACAATGATGATGCCAAATCCAGGTCTCCAGCCGAGATCTCCTTCCTGAACTCAAGTACCATATGCTTGGATGTCACACTGCTGGTTATATTTCCACTTACATGCCCATGGCATCTTCCTCCCCACACCTTGCCCTCCTTCCATGTTTCCTAATCCAATGGAAAGAATTGTCACCTGTTCTCCAGGTGCCCAAACGAATCCAGGCCTCACCCTTGGTCAGCCCCTCTTATCCTCCACCAGACACAACCTATGGAGTTCACGTCTCGTCTGGCCCTAAATCCTCGCAAAGCCATCCCACCTCTCCCCTTATGCTGCTGATACTCATTTCTGACCACTATCATCTCTCACCTGGGTTACTATACTAGCATTTCAAAAAAGCAAACTGAATCCCTTTGCTTTAGAAAGCCTTTTAATGTTTGCCTGTTGTTCTTGGGACAGTTTAAACGCCTTAACCTGGCCTAGGAGACGACGAGGATCTGAGCTCTCCTCTCCTCTACAGCCTCACCCCTCACTGCCCCACCCCAACACCTGCCCTGAGGCTCAGCACTCCGATAGCCAGCACTGTCCTCAGTTCCTACAAAGACCACCCCCCTGGCCTCACGCTTTGCGTGGCCCCTTCTTACCTGGTTACCCCAGCTATTGTCTGTCTGTCCTGCAGACCTAAGCTACTTCTATAGCATCTCCGTGTCCCTGTCCCTCCAGGGGGCTAAGGACCTTCCTCGGTGCATCCATACTGAGGAGACCCTGCACTACCCCCATCATAATGCTCTGAGAGCCTCCTAAGCTCCTTGAAGGCAGAGACAGCCTTTCTTCAAATGCTCTCTGCTTAAACCACAGGAATTAATGAATATTGGGTTTATTAAATGAAAACTATTCTTAAAGATTGGAAGAAAACATTGAAATGTTAAAAGAGATAATTTCTGAGTTGGGGAATCATGGGTGATTTTTATTTTCTTGTTACAGCTCAATAAATTATACCTGAACTTAAAAAAATATAGAGTATATCACACAGCGCTTGAAATATTAAAAACAATCTTCTGCAACGCTGAAAAATACCTTGCAGTTCTAATAGAAAAACAAGCCGTAACTTAAACGAGGCTTACTCTTATACTTCAATGTGACAAAGTGTCTCCACCTGTTTCTAAAATCTTTCAACCTCCAGCTACAGTCATGGCCCCTGCCCCTCTGCTCCGCACCAAGGGCTGAGGCTACAGAAGCCAGAGGCTGCAACAGACTCTGACACCTGCAGAATTCCCCAAACTCTCTGCTTCTCACAAAGACAGGCCCTATGCAGGCTCCCTCGGGAGAGCGTGACCCTGCCCAGGCCCCTTCCAAGACAATATTCCTTTCTAAAAGGATTAAATGCACCAGCTTCTATCCTCCAAGGGGAACAAGAGTTATCATCAATATGTACTTAGCAGGGATTAGTAAACAACCAATCAAAACCTGTCTAAAATAGTTAAAAACAAACTCACTTTAAAATAAGCATAAATACATACATATGCTTTTTTTAGGTTCTACAGTTTTTCTCTTCCTGCAAACTGCTACAATGATGACTCACATTTTGTTAAGGCCAATATTTTATTCTGGCTGAACATCTATCTGGCATTATTACACCTTTTAATTTCTGCCTTTCTCCCTTTATTTGAAGACTATGGAGGTTTTCAGGCCTAGTGGACATCTAGGAGCATACCCACCTTGTTCCTGAACCACAGGAGGGGCAATCAAATCCATTAACAGTCACATCTACTAAAGCACCCTTTCCAACCCTCAATACCGGTGAGATGACCATTGCAAGTGACTAAATATACTAGAGTGATTAGCATCAATTACCAAACTGGCTACAATTCCTTTCATCTTTGACTATCACTGACTGTCTACTAAATTTAGGGCAAGCCGATAGTACTAGAGTCAAATATTTCAACCTGCAGGATGATAATCTGCTACTTGTAGCCTAGAACTTAACAAAAATTACAAAGTAAAATATTTACCTTTGAAAGTTTATTAACTTCTCCAGGCCACTTATTTGTACTTAGGAATTTACTAAATGATATCCAAGACTTTTAAGTATTAACTGAAGTTTTAAAGATAAATAATTTATTTCCTCTCCATCATAAAATTTGGGGGGTGTCTATCATAATATGAATGGCAAAGTGAAAAATAAGATGGTATGTGCACTATGAACCGGAAACACAGCAACCATATAGATTTTTATTAACCACATGTCATATGCTTCTCCTCCTTAAAAACAAACACAAGTACACAACACATTAAAAAAAAATCCACCAAAACTTCTTTTACATTAAGTTTCTTCTTTTATCCTAGAGATTCACATTATTTTAATGATCATGGACCTTAAAACTGCAACACTAAGACCATCTCAAATCAGGGCCCAAAACTGTACAGCTTGGAGGTGGTCAGGGAAATGTGCACAGCCAAAGAAGTAAGGCCGGCTCGCAGCACTTGACCGCTCAATTTCATTTGAACTTCATTAGACTATTCACCTGACTTCCTTTAGGACATAACACAGAGGAAAACTCTAAATTCATTCAGTTTCAGAGAAGGACATGTTATAAAACTGTTACACAGTTTGCTCTGGCACAGAGGAGTGGGGGACCCTCAGTGCACCTCTATTCATACAGAGCCCAGTTGTTCTGATGATGTACAACCACATTCTGGGAAGCCACTCACACCAATACTATTTCAATGAAGACGATCTGGGCTACAGTCCAACATGTCACACTATTTCATTATGAAAAAGAGGATATGAGAATTGATAGTTAATTGATTACAGCTGTTCTCATTATTAGCCCTGACTTCACTCCTAGTAGGATTGTCACTACTCTGGAGAGCATGTTTTAATTTTTAGATCAAAATTATACTGCAGGGATGACTTTAGGTTTCCTAGGCTCAGATTACTAGATTCCACACAAGTTTCATAATAATAGGAAAGGAAAGGAAGAAAAGACATGGGAAATAAGAAAATCCCAGAAATCATTTAAGGAAAGAAATATAATCCTAGAAAACATCTGGGGCAGCTTAGAGCATTCTAGTTGACAACAACAACCCAAGTGGAGTTACAGAGCCAAGCCCACCTAAGAGCTCTTTAGAACAGAGAAAACATTTTTACAAATCTAAATTAATGGCAGTCATAGAAAAGAAAACATTAAATGAGCATCTTCAACTCTGACTTTTCCCCTGGGTTAGAATGTCTTCACTAGTTTCCAGGCAAAACGTAACAGAATTCTAATATTTGAAGAAAAACCTCTGCTTCAATGCAGCCTCCTTGTAATAACAACAAAATATTTAGTAGTTTAAAATCTCCAAATGATTTTTTCCCTTTCCCATATTTACATAAACATTTCTAAAACATTCTAAACCTTTAAATACTCACAAGAAGTGTTGCTCTGCTAAATGAGCAAGAGTGAGAGATAAAAACAAAGCACTAAACTCTGAAGGTAAAAACAGTTCTTCACTCAGGAGCCCAGGGTTGATCTGGCTCCCCACTAACACTGTCTGTGATGAACCAGAGGACAGCACGGCACAGCGACTTTCTGCAGCCGTGACCTCAGGTACCCTGAGACATATCTAGAGAGAGCCTGAGTTTCTACCACATAACCCTCTGGTAAATATCTTGCTTTTGCTCCTAGATAAGCCTATTAAAATCTAAGAAGCTCTCAGATTAACTAGGTTCAAGATTAAATAGCCCATGTAAGTTACCTAGCATTACTTTTCCCAATACCAAACTGCATAAAGCATCTTTACAGCTTAAAGATGGAAACAGTCACTGAACTGATTTTAAGATAAAGTATTTCAGTCCTATCATACCGAACTAACAGTTTAAAATGCTTATTCTTTCAGAATACTAAAGCTTTAATAGTTTATTTAAATTCCTAACGAGAATAAAGACTAAAATCTAAACATAGTTTTCTATTATTTTAGCATTTCAGATAGTCATTTAGGATGTGGCCTTAGAATTTACATAAAACCCTTAAAGACTTGGAAAGGGAGTAGAAAGCACAGTGAGCAGACGAGTAACTTCATTTAAAAAAAATCACTGTCTATAAATGCTCTCATGCATACCAATTATTAAAGAAATTCGGGAGAATGGCTTTTCCAAAGCTCCAACTTTCCCCATGAATAGACTTTGTACTTACTGTAATGCTCACCTGGTCTCCTGCCAAAACAAATATTTTAATATAAAATTTAATAAATGGAACTAAAAGTATTATGTCTAATTTAAAATTCCATATTGTGTAAACTATTGATATTAACATAATTGAGTTTGTAAACAATCCATTTGTAGAAGCTAACCTTAGACAACTGTATTGACCCAAAATATCTAGTGGGGCTCATCTGCAAAATGAAGCCTCAATGCCTGGAATTCATTAAAAGTGTTACATGTTTAATTTCTCTTGCCCTACAGCTCCATTGTCTCGTAAAAATTTTCCTTTGATGTCCCCCACTAAAAGAATTAAAGGAATATTGTAATTGAAATGTCATCAATAATTCACAAGACCCTCCTCCACAGCAATACATCTGATAAAATATTAATTGAGCTCCACAGACTGACAGTCTGCAGAGGAGCACTTGCCTGTAATTTGAACCACGAGTTCTGATCTTGCTGTAGCTCAGACCTGCCAAGAAGGCAATTATCTGGATGGTCTTGCCCAATCCCATTTCGTCTCCCAGAATTCCTCCTGCCTGCTGGCAGTGCAATTCCCACAGCCACCTAACACCTGTCTGCTGGTACCTACAACAACAAACACCAACAAGAAAAAGAAAATGGCAAATGGTAGATAATACAGATCATAACAGAAAGTCCTCATGAATTAATCATTTCGCTAAGTTCTAGCACCAGTCAGAGAAACACGCCGGATGTGTGTTTTACATGAGTATTATAAGGTCATACATTTTTTATTACCTAGGCATAAAATCACAAATTTTTCTTTACAGAATGTTAACACATTTCTAATTAAACTGATAGATAGGGTAATTAGGGAATATTTTATTTCTTTCACAACGTGAAAAATAGCTTGGTAAATACGCATAAACTTATTACCTTTTATTCGGTATCTCTCTGGAAAGAAATCTCAAATATTTTTAGTTTTATAAGTTCCAATCATTTTTCTATTAAGAAACAGGCATGAACAGCGTCAAAAAGCAGGACAAAGAAGACCAATTTACAGCATATACTGTTGAAAAGTCACTTGGTAATCTTATTATCTTTTTATAAGAAAAATTAAATTCTTTAAGGCCATAAACAAGTCTGAATAATAGGGGTCCTCACAAAATTAATACACAACAGATGATTCTGTCATATTACTAGCAGATGCAAAAAAAATAACAGTTTAAAAAATCAACAAAACAAAAAAGCTTTTAAGCATTTTAAAGCAGAACTTGATTCAGGGACTTTTTCATAGATACAAAAACATCAGAGCTCTTAAAATTTTAAATAAGGAATACAGGTCAAAGAGAATAACACAGTTCCCTCTATAAAAAAAGATTTTAAAAAGTTAGTATTTTCCTTTCTCAATGCATGTTTAGTTAATCTATAATCTAAAAATGAAGTTTAAAAAAGGAATAGTCCAAAAAGAATTTTTGACAGTGAAAGAGAGAGTTAACATCATGGAAAAGTATAAAGATTATATGCCAAGTTAAAAAAAAAATCTAAAACAAAAAACACCTAAGTTAAAAGACAATTAAATTGATTTTTTTCCCCAAAGAAAATACCAAGACTATGAGTCTCCCACCTTAAGAGAAAGTGACTTTGCTGTTTTACTGCCCAAATGTTTACTATGCATTTGGTATGTGGTATGTCTACCTAAAGTAGACATAGAATCATAGTCCTTGTTGAACTAGTTTTAATCTTCTCTCAGTAAATGTGTCATAATTATCTTTCCCCCAGTATTTTGCAAATCAATTCCAGAAGTTTGACTCTAGCTATTGCCATTATTGCCAATCATACAAGGAAAACTCTGAATGAGAATTTTGTTGCTTACTAAGTTTGAGAATCATGAAATACATTTTGAATATGCACCCTGGAAAAAGGATTAGAAATCAAAACATAAAAAGTGCACTATGAATAAAAGATCACGTAACTTGGGAAGGAGGACAAGTTCTATTAGCACGTGGCATGTAACCAGAGAACAATGGCAACTACTTAGGGAGCCCAGAGCCTGCTGCCAGGGAGGCACCAGGCCAGGCAATTGGGATACAGTCTCAAAATCACCCTATGGGGAGATGGTCAGCCCATTTAATAGTTAGGAAATGAAGGCACAGAGAGGTGAAGTAACTTGCCAAAAGTCACACTGCTAGGAAAAAATGAGCAAAGCAGAACTGAAATCCAGAACCTCTGATTCCAACCACTTTAGAGATAATCCTGGCCAATGGTTCTCAAGGAGGGGGTTACTTTGCTCCCTGGGGGACATCTGGCACTACCTAGAGACATTTTTGGTTGTTACAAGCTGGAAAGTGCCATTGTTATCTAGTGATGGAAACCAGAAATGCTGGTCAACATCCTACAATGCAAAGGAACAGTCCCTACAACAAAGGATTATTCAGCCCAAAATATCGTTGTGCTAAAGATGAGAAATCCAGATCTAGAATAAAAGCTGACTGTGGCCTGGCTGACGTGGCTTAGTGGTTGAGCATCGACCCATGAATCAGAAGGTCACGGTCCGGTGAGGGCACACGTCCAGGTTGCAGGCTCAATCCCCAGTAGGGGGCGTGCAGGCGGCAGCTGATCAATGACTTTCTCATCATTGATGTTTTTCTCTCTCTTTCCCTGTCCCTTCCTCTCCCTAAAATCAATAAAAAAATATTAAAAAAAAAAAAAAAAAAAAGCTGTTTGTGAACTGGCTACAATACTCTAATCCCAGCTTTGGAAAAAGATGTATTCAAAAAGCTCTCCAAAATACTGATGTACAGTAGTAACCCCTTCCTTATTCATGGTTTCACTTTCTGCAGTTCCAATTACTTGCAGTCAATCACAGTCCGAAAATATTAAAGAAAAAATTCCAGAAATAAACAGTTCATAAGTTTTAAATCTGCACACCATTCTGAGTAGCATGATGAAATCTCTAGCCTTCCCACTCCATCCTGCCCAGGACATAAATCACCCCTCTGGTCCAGCGTATCCACGCTGTATATGCTCCCCACCCATTACTCACTTAGCAGCTCTCTCAGTACCACACTGACTGTTGGGATATTACAGTGCTTGTGTTCAAGTTACCCTTACTTTACTTAATAATGGCCCCTAAGCACAAGAGTAGTGATGCTGGCGATTCGGACATGCCAAAGAGAAGTGAAAAGAAAAGTTTGTTAGTATCCACAGTTTTAGGCATCAATTGGAGGTCATTAGGGAAAGTTAACAACTTTTACAAACTACTGTACTATAGTAAAGACATTATTATACTCTGTTTCTCCCATGAGACTAAAACATTACAAAACAACCACAGTTAACTGGTATATTTTGGCATTGTCACACTAACCCAAGATTGCATTTACTAGTGTAGCTAAAAGTAAGGTCAAAGAGTGAAGTTTGTCATTCGATTGCTAAATTATACAGATGAATGCATTTGCTGGGCAAACTTTCAAAACAGTTTTAAAAGTTAAACATGACCTTGCAGAAAATAGCACATAAATGGATAATTGTACCTTCTGACTCCCTTGTGTACAATACCCTGTTAATCTAATTCCACAGAGTGCAGTAAATACAGTAAAAATATATATCTAGAGTTTAAAATTAAATTGGCCTACCTAAAATTTAATCATAAAAGAAAAATGGAGACTATCAATCCTATTACTTTTTTTTCATATAACAGAAGGAAAAGAACAGAAGTTTTATAAATTTATAAAATATTTAAAATCCTGTTTTTGAGAGATGGAAGACAAAAACAAAATACTTTCCAGGAATGTGCAATGAAGATAAATTTAAAAAACAAACAAATGTGCTTACATTAACTACAATAAGGTTAACAGTCAATACACTGAATCATATACACTCTTAATAAGCAAAGTTTGGTTGTATTAGCTGTGAAGATTTTTTGCTAGAAAATTTCACATGTATAAAAAAATGCACATTCGACTTGAGTCCTCAGGGTATTTGCCAGATCACTATACAAACAGAAGTATCTTGTCTTTGATAAATCAATTTAATCTGTAATTTGGCCATTCCTCCTGCTAGTACAATACTGATATTATCTGGCCTATTACTTAATAAGCAGTTGCTTTAGAGATGAAAAGAGTTGCCAATAAATGTCTTTATTTACCGTTCCATAGTTAATTTTCATTTGGGAAAAGCCATAAACAAAGTAGCCACTTCTCCAAGATAGATAATCTACAGAAATTACTAGAGAGGTTCAGATTTTAATTTCTTTCCAGCCCTTCTGCCCAGTTATGGCAACCCAACCAAAAAACTTCACATCTCTAGGAGTCAGCTTTCCTCTATGTTTAGTGGAATAAAATAACTCTCCCAGTCTTGTTTTCTTTCCCACACTCCAAGAAAAATTAAAACTATAAATAAAAGCTCCTTAAGAGGAAATATAAAAAGCATGCTCTTTTTAAATAGACATCTTGCAAAAGTTTAAAGCATGGCTGACAGGTAAATCTATGAAGAACATTAAACATAACCATCTTAAAGAAAGAAGTTTGCGTCCTGCACCCAACTACCAACTGATGATGAGAAACAGCAAGAAGCTATTTAATGGTTTAACTTCCTATGCGCATCTAAGAAGCCTTCCTAAAGTACCTTGTTAAGCAAGTCCCAAGAGTGATGAGACTGAAAGTGTGCCTCAGTGTTCACATTCATCACGGGAGACTGGCCGGGCCTTGCAGGCTTTCGGCGAGTGTCTACCACACAGCATCCGGTTCTCTCTAACACTGGGGCCACTTGACATATGAAACATAGTCAGTTTCACACAGCAACTTAATCCTGAAGGTGTTTGCCTGTATCTTCCTTTTTGACATTAGAACATCTACATAAAATATTTAGATGCACATTTGGTCAGCTCGAAAGTATTATACCCTTAGGTACAATATAAGGCACTCAGAAAATAATCTAAACAGTTTTTTTATTCCACACAGGAGTAAAAAAACTCCCCAATATTGATTTTAATATACAACTCTTCTTAATTAATCTGATTTAAGAAACTGGAGGTTTGGTTCCTTAAAATTACTAAGAACAAAAAAATAACTCAATGTAAATGGCTTTTAAATGTGCTGCTTTTAGTCCGCTAAGACAGGTCTATACAGATCCATCAGTTTACAAACATACCCAGTGCGCACTTTACTCAATTTATTATCATCTAATTTTAATGAACAGCATGTGGCTAAAATTTCATTTGACAGTATCTGTATTTGCAATAAATTGCTGCTAGTACCTAAGGGCCCACAGGTAACTACTATGTAATTCCTAAAATATTAATCTGCACACAACAGCTTGATGACAGATATAAAGGGAAGAACACATGGCACATACTTAAAAAGCTTTTTGAACAGAAAACCTGGCACTTTAAAACCTTCATCAAACTCGGCATCACTTTCCTCAGAATCATCTTCAAACTTCGGATGTTTCTCTTTGTCCTGCAGTCGCAGTTTATTCCATCTCCTACCATGAAAAGAAAAATCATATTTCCATTATTTTGATTATAAGACAATTTAAAATAGATAGTTGTAGATAATGCACAGGAAAAAAACAGGCAAATTAGAATGATCTTTTATTACCCAAAGCACCAATATTCAAAAAAGAAAAACAAATTCTCTTTTTCTTCTTTCTCAATTCAATTCTTATTTGAATTATTGTAGCTGTGCTAGAAATATTTTTGTAAGGTCCCATTTCATTATCAAAACTACTTGCTCCTCTTGTGGCATATACCCTAAGGGGAAATTTCTCTGTTAGTTTCTAAGATATATGAGCTTAATTCTACAAAAGATTCAGTGAAAATTTCAACATGACTATCTCCAAAGTGGCAGTATAACAAAAAAGATTTTATTTATAATTACTATTTCTGTGCAAAAAATATACAAGTAATAGTATAAAACAGCACAATATCTTGAACATAAGGCAAATTTTTGGTCAAAAATTTTTGGTCATAAATTACTATATATCAGGTTCACATATTGATTACTTAATGGGGGGGCATCAACAATATAAAAAGACTGATAATTATACCACTAAGGAAAAAGTGATCACTAAATAAAATCTAAGTTATAAATTTAGTAACATGATGCTTTTTAAATATCAAATAAAATGAACATTTATATTTCAGAAGGGCAATGCCATAAAAGGGTATGCATAAAAGAACAAAATGTGTAAGAACTGGGAGTCTCAGCAACACACCAAGGTTGTTGGTTAGCCAGACTAATTCTGTGTTCATATAACGATAATGGAGACTGGTGGCACAAGTTAAAAAAAAGTCAGTAGCCTCACATTCTATTCACTTCCAAAATAAATGGATGACTTTTTCCAGTATGCAAGTGACATTTTGAATTTCACAAAGTGGTGAACATAAATTAAAGCAATGATACAGATAAATGCCTTCGCAGTAAAAAGCTCACAGGAAGGGGATGAGAGCAGCAACATACACAAGAAGGCATTTATCTACCTGCACTCGTGCAGGAGCAGCAGCGAACACGTGAGGGCAGGTAAAGGAGAAAAGGGAAGGCTAACATCGCGCACACGGCCGGTGGGGCAGCGGTGGGCTTTCCGTTATCGATTAGCAAACAGCATGGAGGCCAAGCCGAGTAACAAGCAACCCCATCCAGGGAGCTACTAAAATACATCCTCTGATAAATTCTTGCCTTGAGGAAAATTTCGACTCTTCAAAGTAACAAAAGGAAGGGTCAGCTGAAGTTTAACTGTAACCAATAAAGAAGAACTAGCTGGTGATCTGAAGCTGCTTCTCAGGGTACTAAGAGAACCTAAAAGCAAGCACTCTTGGCAATTTCCAGAGAACAGCAAATGGAAGAGGCAGTATATGGTCAAGTCTAAGGGAACAGTTATTGTATAAGGTTTAACACGTGATATCTCTTTATGTAAAAAATTAATGACCTTTTTGCGCTTAACTTCTAAAGGCACTCTCTTCCTCTCTTTCACTTGTATTTTCCCTTCCTTAATAATAATTTCCATGTACTTGATGAAATGAAGAGTGATGCAGGGGCTATAACAGTCTCTGCTATTCTCCTGCGTTTCACACTATCTGAAACTTAGTTCCGTGCAATGGCATACAGCAGTGGTCCTCAAATAACCATCCTCCATTGTCCCCCTTTGCTCCCAGGGTAATTTGACAATGCCTGGAGACATGTTTGGTTGTCACAACTCCTGGAGGAGGGGAGATATACTACTAGAATTCTAACGGGCTGAGGCTAGGGATGCTGCTAAGCATCCTACAACATACAGGACAGTCCTCTACAACAAAATGTTATCTGGTCTCAAATGTCAATAGTGCGAAGGCTGAAAATCCCTGGCATACAGGTATCCTTTACTAGTGGAACTTAAATGTTCAGACATTCTCTTGACATACATATATGAATTCTTGCTGCTCACTACATGAAATTCAGCAAGCAAAAAAATTCAGATGAGATATTCCTCAGTATCCAACTCTTACTATCAGAGCTCAGAACCAAACATCTGCATAACAAAGGATACCTGTATTTAGCAAATTTGTGGGAAAAATCACAAAAACTATCACAGCCACTTAAAAAATACTTCATCTGCAAATATGCAAAAACAACTCTATAAGAAAAAAGAAAAACACCAGAAGTTACTGGTTTTAGAAATCTGGCACAACAGGTCATTAAATACTTGACATACAAGAGGATCACATGTTAAGCTTCACTGACAGGTGATCACCATTTCCTTAGACTCAACCAGTGGCTATTAAATTTCCCACCGCATCACTGTATCAACAACAGGGTTTCAGCTTCCTCCTTCCTTCTCCCTCCCTCCCTCCCTCCGTTTTAAAACACAGGCATCATGTCAGCACAGAGCACACAGCACTAGGAAACCACAGAAGCCACTACAGAAATGACTGCATCCCAGTGCCTTCCGCTTCACAAAGAAAGATGAAAAGAAACATACATTTATCCAGTTTGGCTAAAGAATGGCTGAAGGCGGTGGGGAAAATCATTATTGCCTACAAATATCTGTATCACTGTGAAGACAAATCACCCCAGTAGAATCGTATACACATTATTAAAGACAGAAAATACCAATTATGAAACCACATGCCCATGTGGCCCAGACTGAGAGATTCTTGTTGCACAAAGCAGCAATTCCTCGCGTGGCTTATAGCCAAAACAGACCTGCCCCTCTCACCGGTGCCCACTGATGCAGCGCAGCACCACGCGCAGGCTGACAAGGCGGACAAGGCACGCCGTGGAGGTGGAGGACGCCAGAGCCACCTGAACCCTGAGAGAAGCAGGCGCTTTTCTCATCCTCGATGCCATCGAGGCTCTCAGGCTCTTTTCAGTGTACGAAGCCTGCTTCTCGCAGCCTGGAGGGCTAAGGGATCTGTCTGGCCAGCAGATGTCGAGGGGATTCTGTGCTCTGAACAAACTGGGTTAGCCATGCAGTAAGCACAGGCCCGAACATCAAGTCCTGGGTGCGGGCAGCTAGAACCACATCCTGACTGCCGCTTATTCGCTCCTTAACCCACAGCAAGTAAACTGACCTCTTGAGCAGCTAAGTTTCCTCAGCTGTGAGATGGGGAAAACAGCATCAGCCACACCCCTGGGTTTGGGGGAGGGTTAAATCAGTTGACACATGTAAGCACCTATCGGCATAAGCCTATAATAAAGTAAGTGCAAAATGAATTAAAAGACTGTTATATATAACGCCATCTATCTGTGCAAACCCTCCACAACCCTGAGGCAGGAGCTATTACTACACTTGCTTACAGAGAGAAACGAAGGCAGTATGTAGCCCAATACAAGCGCATGCGATACTGAAAAGCACCATCAAGTTTGACGGAACTCCCTGAACAAGTTTTCTGAACTAAAACTAAACTGGTTTTTCAAATGGATGCTAAGTTATTACGAATAACATGATCACCAGGAATAAAGACAGCTAGCCATCAGAGGGTGCCTGCTGGAATACCTCAACTTAAAAATTCCGTAACAGACTTGTTACAGTGAACCACCATGAAGTATGTCCATCTTTTATAGAAGAAAAAATAGACACAGATTGGCTTAAAATTAGTTGATGGTGGAAAAAATAAGATCCAGGCCCAAGTAATAAGAAATCTTAAAAATTCGAAATGGCTCCAAAAATGTCTAAATTCTGTTATTTCAATAAGTAGGCTAGATAACCGATTTAAAAGTGGAAGGAGGCAGTAAGTAGTCCAACATTTACATTTCTGGAAAAGAAATAATTTTTTCCTGTTTCCTATTCTCTCATTTTAAAAAATCCACATGTGTAATAGTCACAGCTGCAGCCACATAAAACCAAGTGGGCATGGTGCTTCTGGCAGTGTCTCTAACTCCTCACACAACTACCACAGTCAGCCTGCTGCTGACTCCACTGGCAGCCACTTAGAAGAGACCTAGTAATAAACATAAACTTCAATTCCAATCAGATGCAAGCAGAGAAAACACTCCCTGGCTCCCCTACATTCATACAGGAATGAGAACCTGGCCCAGGCCTTGGGGCCTGGGGATGATACTACAATAATCTATCAGAAGCAACTCAGACCCAGGGCCACACTGCCAGCAACAACAGCAATGCGTAACCAGTTGAACTGCACCAGGAACAATACTTCCTCCTGTTGTAACCTACTGGATGCCTTGTCAACGAAACCCTAACAATACACTGGAGAGCTAGTTGCCACCATTTAGTTAATTTACTTCCAAAAGAGAATTTCCAGCATGTCAATGATGTTCAATACACACAAGCGGAAAAACACAGCAGGGTGGCATTATGTCACACCTTGTAGCCTCTTCATGTCTGTGCATCTGCATTCCTGCACGGTCCCCAACCTCCCTCCCTCCAACACACATCCACACACTCTATGGACCCTCTAGACCTCTGCCCAAGCACCGCCTCCAGAAAGGAAGCCTTCCTGACCAGCCAGTTAGCCATCCTGTCCTTTCGGTGCCTTCCCAGCCCAATGGAACCATAGGCACACCTGGTGTGTCTACAAGAACACTCATCAGGTATTAGCATCTTCTGAAATCTGTATCTGTCTCTCCCTAAGACTGGGAGCCACTTGAGATTACAGACTGTCTTAGTCATTTTTACATCCCTAGAGACTAGTACTAATGCCCACCTCACCACAGACACTCAATAAATGCTGAATGAATGAACGAGTGAATGAGGTTCAAAACTGGGTTAGGGAAAAGGAAAACATCAGGAACTAAGAGGCACAACTTGAAAACGGTCCAAGTGGGTCACTCAGAAATGGGTTCAAGAAACTGCCAGTTCCATCTCATTTACCGACTCCCTCCCACTGCATTTCCTACTCCTGGCTGTATCCACTGGATGAACATGGGTAAGGTCCACTACAAAAAATCAGCCATGGCAAACAGCAACTGCAAAGACAAACTCTTAATTTAGAATTTTGTAACCAAAAAATGTTATATTGAATATAAAAAATATGTAAGACATTTTCAAGTCCTGAGTTGTTTTTTGGGTTTCCCAGTGGATTCACTTTGCAGCTGGGTTCTGCACACAGGGTGATGGGAAAAATCAGAAGCCCCAAGTTAGGATTCAAGTTTCCCTAGGACAGGTGGAAAAGGGGGCAAAAGATTAAACTTTTTAAGAAAAAAAATCTGTCTTCTGATAGAGGAAAAAAGATATTTAACTAGCCCTAAAGTATATTTACATTAGCAGAAAGGAAAGAATGTTTTTGATGTTCCCACCTTCGTCTTTTTCTTTAATCCACACATATACTAGTCACAGCTGCAAGCAAATAAAATGAGTGGGCATATTATTCACTGGAGGGGGCGGGTTCTAACTCCTACAGCCCCTCCGTCTCCAGTGGTGGCCACTAGAGAACCCAGTAAAAAGCAGATTTAAGACATCCAGTGAGAACAGGATGTAGACAGAGAGCTGCATTATAGATCTGTAACAGGTAAGGAGAGGTCTGAACTTTAGAAACATCATTTAACAATTGCTGCATTTGTCTCCCTGACCACAAAATGAGCAAATATTAGGTTCTTATAGAACTAAATGAGATTATATATGTATTATACCCTTTGGAAATGGTTTGGTGGGTTTTTTTACACAACATACATGTCAGATGCTTTTATAATTATTGTTAGATCATGCACAAAAAAGGTAAAATCGAGAAATTTTAGTTAACTGTAGGTTAAATGTGAGTAAACAGTAAACATCAAAACCTATACAGCAATCTTGGGCAGGCAGGAGGTAAGTGCAGCCCCCAGTCTAAAGGCCACCGTGCTACCCCATCCCTACTGCCAGCCAAGGTCGCGATCATTATAGTCCACCCTGGGCATGACCTTCTGCACAGCTAGGACAGCAAGAGTATGGAAATCAAGCCTTACATGGCAGAACAGAAGGATCTGGGACACTGGCCTTAGAACAGAGGGATATGTGAGGAACCAAAGTAATCTTGACCTAACCACAATTAGAACCAATGAAGTTTGAAGAATACTCCCTGGGCAGATGTCTAGCGCCCCCTAGTGTGTTTAAAAGAGATATAATTTTTTATTTTTCCCCTAACTACTAAAAACGTACTTATATTTGTATATCACTAAGTGGAGTCTTAATCATATTAATAAAAAGGTATGAAAGGTAAGAAAAGCCTAACATCAACAATACTAAGTTTATATATAACAGCTAATGATCTGGCTAAGCATATTAATACCAATTGTGAAACTGCCTTTTACCTCAGAAAGAAATCACCTTTTCATATATATCAGTATTTATTATGATTTGCATGGACCCCCTTACTGGCTTGATGGGATCTTTGTAGTAAATGTTTTACCTAGTGGGCATGTAAATGACACAAACTGCTAGTATTTATTGAGTGCCTGACACGTGCCAAATATCTTGGGTATATTACTGTTTGTAATCCTTGCTCATAATGCCTTGACGAAGGTACTGCTATGATCCTATTTTATGGATGGGGAGACGCACAATCTCAGAGCTACGAGGTGAGACTCAGGCATCCTGATTTCATGGCCTGCGATTTCTAACCTCTATGCCAAATAACACTTCTTAGGTAATGTGGGCTAGCTCTGGTCAAGTTGTTTTTTGAAATTATATGTATACACATACATACAAAATATATATATACATATATACACATATATCTTGTGTGTGTGTGTGTGTATATATATATGAGAGAGAGAGAAACATCCATTTGTTGTTCACTTACTTATGCAGTCATTGGTTGATTATTGTAGTGCCCTGACTGGGGATCAAACCCGAAACCCTGGTGTGTTGGGATGATGCTCTAACCAACTGAACTACCCGGCCAGGGATACGTTTATATGTATTTTTAACTTACAAATACTAAGCAATAACAATGGCTTATAATTACTGATGCTTGCTGTGTGCTGGGCACTATTTTAAGTAGTTTTCATGTACTAACTCATTCAACCCCTACCATCCTTTGAGGCAGATACTATCATTGATGTGTTTTTCACAGTTAAAGAAAGGTGGGCAGGAAGAGGTATAGCAGCCTGCCCCAGGTCACCAATGTGAAGATTCAAACCCAGATCATCGGGCTCCAGAGTCTGCACTCCTAATTCTTACATAACCTTGCCTCTCAAAAAGTATTTCTCAAAATCCCTAAAACCACCTCTTTTCTCCTAGTACCAGTCAAAGAGTCAATAATCACTTCTTTAATTGCTATACAATGAAAACAACTATACATGAGCAAACCAAATTCTAAAACTTCAATTCAAACTTGTCTCAAAAAATGTCAATGCTAAAGTTTAAGGAGGGGAAAGACGGCCTTCATTGTTGTACATGATTTCTTGCCCTCTTTCCAAGGAGCAGTAAAATCAGCGTAGTTCTTGACTGCAGATAATATGGGGTGAACAAGTACATAAGATACATTTAATATCACACAAACCAATATACTCAACTGCCTATACCAACCCACAAAAAACACAAAATATACCTATTAACAGGAATTGTCAAATTACTAGTAACCTGACGTCATATATTAATAAAATGAACATGCCCTCTCTAAAACTTCAAGGAAGTCACATACTGAGCTGCTTGAAATTCAAATTTTACCTTACTGCTCTGTCTTCGCTCTTACATTTGCAAGGCCACCAAGCCCAGAGCAGTTCAGATCTACACTGACTGTGAGGAAGTCGCGCATCATACAGTTAAATCATTCTTAATACAGGGTGAAATTTCAATCTGAGGATCATTCTCCACTTATTGCAATATCCATGAAAGAAATTCTACAACAGAAGCACAATAAGTACAATTTGATTTTTAAAAATATATTCAAGGCACCAAGCTGGGTATTTAATATAGTTTGCATTTCTGCAGTGCACTAGGTTTTCTATTTCAGACAGCTAAGAATCCCTTACAGATTAGTCTAATTTGCTAAATTGAGATACTCGGTGTTTTACTTTTCTTATCTGCCTTTTTATGGTCTTTCTGGGTGGACTTAATTGGCACATCTAAGCAGATGAAATAGCCTCAGTTAGGAGTCCAGATCTCACAGAGTAAATTAAGACTGATGCAGACAATTATGCACTGAAGCTGAGAATAAGAGGTGTGTGCAGAGCACAAAGCAAAATTAGTCTTCATTTGTGTCTTAGCTTCGTCATTTAAAAGAAGTCAAGACACGCTCTAAGAAAATTCCTTAAGGCAGTAACTTCTGCTTCTCTTCAAAACACAGACTCTTAGAAGAAAACAAAAAAAGGACATAGTTTTATTTCTTGAGAAAGAAATTAAGTCCCAGCAACTGATTATATTTAGGTTTCTGGATCAAGTCTAGATTAAACTGTTCCTAAACTCAGATTTTGAGAACTCAAATAATTTTTTTTAAATTGGGATAAAATTAACAAGTAATTGACATATATAGCATTGTATTAGTTTCCAGCACACAACATAATGATTTGATATTTGTATATATTGCAAAGTAACCACCATAATCCATCACCATACATAGTTACAAATTGTGTTTCTTGAGATGAGACCATTTAAGATTTACTCTCTTAGCAACTTTCAAATATGTAATACAATGTTATTCACTATAGTCACCATACTGGTTTGTGTTTTTTAAAAAGAGGTACAAGCAAATCAAGCTCCACACGGTAATTTGGCCTTTGTCTAAGCTGAATTGTCATCCAATGTAAACCAAGATCCAACTGAAGGACAACCAGGGGACAATCCCAGTACCAAGGAAGGCATCTCCATGAAGACAATAAAATGGAGACAGGGCACCTGGGAGAGTGGTTCTAGGGGAACAGCCTTCGGCAGCATTCAGGTGAGCAGCGGGAAAGCATGCAGTCTTCCTCGAGTGACAGAGAAAGCAAACACTGAGGCCAGGCTCTTCTGAGTACACCCCACCTGACCAAGCTGACAGTTCACTTCCCCTGACCCACACCACCTTCAGACCCCAAATTACTTCAGCTTTTTGGGCTCAGGTTCCTATCTCCTAGGGGGTGGTGAGGATCAAACCAATGAACCCACATAACATGAGGCACTGCAAAGTGGTAAATGTTCAATAATGTTAGCTATCGTTGTTCTCACACAACCTCCTCTCACCACAATGATGCCACCTTTGCTCAGGCTACTGAGGCCTCCCAATTTCCAAATCCAAAAGACTTTTTTTCAACAGATATCCTACTTAGCTTGACCCCTCTCAGCAACTGAAAATGCTAGGTCTTTCTTCCCCTTCTAGGATTATGTGTGTATACAGCCAAACCCTCTGAACCAGAATGCAACTCACCCCTGGTCACAAAAGCCCTAGTGCTCAAGGGGGAGGACAATGAAGGTATTGTTTTCCCAAAGCATTGAGCCTTGCAGAGTATTAGGAGATTTTCTGTAAGATTTACATAATTAATGGAGTCATCAGTCCTATTTAGCTCAAAGTTACTTAGTAAAATAAAGTAAAAAATAAGGCAAAAGAAAAAAAATCTTTAAGGTCAAAAAGGTCAGTCACATGAACAGACATCATGGCTATGGATTCATGTTACACCAGATCTTGAGGCAATGGGTTCAATTTCTGGTCTGGGTACATGCCTGGATTGTGGATTCGGTCCTCAGTTGGGGCGTGTATGAGAGGCAGCCGATCAATGTTTCTCTGGCACTGATGTTTCTCTATGTCTCTCTCCCTCTCTTACTCTCTCCCTTCCTCTCTCTCTAAAATCAGAACATATCCTCGAGTGAGAATAAAAAATCCCATCTGCACCCACACCACACTCAAGTCTAGACTTCCTAGCAATCTCCCCAAATCTCCATCCACTCTGCTTTTTTGGTTTGGTTATAGTCAGGGAGGTTGCCACAGCTGTGTGCTGGTTCTTGGCCCCACCTTGTGGTCACATTTAGATATTACACATTCCACATAATTCCACAAGTGGAAGGAAACTGATATTTACACAACCCTGTCCTGGTTCCCAACCCCAGTTCTCTCTCTTAACAGTGAGATCATGGACAAGCTGGTCAACTTGAAAGGGACAAGAGAAAGTGTCTGTACTGACTACAATTACAACAACTGAAAGATATGCATACATCGAATCTAAGACTGCAATAAAATGTACAAAAACAACAAAAAAGAGGTGTAGGCTGTCAAAATGGCTGTCATCAATAAATCAACAAGTGCTGGCGAGGGTGTGGAGAAAAGAGAACCTTCCTGCACTGTTGGTGGGCATGCAGATTGGTGCAGCCACTATGGAAAACTGCGGAGTTTCCTCAAAAAATTAAAACACTAATTCAAAAGAATATATGCACCCCTATGTTCATTGCAGCGTTATTTCCAGTAGCTAAGACATGGAGACAGCCTGAGTGCCCATCAACAGAACAGTGGATAAAAAAGCTGTGGGACATTTACATAATGGAATACTCGTCGACCATAAATAAGAAGGAAATCATACCTTTTGTGACAGCATGGATGGAACTAGAGGGTATTATGCTTGGTGAAGTAAGTCAGAGAAAGACAAGTACCATATGATTTCCTTATATGTCGAATCTAAAGAACAAAATAAACAAACAAAACAGAAACAGACTCATAGATACAGAGAACAGACTGATGGTTGCCAGAGGGGAGGGTGATGGGTTTTAAAAAAAGGTGAGGGGATTAAGAAGTACAAATTGGCAGCTACAGAATAGCTGCACCACCTATGAAGAGTCTGTTTCTAAGCTCTACTGTTTCAGTGACTGGAGGGGGTGCAGGGAAAGGGAGTGGTGGTGGAGATTTACTCCAGCAGCAACACCAAGCTGACTTTGGGCTAGAGGAAAACATTACATTCTCAAACCCCAACATCCATTCCAACCGCCTCAAAGGTTTCCTAAATGGGAACATTAAGTGCCTATGACAATGAAGAATGCCCCCAGCCTCACCTCAGAATTCATGGGAACTTGGTCATAGTGCAAGTACAGGACCCGGGCTCCTCCTACCCCTGACCTGCTGCCTCAGGTATTCAGGCTAAGCCCTGGAGATGCTCCTCAAGTGATTCTGCAGCACATGCCCCAATAGGAACCAGATGACTATTATGTATAGCACTTAATTGCATGAACTGCCCCAAAGTTCCTCTCCAAACCCACTCCTATGTAAACAAAATTTGCAGGGTACACATAAGAGGATTTTAGACAAAACTGATGTACAAACAGAATCTGCAAAAAGCTACAGCCTCAGAAAGGAAAATATATAAATCGATTTACATACATCAATACTGGTTCCCAAACTTGACAGGGCAGTAGAAGCACCTGGGAAGGCTTTTTAAAATTATTGCTGGTAGCCCCACACTAGACTTCTTGAATCCACACCTCCAACAGTGGGACTCCCAGGAGATTCTGCAGAGTCAGCCTGTGGACTAGGAGCCTTCGCTTCAGTCTATGCTCATTGCCTAGGAAACATGGGCTGTTGGTCAGCAAGTGAAACAATAAGGCCGGCAAATGGAAACAGAAGAGCTTCAGGGTATGGGTTTAAGTCAAATTATAAACACTAACTCTAGTCATGCTGGCAGAAGACAAATCTATTTGGAAGTGCACCCTCTCACTGAAGATGTAGCATGACCTATACCCCAAGTCTGACCCAAGCAGTGTTGACTGCTGCTGGAGAAAGAGGCAAGAGTTGGTGGCATTTGTTGTTTGTGTTGTATCTCAACATTGGCATATAGCTGCAATGAATGCTACTGCTTGCCTCCACTGTCCCCCTGCCAAGGTAGACATCACTAATGGACTCTGGCACTCTTTTCCAGGGCACCCACACATGGTCTCAGTATGACTCTGAAAAGACTACCGCTGCCCGAGACGGGAGCTGGCTGCTGAGGTGAGGGCTTCTGCTCTCCCTGCCCTGAAGGAGACAGCTTAGAAACCAGGCCTCTGCGGATGATGGCCACCACACCACTATCTAAGGCAATCCAAACAAGACATCCAGTGAAATAATGTGCCTCCAAGCAAAGCAAGCATTTTCTTTTCCAATGATGCACCTGAAGTTTTGGGCAAACGTGGCAAGTGTTTCACCTGCATTCTAAGGTCCATATCAATGTATCTGAACTAGAAATCAGCCATCAGACAAGGCCCACAAAGCCTTCCCCAAGTACCCAGTCTGAATCCATTATTTTCCTCACACTGGTTAGGCCCTGTCTGTGTCCAGGTTCTCTAAAATACTGCAGGTTCTCTGCCAGAAACCTCAGCAGCCACTCCTAGAATGCAGACATGCATTCGTGCACTGAGAGCAAAGATGAAGCTGTGGCAGTGGACCTACCTCAACTGGGAACTGAATCAACAGCAGAGGTGAGAGGCCCACTGAGCTTTGCTCACCTTGAGGAGAAAGTACACATATGGAGTCTGGTCTTGTAGGCCACCCTGGGCTGCCCTGGCTTTACGAACAGGACTAGATAAGTGACATGTAAGTGCACATCAGGGACGCATATCACTCAAACACTGAAAATGTGTTAATTCTACTAAGTCTTTATTCGGCTCCTGAAGCTCCCAGACCCAAGCTTTCCAAAGCAGCAATAAATTTTAAGAGCCAAACCTCACTTCTAAAAGCCATACCCTCATGGAAACTTTGGTACCACAAAATTAAAATTAAATAATAATGGATGTTTTTAAGAACTGACAGAATATTTACTTCTAAGAAATGGCTCATCCATCCTGGTACATTATCAGAGATACAAAAATCAGGGAATACCCCCGAGGAGACAGCTTCTAAAAGCAATTTAGCAAAGCGAAGGAAGCAGGATAAAAGTGTGGGAAAGGCAAAAGACACAGGCAGCTTAAGAAATGGTTAAAAGGGCAAAGACTGATTTGAGGTCTTGGGTTAAATCAGAAAGTAGGATCATAAGTGCTATGATCCAGTCCCAGAAAGGGTTAAGCTATAGAGAAGGCTTGGTAGGAAATTCCCACTAAGCGTCAGCTGAAAGATGCCTAGTTAGGACTAACCTAGAGCTAATGAAAGACCTATGGCAGAAGTTGAAAGCATAAAGGCGATGAGATGTCTAGGAGTCACCCACTTTTACTTTTAAGAATTTAAAAGAGCATTATAATTAACATGGCTATAATACAGACTTAAGTTCAAAAAATGTGCCTAGACATTAGTATGTAATGGGGGTGGGGGTGCAAGTGAGGTCATCGAGCAGGGTCAGGTGGTTTGAACAAGACCAAGACGAACTACAACCAGGCACGGGCAGTGGACGAGGTTCTGCCAATCGAAGATGGCAGTGAACATAAACTCAGCGTCAGTCAGGAGCAATAACCTAAGTCAACGTGACTGCTGGCCTGGATCAATGCGTCAGTCTCTGCAGCTGAATCTGACAAAGATCAAACAGTTGTGCTCAGGGGCTGCTGCTGTCCATTTATGGACATGCTGTTCCCTGGCTCCACTGCCTTAAAGAAAGGGAAATTCCAAGCTACGTTAGGATATGAACACATCCAGAACTTCAAAATACAAGCAGGTTTTAAGAGGATGGGTGTTGACAAAATAATTCCTGTGGACAAATTAGTAAAAGGAGTTTCAGGACAATTCTGAATTCATTCAGTGGTTTAAGAAGTTTTTTGATACGAAGTATGATGAAAAAACTATGACCCTACAGCTGTCAGACAAGGTCAAGAAACTGCAGTGGCTCCCCCTTGTTGCTCCAGCTCTAGCAGTGCAGCCACACAGAAGCCCACTGCGAAACAGCGACCACACCGCCTAGGCTGGCTGGGGCGAAGGATCCAGCGTGGGCAGCAGGGGGGAGGAAGCAGCCGAGCTGATGCCGGTCAGCGCACTGAGACTTACTGCCCAAGACTTGAGCAAAGAGCCGTTCAAACTCTGGGAAGCTAAGGAACGGTGGCTTGACCTGCCAGAACGAGGGCGAAATCACCCTGTACCACAGAGGACGGTGGACACTCTCTGTGCCACAGGCGACGGGGGCCCATAGGAGGAACAAGAAGAATGTTAACAGCATGGACCAGCAGAGCAACATCTGAACTCATTCCAAACCATGCACTTAACTGTAAAACACTTTTAGTATTCTGAGGAATCACTGATTTCATAAGAAAAAGTACCTCTTCTTAAAGTGCACTTTGCAGAAGTTTCATTCCTTTTCTAGTAAGTTTGGAGCTTTCACCTTGTAGCAGAGCAGTATTAACCCTCGGTGGTGCACCTAGGGAACAAAGAGGCTGACCATGGGCCCACCATACGGCTGCTGGTGACGCCTTGCTAGAAAAAGTGTTCTTAAGTGATATGCTGAGGTGCAGACCTCAGTAGAGAAATGTAAAGGCTGATTTGAATTTTAAGCTAATGTAAAATCTTGCAGAGAATGTTTTAATAAATAAATGCCTTAAGAGTATTTGTTTTGAAATGTGCTTCCATATTTCAAAACATAAAAGGTTAACCTGACAGGAGATTTTGTGTTTGACACTGTATCTGGGAAGAAAGCGCCAGACCTTGGGAGCTGCTGTCAACAGGACTTGCAGGGCTGCTTGAATCTTCATAGTCCTAACCTTGGCCCAGAAGGAAAGTTCAAAAAGTTGCTCAGGAAAGCTATTGGGTGTCCTTGACCAACTGCATCTCTGCTAAGAAGCAAGAGGCATTGTTGCCTGAATAAAGGGTGTTTCAGCCCTGAGATGTTTTAGATGAACAGCTTGATTTTCACTGAGCATTTCTCTGATGATTTTTCCTATTATCCCTGAAATTTCTATTTATTGTGCTTTGTTTTTTTCACTCTGGGACCTGAATAAGGGTTGCATCCCATTTTACTGTCTTTTAAGTTTACATTTAGCCCTAGCCAGTGTTGCTCAGTGGTTACAGACTTGGCCCATGCAATAAGGATTATGGGTTCTATTCCGTTCAAGGCCATGTACCTGGGTTGCAGGTTTGTTCCCCGGACCCAGTTGAGGCACGTGCAGGAGGCAACCAATACGTCTCTCTCACATCAAAGTCTCTCTCTCTCCCACACTCCCTCCCTCCCTTCCACTCTCTCTAAAAATCAATGGAAAAAAAATATCCTTCAGTGAGGATTAACAACAAAAAATTTAACATGCTTCTCTTTTCTGCTCCCCTGCCCACAGGGGATTCCTCTTTGGTTCCTTAAAGTTTGCTGCTTAGAGTGGAAGTTCAACAGGCAGGTGATCAAGTTCTTCCTGCACCTCTGACAAAGGGAGTGAAGAGTGAAGACCATCGCCGCCTTGGGATCTGCAACGCTGGGTGTTTTGGCACCTGCTTCCACAGCCCTCCATTTTTACCAGAATACTTTGCCAGTGCACTAATCTCTTTGGAGATAAAATTCTTTAGTGTGTTACTAAATGTTAATTTTCTTTTGCAAAAATACAGCACCATGTCTGAATTATTAAAATATTCCATTCCTTAACACTCCCTCATTTGCTTTGCCCATAGCCTATTCAGTTTGTGATAGGCAGTTAAGACAGATATGAGCAGAGCAAGGACAATAGGCTAGGTTGTAATGTCACCAGGGCAGACAGCCCCAGACACCTAGCAATGGATACTTAGCATCGGGCAGAACAGGGAGAGCAAGTATTGGAAATTAGTATTGTTAATCAGGACCTCGCCCTAAGGCACTCTTTCCTTCCCTAGACTGTCTCTGGTCATGTGGGTCAGAAGGAGCCATAGCCCACACCCCAGAGCAGCTCTTTGAGCCAAGCTCAAAACTTTCTTTCAGATATACTTTTGCTTTGCTTGCTGAATAAAGCATCTCTCATGAGTTTGAGTCTTGGCTCTGAATTCTTTTCCTAGCCAGAACTCAAGTACCAAAGTCTACTTTCACAGTCGTTTACAAGTTCATTTGGGAGAATTCTGAAATATGTGTGTCACCCACTACTGAGATTGTTCAGCCCCTGGTGCATTTGTATTGATTTGTTTCTGGTGGTAGCTTGTCCTAAAATGTATGTAGAAAGCAGGTATTTCACAATAAACGGTTGTGTAGTGCAAGCCCTGTGTGGAATTCAGAAGAAAGTCCAGTGATTAACAATGCCAAAAGTGCAAGTAATTAGCCACTGTTCAAATAACAGTGGTGCTATTTCTCTTTTGTGGCCTTTGACTTTTGTTGTCCTAAAATTCCATTTTATTGGGAACCCAGTTTCTACCTGGTCTTGAATGACAGGGTCTTTTCCTTTGTTAAGCAGTTTCTAATTAAATTCTGTATTAAAAAAAAAAAAAGTTCCTAGCCTGGGTACATATTCCTAAATTCTAAGCATTAAGAAAACCTCACTTTCTATGTTGTAAACTACATGGAGCTTTATTCAGATCACCCATCATTAAACCAGGGCTAAGCTAAGAAACCCTAGCCTTTTTCCACTCAAGGGAATGCCATTACAATTTCAACCTGTCCATAAAGATCAACAACTAGAAGTAACAAAATACAGAGTGACTGGCAGTTCTAAAATGTTCTCAATATGCTTTCTCAAGCCTGAGCATTTTATTTTAACATCCCCCAATCCAAAGAGTACCAGAGGAGATTAGTACAAACATTTCAATTTAGATATCTGCAGTTTAACAGCCTTAATAACTATAGCTACAAAGTTTTTAAGAGCTATAGTATTTTGGTGGCAATTAGAGTTATTGATATTTTTGAAATTCAGTTGAGGTTTTACTGTAACTTTAGCAAAAAAATTGACTTATGATACGGCTTTAGAAAAAAACTGGTTTACAATCGAAACATTATGAAGAAAAAACTTAGAATTTAAACTAAACCCATATTTAAACTTCAATCAAAACAAATTGTTCTTGATCAAAATACTGATATAATTAAAATATACTTAATATTGACCCAATTTAATGGGAAGAATATATTGTTCCGTTTAATCAATATATTGAGATTAACTTTTATTAATTCTCCACAATAGTTAAAAAAAAGACTGTTCAAGAGTATTGGGCAATATCCCCCCCAAAATTTCAGATATTAAATATGCAAAATAACTCTTAAAGTTGCGATGAGAAATAACAAATTTAAGCGACTCCTCCTCAACTATGTATTACTACTACAGTGTGGGTGTAACAGCTCTAGACAACTGGATTTAGGTCATAGGTCCTCAAATTATTTGTGAAAAGAACTATGTTGCATAGCCTTTTAAAAGGTTAGGGAATGTAGATGGCAGTCTGGATGTGGGCCACCAGCAGTTCTAAGTAACATAATTAAAAATATCTGGTCAATCTTCCTTCAAAAAATATCATAAACAACCTGTTGAGGATTAGGAAACAAGCCATCCTGGGAGCAAATATTTAAAAAGCAATCTGTTAAAGGGATTCCTCCATTCTGTGAGTTTCTTGGTGCTCTCAGTAAGCTACAGTGTGAGCCTGGTGAGACTGGAGACACGGCAGTGTTGTGCTCAGAGACACGGTGGAGAAACTTGCAGCATACACTGTTAGCTCAGAGAAAGTGTGTGGCAACACGGAATCCTGACGTTACAAGGAATACGTTCACCTTCCCTCTTATCTTGTAACTTACTTGCATCATATACTAACAAAGTCATGAAAATAAAAGCCAAAGTCAGTCTTTAGCATTAAAAAAAAGAACAGTGAACAGGAAAGGTATGCTGTGTATACGAAGTACATTTCTGGCATGACAGTGGTTTATAATTCTGTAAATAAATAACTACTTTTTCAAGATAAGGAGGGAGGGTTTAAGAAACCAAGCTTATTCTTTCACATGTTAAAGCTTAAATTTCAGCTCTTATTTGAAGTAAAGTCCTCTTAAATTACTTCCCGGCTTCAAAAGAAAAAACAAACCATCCAGCAAACCCCACATAAGTCAACCTTTTCCTTCTCCTGACCCTTGTCTCTGGGCAACCACTCCTGGTGCAAAGCAGGGATGGGGAAAGTCCGGCCTACAAAATCATCTGGTCTGGCCTGCTAAAGCAACCACAGGCAGGACTCAAAATTCAATAATCTAGCAGCTTTTTCATAACTAATTTTTAAGTTGATAATTTTGTATGGGCTTCAAATGATGTTATAAATATCCAAATGGCCCTTGAAAGAAAAACGGTTCCCCACCCAGGCACACAGCTCGTGCTTCAGACCTCCGCATTTCTTCTTGCCCAAGCCCTTCTCCTAGGCTTTTATTCTTAGACTTGCCCCCAAATCTGAGTGAAGACCCAGAAGCAGAAGCATTTGGGTCAGCTCCCAATGAGGACTCAGGGGCTCTGATAGTTTGAGCAGGCTAAGGCTGCAGGAAGTCCAACCTTTGGATAACGGGGGTCTAATATATTATGTGCGATCTAGACCTCTTATTTATTAATAAACCTGCTGCCTAAGATAAAGCAAGCAGTACAACCTGTTTATAATCATCTCCGCAGACTGACCTTAGCCGCTGTTTATAATAATCTTCATCTCCGTCATCTCGGCATCTCACTACTTTCCGACTTCCTCCTCCTTCAGCAGCTTCAGCTTCTTCCCCAAAACTTGGGAAAAAGTCATCACCAATCTCCTGCACTGTGACTTTCTTCTGCCCTTTTCGGCGCCTGGGCACAGGCCCCAGTTCAGAGTCGGTGCCTTCTGCAGACAGGTCCAGCCCCGCCGCCTCCCGCTCCTCCTCCTCAGTGGGTAAGTACTCGGACTCTTCACCCTCAGAGTCCCCCTCTGCCTTTGGCCTCACTTCAGACTCCAAGCGTTTCTTGCCCCTCGGCAATCCCACTTTCCCCTGGAACTGGAGAGCCCTCTTCTGGAGTTTCCTGATGTGCTTTTTCAAGCGCTTGTCTGTTTTTGAGAGAACTCTGCTTCTCTTGTTTGGTTTGTTTTCACTGAGTGTTCGGCTTAGCTCAGATGTGACCAAGGCTGGAGTCTTCCTAGCTGCCCTTTTATTACAAGCTTGCTTCTTCCTTTCAAAAGACAGTTTTGCTTGATCTGCCAAATACTTTTCAAAGCCTGATGCTTCATTGAGCATTAGCTTCCTAGGCTTTTTCTCCTGTTTCTGAGGGATCCGGGTACCAAAAGGTGTCATCTGGCCAGTGCGGATGAGCTCTTCCCAAGCAGCCTCCTGACCAGGCATGAGCATGCTGCCGAGGCAGGACGGCCCCGCTTCTGAAAGAGGGACAACAATGCATCGGGCACGAGCGTAAAACTTTCCAAGAGTACAAGGGATAGATTCACCTACTCAATAAATAATAGGTGCCTACAAATAACTCATATTAAAAAAACATATCATTAATGTACTAAAGCATATTATCTATGAATAGAGTAAAATTTATTATAGCATTCATCATTCCACCTTCAGTATACTCCTGTTCAAAGAGGTGATTTCTCAGTAACTTTTTCCAAAATATGGCATTATAAATATACTCTCATGCATCCAAAGACAGACCTAGTCATATGTAACATAAAGACAGACAGACAAATTTAGCTATGTATCCTTATTAAAGAGTAACCCAGGAGGAAGCAATCTCCCAAGTTTCCATGTCATTGCCAATACCAGCCTTCAGGTGGACTTAAATTCAAGAGTCAGTAAAACTGAAGACAGACATCTAAAGAATCAGCATGCACCTAAATAGGTAAAACATAACTGTTAGATCTGCACTGCCCAATATGAGAGTCACCATGTGGCTATTTAAGTTGAAAATTCAGTTCCTCGGTTGCACCTGCCATATTTCAAGTGCACAATAGCACAATAACACAGACAGGCACGTCCATCACTGGAGAGCACTGTGCTAGGTGTGAGAAGTTAACTGGCTGAAGGGATAGACTAAAATTGGCAGCTGTGCCATAATAATAGAGAGTAACCTAGAAATCATCCTTCTCTCATTTGTTGAAATTAATAATCTCTGGCAAGATTACTTTAGCTATTGCCAAAATACCAAAAGAAGTAAGGCTTAACAGGAAGAAATTCATATTCTAAACTCTACATTTCTTGTAGGCCAATAATACCACCACCAGTTTCTCACTGAACTTGAACTTAAAAAAAAAAATTTACAAAGTGCACAAATCCTAAGTGTACAGCTCAATGAATTTTCAGAAAAAGCATACCCATACACCAGTATCCAGATCAAGAAACAGAAATCACTAGCACCCCAGATGTGCCCTTCTTGGCACCTCCAAGCCTCTATCCACCCCCTCAAGATAAAGACCTGACTATCAACAGTAAAGACAAGTTGTACCTGACTTGGAACCTTATGGAAATGGAAATGTTCATACTATTGTCTGGCTTCTTTTCCTCATTACACTTGTAAGATTCACACTTGCTGAACACAGTTGCAGTTTGTTGATTCTCACTGCTGTTAGTATTCAATTATATAATTATACTACAATCTTCCCATTCCATAATTAATGAACATTTGGGTAGTTTCCAGTTTGGGCTGCTAGGAATAATGCTGCTCTGAATATTCTGGTACACATCCTATGGTAATATATGTTTACAGTTTTGGGGGCACGTTAAGCTTTAACAGGCACTGCCAAACAGTTTTCCAAAACGGTCCTATCAATTTTAAGTTTCTCCAACGTTTGAGTTTCAATTGGTCCACATTCCTGCCATTCTGTTTTACCTATTGTTAGGCATGTGGCTGTATACTTTATGGTATAATTTTTATTTCCCTGATGATTAATGAACTATGGCACCTTTTCATAGATGTACTGATATTTTAGATAGCCTCTTTTGAAGAAAATGTTGAAGTCTTGAGCCCATTTTTCTTAAAGGTAGTCTGCCTTTTTTAAAAAGATTTCTAGTCCTCCATGCATTCTGGATTCAAGTCTTCTGACTGATTCATGTATTGGCAATATCTTCTCCCACTCTGCTGCTTTTCATTCTCTTAATGCTATCTTTTGACATACAGAAGTTCTTAGTTATAATACAGTTCATTTATCAGAACTTCCCCATTTTTGTGTCTCACTAAGTCTTTGCCTCAAGGTCATAAAAACTGTTTCCCTGTATTATACTGTAAAAGCTTTGTTTTACCAATCACATTTAGATCTACAAGCCATTTAGAATTTATTTTTGTATATATGGATTAACTCAGCACACTTACTGAAAACATGACTATTCTCCACAGAATTGCATTACCACATCTGTCATAAATCAAGTGACTGTAAATGGGTGGGTCTGTTCTGTGCCATTGGTCTGTTTCTCTGTCCTTGTGCCACTACTGCAGTGACTTAATTACTATAGCTGGATAAAAAGGTGTTGATATTTTGTTCTTCTTTAAGATTGCCTTAACTAATTCTTGGCCAATGAATTTTTATATAAATTTTAGAGTCAGTTTGTTAATGCCTTATCCTACACTTTCCACTCTACAACCTCTTCCTCAAAAGCCCTGGGAAATTTATATTGGCGTTGCACTGAAACTATAGATAGACAGAACTGACATTACAATATCACATCTTTGATCCATTACCATGGTGTGTCTCCCCATTTATTTAAGTCTTCTTTTTCAATTACATTTTCTAGTTTTTAATGTAGAAAGCATTGCAAGAAACTATATTTTTTGTTAAGATTTATTTCTAGGTATTTGATTTTTATAATTGGCATCCTTATTAAATTTTATTTATTGTTTTTGCTGGAATATAAAAATATGACTGATTTTTATATATCAGTCCTATCTTCAATGATATTGCTAAATTCACATATTAATTCCAATAGATTGTCCACTGATTCTTTTGGATTTTCTATATAAACAATCATGTGTTGTATGATTAATGATAATTTTTTTCTTCATTTCAATCCTTACGCTTTTTCTTTTTTTCCATTACTACACTGTCCAGTACAATGTTTTAACAGAAAAAGAAGCAGTGAGTACTTCATCTCATCCAGATAAGAGCAAAGCCTACTTCCAGGAAAGGATTCATCATCAGATAGTCCTCACAACTGCCTCTGAAATGGATCACTATGTGGAGAACAGGGGAAAGAAACCTCAGGGAAGCATGTGAGCAGAAAATGAAGCTCTACCATACTTATGCCTATCTCCTAAGTTCAAAACAGGCTTGGAAAGGTTCAGGAACACAGTCAAGGTCTATGCCTAGGCAATGCAGAGCTGGGTCACACAAAGCCTGGGCTCCTATACACTGTTTTACTGCCTCTCCAAATCGGGCACAGGGCACCAAGGACCAAGAAAGGACAGAGGAGGGAGAACAATAAGAGAGACCAGGAGTCTGAAGTGCTGGCTGGGCCCCCAATGGAGAGATATAATAGGAACCAAGAGCTCACAAAAAAGGCAAGGCCATAGGTCTACAAATTTGTAAGATACTAGAACCAAAGTGCCCGCAAAAGCCATGGGGAGTGGATGAGATTATTTGGGTAAAGATCCAACAAGAGGGCTCAGTAAAAAATCCTGAGAACAATTAAAGTTTAAGATAAGGCCAGAAAAGCTAGCCAAAAATAACTAAACGGGAATGGTCAGAGGGCAGAAAGGAAAATCAGGAGAAAGCAACCCCGGGAGCCCCAAGAGTATCAGTTGCTGATACAGACCAGTGGAGCAGGGTGAAAGGAGGCTTTTGGATTTGGGGAAGTACCTATTAATCCTGGGCAACGTTTTACCAAAGAAGCAATAGGAGGTGAAAGATAGTAGCAAGTTTTAGGCAGCCAGACAAGAACAAAAATTTGTTCCCAATGAGAAATATGGCACCCAAGCAGCATGAGCTTTAAAAGCACATCTCTCAAATATTTTTTCTATTGCCTCAATTAATTCTTCATAATTCTCTTGTCTTATTGAATGAAGTTCTGGAGCTAACAGAAAATATTTACTTGAAGAGCTTAAATGGTAAGAAGCCTTAATCTTAATTTCAAGTAGTAAATGAATGAACAGCTACCAATAATTTCTAAACACATAATTCACACACACTGACTTACAGGGGTATTTCGTTTCAGAGCTTATGCATTTTCTCAAAAGGTTTCCCAAAAGACGCCCATCCAAGGCAGTGATATAAACAAAATCATGGCCATGAAGGTATCTTTTCTTAAACAACAGAACGGATGTTTGAAAAACCTGTCAAATATGTCTCAAAAAGATATGCGAAAGCATTTCTAAGAAATGCTGATTGATGACGCTGGGCTTCCAAAATGTAACTGATTCAAGATGTTAGTTTTCTTTATAAACTTAACTATACAAGAATGTTAAGATTTCTAATAAACATAATACTAAATGTGGACCAGCAACCAACAGTAGACTGAGGTAAAATTTTACTTTCACTCTCTAACTTTGGTTCTGCAGGTGTAGAGAATAAAATTTTCCTAAATCAGTTTTGACACTAAGGCAAAGAAATATATTTTCAGAAAACCTAGGCCAGGACTCACTACCAGCCTCAAGCATCAATTCCAGAACGGAGTCAGTATCCCAGTACCTTCACCTGTGTCCTCCTCTGGATTGGCATCATCTATTTCAGCTTTTACCTCCACTCCTCCCAAGAGGGCCTGTAGACGCTTCTGTTTTGCTGTGATCTTCTTTAGCTGTTGTTCCTTAAATGGTAAATAGTGAACACAGAAAACGCCAATGCAGTGATTGATTGTTAAGTACAAAAGATAGCATTATAAAATTTAAAAATTTTAATCAAGAGCAAAATAAAACTAAAACAGAAAATCCATGTATTACTATTACTATAGAGAACCTTATTTGAGCAACTGCCATTTTTCAAGCAGGAAGTAGGCCTCGAAGCATTTCCATCAGGCAGGTGTCCCTGTCCCCACCCGCTCTCCCGACACAACTTTCTAAGTGCCGAGTACTGATATCCACATGTACTGACTCTCTGCTGATTTGAGAGGTGGCATTGCTCTATACTTGGTTCCCCCATTACAACTGGGTAAATCACTACCCTTCTCGGTGTTTCAGACCTTAATAGCCAATGGGCTATGAGGTCAATAGGCTGTAAGGATAAGAAACATAAACATGAATGTCCAAAAGTTGAAAAAGTGAGCACCCTTTAATAACCCACCATATTTATGATTGTCCTTTACAGTATTCTACCCAATAACAAACTTGAAAAGGAAAATATATTTTGCCATACCCTTTTTACCCCACTCACCCTGTTCCTCTTTGTCTTGTCACCCTCTACATCACCAAAGTTCAGATATGAGAACATTCCTGTGGCTCCCCAATTAACTAGGCTGGTGGTACCTGGTTCTTCTCAAGGTCAAGAATATTTAAATACCAAATATGAATGTGGGGCAAGGGGAAATCCTGAAGATAAAGGCCATGTTAGAATGACTTGTAATTTTTCTCTTGCAGTTGTTCTCAGCAAAATCTTATTTAAAACAGCCTTTCTCTCTGAATAGTCTACCTCTAATCATGAAAGAGCCACTAAAGAAAAACAGGAATAGCCTGGCTGGGTGTGGCTCAGCGGTTAAGCATCGACCTAGGATCCAGGCGATCAGGGTTCGATTCCCGGTCAGGGCACATGCCCGGGTTGCAGGCTACAGCCGATCAATGACTCTTATCATTGATGTTTCTATCTCTCCCTCCCCCTCTTCTTTCCTCTCTCTGAAATCAATAAAGATATATTTTTAAAAAGAAAAACAGGAATATATAACTGAGTTGGACTACCTAAACAGCCTAAAATTTGACCCTCTCCTCCCCTTGAAACTCCAGTCCACCAGGAGTCCAAGGTCAGAGAGGGCCTCTGCACATTAATGCACATGCTCTCACAAGAGGCCAGACGCTCCCTTTCTGATTTGAGAAGGCCAATAGCTGCCTCAAGCCAAGCTATGACTTTTGGGCTGCTATTCTGTAGGCGAGAGAAGGTGGGGTAGTGAAGACAATGGACTGGTGAGTGGAAAGCAAAAGGAGGAACTGAGTCTATACACCCCCCACTAGCAGAGTTTCAATAAAAGATGCACAGGCTCTACTCACTGCAATGAATCAACTGCAAGCACAAGGATATCCATTGGCTATTTCGGATGGCAGAAATAAAATGATCAAAACTGGTCACTCCTATCTTCTGCAATGCATTTCCATAAAGTGTATATAAATCCTAAAAAGTGTTTCGAATCTCATGAAAACAATGTCATAAGTAACAGTCCCCATCCTTAAGCCCTACAACTCTAAATGCAGGCGCAGTGGGGCTGGGTGACGGCTATAACACCTGAGGCCAGCCTCTCAGAATGGTGAGCATATGTGAGGATGATGGCTACAGTGCACGCAGGAGCGAAGCAGGGGAAAAAAGAAAGTCCACACAAGACAAGGAGACGGTGCAGAGGCCGCACACCAAACAGGAGCCCAAGCTGGGTGACAGAAAGTGGTGAGGTAAGGGGGCCTGTGAAAGCACACGAGAGAGGAGGCATGCAAAGCCACAAAAAAAAGCTTCCTCAAATATGTCTGTATGTATGTGTGAGTATGTCTGTGTGTAGTTTTCTTTTCTTTTTTTTTTAAATATATCTTTATTGATTTCAGAGAGAGGAAGGGAGAGGGGGAGAGAGAGATAGAAACATCAATGATGAGAGAGTCATCATTGACGGGCTTCCTCCTGCATGCCCCCGACTGGGAATCGAACTGCGATCTCCTGGATCCCAGGTAGATGCTCAACCGCTGAGCCACGCCCAGCCGGGCTGTCTGCATGTATTTTTAAAAATACTCTTTAACAGAGGATATTAAAGGGAAACAGCTGAAAAATTAAATATACAAAAAAACTCAAAATTTTCTATTACAAATATTTGCTTCACATCTTGTAAGTACTCTTCAGAATACTTTCTAAACATTAAATGAGTCCAAATGATGACTTTTATGTGTTATTTGAAATCACCTTATTATGTTTTTGCCGGTTTACAGAATCTAGTTTCCTTTTGATGTCTCTGTTGGTAGCAGCTTGAGGGCTAAGTTGTTCAATAATTTTATTGATTTGCCTTAGGGATGTCGTACATGACCTGAAAAATAAAATAAAATGTCTATTTTCCACCCTGGTAACATTTTTAATAGTATAATATAAAGAAAGAAATACTAAAAACATGTCCCTTTTACTTCCTATTAACTAAGATAAAAGAAACTAAACCAGAATGCATATTCTTGTTGGCGACAAATAGAACTTGAAGGGTTGTTAGAAGTTTAAGATGACTACTAGTGTTTTATCTGGCTTATTTAAATCAGCTCACTCCACTTTGTAATTTATTCTACAAGCATTTCAAGTGCCTATTTTATTCAAGAGACTGTGCCAAAGCAATGTGCAATATATTGTCCTTTTATGTGAAAAGATGCATACATGGTTTCTTTAAGACTATTTTTTATAGCAGTCTTAGGTTCACAGCAAAATTGAGAGGAAGGTGCAGAGATTTCCCATATGCCCCCTACCTCAAGCATGCACAGCCTTTCCCATTGTCAACCACCCAACGTGGGTTTTAAAAGCCCATTATAAAAGTCTTCCGAAGTTTGGAAAAGTACTATAAATGCTTAAACATCTTCTTGTATAAGTCAGACATCTGTGGCAATATTTTTCTGTCATATGACCAGAAGACATATTTGCTGTAGTATTACCCTTTGTAGAGTGAAGGGAAAAAATCCATTTTTAATACATTGCTCCTAAAATAGACACCATAGAATTATAGCTCCCAATTTTCAAAACACAAATTCAATCTTGACACTTGCGTAATTTGCTGTTGTATTCTTTCAGGATTTTACATAAAAGATGTTATCAACGCAAGTTACTGGGAGGCTGAACACCACATGTCACTATCCATCTAGTGTTAACCTGCCTTGTGACTCTGCTGCACTCTGCTCTGTCACCTCTTTAAGCAGTGGACACAATTCTAAAGACAAATGTAAAAGGTGTGTTCATTACAAAGAGCTGAGGTGCTCATGCCCAAAGGTCATACAGCAACTATTTGAGAACATCTGCAACTCAAGAGGCCAAAAGTGCATACAAGGAAACTTAATAGAAAGCATGTCCTTTCAGTGCCAACAGCTACCTGTACTACAGCCTTCCCCAGTGGGTAACCAGCAACTCCATGTTCCTCCTTTCTCTCCACCACCCCCAACCACCCTCATCTAAGATTGCACAATCCCTCCACTCAGTCCTCCCCTTCTCTTTCTTGCTTGTCTGACACTGCCTAGAATACTGACCAAGGGAGAGAAGACCAGCGATGGAGAGTGAACTCAATCCTGCACCCCCTCCTGTAGCCCAGGTCCAGAGTCTCTCCCTTCTCTACCAATGTGTTAGGCTCCACAGAACCCAAATGAAATCACCATGGGACTTCATCTTCCCTTACAGTCAAAAGTAGGACAGAAGAAAGAAAAAGCAGAGAGATGTTTCTCATTATTTCTAGAAATGAAAAATGTGAAAAATTACCAAAAGACTGACACTTGGTTTAGGGACAGGAAACTGGAAAGAAACTACAGGACAGAGAGAAATGTGAGGGGCAGGTGTGTTCCTGGTTTCTCAAGCAGGACACCTAGGAACTGTAAGTACACTTCTTCTGAGAACCATTTTGTGCACATGCTTGTGAGTTCTGGGTCACTTCTCTCCACGACATTACGCATAAACAGGCTGAGCTGGGCTGAGACTTTAAATACCATGTGCAATGCTGCTCTGGAGGGAAAGGGCTGAGGCTCACACACAAGGCTGATGCTGCCCTTACTGACCCTATCCTCCATACAGGAAGTTCTACAGATCTCCTAGTATTTCTGGACTACTACAGCTATTACCTGAATTTCTCCATCATACGTAAACATAAACTCTGCAATTAGAGAAAAGGTGGTCCACACTCACGTGAGGTCATCCAGGACCGACTGATACTCCTTCTCTGCATCAGCGAGCTGGGCAGCATGGCTGGCCTCCTGGATGGCACTGTCCACCTGCTGAAGCACACCTTGCTCCAGCACATCCTGGTCATAGACATCCAAGCCCAACCCCTGCAGTTCAAGGGCCTGCGCACTCTGCTCCACTGCCTGGATCTGATGTCTGTCGATGTGCAGCAGGGCAGGCCTTCTCCTCCAAACTTCCCACGGACACCCCTCAGTAGAGGTGGATGGCCCATCAGCAAGGGAACAAGAGGGGAGGCTTTCCTCCATCTCTGCATCACCATCATTTTTTTGCTTGACTATCATTTCTTCATTATCACTGACACAACAACTCTGTAAACAGTCTTGCTGAGTTTGACTTGAATGGGAAATTCTCTCATTTGGCATCCTCTACAGACTATCTGAAAGGAAAAAAAAATTTTCAATAAACTTTTGGTTATATAGAACGGATAGTTACGTAGTTTCTTAAATATTTTATGAAGCAGACTGATTTCTCAAAAGATCAAGTAATCATCCTCCAATTACACAAATTCAAGTTTCCAAGTATGACTTTTCTAAAAATCGATATATTTTCTTGAGTTCTGATAATAAGTAAGAAAAACTGACAAGAAGAAAAAAATGCAGTGTCATCGACAAAGGACATTTGGGTAGCCAGCTAAAAAAGCTGGCAACCAAAATCCTAAGTGACACCTACAGTCTTCTCCAAATCAACTGAAGTCATCTGACTGGTACTTTCCACGTCAGCATCTTCCCTGCACTATGGCATAAACAACTTACATTATCATGGCATGATCAACCATGTATATATTTACATTTAGTGGTGTAAGGAGAGAGATTCTATATGAATCTGACACTAGAAACTTTGAGATTGAACATTTATTTACACCAATAAACAGAAACTCTGAACAAGAGATAATCAGAGCACCACTGAAACCAGAATCTGAGAAAAATTTAAATATTCTCAAAAAATAACTCCATTCCAATGTATATCATAATTTCAGGTTGGCAAAAACATAAAGCCAGATAATATCCAGTATAGACAAGGAAAATACACCCTCACACAATGCTGGTGAGAATATAAATTAGTAAAGTTCCTTTGGAAGGCAATTTAGCAATATCTATTAAGATTTAAAATGCACACGACTGGGTATTCCAGAGAAATACATATGTACAAGCATCCTTATTGTAGCATGTTTTAATAGTTTAATGTAGGCATTAAGCATATTCAGTGGTACTGATGTAAGTCTTGTAAAGTGAAAAAAAGCAACATAGTATAAACACACTTATGGTGAAAAAATGCGTATTTGCATTTGTGAGTATGCAATGCACCCCAAATGAACTAGAGATAAACACTAAACTTACAACAGTGGGGAGGGAAAGCAGAAGGGGCAGGGAGGAATGAAGAGGAATTTTCACATTTCCAAGCAGTCAGGAACTCCTTCAATAAAAATATGTTCAGAATATTGCCTGTATAACTCTAATCAATAGATAAAGCAACACAATGACCAAGAGACAGCCTTGCTTTTAATTTAACTGTGAATTAATTAAGGTGTCTTTTAGCTCTGAAACTTATTTCTATGAAATGACAAGTTCCCCAATGAGCTCCACTCATTCCTCATTAGATAAAAAGATCCCAGAGGCCAAGCACTGGGATACATTGATGGCAGGAACTTAGCATCATCCTGCCCTGAGTGGCTCAGTCTCTAGTGAAGAGTGTCAAAAACAACACAGTGGGGGATATCCGTGGGAGAGACATGAACAAGAGGCCACATGGACAGAGGAAGAAACGATGCATTGGGTATGGAGTTCAAAAAACATGTACACACCCTAGCCAGTTTGGCTCAGTGGTTAGGGCGTCAGCCTGCGGACTGAAGGGTCCCAGGTTTGATTCTGGCCAAGGGCACATACCTTGGTTGCAGATTCAATCCCCAGCCTGCCGGGGTGTATGCGAGAGGCAACCAGTCGATGTGTCTCTCTCACATTGGTGTTTCTCTTGCTCTCTCCCTTGCACTCTCTCTGGAAAGCAATGGAAAAAATATCCTCAGGTGAGGATTAAAAAAAAACCGCCTGGCCGGGCGTGGCTCAGCGGTTGAGCATTGACCTAGGGTCCAGGCGATCCGGGTTCGATTCCCAGTCAGGGCACATGCCCGGGTTGTGGGCTCAATCAATGACTCCCTCATCATTGATGTTTCTATCTCTCTCTCTCTCTCTCTCTCTCTCTCTCCTTTCCTCTCTCTGAAATCAATAAAAATATACTTTAAAAAAAAAACAAAACACAAAAAAAAAAACCATGTACAAGATTTGAACACCTGGCCCAGGGTCAGATACACAGGAGCTCAATATATGCTGACAAGAAGTCAGGCTCAGAGAGTAGTCTTAAATAACAAGAAGTCTGGTCTGGACAACTGACTCACTAGTGAATTCAGTCACAGAAATGAAATCTCTGAAAGAAAGCAGACGGAAACAAGGAGATGGGCTGGCGGGGAGCTTATAAACAGCATGTAGTCAGAATGCAACCTGGGCTCAAGACAAAGAAACACTGATGCAGCACCAGAGCAAACGGCCAGGGATCTCTAGGCTATGACAGGTACCAGAGATCCTTTAGAGGTTAAAAGTGAACAAGAGTGAGAAAGTTCCTCGTTTTTTTGGCCTTCTGATTATTTTCAGGAGAAAGAATTAGCTTAGTGCTCCATCATTAACTAGTCTCCACTTTCAACAGAGAAGGCAGGATGCTGGTCAGATCCTCAATACTAGCTGGAATTTAACAATTGTTTTCATTTTTCTTATTTGTATGTATGCAAGGTTTTCTTTTTCAGTTAAAAAGGACATTAATTCAACCAAATATATTAAGTAATAATATTGCAGAATAATACATTAAGTAATAACAGTATAGAATAAAGACAAGGTTAAAATAATGATATTCAAAGAAAACTTCTAATAGAAAAAAGAGGGAAGATTAAGTGGAAAATGAAACGGCAAGTTCATGTAAGAAAACTAGAAAGAGTCCAGTGGATCTGGAAAGTAGCAGGTCACTGGTTATCTTAGTTAAAAAAAAAGTTTCAGTGGAGCAATGGTGACAAAAACCTGAGTACAGAGTTAAGAAATGAGTAGCCACAAGTGGGTAGCCTACCCCCTAAGTAGCTTGCCCGTGGAAGGGAGAGGGCTGGAATGATAAAGTGATGATGAGTGGGAGAGGAAAGCTAGGTCAAGAAAAACTATAAATGTAATAGCTGGGAAGGAGTAGGGAGATAACCTACACAGAACATTGCACAAGAGACAGAAGCAGGAAAAGATAAAGTATAAATGTAAACAGAAGGCCCAATACATCGTTCTCTAATTCTCGCAGAAAGATGACTTCTGATGTACTTAAATTTGTAGGTACAGAGGAGAGAAGCCGAAAATATCCTATCAGGTAGAAGTCTGGGCATTTCATGAGTTAGGGGACAAACTTGGGAGTGGGCTGGAGAAGAATAGGAGTCTGTAATAAAGGTTCTATAGAAGAGAAAAGCTGATCAAGAGCACGCATTGGTGACAGGTGTAGAGAGCCTACCTGAATTGGACACCCCTAACCCTAAGATTGTCAGCAGTCCCCAAGGCTGTAAAATTTCTTTCTTCTGCAATTAATCCCAGGGGAAATGTCACTGTTGGGGGTTTTCAGAGCAGAAATAGCAGAAGGACAAATGGGAGTGGGGGTAAAGATGCTAAGGAGAATGGCTAAAGTTACTTACCTTGAGGTCCAAAAGCTAAGTAGATTAAAAACAAAACAAACAAACAAAAAAACAAGCCAGAAGGGACTAGAGGAGGGAAGGCAGAGGGCAAAGAAAGCAGGGAGACGGAGGGAGGGAGAATGGAAGAATGAAAGGAAGACATCAAGAAGCCACTTTGAGAGAGTCTGTGCACCAAAGAACATGTTTTATGGAATAAGAGCTGAAAACGAAGGTAAAGAGATTCAGAAGTGAAATCAATCATCCATTCAACAAATATTTACTGAGAGTCAATTATACCAGGCAATGTGCTAGGTTAAGTAGTTTCTGTCCCCATAGCTTAGTTTCTAGGGGAAGACTCATATTTTAAGAATTACACATACATATATAATATACATATTTGTATAGTATATATACATATATGTATATGTAATAGCATACACACACAAATGTCATTATGGTAACTGCTGTAAGAGGAAAGTACAAAATTCTTTATGATAAAATAACACAGGAACCTAACTGACACTGTGGAGGTAGGTATGAGGTCAGGGAGGCCCCTCCGATACAGTGATATTTAAGCCAGTAGCTAAGAATGAACAGGAGTTAATCGGGCCAAAAGTGGACTGAACGTTTTTGCAAAGAAACAGCCTGTGTAATTTCTAAGGCTGGTAAGAAGAGCTGGTGCATTCGGGAAAATGGAAGAAGTGAGCACTGAGAGAGCTTCCTTTACATTCACTGTGCAAATGCAGCGCGAGGCTGAACTCGCCTGCAGAACAGCGCCCTCCCTTCCTCCCCTAGAGCCTGGGGCTTCCGCGGGGCGACGCGGCTCTGGTTTGGAGGTTCGGCTGCGCGGGCGCGCACACGCACACGCACGCGCACACACACGCACACGCAGCTGAGGGACCGGGTGAGCGAGAAGGGAGGCGAGGCCGCGATCACACGCGGCGGGTTACAGCGCGCTTGGATTTCACTCCAAGTGCAGCGGTGCGACTTTGCAGAGTTGTAAACACGGTGACGACAGCGTGGCCCAGAAGATGCTCGTGGGCCGCTGCACCGCTAATGGACTGCAGGAAACAGGGCAGCAAGCAGAGGCGGGAGACGCACGGCGAGCAGGCCGGCGCGGCACGGTGCCGGCGGCGCCGCGGCCGCTACGCGGGAGGTCTCGCTACAGCATTTTCACGCAGGCTGCTCAGCCCGCCTTCGGGGCGCCGACTCGACCAGCGCCCGCAGCGCCTGACCCGCACTCAGCCCGACTCCCCCTCAAGTCGCAGTCCACGGTGGGCCTCGCTGAGCCTGCGCGGGCCCCACACGCAGCCCAGAAGCTGATGCTCGGTCGCTGGCCCCGGCCGGCCCGGGACCCGTCAGAGTTCGGGGGTCCGCGGCCCGGCGACCGCGCGCCGCAGCGTCACTTCCGACCGCAGGTGGGCGGGAGCCACCCGCGCCGCCGGGCTCCCTGACAGGGACCCGAGACCCGGGGCCGCGGAGCGGCCGCGGCTGCTGGGAAGGCGGGCAAGGCCCCGTCACTACCCGCCCGACGTTCAACGCGGCCGCGCCACCACTCACCCAGGGCCACCGGGTCGCCGGCAGGGAGACGCGGACGCCGCCGCCACAGCCCGCAGCGAGGACGTCGACTGGGGGCGGCACGGCGCATGCGCCCGGGGCCCGCCGTAAGCACCGCCCCCAACGGTGACGAGCGGGCCGGCGTGGGCGGGGCCGGCGGCGGCGGCGGGCGGGAGGCGGCGAGGCCGCGGGGTTGCGGGGCCGTGGCGCCGCCCGCCTGCCTCTGCGGGGCGGCGCAGGACCCGGGCTCTGGCCGCGCGTGGAGGCGGTGTAAGGATTAAAGGACGAGTTGAGAGAGAGGTTTGCGTAGGCCGCGCGACGGACACGCTCCCAGCCCGAGCCCCGGAGCGGGCGCAGGCTTGGGAGAGGAGCGCGGGCCGTGCCTCCCGTGGTTCACCCGGCACGGCTGTGAGCCCCGAAAACCTGGGAGCGGACTTACCTCTGTGCGGGCTCGCCTCGGCCGCACCCCCCCCCCACACACACACACACCCCCGCGCGGACGGGGCGTGCTCATGGGGCCTACGTGGACGTCTTGATTGCCTTAGTGAGTCGATCATTTAATACCTGCCCTTAGGTCTAAGAGACAGGGAGCATTTTGAGCCAGGTGAGAATTTTAGCTTGGCGCATCCGAAGAAACGAAACGCCAGCCCCCGGGCTCAAAACTAGCAAGCGGGAGGCGGCCGGGGCGGGCGCGGAGCCGGGCGGGAGGCGGCCGGGGCGGGGGCGGGCGCGGAGCCGGGTGGCGGGTTCCCGGGGCCGGAGCGGGAGGCGGCCGGGGGCCGGGGCGGGCACGGAGCCGGGGGCGGGTTCCCGGGGCCGGAGCGGGAGGCGGCCGGGGCGGGGGCGGGCGCGGAGCCGGGCGGCGGGTTCCCGGGGCCGGAGCGGGAGGCGGCCGGGGCGGGGGCGGGCGCGGAGCCGGGGGCGGGTTCCCGGGGCCGGAGCGGGTCCCCTGGGAGAGCCGGGCCTGGAAGAGCTCGGCCCGGGCGGAACAGCGCCTCGCTCGCCTGGAGGCCGGAGTCGGACAGAGGCAGGGGGCTGGGAAGCGGGCTCGGCGGTGCCCCGAAATGACCGCGTCTCCCGTGCGCGGCGCTGGGCACATAGCCCCCTGTCGCCCACATGACCGTGTGACCTGGTTCTGAGAGGGAGTAGAGAATCCCGTTGGCCTCGTGAGTAAAGTATGGGGAATAGAAAGGCATTTGGTAAGATAGTTTTCACGCTTGACTCTGAAAGAATTCCCCCCAAATATATAGAGGTGCCAGCGTTGTAAGAACGAGGCTCCCTGTTCACTGTGTGCTGCCTGGGACAGCTCCTGCCGCCCGTCGGAATCTGGCCGCCGGGCGGGCGGCGCCTCGGACTGGGTGGCTGCGGAGCATGCGCGGCCTCTGCAGCTCGGGTGGCACCGTCCCCTAGGGCGAGCTGGGGGCCAGGGGTTGTTCCAGCTGTTATGGGCTAGATAGCATCCCCCCAAATTCCACTGAAATTCTAACCCCCAGTAACCCTGAATGTGACCGTATTTGGAGATAGGGTCTTTAAAGAACTTTAAATTAAAATAGTATCGTTAGGGTGGACCTTAATCCTGTATCACTAGTGTCCTTCTAAGAAAAAGATAGAAGGACACAGATGCCCCCAGAGGGAAGACCATGTGAAAGCACAGGGAGAAGACAGCCGTCTGCAAGCCAAGGAGAGGCCTCAGGAGAAAACAACCCTGCCAACACCTTGATCTCAGATTTCCAGCCTTCAGAGCTGCAAAAAAATAACTTTTATTGTTTAAGCCCTTCAGTCTTTGATTGTGGCAGTTCCAGCAAAGTAATCGCCGTCTCTGGGCCTGAAGAGGTGATGGGAAGAAACAAGTTCAGAAGAGAACAGCTGAAGAGAGAACCAGAGAAATGCACCAACCAGTGGTCACTCAGCAGGAGGGAGCTGGGGAAGTAAATACCCTGACCTCACTATCCCCCAGTATTTAATCTGCTGGTGCCTCCCACTGGTCAAAACCAGCTGAAGCCAGAGGGCAGAGAAGCCTGTTGATGCCCGTGTAGATTAGCCTCTTAGGGCACCGGGCAGGATAGAGAGATGCGGAGCATCAAACAGAAACTGTACATCATACCCCACACAATTTCAATCATCCTTTTAGTGCCCCTTTCATTTAGATAAGGCATAATGCTACAGAGTCACTATTAATTCAGTAAAGCTTTTTAGATGGATTTGTATTTAATTAAAGGATCTGCATACTTTCTCTAAGACAAGTTTCCCCTGACCTCTCAAGCCTCAGAGCAGTAATAAGGTAACATTAGCAGCAATAACTCAGATTTTGATGATTCCTGTACCCACCTGAATACTCAGGACCCCTCTTTTCACTCGTGTCCTTATTAAAGACCCTGGAGAGATCCCTTGCCATCATGTGAGGACACAGTGAAAAGATGCATCTATGAACCGGGAAGGGGGCTCTCACCAAACACTGAATCTGCCAGCATCTTGATCTTGGACTTCCCAGCCTCCAGACTGAGAAATAAATTTCTGTTGTTTATAAGCCACCCAATCTATGATATTTTGTTATCAGCCTGAACGGACTAAGACAATATAAGAAATGGTGGAATTTGTAGTAACTTATTTGTAATACTCATTTACAAACTTAGATTTCTGGATGTCAACCAAGACGCCTCCTTTCCTCCCTACATCTACTCAGTCCCCAAGTTCCGTTGTTTCTGCCCCTACCATTTACATACCTATCCCATGTTCTCCAACACCTCTGTTCGGTTGCCTTGGTTGTTGCAACCAGTCTCCTAGCTCCACTCCTTTCCCTACCCATGCATTTTCATGCAGTTGCCAGAGGGAACTGCTCAGGTCATGTCTCTCTCCTCTGCCTCAGACGCAGCCCTGCTGTATCCAGCCATTTTATTATCCTGCCCAATCTGATTTTTCTTCATCATTTCTGTCCTCTCCCTGGATGCCAATGCCCAAGATTTAAGAAACTACTTACTATTCTCCTATTTATGGTTTGCTGCAGTCAGTCCCTACTGTGTGCTTCTCTTCCCAAATGTCTTAGTCATCTGGGGCATAACAAAAACCATACACTAGGTGGCTTCAACAGCAGGTACTTATTTTCTCACCGCTCTGGGGGCTGGGAAGTCCAAGAGTAAGGGACCAGCTTATTCAGTTGTGGTGAGGACTCTCTTCCTGGCTTGCAGATAGTCACCTTCTCACTGTATTTTCACATGGTGGAGATTAAGACCTACCCCACTAGTAAGGCCTTATTTACTTTAAGTACTTCCTACAGACCCTGTCTCCAACACCATCACATTGGGGATTAGAGCTTCAACATGAATTTGGCAAGGTGGAGGCAGTTGTGGGGGATGAGGACACAATTCAGTCCACAGTCAACTCTGCCTTTGGTGACCTCACACTGGTAGCTTGAAATTGACCAGGTAGAAGTATTTACACTATAGGAATGGACAAAGGCTATGAACATAGGCTTTTGGTAGAAGGGAGACAGTTTATCTTTTCCCAGCATTCCTGTTATTCTTAGGCCTACCTATGTGACTTTGCGCATGGGTCTCTTGGTTTGGAATTCTATCACCCATTCCAAACTCAGCCCAAACTTTTTTTTCCGAAGTTTTCCTTGACCTTCTAAACAGAATAGGCCCTTGTATCTCCCCCATACCCCTAAACCACTATTTCCAATATCTCTAGATTAGCACTTCTGCTTCGGATTTTAATGTATTTTACTTAACAAGCACTTATAGAACCCTTACTGTGAGCTGGGTTTTGTCCTGGAGAATTTCACAAATACTAATATAAATATGATCAGAATTGTCCTTGCCCCTTTACTTTAGTGTGAAGTATAAGAACCCTCCCCCCTCCTGCCCCCGGTTACAAAGCAAAAGGGCTAAGTTGACTTTCACTTTTCAGAACTTCAGGGTAACGACAACGTGCCGATTTGGTTCTCCATTCCCCATAAACATGGAAAACTAATTTTAAAAACTGTAGAACTATATTGGAAGTTCATTGAATATTGTGCAAAATTGATAGGCTTAAAATCGAGGTAAAAGCATATTAGAATTATGTTGGCAACCACTAGGAAAAGTAATGCTAAATATATGTTGAATAAATGAACAAATAATTTTAGAAGCAATGAACATATAAAACCATATAATTCCATTGAAATGTGTGTGTGCATGCATGTGTGCATGTATGTATGTGCCTGTGTGTGTGTGAGTTGTGGAGTACAGGGTGTGGGTGAGGAACTGTCTTCTCACTTTTGGGTCACACCTCTACCATGGTGCTCTGTGCCTTTATCTCTCTTAATCTCATTGTTTCATATATTCTGTCCAACTTTGTCTTTGCCCTGACTTTTTCTCAAATCCCTCCCCAATTAATTTTGGGCATTACTTTAGCCTGTCTTTTAGGGGCATTTTGGTACTCTCCAGCAAGTAGCTTGCTCTCCAAAACTGATTTTAAAAAGAAGAGAACAGATATGTATAAGCAAAACTCTGCTCAAAATTTGGAGAAGGTATGGGTTAATCTCAGTGTGCCCTGATTTGAGCAGGCTCCACTATTTCAGTGTAGTTTTACAATTAATGACCAGCATTGTAACTAACATCTGCAGTCACACGTTAAGGAGATTTTAAAGGGAATTGTGATGATTCTGAACCTATGAGGAGAAAAGTTATTGTTGATCTATTTTTCATATCAATGGAAACTGAGAATATTAAAGTAAAGAAGTTGACAATAGTAAGAATAACCTGAGGACATGGATATACCTGAGGATGTCTTATTCCAGATAAAATTCATGGAAAGAAAGAATCTGTGATCTTAGTATGTTGTACACTGTGAGGCAATTTTCACTTGTTGGTTCATTATCAGCGCAGCTCCCTTTGCACAGTTGACTTTCAGAAAATACTGTTCCAACAAATGACCACGAGAAGAAGCAGTGCACCAACTATGTAATGGCTTTTGGGTAATTTAATTTCAATAATGCATTTTATTGAGGAGCTACTATGAGTCAGGTGCTCTGTTGGATGTGGGGGACACAGAGGAGAGCAAGGCAGGCAAGGTCCCTGCTCTTGTGGGACTTACATCCTAGCAGAGGGGAAAATAAATGCATTAAACAAATAAAAATATGAAATAGTAAAAGCTATTAAGAAAAATAAAATTGGATAACATGTTAGAGAGTGACTGGGATGCCTCTTTAATAGGTGTGAAGTAGTAGCTGAAATAGGAGACATTTTAGCTACAATCTGAGTGACAGGCAGAAGATTTCTATGTGGGGATCAGGCAGAAGAGGATTCTCAACAGAAAACAGTAAGGCAAAGAGGGTAAGGCAAGCACAAACTTTGCAAATTTGGGTCACTGTGGTTGAAGCCACTGTAGGCAAGGGCCATTTATCTAGAATCTTAAGCCAGGTATGAAATTTAGATTTGATTCCAAGTGCAAATCAAATCCATTGGATGATTTTAAGTACAGAAATGACTTGGTAAATTTGCATTTAAAATATTATTTGAGCATAAGGATAGTTATACAGATCACGGAAACAGAATTGAGATTCCAGAAATAAACCCATATATCCATGATTAATTGGTATTCAACACGAGTGCCAAGACCATTCAATGGGGAAAGAATAGTCTCTTCAACAAATGGTGCTGAGAAGCTTGATATTTACGTATAAAAGTATGATGCTGGAATCTACCTCACACCATATACAAACATGATTCAAAGACATAAATGTTAGAGCAAAAACTATACAACTCTTAGAAGAAAACTTTGGAATAAATCTTCATGACCTTGCATTTGGCAATGGATTCTTACATGTGACACCAAAAGCTCAGCAATGAAAGAAAAAATAGATCAATTGCACTTCATCAAAATACAAACTTTCTGCATCAAAGAACACTATCTAGAAAGTGAATATACCACCCAAAGTATGAGAAAAAATATTTGCAAATAATATATTTGATAAGGAACTAGTATCCAGAATAAAAAACTTTCAATTCAACAAGAACAACAACCAATTAAAAAGTAGGCAAGGGACTTGAAGAAGAAAAGTTTCTCAAAAATTATATTAAAATAGCCAACAAGCACATACATAAAAAAATGCTCAACATAATTAGTCCTTAGGGAAATGCAAATCAGAACCATAGTGGATACCACTTTGCACCCACTAGGATGACTGTGATTTTTTTTTTAAAGAAAAATAAGTGTTGGCAAAGATGTGGAAAAATCAGAACCCTCATACATTGCTAGTAGTAATGTAAAATGCTGCAGCTACTTGGAAAATAGTTTGTCAATTCCTCAAAAATTAAACATAGTTACCATATGGCCAAGCAGTTTTACTCCTAGGCATATAATCAAGAGAATTGGAAATATAGATCTACACAAAAAATGTACAAAAAGATTCATGGGTGGAAAATCACATACTGTATTATTCCATTTATATGAAATGTCCAGAATAGGCAAATGCAAAGAGACAGAAAGTAGGTAAGTAATTGCCAAGAGATGGGGGAAAGGGGAATCTGAGAGTGGCCGCTAAAAGTCACATCTCACCCGGCCGGCGTGGCTCAGCGTTTGAGCATCGACCTAGGATCCAGGAGATCTCGGTTCGATTCTGGGTCAGGGCACATGCCTGGGTTGCGGGCTCCATCCCCGGTGGGGGACATGCAGGAGGCAGCCGATCAATGACTCATCATTGATGTTTCTATCTCTCTCCCTCTTCCTTCCTCTCTCTGAAATCAATAAAGACATATTAAAAAAAAAAAAAGTCACATCTCCAGTACCAACATTCGTCGCTCTCAGGAACAACACCTGCTTCAGTCAGTCTGCACTGCAGCTTGTCACTTTCATGTGATTCCACAGGCAGACACAAGCATCTTCCTATTCATTTTGCTCCTGCCCAAGCATTTACATGTTGAAATGAAATACTATTTTGTTGTGAATTACCTCCCCTTTATTTTATTCAGCTAGGGCATTATACTGATTTTTTAAAAATGGATGCATATGTGTAGAGGGCGTTTAGAAATGTTTGTTGCAGAAATGAGTGCATTGGATTAGATGAGTTTGGGGACTGTTGTTCATGCCAACTCCTGACTATAAAAATTGCTGAGAGTGTTTTGGAAAAGGTGCTCTCTCACTGCTCCTCCTATTTTCTGTCCTCGCCTTCTTGTCAGCTCTGATTCAAGTTCTGGGGGACTTCCAGAAGCCATGTCTGGGCCCCTGCAGCTGTTCTTGCCTCACTTCCACACAGGTCATTGGCCTGGGCAAGTTGTCCCGGGTCTAAACCCTCCACCCAGCTGGCTGCCCTGCCCAGTTCTTTCTTTAGCTCTCTGCCCCTACACATCCCACACCCATTCCCACTCCTGTAACTGTTGAGGAAACCCAAGAGTTTTCCTTACTTTCCTACTCACTATTATGTCCAGGGGTTAGGGTGATGAGGGTAGGGTTCCTTGGCCTGGGCTAGATACTGGGGCAGTGTGTAGGCAGAATTGCAAGGTGATTCCCTGACTCCCCACCCCTGCTGGACATGTCCTGCATAGTTCCCTGGTTTTATGATGGATTTTACCCCATGACCAGGTTATGTTAGTCTCAGTTGACATTAATTAAGATAGGGAGATTTGCTACATGAGCCTGACCTAATTATCCAAACCCTTTAAAAGCTGAGCATTTTCTCTGGCTGGTGGCAGAAGAGGGAGGCAGAGCTTCCCAATGTGTCACTGCTGCATTGAAGTTGGGTGGGGCCATGAGACAAGGAATGCAGGCAGCCTCTAGGAGCTGAGAGATGTCTCAGCTGACTTTCAGCAATGAAATGGGACTACGGTTCTACAAGGAACTGAAGTCTAAGAATAAAAGTGTACTTGGAAGCAGATATTTCCCCTAGAGCATCCAGGTGAGAAGCCAGTCCTGCTGAACCCTGGATTTTAGCCAGTGATACTCTGAACAGAGTCACACTCTTCCAGTCATGCCAAGCCAGTCTTCTGATCTACACAACTGGGAGCTAATAAATGAGTGCTGTTTTAACCTGCTAGATAATTTGTTGTGCAGCAATAGAAAATTAATACATACAGACACTATTTTCCTGAGGACCACAGGGTGAGGTGTTCAGAGTGATCTGATGAGTAGTACCCGTGAAGAATTGAAACCCAGACCTGACAGAGATGGAAGACTGCAGCACAGGGGCAGATGGAAGGTCTGAGCGGGGGTAGGAGTCAGCCTGGTGTCTTCAGCATTGACAAGGTGACTAGTTCCCTTTAAAATGTTTTTTGCCCAGCCGGGCATGGCTCAGCAGTTGAGCGTCAACCTAGGATCCAGGTGATCAGGGTTCGATTCCCGGTCAGGGCACATGCCCAGGTTGCGGGCTCGATCAATGACTCTCTCGTCGTTGATGTTTCTCTCTCTCTCTCTCCCTCTCCTTTCCTCTCTCTGAAATCAATAAAGATATATTTAAGATAAATAAATACATAAATTTTTTTTTTCTCTATGCACATAAACATAGCAAAAACTTTTTATAGGAAATTCAAGCGCCACCAAAAAGTAGTAAGAAAAAAACAGAAATCCCAACACTGAGAGACAACCACTGTCAACCTTGGTTACATCCTTCATGTATCTATGCAATGTGGAGGTAAATAATTTGACATAATAATTACAACTAATTTTGAGGACTTGCCATGGGTCAGTACTGTGGTAAATGCTTTACACATAGTAACTTATTTAATTCTCACAACATTCATACATACTGATAAGTGCTTATATTCTTATGAGATAAGTACAGATCTTATTCCCATTTTACAGTGGATTCACTGAAGCCCAGAGAAACTGAACAACTTTCCCGTGGTCATCCTGCTGTAAGTACCAGAGCCTGGATTAGAACACAGGCCCTTGGACTCCAAAAGCTGCGCTCTTAACTGCTACCTCTCTACTGCCTCCTGTAAACAGGATTTCACAGTAAATGCAATTTTACAAAGTGTTTTCTCAGTATATGTAATGAGCAGTATCCCAGGTTGGGTTCCTCAGGAAGCAGGTCATAAGCCAGAGATTTGTGTGCAGGAGATTTATAGGGAGTGAGGAAAGCAAGATTGGGTGGAGGGAAGGAGTGGGCCATAGTATAGTTTCAACACAGACCTTCCCTCATCCCATAGGGAGCTTTAGAGCTGGGATAGCTTCCAGAATGAGGCCTCGAGGATCTAACTTTTGCCTTTCCCCCCAGGATGCAATACAACTTCGATTTTCTACCTTGTCTGGAAATGGAGGGGAGCAGTTTCAGAAACTCCTACTTGGCCTTCCCTATTGCACTATCTCTTACCCCATAGGCCAAGGGACGACTTTGGAAATCCTATCAACTAAAAAATATGTGGCTTCTCATTGTACATTTGGGGACTGGGAAAATCACCCTGCGTGCATCTGTGAGTCCTTACACAAAATTGCCCTCAGCTAGAGAGAGCTAGCTACCGTGTCCAAAATCACCTGCCCTCTAATGACTGGTCGATGGAGGAGTACAAAGAACAGCCTTCATGCCCCAATTCAAAACATCTATGAAGGGCCCACCCAGCTTGGAAAGGATTGGCTTCTGCCTTTCTTGCAAAAGCATTACAGTTGAACTTCTTCCTTCCGCCCAGTTCTGCTTCCCTCACTTCCACGTTGTGCTGCTACCAAGAGCTCTTCCAATAAACTTCCTCTGTCTGAAAAAGTTTCCCGGGGATCATGACCTAAAACAGTTGGAGTCAGGAGTGGTTCAAGGAAGCAGACTCTAAAATGGGATTTCAGGGTTGCATTGTTGGTGGCAGTGTTAGACCTCAGTTCTTGAGTTTGGCAAAGAAAGAATTCAGAGCCAGGAACTCTAACACAAGAAGTTTATTTAGAAGAACTGAGCAGTCTGCAAGGAAAATCACAGAGGTAAAAGAAGTGAGTCAGCTGGGCTGCGTGGACTCAAGAACAAATTACAGAGGCAAAAGAAGGGCCCTTGGAGCTTAGGAGAAGGAAAGCAAAGGTATGTGCCTGAAAGAAGGGTGGGAGAAAGGCGAAGGGGTGCTCCAGAGAGAGAGTGCACACCTAGTCCTTCATAAGCATTTTTGTTTTGTTTTGTTTCAAAATACATTTTTATAGATTTCAGAGAGAGGAAGGGAGAAGGAGAGAGAAGGTAGAAACATCAATGAGAGAGAGTCATTGATGGGCTGCCTCCTGCATGCCCCCCACCAGGGATCGAGCCTGCAATCCAGGAATGTGCCCTGACCGGGAATCGAACCGTGATCTCTTGGATCATAGGCCAATGGTCAACAGCTGAGCCACACTGGCTGGTCTCATCATAAGCATTTTTATCTGTTTTCTAAAGGTAGGAATTTTAGGAGAGGTCTCGGGGAGGATCTCAATAGAATATTCATCAGCTTTCAGAGGTCCTTTCAGGGGTTCATGGTCTTTACTGATTGGTCAGCGGTAGGGGAAGGGTCATTAGTTATTGCATCTGGCCCTGATGTCGCTTTGTCTGGTTTTGCTGCTTTTCTGGGTCTGGAGCTGAAACACAACTGAGGCCTAGACGTTATCTTCAGTTAGACTAAAACTGTGTCTCTGTGGTCAACAGACCCAAGGCTTGTTCCTAAGATTATTTGATGCTGATCAGAACCTTATTTTCCCAGGGGTTTAATGCTTAAGGGAGTGGTCTGCAAGGGAAAAGGCAGGTGAGTTGGGGTGCTTGATGGAGGCCAGTTTGAATCAGCTATCTGTCTTAGTTTCCCCATCCCACTTGCCAAGGAATTTTCCTAACTTCTTGCTATCCTGCCTCAGTATCACCCACTGGGTGACAATGAGAACCCCATAATTGAGATAGATGGAGTAGATAGCCCCCCGCATGCTGAAGCAGTGCAATTTTAAAAACGTACACCAGTCATGCACTGGAATGAGAGAGCAATAGAAGAATATTACAGGTATAATGTCTCAGGCTTCTGAGAAGCTCAAGAGACGTAATGATTGTAAAGACAATAAAATTGGTTGGCTCTTACTGACTGCTTTTGATGCCCAATGAAAGAAAGAACGTAAAGCCGAGGTGATTAATCATCAACTAAAGGCATAGTGTGAAAGAGCATTCTTGGTAACATAGAGATTCTCTTCTCTTACAGAAAGAGCTGAGATCAAGCCAAGATTAACTATAAAGGTAGTGAAACTCCAAGGAAGATTAATTCTCAACCCCAGCAAGGTCAGAGCCAGGGTTAAGAAGGTGGAACCCTGGGACAAGATGAAGACATCTGGTTGAAGCATTTGGGAACTTGAGAACTCCATGTCCTCCTGAACTTTTGAGTCTTCGGAAGTAGTCTCTCCTTCTTATTAAAAGCAAGGACACACCCTCTTCTCCTGCTCAAAGAAGAGGGTGTCTGTTTTTCAAGAGCATGCACACCTCCTCAGGATCTACCCCCACCCCTTCTACAAATCGCCAGACCTATAGCTAGGGTCACATTACAACATAACTGAGCCAGAAGAGTGCTAATCTGACTGAGGGAGGAAAGGGACTTTAAGACTTAGCCAACATTTACCAACAAGAGCTAGGATAAAGTCACCACGATCCTGGCCTATAGAGAGATGTAGAGATAAGACAGCAGAACATGGAATTCCCAGTAACAAGAGAGGTGGGCAGTCAGCCAGGGTTTTTCTCTATCTACACATTTAAAAGAAAGCCAAGAGAGATGAATGGAATTCCAAGGACAGCCTCTCCAATAAAACTCAAAGTCTGTCTCTGTCAGCTCAGGCCGCCCTAACAAATACCATTGACTGGGTGGCTTAGCAAAACAGAAATTTATCTCTCGCAGTTCTGGAGGTTGGGAAACCCAAGGTCAGGTGCCAGCATGGCAGATTTCATTCTGAGTCCTCTTCTCTTGGCTTGTTCAGGGCTGCGATTTCACTGGGCTCACATGACCTCTCCTTTGTGCACATGTGGGCAGAGAGAGGGAGCAAGCTCTCTGCGTCTCTTCACATAACACCATTAATCCCATCATGAGAGCCCCGCCTTCATGACCTCATCTGATAGTAATCACCTCCCAAAGGAGGCATCTCTAAATATCCTCACTTTGGGGGTTAAGGGTTCAACATATGTATTGGGCAAAGATACACTCAGATCATAACATAATGCTTTGCCCCACTTTTGGACTGCAGCCAATTTGGTAATCTGAAGCCCATTGACTGGAGCAGAGGCTGGGTTCCAGCAGGATGGACCCTGCAGCCCTAGGATGATTTCCCAGCCCTAGGGGAGCATTTCCTTGGGTGCTCTATCTTATCCCCAGAAGTAGTGACTGTTCCTCATATTTGCTATTCTAGTGTTCTTTAAAGTGATCTTTATTTTTTACTACCCAATCCCTTATTACTCCATTGCCCTGTTAGAGTTAATACTTCTTTATATTAAACTCTCTGTATTCGACTTAATATGTGATTTCTCTTTCTTGATTAAACCCTGACTGATAGAGTTGGTACCAGGAATGATTTTATCTTCCACCCTATGATATATGTCATATTTGTTTATACCTTACTAAGACACCTAAAAAACTTGTGACTTCATGCTCACCAGATCTGATCAGCATATTATTGTCAATGCAGTGGATCACTGTAGTGTTTTCTCAAATGTCATGATGACCAAAATCTCTGTGGACAATAATATGGTAGAAAGTAGGAGATTGGCATAGCTCTGAGGCAAGGGTGCATAGGTATACTACTTACTGTGCAAGGTAGAAGCAAATAAATTCTGGTGATCGTTATTAATTTTTATGGAGAAAAAAATACTAGCTAGGTCAATAGCTACATACCAAGTGTCAGCAACCGTGTTTATTATTTTTAGTAAAGTTATCTGGGACAGCAGCTGAAATTGGAGTCACCATTTGATTAAGTTTACAATAGTCCACTGTCATTCTCCAAGATCCTTCTGACTTTTGCAAAGATGAAATTAGTGAATTGTATGGGGATGTGATAGTCAGCATCACCCCTCTTCCTTTCAAGCCTTTTATGGTAACCGTAATCTCTGCGATTCTCCCGGGGATGCAGCGCTGCTTCTGGTTCACGCTCCTGGAGAAAGGGGAAGTTCGCCCTTAGCCATTCCTATAATGATGATCCTCACCTCGTAGGTCAAAGAGGACATATGGGTATCTCACCAATTGCTAAGTATGTCTAATTCAATTATACATTCAAAAACTTGAAAGATAACCCTAGAGTTGATCCATGGACCAAGAGGGCCTACTGTAAGTCAAGACTTTGGCTAAAATTCCATCTATCACCTGACCACCATCAACTCCCACACTGATTGGTGGACCACTGTAGCTTTTGGGGGTCCCCAGAGTCGGTATCTGGTAATCTTGGAGAGCTCTGGCAATTTTCTTTTCCCAAATGCACAGTTACTCTAAACAGCTATAGATGTCTTTGGAGAAGGCTTGGAATACTATTTACAGTGTTTATTTGTGGAAATGACACAGGGTTTTTCTCAAGGGACTTCTTCATTCAAGGGGCTCTGAGAGTGTGAACCAACTTAGATGTAAAAAAGGCTTGAAAATCCATGACTCAAGTCAGATTTTAGTATCAGAGAATTTTTATATAGATCAAGCAATACTGTAGTAGACTGTTCATGTATTCCATTCTTGAGAACACTATAACTAATTGGCCACAGCCGAAGACCTCTGTGGGTAAAGGCGTTCTGTCTGCCTGAGCATCCATCCCTGCTGTCCTTTACAGTAGATGTGTCTCAGGCAGTCCAGTGCTGCCTCTTGGCCCCTACTATTCTGAAATCTCATCCTTACTGCAGCCAGAGAGCCCGTCTCAATGTCAGCATCGCCTACAATCATAGCTGACTCCAAAAAAAAAGCAACCACAGAGTTGTTCAAGGTGCAGGTGTTCTGATCACTCACATATTTCTCAACGCCTGAGTGAAGGGAGTGTTTCCTGGGCCTTCTCCAGGAACATGGGTGGAGGTAGATGTACAGATTGTATGTGATAAATCTTTATCTGTCTAAACTTCAAATTCCATTCTCTGTATCATGCCAGGGCAGCTCTAGCAACTCAGCCTCATTAAATGTAAGCCAGCACTGAGTCCAAGTTTCAGTGAACCAAGCTGTTAGAATCACCTCCAGCTGCATGAGCTAACACATTAAATAAAGATATATATACAAATGTATATACTTGTATCTTACACACACAAACATATTCGTAGCAAAATAAAGAAGGAAATGCACATAATAATTACAGTCCTCATACTAAGAGACACCGAAAGGGGTCTTCTACATTCCAGATGTGCTCTTCCTCACCTCCACTGTGGTAGGAGTCCAAGTTCCCTTTGGTAGTCAAGGTCAGTCACCCCAGCCAACACCATAACTACGTATTTGCCTGTTGGCTCAGAGACACGAGGTGCCCAAAGTGGCCAGATGACAACCGTAACTTCCAGTTCAATGGAATCATCATTGTGTCTCCTGGTGGAGGCATTCCTTCCTCTGGAACCAAGGCTTCTAGACAGCCGAACGTAAAAGTCTCAGGAACAGGAAGGAAAAAGTTGCCGTCTTGTGCCGTGAAGCGAGTTCCCCGGTCGGAGGCAAGGCTGTGAGGGATAACGGATGGTGAACAGAAGGCACCCTGCAAAACCACGGGTGGGAGTTTTACCAGAAACATCGCACGCCGGGAAAGCAAACCCGTGTCAGATGGTTTATCCCCATGAGGACAAAATGCTGCCCCTTCCATGACGGGGCAGTAATCCTACCTGATCAACCTGCCAGCAGGTATCTGGCCGATCACCCCAGGAAATGGTACCATATTGGGGCTCAGTGTTGGTCGCGGCTGCTGGCGGATTGGGCCCTTGGTGGTGGCACAGCCAGGGCAGCCTAGGTGGGTGGGAGTTCAGTCGCTGATCCCACACAAACTCCCTGCCTGCCACATGGCCAGTTGTTCAGGGGCCCACTGGGCACTGACAGGGTGGCTGAGAAAGAGGCTGAGTGGTACCCGCAGAATGGGCCATCCGCCAACCTGTTTATTAAAGTTCTCCTCTGCCCAGATCACCCTTTGGTGAGTGTTTACCTAGGGCACAAGTATATTCACATTTTTGCCCATTCGGAGAGTTCTCTCTGTATACCTCTTCCCCAAATTTCTTGGTCACTTGTTATTCAAACATGTTCCCCTGAGTCCCAGACAATGCAGTCAAACCATTAGCTACAGCTCACGAATCGGCATGTAACCACGTCTGGCAAATTCTCCTTCCAAGCAAAGTAAACAACCAGGGGCAGTCCTCAAAATCCTGCCCACTAGAATGATTTCCCTTCGTGACTTTTCTCCAGGAATGTCCCAGAAAGGAGCCGTATGGTTGCAGCTGTCCACTTTTGGGTGGTGCCCACATATCCTGCAAAGCACCTGTCAACCGGACCTCGGTCTTTTCCTCTGTCAACAGAGCGTAGGGGACTCCCCATGAGGCCATCAGTGCGGGCTGGGAGAGGGCACAGCGGCAGGAGTGGGGACCGTGGGCGTCTGGGCCACTTCTCCATGTAACTTATTGTACCTTCAGGGCTGCTCCGGCCCGTCGTGTATATACCCTCCCAGTCCGTGTTGGGGTGTTGCCGTGCACACCCGATGTCATGGCTCGGTGAGTCAGATAATAGCCAGTTCATGACGGGCAGCTCGGGTCAGTGGAAACTTGGCGCCGTGGTTAAGTGTTGCATCTGAGACCCAGTAGCAGGCCAAGAGCTGCTTCTCAGGAGAGTGGCTGGCTGTGGAAGACGGCAGGGCCTTGCTGCAGAGCCCTCAGGGCTGCCCTGCCATTCACGGGCAACGCTGCTGGTCTCTAACCCGCATGCCCATCTGCCACTGACGCTTCAGCTGTCTGCAAGGCTAACGCAGCTTAAGAAACATACAGCAGCTAAGTATGGCACTTGCTTTTTCACCTGAGCAGCAGCTTCTCCCTCGCTCCGTAAATAATACTTGTTAAATACAGCAGGAGGCTTTCCCAGCGTGAGCAAACGCGTGAGGCCCTGGGGGGCCTGCCAGACACTCCTGTTAGCTTGGCACAGCGTCCTCACGGGTGGTCCGAGGCGACCTGCACCAGCACCGAGGGTGTACTTGTCACAGACTCTGGGCCCCCTCAGACCCCCAGAACCGAATCATCAGGGGTGAGCCAGGAATGAAACTGCCTCCTCACCTCCCTGGGGACCTTGCACATGTTGAGAGGAGCCTCTGGGACGTCCAGATCAGGGGCGGCATTTCTGACCACCCCACTCCCCACCCCCGGCCTGGGGCAGCCCCTCTCCTCCTTCACTCCCGGCCTCAGTGCCGCCCCAGGTTTGGCATTCCCTGCCTTACCTCCGCCTCCTGGATATTTCTCTTCCAACGGTTTGGCCTGTCTTACACACCAGAATAACAGTTGTGGAGTCCAGTGGTAACTTTTTTCACAAAGTTACACTGTCTCACATTCCCCACTCCAGAAAGGTGGTGTTTTGTGATACAGGTAGGGAGCGAGAAGCAAAAGTACAGAAATCCACGAAGGCCCCAGGAAGAATCCCAGCTTAACAAAACAACGTTCAAGAAAACCACGCGCAGCACTCTCAAACAAGTAATGCCTGAGCATCGCGGCTTTAATATAAGAAAGTTAAAATCCTTACTGGGGAGGAGGGTTGGGATTCACAGCCAGTGTGGTGTGTGTTGTTTCCTGACTGATAAAAGAATTGAGGCCCTTGGTCCAGGGGAGAAAATGCCCGGCTCAGCAAGATTCTAAAGTGGAAGCAATTTGGAAATGGTTTGGAGATCAATTCCCTGACCAAAAGGTCTGAACAAACCCAATCCAGAGCTTTTTACACAAATGATTAGAAATGAAAGCAAAAATTTTGTCAAAACAAAGGTGTGTGTGCAACATATTGGCCCCTTGGTGTCATTTGATGGAAATTAATGTGGAGGGCCAAAGAGACGGAGTCTGCAAGATGCAATGCTCCAGAGACCTGCCAGCTATTTTGTTCCTAGTGTAGCAGAAATAAATGCTCCCAGCAAACCTTCAGGGAGAAATAAGACATGTGCATAAGTAAGATTAATCAGTAAAGCTGGCGTCAACCTAATGAGTCATCTTTGACATCACAAAACTCGAAAAACATGAGGTTGTGGCCTCTCAGGTCTGTGCACTCTCAGCAGAAGCAAATGGGCTGCCCAGGGGCACAACTGGGGGCAGCTGCTGGGCACATTAGGCCCAGAGGAGGGAAAATTATAGGAAAACGGCTGCTTTGGGGCTTATTGACCCATGTGGGTCTGCTTCTGTGAGGAGACTTCATGTGGGGTGCTGGGGTGGGGGAAATGAAGGTTTGGGGCCCATGCCCCTTCTCCCTTAGGGAGCCCCCTTCCTTCTATTCAAATGAAGCTCCCAGGGAGGCTGTTTCCATCCAAACAAACCATCCACCTGGATTCCCTGGATGCAGCCCATTTCAGGGAGACTGGGAAAGGAGGGGCCCAGAGTAGGCCCAGGACATGGCCTGCATGAGGCAAGACCTCATGAAGGCTCCGGGCCTGGCAGAAGAGTGTCCAACGAGCTGCCAATTCTCCACTCCCATTTGTCACCAGACCCTGTGGCCAGCCTCATCCAGCATCAGCCCCTGCTTTCTTCGGTGCACCTGCACTTTCACCTGCACCTGCACCTGCTCACACACAGCCTTCACTTCCCGCGAATCTGAAAACTCTTCATGTTCCTCCCCTCCCAGCCTGGATTATCCCCAGACTCAACCAAGGCCAGGCCAGGTGGCAGGGTACTGTCCTCACAAAATCATAGTCCCTTCTAGGAGGTGGTCCACTTTATTCAGTGCCTCAGACCTGGGTCTCCAGCCCTGCCACCTTTGCCAGCCGATGCCACATGTCTCCCTGGGGGAACTATGGTTACAGGGCAAGCCAGACCACGGCCTCCCCAGTACTTCCTGGCTTTGAAAGCTTTCTTTAAACACCCAAAAACCTGAAACCCACCTTTCCTTTGCTGACTGATTCCACCTAGATAGTGGGCAGCTTACCCAAGAGCCCTCGAGAGCTCCTCCACGGCCAGAGCCCCCTGAAAGAACAGCCAGGCCCTCCTCTGTGCACAGCCAGGATCTGTGGGAGCAGTGTCCTTCCTCAGAGCCCACACCAGGTCACTCCCGCTGCACCAGCCACACCCGGAGTCTCCATCTCACAGCACACCCCGCTGCGTGCAGCGGCCTGCCTGGCTTGTTCCACTCGGGGACAGCATCCAAGGTCCTGGGCGCACAGAACCCTCCCCCAAGCGGCTGATCCAGAAGTCTTCAGCCAGGGCCTCTGACCTGGACCTCTTTCCTGGGCCATGTGCTCTTGTCCGTGAACACAACTAGAGGAGAGGTTTCTGGGACTCCTCCTCAGGACAGCCACTGAGTGTCTGAAAGAGCATGAGCTCTGAGCGATGTGGCAGCACACCAGCCCCGCGTCCGGGCTCAGTCACTGATGTGCACCCTGACTAGAGGGTTTCTATCTCAGAGCCTCGGTTTCCTCATCTTTCTCTCAGTCGTGGTAAAAAATGGGCCACATGCTAACCTGACAAGTTCAAGGAAGGCCTGCATGGCGGCCTTGCAAACTCAGAGACCTAAAGTAACCACAAAAGATGGTCTGAAATTAAAACTTTTTAACCAAAGGCAGTTTATGGCAGGTCATGTCCTAAGCCGGCATCTTCCCTGACAAAGGTCAGTCTTTGTTTTAAGTGAGCCTGTCTATTACTTTTTGCATCTAGGATAACAGACCTTTGGAATGTCAGGGTGACTTCCCTTTTTCTGGACCCCTCAGGGCACAAACAATGCATGGGGCAGAGACTACAAATCCTCTCATTGTTATTTTATCATGTTAATTGTTGACTATTAACTATCCTGTACCCACCTATGTAAAAGATGTATCCTTGTACTTTTTAAAAACCAATCCCAGAGGTTTCCGCACTTTGCTTTCTCCCTCCTCCCTAATCTATCACCAGTGGATTTCATGTGACCCACTTATGTCTCCTCTTTTGATTGTAATGGATAAAATAAGATGCAAAACTGCCGTTCTCCGGAGCATTGCCTCAGTCCTTTGAGGTTTTGCTTCCCGGCAATTGTTTGGCTCAAATAAACTTACAAAAATTCTTCACAGGTTTGAATGTTTCTCACGTTGACAAAGTCAATGAGTAACTATTCTACTCTGTGCCTGAACTAGTCACTGAGGACACAGCAGCAAGCAACAAAGATACAATCTCCACTCTCCTGGAGCTTAGGTTTTAGGAGAGAGAAAAAAGAGTAAACAAGTAAATAAATGCATCAATGTCACCCCGAGGGAATGTCATACAGGAAGTGCACACAGCACAGGGGCTGCTGCTGGACAGCTGGGAGGGACTGGATGGAGTGGTCAGGAAAGGCCTCTCTGAAGGGATGATCTTTGAGATGAGACCTGATAACCAAGAAGGAGCCAGGTGTGGGAAGGTCGGAGTGAGGGGAGAGAAAGGAAAGCTTGCTGAGGTCACAGTGAATTCCAGGTATTCGAGGGGCAGCAGGGCAGCCAGTGGAGAAAGCGAGGGGGATTGGGGGTGATATGGGTCCTAGAGGTGGGTGGGGGCTGGGTCATTTAAGACCTTGTGAGGTATAGGGTACTCCTGGCTTAAATTTTATTCTAGTTGTAATAGAAAACCTCTGGATGGTGAAAGATAAGGTCAATGGTGTGTGGGCAGGCTAAATAGCCATCCCAAATGGTGGATAAAGAAATATTGAATTTATTTAAAGAAAGGGGATGGGGGTGGGGGATATCCAAAGGGAAGGGCTACACTGCACTGAGTCAATGGGTATTGGATCCATGATGGCACCAAAAATATACTTGGGACTGTGAAACAATGAAGAACATAGAAGAGTCAACAGGAGAGCGTAGGCGGGGCTGCTCTGACTCACTGATGGGTCAGAGAGAGAAGGGGCCTTGGAGACAGGTTCAGGAGGTAAGCCCAGGACAAGCTGCCACTGCTCATTGCTCCCCTGGTTGCAAGTCTCGTGGGGTCCGCTCAGAGGGAAGAAGGGGGATGAAGATGGCATGCTCCCCTGGTGGGGAGTGCACACTGGGCCCTTTGTCCTGAGCGTATTTATCTTTTTCTTGCAGGCGGGAATGTTAGGGGAGATCTCAGGGGAGGGTCTCAATAGAATATTAGTTTTCCAGGTGTGCTCTTTAGAGGTTGTGGTCTCCACTGATTGGCCGGTGCCAGGCAATGCAATACAGGGATGCCCAAGAGATGGGAAAAAATTTGAGATGAAATCTACTATTGCTTCAGTTCACTACGTTGGAGCATTTCTCAGAGTACAGAGCACTGTACTGCGGTACACGGAGGAGGAACCTAAACAGAACAGGTCCAGCAGACTCCCTGATGTTAGAACATGGAGCTGATAGTTTGGGACAACCACAACAGCTACAGTTCAGAAGGTAGAGTACCTGAGAGAAGAGAGAACTATGGAGATTTACAGGGAGTCTCCCTTGAGTATTTAGCAGAATATGGACCAACATGTTTGTGTTAGAAAATTACCTAGGTCTGGGAAAAGAGCCATCCTAAACTATTAGAGGAAACAATGCCCAGAACTCTCACAGTGACTGGAATAGTGCCTGGTCCTACCAGGCAGACTGGGCAACCTCATAATCAACAATAGACGTTCTCAGGAAAGTATTTCCTCTATAATGCAAAGTAATTAACCTGAGACTGGACATTGCTCCAGACCCACCAAACAACAAATATGTCAAAATTTAAAGGAACAAACTGTCTCCAAGTAAATTAACAGTATCCCAGGACAAAGCTCAAGAAGATTTATAATAAAAAATATTTCACACTCAAAAATGTAAACTCACAATTCAATCAAAGATTACCAAACATTCAAAGAGGCAGGAAAATATGATCCATAATGAGGACAAAAAAAGTTGTTAAAAAATGACCCTTGTTAAATTCCCGAGATTAAAACTACAATGTATAAAATGAAAAATACCCTGAATGGGATTAATGGCAGAATAGACATTGCAGAAGAAAGGGTTAGTGAACTTGTAAACACTGTGATTAAAACTATACAAAATTAAACACAGAGAAAAAATGTTTTAAAAACAAAAAGAGCATCAGTGAGTTGGAGGACAACTTTAAGCACCCTAGTATGTGTGCGATTGGAGTCCCTGAAAGGGAAATATAGTCCTCTCTTCTTGTCCATGGGGTTTGCTTCCAGGACTCCCACCAGTGCAAATACCAGAATCCACAGATGCTCAAGTCCCCTCTATAAAATGGCATAGTATTTATAGATAACCTACACACATAACCCCATATACTTCAATCATCTCTAGATTACTTATAATACTTAATATCATGTAAATGCTATGTAAATAGTTGTTATACCTTATTGTTTATGGAATAATGACAAGAAAAAAGTCTGTATCTGTTCGATACATTGTAGGTCTAATGACATAGTAGATGTTAGCAGCAATGTAACATTTTTCTCTGGAATATTTTTGGTCCATGGATGCAGAGCCAACTGTGCTTGAAAAATAATGGTTGAAAATTTCCAAACTTGATGAAAATAATGAACCCACATATCCATTAAGCTTAACAAACCCTAAGCAAAGAAATATGAAGGAAACTAACACCGAGGCATATCATAATCAAAGCCAGTGGGGAAGAGAAAATCTTGAAAGCAGTCAGAGGTAAAAGACATGTTATGTACAGAAGAATAAAGCTAAAGATAACTAAGAATTTCTCTTGGAAACAATGTAAGCAGGAACTGCATCTTTAAAGTTTTGATAGGAAAAAAAAATCAATCTAGATTTCTATACCCAACAAAAACGATGGTGAAATAAAGACTTTTTCTGACATATAAAAGCTGAAATAATTCATCATGAGCAGACCACCTGCAATACAGGAAATTTTAAAGAATATTCTTTAAACCAAAGTAAAATAATACCAGATAGAAATCTGGATCTATACAAACAAAGAATACCAGAAATGGTAAGTGTCCAAGCTATTTAAATTAATTAAAGGATAACATGTTTTAAACAAAAATGATGACGATATATCATAATATTTATAACACAAGTAAAAGTAAACTGTATGGCAAAAATAACATAAATGCTAGGAGAAAGAATAAGTATGCTATTATAAGGTTCTTATACTATATGTCAGGGTTTCTCAACCATACCACTATTGACATTTTCGATTAGGTACTTTTTTATTGGCGGGGGGGGGGGGGGGGAACTGTTCTATGCATTGTAGGATTCCTAGCAGCATCCCTGTCCTCTACCCACTGGAGGGTCCTAGTCTCTACACATTGCCCACTGTTCTCTCGAAGACAAAATTGTCTCCAGTTGAAAACCACTGCTGTATGAAAGGGTTTCATGTCACTTGAGGGTAGCCTGTGGTAAGTTAAAGATATATATACTATAAACCCTAGAGTAAGTACTTAAATTACAAAACAGAGAACTAATAGGCCAAGAAAGAAGATAAAATTAAATATGAGAAAACATTCAGTTCAAAGAAGGCATGAGAATAGTTAAAAGGGAATAAAGAACAGACGGGATACATAGAAACAAACAATAAAATGATTGACTTGAACTTAACCATATTAAAAAAATCCTATTAAATGTGGTTTAAACATTCAATTAAAAGGTAGAGACTGTCAGACTGGATTAAAAAGCAATACCAAAACTACATTCTGCCTTAAAGAAATGTACTTTAAATATAAAGACAGAAATAGATACAGCATCAAGATGGAAAAAACATATACCATACTAACACTGGTCAAAAGAAAGCTGCAGTGGCTACATCAATATCAGACAAAGAAGATTACATAGCAAAAAATAATATCAGGGATGAAGAAGTTCATTTCATAAGCTAAAGGGGTCAACTTCTCAAGATGTAACAATTATAAACATTTATGACCCTGATAAGATAGCTTCAAATATATGAAATAACACTGATAGAACTGACAAATCCATATTATACTCAGAACTTTAAATATGCCTTCAATAATGAAAGAACAAGAAGACAGAAAATCAGCAGATACAGTCGACTTGAGTGTTCTCAACCCACCTGGTCTGCCTGGGTTTACAGGACGCTCCACGGAGCCGAGTACTAACTCTGCTCGAGTGCACGTGGAACAGTTACCAAGATATTCCAGCCTATAAAGTAAGTTGCTCTACATTCAAAAAGACCCCAGTCAAAGTATACTCTCTGGCCACAGTGGAATTAAGTTAGGAATCAGTAACAGCAAGGTATCTAGAAAATCCCCCAATATTTTGAAATTAAATAACATACTTCTATATAATCCATGGGTCAAAGAAGAAATCCAAAGGGAAACTAGAAAGTATGTTGAACTGAATGAAAAGGAAAACACATATAACAGTGCAGGGGAGGGGGCGATTACAGCACTGAAAACCTGTGTTAGAAAAAAGAAAGATGTCAAATCCATTACCACAGTTTGCATCTTAAGAAATTAAAAAAGGAAGGTCAAACTTAAATACAGAGAACAAAAGAAAATTATAAATCCCAATAAAGAAATCAATACAATTGGGAAAAATGAGAGAGAAAATTCATGAAACCAAAAGCTGGTTTTCTGAGAAAATCAACAAAACTTAATAAACTAATGAGGGGGAAAAAGACCCAAACTGCCAATATCGGAAATCAGAGGGGTGACAGCACCACAGATCCTACAGATTTTAAAAGGATAATAGGGAATGTTATGAACTATTTCATGCCAATAAATTCACAACTTGGGTGAAACAGACACGTTCTGAGTAAACCTTTGCCACGTTTCTGCTGCCCCTTACCCTCTCTGACTTCTAAATATTGGAGTGCTCAAGAGCCCAGCGTTTGACAGTCTTTTCTTTTCAGTCCACTTTCATTTTCCATGTGATCCCAATGATCTTATACCCCTAAGCACCATCTACATGCTGATTTTTTCCAGCTGTTTTTCATTCAGCTTCCTACTCAGAGCTCCACTACGATATCCCACAGGCATTTCAAATTTGAATATCCAGAATGAACATGCTGATTTCCTCCTACTCACACAGAAATTAGTCGCTTTTGAAGGGAGGGGGACACTATTTCCTGATCTCAATAAATGCAACCACCGCTCCTCCAAAGTCTAAGGCTAAAACCCAAGGAGTTCAATTCCAATCCAACACCAAATCCTCTGTATATATTTAGCTATATTAATTATTTCATATAAATGGGACCATAAAATGTGTGAACTTTTGTGTCTGACTTTTTTCACTTAGCATAACTCTTTCAAGGTTTGTCCACATTCTAGCATGTATCGGTTCTTCATTCCTTTTTATGGCTGAATGATATTCCATTGCAGGGAATTTTGTTTCATCCATCGATGAGCAGTTGGGTTGTCTCCATCTTTTGGTTATTGTGACTAGTGCTGCTGTGAATATTCATGCACAAATATTTGAGTACCTCTTTTCAATTCTCTTCTGTCTATACCTAAGCGTGGAGTTTCTTTGTCATATGGTAATTCTGTAATTAACTTTCAGAGGAGCCACCAAACTGTTTACCATGGTGGCTTTTATTTCTAGAACTTTCAGTTCTGGTCCATTAGTCTATATGTCTACACTTGCAGTATTACCATACTCTTCTCTATTATTGTTGCTTTGTAGTAAGTTTTAAAATCAGAAAGTTTAAGTTTTCAAACCTTTTTCTGCTTTTTAAAAATTATTTTGACTATTTAAGTCCCCTTTAATTGCATATGCATGGAGGATAGGATTTTTTCATTTCTGCACAAAAGCCATTGTAATTTTGATAGAAATTGCATGGAATCTGTAGATGACTTTAGGTAGTGTTGCCATCTGAACAACGGTAAGTCTTCCATTCCTTTCAACATTGGATATACTGCCATTTATTTAGGTCTTAAATTTCTTTCCAAAATATCTTGTAGTTTTCAGTGTACAAGTCTTGCACCTCCTTGTTTAAATTTATTCCTAAGAATTTTTATGCTATTGTAAATGGAATTTATTTCTTAATTTCCTTTTTATGTTTTTCATTACCGGGGTTTAAAAGCACAACTGATTTTCCAGTGTCCATCCGATACCCTGCAACTTCGCTGCAGTTGTGTATTAGCTCTGGTAGGCTTTTATAAAATTGATTCTTTGGGATGTTCTACATATAAGATCATGTCACCTATGAATAGATACACTTTTAGTTCTTCCTTCCCAATACGAATGCCTTTTATTTCTTTTTCTTGTCTACTTGTTTAGCTGGAAATTCCAGGGCAATGTTGAAAAGCAGTGGTAAAAGCGGGTATGCTTGTATTGTTCCCGATCTCAAGGGGAAAGTTTCAGTTTTTCACTACTGAGTATAATGTAGGCTGTAGATTTTGTCTAAATACTCTATTATTTTGAAAAACTTCCCTTCTATTCTTAGTTTTCTTAATGTTTTATCATAAAAGGGTTCAGGTTTTACGAAATGCTTTTTCTGCATCAAACTGAGATAATCGTGTGGATTTATTTCCTTCATTCTCTTAATGTCATGTGTTACGTTGATTGATTTTCTTATGTTAAACCATCCTTATATTCCTGAATAAATTCTATGTGGTCATAATGTATACTTTTAAAATGCTGCTTGTTTTGTTTGCTGTATTTGGTTCAGAATTTTTGCATTTATATTCATAGGATATTACAGGCCTGTTGGTTTCTTTTCGTGTTCTGTCTCCGTGTGGCTTTGGTATTAGGGTAAAAATGGCCTTGTTGAATGAATTAGAAGGTGCCTCTTCCTTTTTTTTTTTTTTTTTGCAAGATTTTGAGAAGGATTGATGTTCATTTTCTTTCAATGTTTGATAGAATTCACCAGTGAGGCCATCTGGCCCTGGGCTTTGTCTTTTGTTGTGGGGAGGTTTTAGATTGCTGATTTAATCTCTCTCTTTTTTTTTTTTTTTTGTTACAGGTCTTTTGAGTTATATATGTTATTGCTATAAAGACTTCTTAAGTAGTTTTGGCATATTGTATGTTTCTAGGGATGTTTCCCTTTGATCTAGGTCATTGGTTTGTTGTTGTACAGTTGTTCATAGCATTCTCTTACAATACTTTTACTCCTGTAATGGTAACAATGTACCCACTTTAATTTCTGACCTTAGTTATCCCCATCTCCTTTTTGTCTGTTAGTCTAGCTAAATGTTTGCCAATCCTGTTGTTCTTTTTAAGTCCGGCTTTTTGTTTTGGTAGTTCTCGCTATTGTTTTTCTAGTCTGTTTCATTTATCTCTGCTCTGTCTTTATTATTTCCTTATTTCTGCTCACTTTGGGTTTGGTTTGCTCTGATGTTTCTAATCTGTTAGGCTGTACAGTTAGGTTGTTGACCTGAGATCTTTCACCTTTTTAATGTAAGTGCTCAGCACTATAATTTCCCTCTGAGCACTGGTTTTGCTGCGTCTCATACGTTTTGGTATGTTGTGCTTGTTTTCATTCATTTACACATATTTTATAATTTCCCTGTGATTTTTGAAATCTGTTGATATTTATGAATGTGTTGTTTAGTTTAAACATATATGTGAATTTTCCAGTTTTCCTTCTGCTGTTGATTTCTAGCTTTATTCCATTGTGTCAGAGAATATACTTTGTATGATTTCAAACATTTAAAATATTTTGAGAGTTGCATTGTGACCTAACATATGGTCTATCCTGGAAAATGTTCCATGTGCATTTGAGAAGAGTGTGTATTCTGCTGCTATTAGAGAGAGCAATATATATGTAAAATCTGTTAGGGTCTAGTTGACTTACAGTATTGTTTAAGTGCTCTAGTTCCTTATTGATGTTTGATCCATTACTGAAAGTAGGTATTCAGAGTCTCCAATTATTATTGTAGAATTGTCTATTTTTCCCTTCAATTCTGTCAATGTTTGCTCCCTTTATTTTGGGGCTCTCTTTATTGGTGTGCATATGTTTATACTTATTGTATCTTCTTGATGAATTGACTGTTTTATCCATAAATATATAGTAACTTTTTCTGTCTCTTGCAACAACTTCTGACTTAAAGGCTATATTTTTTCTGATATTAGAATAGCCATCCCAACTCTCTTAGTTACTATTTACATGACATGTCTTTTGCCATTCTTCCACTTTTAACCTATTCATGTCTTTGGATCTAAAGTTAGTTTTACTATAGGCAATTTATATTTGGGTCAATCCATTCTGCCAATCCCTGCCTTGACTGAAGAGTTTAAGCAATTTACATTTAGAGTAATTACTGATAAGAAAGGACTTACTCTTGCCATTTTGCTATTTTTTTCTGTGTCTTATATCTTTTTTGTTCCTTATTGCCTCCATTTCTGTCTTTTTAAAATTTGTTTATTGTAGTGTACCTCTTTGATTCTCTTATTTTCTTACTGCATATTTTTATAAATATTTTCTTAATGGTTATAATAAGGATTACTATTAAGATCCTAAGCTTATAACAATATACTTTGAACTGATACCAAATTAGCTTCAGTAGGATACAAAAACTTTGCTCCTATACAGCTCCACCCACCCCTTTTATGTCGTCAGGATTCTGCCTTAGCCTTCGCTTCCTTCGTGCCACTCCCTTCTGGCCTGAAGTGTTTCTGTTGAGAAATCTTCTGTCAGCCTTATGGGGGTTCCCTTCTGGGTCGCTGCTTGTCTCTCCCTTGCAGCCCTTAATATTCTCTCTTTGTCCTTAACATTTGCCATTTAAATTATGATGTGTCTTGGAGTGGGTCTCTTTGGGTCCCTCTTGTTTGGAACCCTCTGTGCTTCCTGAGCTTGTGTGGCTTTCTCCCTCACCCACATAGAGAAATTTTCTGTCATTATTTCTTCCACCAGTTTCTCTATCCTTTGCTGACTTTCCTACCCCTCTGGTACCCCTATGATGCGAATATTGTTCTGTTTTATGTTGTCCCAAAGTTCCCTTAAACTATCATGCTTTTTAAGTGTTTTTTCTTTTTGCTGTTCTGATTGAGTGGTTTTTTCTACCTTATCTTCAAAGTCACTTATTCTATCCTCTGTTTCATTGAGCCTGCTTTTAATTCTTTCTACACCATTAATATATTGATAGGAATTGTATTGAATCTATAGATTGTTTTAGGTAGTATGGGCATTTTAATGATGTTAATTCTTCCTATTCATGAACATGGTAAATGCTTCCATTTATTTGTATCTTCTTCCATTTCTTTCTTCAGTGTCTTATAATTTTCCTAGTACAAGTCTTTTACCTCCTCTGTTAAATTTATTCATTGCCACTTTATTTTTTGATACAACTGTAAATGGGATTGTTTTCTTAGTTTCCCTTTCTGATAGTTTGTACTGGCATATAAAAATGCAACTAATTTCTGTATATTAATTTTGTCTCCTGCTACTTTGCCGAATTCATTTATCAGGTCCAGTAATTTTTTTGTGGAATCTTTAGAGTTCTCTACATTCATTTCATGTAATCTGAAAATATTTATAATTTTACTACTTCCTTTCCAATTTAGGTGCCTTTTATTTATTCTTGTTTTTTTATTGCTGTAGCTAGGACTTTCAGGACCATGTTGAATATGAGTGGTGAAAGCAGACATCTCTGTCTTGTTCCTGATCTTAAGGAAAATGCTTTTAGTTTTTCCCTGCTTAGTATGATGTTGGCTGTGGGTTTCCATATATGACCTTTATTATGTCAAGGTATGTTTTCTCTATTCCCACTCTGCTGAGTTTTTATCATAAATGGCTGCTAGATTTTTTTCAAATTCTTTTCCCACATCTATTGATATGATCATAAAATTTTAATCTTTTATTTTATGTGGTATATCACATTAATTGACCTGTGGATATTGTACCAACCTTGCATCCCCAGAGTAAATCCTACTTGATCATTGAATATGATCTTTTTAATGTATTGCTGGATTCAGTTTGCTTATATTTTGTTGGGGATTTTAACATCTATGTTCAGCAGGGATATTGGCCTATACTTTTCTTTCTTTGTAGTGTATTTATTTGGTTTTTAAATTAGGATAATGTTGTCCTCCCTCCTAAAATGAGCTTGGGAGTCTTCCCTCCTCTTGAATTTTTTTGAATAGTTTAAGAATAGGTTTTAATTCTTTGAATATTTAGTAAAATTCACCTATAAAGCCATCTAGTAAAGGACTTTTGTTTGCTGAGAGTTTGGGAGTTACTGCTATGATTTCATTAGCTATAATCAGATTTCTGTTTCTTCTTGATTAAGTTTTAGATGATTGTATTTATTTAGAGATTTATTCATTTCTTCCAAATTGTCCAATTTTGGGGCATATAGTTGTTTTAATATTTTCTTACAATCCTTTCTATTTCTCTGGTGTCAGTTGTTACTTCTCCCCTTTTATTTTTGATTTTATTTATTTTGAGTCCTCTCTCTTTTTTTCTTGATAAGTCTGGTTAAAGGTTTATCAATATTGTTTATCTTTTCAAAGAACCTGCTCCTGGTTTCATTGATCTTTTATATTGTTGTTTGTTTGTTTGTTTTTTAGGCTGTATTTCATTTATTTTTGTTCTGATCTTTATTATTTCCTTAATTCTACTCACTTTCGGCTTTGTTTGTTTTTCTTATTCCAGTTCCTCTAGGTGTAAGTTTAGTTTATTTTAGAATTTTCTTATTTCTTGGAGTAGGCCTGTATTGGTATGAATTTTCTTCTTAGGACTGCTTTCACTGTTTTCCATTGATTTGGGGTCATTGTGTTTTCATGTTCATTTGTCTTAAGGTATCTTTTGATTTCTTGCTTGATATCATTGTTAACCATTCATTGTTTAATAACATGTTATTTATACTCCCTGTGTTTGTGTGTTTTCCAGTTTTCTTCTTTTAACTGATTTCTAGTTTCATACCATTGTGATCAGAGGAGATGCTTGGCATGATTTCAATCTTCTTAAATTTATTGAGACTTATTTTGTAGCCTAACATGTGGTCTCACCTAGAAAATTTTCCATGTACACTTGGAAACAATGTATATTCTGCTGTTTGGGGGTGAAATGTTCTAAAAATATCAATTAAATTTGTCTAGATTTAATTGTCCTTAAAGACTATTGTTCCCTTGTTGATTTTCAGTATGGATGACCCATCTATTGATATAAATGGGGTATTAAAATTCCCTACTATGGGCACCCAGATTTTTAAATCTCTTCTAGTGATTTCAATTGAAGTCAAGTTTGAGAGCCACTTACTTAAAGGATGATGGAAGAAAAAGATGAAAGGAAACTAGGTCTCTGAATGACCACATGGAGCAGAGCCTCCTGCTGACTGTAACATTTCTTTGGATCCTTGGTGTGAGAGAGAAAATTCTCTGTTCTTTAAACTACATAATTGTTGGTTGTCCTGTTAGAGCAATTTTAGCCTAACTAATACAGGACTACATAAGAACATGAGCCAGAGTTAGTGGTTCACTCTGCTCTGCCCAGTATTACCTAATTGGTCACCTTAGATATATTGCCCCACTCCAGCTTAATCTTGGGATCCAAACTCTAGTGCAAGTCTAACTGATTCACCTCAGCCACTATGGAAGGCCTTCTAACTAAGGGACCAACAGAAACACTGGAAGAAAAGGTATTGTACAAGTGTAAATGAGTGGAAAGCAAGGGAAACTTAAAGGGAGCAGAAGAGCCTAAGAGACTGGAGTTCCTGGTCAGAGAGTGAGAGGAGGAGGTTATACTTCCAGGAGTGGAATAGCACCAGCCGGCACAAGCTCATGGCAACAGCTGTGGGTTTGAGCAGCCACCAGGTGGTGTAGGTGAGAGCCTTGGGATCTAGGGAGTCGAGGTGCCAGGAGGCTGTTGGAGGATAATACTGTTCCCTGGCTATTCCTGCCTCGCCTTGCCCAGAGCTTTCCCATTATGTGCTCATAGCCCTACAGAAGAAGGGGAGATTGTAGCAGGACAGAAAGAAGCTAGGAATATCCCTGGGCAAATAGAATGGGAAACTGAGACAAGAAAATTAAACCAGGCCAAATAGTTTGGGCAGCTTGTAGCCAGCTTGTGAATTACAGACTTTATCTTCCCTAACCAAGGACACTTGAGAGCAAATGGTTTATACTCTCCTCCCTAAGCAGAGAATACATAGTTTAAATCACTCTGGCCTGGGGAAATAGAGAACAAAGACCCAATTAATGCCATTTGTGCCAGCTAACCCCAAGGACAGATGAAGTTGGGGGAACAAATAACAAAAACACCATTAAAGCCAGACAGACCTTAGATAAAAGTAAAACAGACCAAAGAATTATCCAAGACTCCCTTATTCACTCATTTAAATGCATCAGCATATTAAAATGCACCTGGAAAGCTGATGAATATTCTGCTGAAACCCTCCCTTAAGACTCTTGCCTGCAGGAAAAAAAACAACAAACAATAAAAAGCCCTCAGGACAAAGACTTAGTGCGGCTCTCTCTAGACCATGCTCAAGCCCCTTCCCAGGTATGAACTTTTTATTTCTTCCTAATTTCTAAGGGTCCCCATGAAACTTGCAGCCAGGGGAGTGGTGGGCAACGGCAGTTTGACATGGGCTCACCCCCCGATCCTGTCTCCAAGCCCCCTTTTTCTCTGATTTCCAGTAAGCTAAAGCAGCCCCGCTTTGGCTGACTTCTCTCACTGTGACCTTCACTTCCCAGTGAGCTAAAGCAGCCCCACCTTGGGTCACTTCTTTCCTATAACATTTCTAAGGACCAAAGCAGAGCCCCGCCTAGGCTCTCCCCTGATGTTTCCTCTATCCTAATGTCTTCCTTTGTTTCACTGTCCCCAAGGTTAATAAACATACTCTCAAACCCATCTGGACTCGTGTTGCGAAATCTCTTCTACACGAAGTCAAGGGCCCACACACCACAGCCGGCCTGAGGCAGACCTGCTCTGGCAGACCCCTGTCTGTTAACAAGACCACAAGCAGATTATAATAAAAAGGGACCATTCCCCGACTTTGAGTTTCAAAAGCTAAGAGGCTCTTTGATGACATAAGCAATAAATTTGGGAGAAAAACATGATGCATAAGAGTAAGGATTTCCCCCCATCCTTACACTGTCAGGAATCAGGGTTTGGAGGGAACAATGATCCTGCATGTGGCCCTCAGGCATCAGAATCCAGGGACATCTGTGGGGGGTGTGAGCAGAGGCAAGCTATCCACGCCTCCTGGCACAGACCTGGGAGAAGCAGCCGTGGTTCCTAGAGGGAGGGGCTGAGTTGGATGTCTAAGCAGGGGGGAATGTGGGCAGCCTCTCAACCCTCTGGGTGGGGGTAGGGATGGAGTACAGAGGTGGGAAACCAACCCCTTAACAGCCCAACAGCAGTAGGGAGAGGAAATACACCCCAGAGTGGAGACTCCTCCTTGGTCCTCAGATGGACCTAAGGGCAAATCAGAGGTAACCAGGTCAGAGGGGAGGGCAATGACTTCCCAGGAGGAGGAACAGCCCATGTGAGAGGGAGCCAGCTGCTCAGGCACCCACAAGGAGTTGGGCAGGGCTGGAGTGGTTGATTCCTGAAAGCCAAGATCATCACAGGAGACAGGAAGGCAACTGGACCCTAAGAGGCCACACAACAGGGATGAAGGATGCTCTTCTCCTCACCCTCATGACCTTCATAAATGACACTAAGGGCCAGAATCTCTCTCTTCACCAAATTTTAGCCTCAGCCATAGGAAGGGAGCAGAATCTGTGTTGGCTGAGATTAGGATTCCCTCACTGCCTGAGTGGGGGCCGCAGAATCAGGAGCACTCATATTTCTTGTATGCCTGAGCTGCCGACTGCGATCCTACCCCTGCAGCAGAGTGCAGGCTGCTAGGAGGGGCAGCGGGCAGAGGGTGGAGGCAGGGTGTGCACTGGAGGGAAAGACAGGGACAGGGTGGGTGTCACCACGTCTTCCCAACTCCGCAACCAGTGGCCTGGCTCTTCTGGAGTCATGTGCTTCTCAAACCCCCCTGGAGCCTGCTGGGTGGGGTGCGGTGGGCAGGGAGGCATCCTAGAACTGGCAGGCTGGCAGTTGGTCTCTGCTCTGAGCTGCAAAAGGAGATTCAACTGCTACCAAGATCCCCTTTGCTCCTTTCCTTCATTTTTTTTTACTCTAATGACCCAATAACAAATCAGTGGGTCAACTCAGTGAAATAACCCGAAGTGACCACTCCTGGCTGGTCCATTCATTCATTCGCAGAGGCCGGAGTCACTGAGAGGTGCGCCTTGAAAGGTGAGTATAATATCATGGACAAGAGAGGGTGACGTGAGCGAGTTCATCACCAAGACACACGAGGAAAGGCTGTTGGGTCTGGAACCCGGAGAGCAGGAGCCATGACTGTTTTCCTCTGTGTCCCCATCACCAAGCAGAGGAACAGGTGGGCACAGAGGGTGACGGATGGGGGGATGGGTCGATGGATGGGTGAAGGGACTATGGCTGTTTCAAGCAGGGTAAAGAAGACTCAGGGAACCCAAAGGGAGTAAAATAAAACAAGAAGCAAACTGAAACCCGCAGTGCAGTCGGCCGGGCCCCGGCTAACCCTTGTCTCACGCTGCTCCCTCAGCTCGGATGCTGCCTTCTGGGGGACGGGCCCCAGCCAGCTCACTGCGAGCCGAGCCCAGAGGCTGGAGGCTCGGCCGCCCTTCCAGCCCCTCACCCCCGGACAGGCCCCCAGCCCTGCCGGCCCCTGTGGTGTCTGCCTTCCACAGTCCTGAAGCGGCCCAGGCAAAGCAAGACACTCGACTCTGCTTTTTAACTCCAGCAACACTCTGACGAAATTGCCTGGGTGGGGGAGGAATTTGTTAAAAATATCAATACAAAATACAATAGGTAAAGCTGCACATATAAAAATTTTAATTGACTGTAGAAATGGATGAATTAATAATGACAACAATGACTCCTAAAGAAAACACACAGAGGCAGACGTTCTAGGGGCAAAATGTGATGACTTTTAAAGCCCAAAGGATAAATCAAATCTTCATTGAGAAATTTACAAGAAAAATAATTTATCCCAGTAAAGGTGCTTTTAGTGAAATTAAAATTAAAATAAAGAGCCAGATGGAATCGACACATCAGAGGACAGCATGTCATTCTGCAGAGTGACCAGACAGTGGCAGCAAAGACCAGTAATGGACTGTCCAGGCCAGTGGTCCTCAAAGTGTAGTCTGGACCAGCAGCCTGCCCTGGAAAGATGCAAGACAATTCCAGGCAAGGGCAAAGGAAGCCCTGCTGGGAACTTGTTAGAAGTCCAAATCCAAACCCACTGAATCCTCGGCTGCTGCTGGGGCCCTTACTATGCGTTTTAACAAACCCTTCAGGGGGTGCTGCTGCCCAATAGGAACCCTCAGGCAAGCCCCGGTCAGTTTCCTCCCAAGGGAGCGGCGCTACTGTAGGCGTTGATTACGGTTCCTTATTTCTGCAAACAGCTCCTGCCTCGCCACTAAGCTGCATTTCTGAAGGAAATAAAACAGCTGGCTCTCTGTCAGGCTGGGCTCTCTGCTTTAAACCTGTCTCCAGGTCTGACCAGGGATGGGGGATCAGTGTCCTGTGTCTGCAAAAACAGTTCCCAAGCTGGCCACCTTGTCCCCACTGTCCTGGTCTGGGCTCTGTGGCTGCCCTGTCTCAGGCCTGACCCTCCTTTCCTGCCTCAGTGCTTCTCACACTGATTCTGTGAAGGTGGCATTTTTCCTGCTTTCTTGGGTCTCCTCTTAGAAAGGAACCCCATGGTCAACCCAGGGAGCAGGCTCTGAAGTCCTGAGCTCTTACCTCTCCCCAGCCCTGGCGTAGAGGTGAGACTATAATACACCATGGAGCTCTCTTTCCATAGTTCCTCAACTGGTAAGTTAGAGAAAATCCAGACCTGCCCCCAGTTCTGCCTTGGCTTCTCCTATGAATGTCTGGGCTGCACCCACATTCACACTCCACTAGGTACCCCTCCAGCAGTGAATGGAGGCAGGTGATTAGATAAAGATGTTATTGCCACAGAGCCCTGGGACAAGGTCTGGGCACAGCCTCCAGAGCATGGGCTCTGGAAGAAGACAGAACTGTTCCAGGCAAAGATACGCCACTTGCTGCAGGGTTTGCACAAATCACAAGCCTTGCCACATCCCAATTTCCATCCCTGTAAGATGGAGCTAAAACTTCCTTTCTCACAGGTTTGCTAAACTACCAAGCATGCCAGTGTCTGGCCCGGTGCGTTGTACCTAGAAGGCTCTTGTACGTGGAGATAATTTTCCTTCCCTCTGAAAGCAGTGAGCCTGTGCCTGGCAGCTTGTGGGCCGAGATCTGGCCCATTTGTCAGACACTGTAGAGCAGAGGTTACAAGTTCAGATGCCTCCAGGAGATGCAGGGATGCAGGAGACTAACAGAAACGAGTGCAGGAGCTGGATGGGACTGTGAGGAGCTGCTGACCACACTTTCTGTCCAAATGGAAGCTGCTACTCAGCCCAGTGAGCTCGCGCCAGGTGGAAAAGCGGGTCCTGGTTCATCAGACTTTCTCGTTTTTCAGTAGAAATTGAGATGCGTACATGAAGCCCAGGCTCCATCCTGCCGCCTGAGGACTCCAACTGATGGGACCCAAGCCCTAGGTTACTCACGTCTGTGACAAATTGAAACCATTAACTGTGGAGCCTTCCAGCCAGCCACAGAAGGAGCAAGGAACCTGGCCTCTGGTCAGTAGGCCTGGATTTGCCTCTTGGCTCTGGCACTCACTAACAGGTCTTGCACGCCACGGTTACCAACACAAGCCTCTTCTGCCTCTGTAGAACTGGCCTAGTAACCACACCCACGTTGCTGTCTTCGTGGGGGTTAAGAAAAACTGTGAAAAGGCTTTGAGACTGGACATGAGGTATTCCTGCTAATCAGTGACACAAACCCCATTTGATAAAGACGGCTGGGGACACGCCATTACAGCCCAACAAAATCAGGCTTGTGAACCTGCCGCAGCAAGGGAGACTGCACACCGGGCAGCTGTCGCCTCCTGCAGAGGGGTGACAAGGCTGCTGAAGGACTTGGGGGAAGAGCAGAATGTAGGAAGGAAGTCAGATGAAGGAGTGTTTGACGCAGTCAAGACAGAGCGAGGCTGTATGGAAGGGAGTCTGCTGAGATGGACCCAGGGTCCCGTTTCCTTAGAAGCTGCAAGGTAAGGTGGTGTGGGATGCTGGGTGTGAAAACCCTTCACCCCGAGCTCTGTACCTGGTTGGAGATGGGACGGTTCTCCAAGGCCCCATGAGCCCCTGGCTCGGGTTCTGTGATGACCAGGAGGTCTCGTTTCTGGCCACCTTTGATTTTAGAGAGCCCGTCTCTCGGTATCATACCCTGATTGTTCTTACAGATGTGCTGTATTAACAATAGCAGGTGCCCCTCCAGTGCCGCGCAGGCTGCGAGCCTGCTGCTGGGGCCCGAAAGCCTGCCCCGAGCCCCGGCTCTGCCATTTCCTAGCTCTGTGACCTTTGCTCACTTAATTTCTCAGAATCTGTTTGGGAACAAGTACAGACCCACAATCCTAAGTCAGTAATCTCAAAATCTAAAAAGCAACAAAAGCCAAAAGATTGTTTGTATCTCATGAGACTGTAAAATCTGTCTTGACCTAATTCATTTGGTGGCAAAACCTGTCTGAACTGCCATGCGTCTATTTATGGTGTCCATTAATTCTGCAAAGTGTAAATGTTGACATGTTTCTCTGCACGACATACTGACATTGTTGATTATGGGGATCTCCCCCAGATCCTGCTGGGGGTTATAAAAGATACAGTATATGTACCATCTTATTTTCCTAAACTGTGAAACATTTTCAATTCCCAGAACCCTAAGGCCCCAGGGTTTCAGGCAAGGATTTGCAGACCTCTGGAAGCTCGCTCTGGAGGTGCCTGGGGGTGTAAACGTGGAGCCTCGGGAAAGTTGCTCCCCGCAGAGCACCTGGGAAGTGCGAAGAGACGCCGACATGCAGGTTGTGGCTGCCAGCTGTTAGTACCCTTCCTCCTTCCCCGGGATTCTGGGCGCCTTGCCCTCTCCCCAACCCTCCATGCCTCCTCTGGGCATTGCCAGCTTTGAGGGGAAAGCCCCTCTTCCTAGGACAGACTTATGACCAGATGTGGCCCTCCCTTCCTCCAGGACACCCTCAGACCCCTTCCTCCATCTCCCATCGGAGCCCTCAGCCTGGCCTCCCAAGCTCAGGAGCAAGGCGAAGCCAACTCTTAGCCTGGCAGCTTTCTCCTTCCCTTCCCGGATCTCCACGCCCAGTGCTGAGGCCGCGGGACTGGTTAGACGGGCGGGGCGGCCTCTGCGGAATTTCATGAGTCAGCATGTCTCCTGGAGCTCGGTGGCAGCACCTGCTGGCCCAGTACCATGGAGCCTGATGCATGAGTTACTCCGAATGTGGAGGCCCGGAGGCTTTGGGCAGCTCCAGGTTGTCTCCGGGGATTTCCGCGGACAGTGGCTCCCCCATGTTCCCACTTCCCACACACCCTCCACCTCTGGGCTTTCCTGCATCCTGACTTTCTCCATCTCTTCTCCACCCTCCCTCTGGGTTAATTCAACAGCCCCTCAAGGGCCTTGGTGTGCCAGCCCTGCCACCTCCAGGATCCCCTCCCTGGACACCTCAGGACCCCTGTCAAAGGGACCGTGTATTCAGCTTTCGTTGCATGTCATGCAGTCACCCAAACTGCAGCTGAGACAAGAATGGCCCAGAGGTCTTCCCTGCATTAACACGCTGCTGGGGCGGGGTGAGGGGGTGGGGAGTGAGATCCCCCCCCCCCCAGCCCTCCCTGAGCGCAGCAGAGGGTCAGACACCGGGAGGCACCCCATTCCTCCCCATCTTCTCAGCAGCTCCCTCAGCCCCTCTGTCCACTCCAGCCCAGCAGCCAGGGCTGGCTTGTCCCTTCAACTCTGCACCCCGACTTTGTTCCCCTTTTCTGGTGCCCTCCAAGGACATCTAATCCAGGGAGGGGTAGACAGTAAACTTATCTATGAACTATGCATATGGGGGACACACACACTGGAAAAATATTAAGCAATTAGCCAAGGGGAATGAGAAGTGCTGGGTGCAATTTTAACAACGAGGCCTGGGAAGGCTTTATCACAAGAGCTGAGAGGGACATGACAGAATGAGGCCTGCGGGGAGGCTACTGTCCTGGCAGAGGGGAGAGCGTGTACAAAGGACCCAGTGGGTGGAGCAGGCGTGCCAGGACCTGCCCAGGGACAGTGAGGGCGGGGTGTGACACTGACTCTAATCATCGAAGGGCAGTCATTAAACCAGATGGCACGGCTCCCCTATTAGCTTGTTGGTTTTTTAAGGTAATAGGCCTGGGTGCTGTGGGGGCGGTGGGGAGGGACAAGCGCCTTCACAGTCAGCGGGAGCAGAATCTGACTCCGTGCTTTGGAAAGCCCCTGGCTCTGCGCATTGAGAGATGGGAAATGATCCTGCCCCTTGGACCAGTCTTTCTACACCTGGGACTTTAGCCTTAAGAAAACTCCAAACATGGGATCACGGTTCCCTTCAATTCCCCATGGAAAGCTAGTTGGCTCCCCAGGGCCTGGCACACTGCCCCTCCCATCCCAGGGCTCTGCACTTACTCCAGTGCCCCACCCCACACCCGGCCTCCCACCTGGAGCCCCTGCCACATGTGACCTCAGACTCCTGGCCCCCTGGACAGCTCAGTGGGGCTCCCTCCCTTGCTCAGGAGAAAGCCCTTGTGCTCTGCCTTTCAAGAAAAATAGCCGGGACTGATCCTGTACCAGGGGCCTCTCTCCATCCCTCCTGCTGGGGTCTGAAGTTGGGCCAGCCTCTCACTCCCAGGAATACAGGGTGTTACCTCGTGATCCTCCATGGGGTGCAGCCTGGGCTCCTCCTGGGCCCCCTGGGAGTGCTCAGGGTCCCACCCCTCACTAGGCATGGCTGAGAAGGGCTACTCAGGGATTCTTGGCCCTGATGTTCCCCCTCCTTCCAGCTACTAGGGGATGGACAGGCTTTCTGAGCCCATCAACCATGCAGACTAAACACTCCACAGGGAGGCTGAATTTGCTATCTGGGGTCAGGCAGAAAAGATGTTCCAGGTGATACAATTTGCTACCAGATCACATCCAAGAGGTTCAGGTGAGAAAATGGCAACTGCCCACCTGCCACTTGTTCATTTACAAACCCAGAGATGGTCCACTTGACGCCAGCCTGGCCAGGCACGAGCCCCCACAGATGGTCAGACAGCCCTGGGGCCTCACAGCCCACAGAGACGGACACATTCTTACAAGGGACACAGGCATGTATCATCAAGTATTAGTTTGAAACTAGCTTTAAATGAAGTTTAATTATCTGGGAAAACAAAGCTTAGTGTTCTTAACACTCAAAGCTGATCATGTTTTCAGCTGAGTCAAAGTGCCCTCCCTCTGACCTTCCCACAGCTCCCGCCCCAGCACTGGTCCCCACACCCCTGCGCAGAGAGGGTGACCACACCTGCACTCGTGTCTCCAGGTAAGGGGTCTCTGCATCCCCACCTGTGTCACCATCCAGAGCTGCAGGACTATTCAGGGGGTACCCTGCCCAGCTCAGATGGCCTGGAGTTGGGCCTCTGTAGAGTTGGATTCAGGTGGCCAGTACTGCCAGAGTTAGGGTCAGCCAGGTGTCCTGGGTCACCTGCCCATGCCCCAAGGGACCAAATCTTTCTATCAAGATGTAGGCTTTTTCTCCAGAACCTCCCACATCACCAGGAGCTTGAGGGTCAGAACCCCACCTTGCTGGCCCAGACTTTCCCCCCAAGACCTTTTCTCAGGGCTTCATCTTGCTACACACCCCTGGTGCAGACCCTGGGTTCTTCAGATGTGTTTTAACATTGCTTTAGTTCAACAAGAAAGGGTCGGAAATCCAGCACTTGCCTTCCTGAGAACACTCCACAGAGAGCCAAGCACAGCGCTGGGTGCTGGGGACACGTGGTGACAGATCCAGGAGGGTCATAGCTCAGGTGTGTGCAGCACTGACCATGGTGGGAACGCAGTCACAGGTGGGACTAGGGGTGTCATTGTCCCACTCATCCCTCAGCCTTCCCTATAGGCCTGCTCTGCCTGGTCCAGCCTCATCCCCTGAGACAGATGGCAGGTGAGGAGATGACCCCTCACTTCAGCACTGGCTAACTGCCCCCATCCCTGGGGTGAGGGACAGGGACAGCACTCTGGCCAGCATCACCAACAGTTGCAGCCAGACCTCCCCAAAGTGTGTAGGGAGCTGGGAGCCCGCCCTGCAGTGGCCTCAGCATGGCCTCCTGTCCCACCGAGTCACCCAGCCCCCCAGTCCTGACCTACTGTCAAAGCCACATTAGTGGGTTGGGTGTGGGAGCGCGGGCTCTGGGCCACTCGCCACATGTGAACCCCAGCTCTGCGGCTTGCTAGCTGCGTTACCAGAGTATACTTCGTGTCTCTGTGTCTCTGCCTCATGGATATAAATGCCAAGGATAACAAATCAGCATGATAAGGTGGTGTGAGCAATAAGTAAGCTTTTCAAGCTGCAGGTGACTAACCATTTGTTGATTATAAAATCAAGTCAGTGGGTTGTGACCAGCATTGAACATAAATATGGTGGAAACAGGAGTATGCCTTGCTCCGAGGGGGCTGCTACACACATCTGTATGTGCACGTGAAACAAACCGTTCCCAGGTGCTTTTCCACCTGTGAGGCCCCACTGTGGGCCCGGAAGATGTTAGATGGATTGAATACAGGCTCAGATGGGGAGAAGACATTCAAGCCCAAGGATCCCTGCGGGCAGTCAGGGGAGAGGCCTGTGCACGTGGGTCAGGCTGCATCCGGGTAAGCAATCCATTCTGCTGGCAAAGAGAACACGGACCACAGAGGGACTGGGCACGTATCCTGGTATCCTGGACAGCTGAGCACTGTGGCAGGGGGTGCTGGCAGAGGCAGCCTGGGACTTGACCCTGGGCAGTGGGAATTTAAAGCATAGGATGACTGATTTAGCAAATACCTATTGAAAGCCTACTATGGGGAAGATATGTTTTAAGAAGTTGACTGTGAGAGCAGTGTAGGGGGTCAAGAGCTGGTGGCAACAGTGGAGGCAGGGGTTCTACCAAGTGGCCACGACAATAGTGCTAACAAGAGAGAGAGTAAGGACGGAGGTCAGATTGTCTGGAGAAGGGGTTGGGTGGGCTCCACACCCAGGGGAGGTCTGCAGCCATGGTCCGGCACACAGCTCTGGGGAAAGAGCAGGCTTTGAAGGCCACAGAGGAATCCCCAGGCCCCCAAAACACGAATGCCATATGGCCAAGTGGATATACTGATGGTGTGAACCAGACACATGGGTGACCTTGGCACGGTACTCAGCCCCCTGCACAACCGATTTACGAAATGGGGCCCAGAGGAGGCCTTGGCTCATAGGACTGCTCTGAGATTGAAAGCTGATAGTGGTAAGCACCTCCTTCCGGGCCTGGCATGGGGCCGGGGCTCGCACTAGGACTGCTTTCTTACCTTCATCTCACAGATATACCTGAAGAAGGCGCTAGTGGGCAGCCTGGGAAAGGACCAATTTCTGGCCACAGAAACACAAGTTGGGGAAGCTGGGCTGACTTTGCAGTGCCCTGTGCCCACCAGGCCCATGTTCACAGCGCGGGCTTGTCCACAGGGAGTTGGAGCCAAGGACCCACAAGTGTAGTGCACGGGCCCTTTCAACAAATGGGGCCTCCCTCTTGCATCTCCACCACCCATAACTGGGGCCCCTCTGAGAGGGGGTCTATTTTCAGAGGCCTCAGACAGATGATTGTGAACATTACCCAGCACAGAGGGTTTCCACAGTTCTTGGTGAAGATGGTCACTACATCCCCATTCACTATCTCCCTTGGATTGCACTGAGCCCTCTGTGTGCAGAGGAGTGGTGGTGCTGGGGACGTACCAATGCCATCGAGCACGCTGCAGCCCTGTGCAACAGGCACCTGCAGGGGACACCCGCTGAGGGCCGTCCTCTGCCCTCCCTCCGAGCTGGTCTCTGAGACTTCCCTGCCCAGAACTTACACTTTTCAAGCCTGAAAATGGAAGCAGCTCTGACTGGTCAGTGCTCGCTTTCCCAACCAAGACAAGCCTCCCAAACCAGGAAAGATGCCTGGCAGCTGTCATCTGTCTTCTTGGGTTGCCAACAGAGCCAACCCTGACTGTAAAATGCAGTTTCCCTTAAGAATCTCTGCCCACTCTGCGAGTCAGCCGGGGAGCTTTCCACTGAGGCTGCAGTGTCAACGTGCCTCAGAGCAAATCTGCGTTCTGGCTCTCCCCAGGGTGCAGCTGGGACATTTGTCAGGAACACTTTAGTTTCCCTCTAAGTGTCCCTCTGTCCGTTCCTGGCTCAACAGGATTTTGGCACAATGAGGAAGCCTTATTCTTTCCAAAAGTGACAAACAGATTTGTCCTTCTGTCGCAGTCTCCTACTAGGCATGTTGCGTCCCAGACACTGAGCACAACCCAGCCACCTCAGACCCTGTCCGCAAGGGCACACACTCTGGTAGAGGAAAGAGGCAAGTGAACTCCTCCTCGTAATACACTGTGACAAGTACAGTGATAGACGCATGGTCTTGGTGCAAAGGAGAGAGAGATCAGTTTTATTTGGGGAGAGAGTGAGACAAAGAGGCATGATTTGATTACAAAAGATAGTAGGAGCCATCTAGGCAGACGGGGGGCGGGTATAATTAACAACCACGTCAACTTACTTCAAAATGAATCTCATCCCTTCAATACCAACCCTGTGAGACTGCCAATGCACCCACTTTATAGATGTGTAAGTAAGGACTGGAGAAATTAAGTGACTTGCACAAGGTCAGAGTTAGAGGACTTGCAAAGAAGGAACATTTCTGTGCACTTTTTAAAATGACAGAACCTAGATCCAGAGCATTGAAGTAAATTTGCTGAAGGTTGGACAGGTAGAAGGTGATGGAATCAGGAATTCAATCCAGGTATTGCATTGAGACTATGGAGGTAGATGGATTATAGACGCCCTTTTATATCAAGCTAAAGAATTTGGCTGCTGCCTGGCCGGGCGTGGCTCAGCGGTTGAGCGTCGACCTAGGATCCAGGAGATCGCAGTTCGATTCCCGGTCAGGGCACAGGCCCGGGTTGTGGGCTCGATCCCCAGTCAGGGGCTTGCAGGAGGCAGCTGATCAATGACTCTCTGATCGCTGATGTTTTTATCTCTCTCTCTCCCTTTCCCTGTCTCTCTCAGAAATCAATAAAGATATAGTTAAAAAAAGAATTTGGATGCTCTCCCTTTGGTGCTAAAGAGGTTCTGAAGGGTTTTACTTGGTGTGGCAACTTCACAGTACCTGTAATTTATCCTGCCTGACAAGTACAAACTACAGATTCTAATAGTGAAAAAGTGACAACAATTTTTAGCTAGACATGTCCAGGGAAAAATATTTTATGGAATGGTGTTTTCTTATTTAATGATGGTATTCTATCGAATGAGAATTCCTACAACTTAGGAAGAAAAAGACAAACAACCAAATAGAAAAATGTTGAGAGATAGTAACAGGCAACTTACCAAAAAACCCCCACAAAATCAAATGGCAAAAAAACATATAAAAAGGTACTCGGCCAATTAAAACAACAACCATTTTTCTCCCATGGGGTTGACAAAGGAGATTAAGAGAGAAGAGATCAGGAGTTGGCAAGGCGAGGGTGCTGGGAAGTGAGTCCTCCCTTCTCTGCTCGCAGGGGTAGGTATCTATGCAGCCACTGTGGAAGGCAACTTGGAAATTTCTTTTAAAATTGAAAATGTGCACAGATTGCTAGGACCAGCCGAGTTGTTGGTGTGTCTCCTGGGGATGCACTTCTGCACAAGCAAAGGTGACTCATCACAACAGCCTCACACCTAAAAATTAGAAACAACCTAAATGTCCATCATAGGAAAATAACTGCAAACACGGCAGCACGTTCATAACAAAAACACTATGTGGCCGCTGAGAAAACTGAGCTATTTCTGTATCAACTAAAGTGGATATGTTGTCGAGTGGAAAAGGAGAGAGCTATGAATGATACACTTACAACACATGTTGAAATATATTTATGTATGTCTAATAATAAATAAATATATTTCAGTTTATCTTACATTTTACATGGGTTCATTGATATGTTTGGAAAATATCCATAAAAACAGTAATGGTGGTAGTTTCTTTTCTTTTCCTCCCCCCCCCTTTTTTTTCCAGTGAAGAAAGATTGGCTATTTTATTGAAAATCCAGTGAGAGTTTCTGAGAGGTGGCAGAGGGGACAAGAGTTTGGGGCCACAGATGAACATTCATAATGTTCTAATTTCTATGAGCATCTCTACAAACAATTTCTATTTATCTTTTACTTACATGATTAATGTTTCTGCTAATAACGGTGACACATCAGCCTATGGAAGGTGCGTGCTGTGGCCAGGGCTTTGCAGGATGCGCAGCACGTGAAACCTTGTTACCGGACACACAAGGCAGCTCTGGCTTCAAGGGGCTCTCAGCGGGTGTGGGGGACATGTCCATCACCACAGAGAATCAATTCCTGAGGAGAGGTAGAAAATGCAATGGGATTCACGGTGAGACGGAGGGAAGGTTGTTCACAATATTTCAGGAACCAAGGACTGTGATCATATGGCAAAAAGGAGAGGCAAAGCTGGGCATGGGCCAAGAGAACTCCAGGTTCTGCGCCCGTTTGGAGGACAGGAAGGGATGGGCGCACTGTGAAAAGCGGTGATTCTGGGAGAAGGACTTGGACTCCAACCCCAGGCAGCAGGGAGTCCTGCAAGGGTCTCCCTGGGAGCATGTGGGAACTTGCCTGAACCTTTGCTGAGAAAGGAAGTTTGACCTACCTGCAGGGGTGGGCAGGTTGGGTCAGGAACATGGGACGAGTGGGGGTGACTGACTGCCCCAGTGTGGGAGACAGGGAAGGTTGGGGGAAGATTAGGGGGAGGGATGGTGTCAATGGAGGAGGTGGATGACCCTGAGAGACTCGTTGGATTGGGATGGGAAGCGAGCAGAGGGAGTGAGGAACCAAGATTTTGAGGCTTTGCTGCTACATTATTCACGGGAAACGTCAGTCAGAAGGAAAGCAGGCAGGGGCAACCCCTTCTCTCAGACCTACAGAGAGGATCTCCGAGGCCCACCCGCAGTGCAGGCCTGCAGTCCCTTCCCTTTCCCTTTGGGGCTCAGCTACTTTCACAAGGCAGGTCTAGGCCCTGCGGACGGGCTGGCCAAGGGCAGGCAGGCAGTCACGTAGTCCCTCTGGCTTCCAGCCACCAGACTCATAGGCTTCCGGGAAAGGCTGACTGGGAGGCTCTGTTCCTTTGAATCTGAGAATATGTGGCTGGGGAAGCCTAAATTAATTAAGTGATGCTGAAGCCCTGAGGCGCTCCCGAGGAACACACAGGGGTGGGTAGCAAGGAAGGCCAGAGTAAACTGCCTCCCTCCCCAGTATTGGAATCCAGAGGCCCATGAGCTTTGTTGGAACTAAGCCTGCACTTAAGTGCTTCCAGGGAGACAAAGAAATAACAAATCAGGATCAGGTGCCCCACCCACATGCTGCCACCACCACGAACCTGTTTCTCCACAGAAGCATAGTTGTTTCATGTCTCAGGGACCACGTCTCAGTGAAGCAACAACTGGCAAGACCCTGGAACTGACTTGGCCCACGACCTTCTCAGAAAACAGTCCAGGATCAGCTGATGCTTTCCTCCAAAGTAGCACCCCCCCACACACACAATTCCCCCAAGATCACACCCCCCCCCACACACACAATTCCCCCAAGATCACACCCCCCCCACACACAATTCCCCCAATACCACACCCCCACACACACACATACGCACAAACCAGACGTCGCCTAGGCACAGACGCAGGAAGGCTATCCCCCTCCCCAAGCTCCCATATACCAGGAATCCCCGAGTCCACAATGTGCTCCACTAGCACTAGCCCAGCGTGACAAGGACTTGGCTCTAACAGACTGAAGCCACAACTGTATCCTGTGGATAAAATGAAAAGTGTCATCCAGAAATCACCAAGGTGCCTCTGCCCATATAAAAGCACAATTTAGCTCCTACAAAGCATCAGGCATTGAGCTAGATACTGTCAAGTAACCTGTCTCCTGTTCTTCAGCCATCCTGGAGCAGGACAGCATGGTGGCTGAGAGCTGGATGCCGGAGTTAGGTTGTCTGCATTTGTTTGTTTTTTTAAATGTTTTTATTTTGGGTTTTTTTATTTGTTTGTTTGTTTGTTTATAGTCTGCATTTGAGTCCTGTCTCCACCACTTGTGAAATGTGAGCAATCTGACCTTGGGTAAATTATTATTACCTCGGTGTCCTTGTCTGTAAAAAGATAATATGAAGGTTGGTCAGAGGATTAAATGGGTTAATGTTTGTAAAATGCTTAGAACTGTGCCTGGCACATAACAAACATGTCTCTGTGTCTAATACATAAATCCCTTCCTTTACTCCTTTGACATACACTGAGTACCAGGTAGGCACTTTGTAGCAACAGTTCCTATGTCTGGCTGAGACAGGAGAGGGGAAAAATGCTTCCATTTTCTTCAACAGGATTGGAAGGGAAGTTCTCTTATGCCTGTAAAGTTAAGTTTAGGAAAAGGAGTCTCCAGAAAGGAATTTACCAAGAGTTCTGTTGAAGAGGAAGCCACAGGTGCAGGAGGACCCAAGGGCAGGGCCTCTGCGGGAGGGAGGCTAGTTGGCAAGCGGTGCAGTCAGGACCAGCACCCTGGACAGCTCCCTACAGGCCCGCTGGAAAGGGGCGGTTCCGTCCTGCCCCGGCTCAGGCCCCATCCTTTTGCTGAAGCAGAGGGTCCTCACCTCCCTGCAACTCCTGCACCCTAGCTCCTGGGGCTGCTGAAGGATGGGGGTGGGGAGTTAGTTGTCTTCTGGGCTTGAAGTTGGAGGGTAAAGGAGTTTAGCGCCCCTGAGGCCTCCGTAGAGAGCCAGCCCAGGACTTTCTTTGTCCCATGGATCTTTATCGGCACCTCTCCCCGACACTGCCAGGCTGTGGTCACCTTGCAGGTGGCGTAGCAGAAGCACCCTGAAGTTCAGGGTGTAGGGAGGCAGTGTGAGGACCACGTGACGAGTCACACAGCCTGGGTTCAAATCCAGGCTCTATTGCTGGGATCTTGGGCAAGTGACCCAGCGACTCTGCCCAGTTTCCCATCAGTAAGGCAGGAGGAACGGCACCAGGACTGAGGGAGGATTAATAAACAGCACACATAACACCCCTGGCACAGAGTGTTTAATAAGGGAGTCTGTTTCCTGCCATTAGGGAATGGAGGGCTGGAAAGTCAGGCATGATCCCAGAGACAACTTGGCTCCATGCTCAGGAACAGCCATGAATTATGTGGGCCAGGGCTGGGAGAAGGGATCTGTACCTTGAAGGCCATGGGAAAGTCTCTTCTCTAAGATTCCATTAAGTTCTAAGATCTTCAGGCACTAGACAGAAAACTTCTGCTTTAAATCCCCCCTTTTCATCAGACAGGGCAAACAATATACACATAAATCATAATTGGCCTGCAGGCTGGAAGGCTGCCTCTTTTAAAGCCTCACAATGGGAGAGTCAGAAGAGGCCTGAGATTTCAAACTAAATGACTGGAGAGCCAGACATGTGACATAAATGTGTGAAGCCAGTTAGAGGGGGCCTGCAATGAGCTGGAGAGAGTGTGTGTACTGACTAAAGGCCCTGAAATAAAATTTAAAATAATTATCTCATCCCAACAGAGCCCTTCTGCAGCACCCGTTTCTGCCTAAGGGCTTCAGTGAGAAGGGGCTCCTCTGACCCCTTACTTAACAGAGACCAGGGTTGGAACCCAGAGAGAAGCTATGACTTGCCCCAGATCATGCAGAGCCAGGCCCCCCCCCATCCTGTGCCTCTTTCCCTCCCTCAAACAGAGCAGTCTGACTGCTGCAGAGCAGGTGCCCGCAGCTCCTTAAGTGGAAGAATCTGTCCTCCTTCCCCGCAGCCCTGGGTGAGTGGGGAGATTAGACAATAGGCCGCTTCCTCTCACCTGCTGCTCTGGTCCCCGTCATCTCGTCCCACAGCCATCTCAGGTACAGCCAACTTTCCGGGGCCCTCCAGCCTCCCGCCAGCCAGGACAGAGCCTGGAATCCCAATGCTCACCAGCCAGGGGGACAAGCCAGGGACCCAGGCTGCCCCTCTACTTTCCTCTGCTCTTCACAAGACCCACGCTGTGAAGCGAAGACAACGTAGCACATGCTGCAGATGGTTATTATAACAGGAGCAAGCACCTCCATTGCTCTTACTGTGCGCCAGGCACCCGAGTTGGTAGGCACCATTGCACCATATTACGGATAAACAGACACCCACGGGTGAGGCGATTCCCGGCACCCTAACTAGGAAGCGGCAGAGCTGAAAGCCATCTCAGTCGCCTGTCACCTGTCGCAGAGCCCCAGTGCTCCCCAGGGCATCAGGTGCTTCCTGGGGTGGGAGAATGGTGGGGGAAGAAGCTGGGCCTAAGGCTAGTTTGCTTTTGAGGTGAGGAGGGCTCTGTCTGAAGAGAGAGGCAAACTGTAATCTCAAACCCCAAGTCTCCCAGCCTCAGCTGCCTAGAGACCGGAAGGCGGACTCGATGTGCCATTCAGGGTCAGCGCTCTTTTGGGGACCCACTGGATCCAGCGCACAGCCAGGGCGTCGCAGTGGGTGCGGCCCTTTCGGGAGGTGAGCCTCCCTCAAGTCTCTGATGAGAGCAAAGCGGCTGAATCCAGCCTGGGGGGGGGGGGGATAGGGCGTGGGGCCCAAAGGGTCTTTCTTACAGAGGGGACCCAGGCCACGCGCCCCCGGAGCACACCCGGGTCTCGGAGGCGGCTCTGGCGATTAGGGGGTGGGGTGGAGTCGGGTAGCGAGGGGGGCTGGACTCGCAGGAGCCCAGAAACGGGGTCCTGGGGAGAACAGGGGGCCCGGGAGGAGTTCGAGGGAAAGGGGTGAGGAGGGGGAAGGGAGAAGAGGTGGAGCTGGGGGACCAGGGCGGCGAAAGAGGAAAGAAGACGGGCTGGGAGAGGGCGGCGAGCGGCGGCGCCGAGGGAGGCGCGGGGCGACTTTCCCTCGCCCCAGCCCTCTGGGTCCGGAGCTCTCCCAAAGCCCGGCTCGGAACCCGCCCGGCTGCCCCTGCGCCTCGCCCTCCCTTCCTGGGGTGGAAGGGCTGGGGTACCAGGACCCTCGCCCCTCCGGCCCCCACCCCACGATCCACCTGCCGGGACAGAGGGGCGCGGCCGCGGCTCACCCCGGGGCTCCTCGCCCGCCGCGCGGAGGTCCAGGCTGGGGCGCAGATCCGGAGCCGGGGCGCCCTCTCCGCGGGGCCGGGAAGCCGCCGCCGCGCCCCGCCCGGGCGCAGGGTGGGCTCGGTCCTAACTGGGGGGCGCAGGGGGCCGGCTCCTCGCGCGGAGCACCCACTGTCCTCAGGGGCTCGGCGGGGCTCTTCCGGCACCAAGACCCCTCTCTGGGGTTTCCAGCCCCGTGCCACTGGGAAGGAGACCCCCGCGGGGCCGCGCCCCGCCCCCGCCCCCGCCCCGCCGACGTCGCATTAGCATGAGCGACGCAAGTGGCCCGGGCACCACTCGGGGGCCGAGACTCGCCGCGTCACAGCCCCGAGTGGAAAGGGAAAAAATAGGAGGCGGAGGCGGAGGAGGCGAGAGCGGGCGCTCGGGCGGGGAGCGCGGCGCAGGGCGGCGGGCGCGGGCTCACGCCCCTCGGCCCGGGGCGCCTCTGGGCGCGGGGGCGGCTCCCGGAGCTCCGGAGGCGCCGCGCGCTCGGTCTCCGTCCCCGGCCCGGACCCCTCTGCGCACCCGCCTTCCCTGATCACCCCTGAGTCCAGCGGCGACGGACCCGGGGTGCCGCGCGGACCAGCGGCGGCGGATCAGGGTCCGTGACTTTCCCGGGGCGCAGGGCCATGATCCCCGCGGCCACCTGAGGCACAGGGGCGCCGCGCCGACCGCGCCCCCGAAGGGCGGAGCTCTGGTCTCTGCCCCGCAGGGCGCGCGCGTCCGGCCCAGGCGGAGGTGTCCTCAGAGGAGCGGCCGGGGAGCGATGGAGCCCGCGGGCCAGGCCCGGGAGGCGGCCACCAAGCTGTCGGAGGCGGTGGGCTCGGCGCTGCGCGAGCCCCGGCGGCAGCGGCGCCTGCTGCTGGTCATCGTGTGCGTGGCGCTGTTCCTGGACAACATGCTGTACATGGTCATCGTCCCCATCGTGCCCGACTACATCGCCCGCATGCGTGGGGGCAGCGAGAATCCCCTCCCCACCCCGGAGGCGTGGGTGCCCACCCTGCCGCCGCCCGCTCCGGCCAATGCGAGCGCCGGCGCCGCCAACAGCTCGGCGTCCCCGACGGCGTGGCCGGCCGGGCCTGCGCTGCGGCCCCGCTACCCCACGGAGAGCGAGGACGTGAAGATCGGGGTGCTGTTCGCCTCCAAGGCCATCCTGCAGCTTCTGGTGAACCCCTTGAGCGGGACCTTCATCGACCGCATGAGCTACGACGTGCCGCTGCTCATCGGCCTGGGCGTCATGTTCGCCTCCACCGTGCTGTTCGCCTTCGCCGAGGACTACGCCACGCTCTTCGCCGCGCGCAGCCTGCAGGGCCTGGGCTCGGCCTTCGCGGACACGTCCGGCATCGCCATGGTGGCCGACAAATACCCCGACGAGCCCGAGCGCAGCCGCGCGCTGGGCGTGGCGCTGGCCTTCATCAGCTTCGGAAGCCTCGTGGCGCCGCCCTTCGGGGGCATCCTCTACGAATTCGCGGGCAAGCGCGTGCCCTTTCTGGTGCTCGCCGCCGTGTCGCTGTTTGACGCGGTTCTGCTGCTGGCGGTGGCCAAGCCCTTCTCGGCCGCGGCGCGGGCGCGGGCCAACCTCCCGGTGGGCACACCCATCCACCACCTCATCCTGGACCCCTACATCGCCGTGGCGGCCGGCGCGCTCACCGCCTGCAACATCCCCCTCGCTTTCCTCGAGCCCACCATCGCCACGTGGATGAAGCACACGATGGCGGCGTCCGAGTGGGAGATGGGCATGGTCTGGCTGCCGGCCTTTGTGCCTCACGTGCTCGGCGTCTACCTCACCGTGCGCCTCGCGGCGCGCTACCCACACCTGCAGTGGCTCTACGGCGCGCTCGGGCTGGCAGTGGTGGGTGCCAGCTCGTGCGTGGTGCCCGCCTGTCGCTCCTTCGCGCCCCTGGTGGTCTCGCTCTGCGGCCTCTGCTTCGGCATCGCGCTGGTGGACACGGCTTTGCTGCCCACGCTCGCCTTCCTCGTGGACGTGCGCCACGTTTCGGTCTACGGAAGCGTCTACGCCATCGCCGACATCTCCTATTGCGTGGCCTACGCGCTCGGGCCCATAGTGGCGGGCCACATCGTGCATTCGCTCGGCTTTGGGAAGCTCAGCCTTGGCATGGGTCTGGTCAATCTGCTCTACGCACCTGTTCTGCTGTTGCTGCGCAATGTGGGCCTCCTGACGCGGTCGCGCTCGGAGCGCGAAGTGCTGCTGGAGGAGCCGCCGCAGGGTCTGTACGACGCCATGCGCCTGCGGGAGTGCCCCGTGGCGGACCCGGACCGCGCACCTCACAGCCCGCCCGGCCCGTTTGACGAGCGCCAGGACGACTACAACGACTACTACACCCGCAGCTAGCAGCCCTGCTCCTCCAGGCCGCCCGCCCCCTTCCCACCCCTCGGGTCAAAGTGGCTGCTCCGTGAGCGCACCGGCCACCTCAGGCTCAGGGCCCACCCCTCGAGCAAGCACCCGGCGCCAACCCCTGTCTTGACTTCCTCTGCCCGGTTCCCTCTCCGTGACCCTCCCAGTGCCCCGTCCCTCTCGCCCAGTGGAGCGTGGAGCACTGCGGTGCGCAAAGCCTGCGCTACTTTCACAGAAGAGGCGTGCGGGCCTCTGCCTCGGGGCCGCCCTGTGTAGGGCCGCGTGTCTGTCTCCTCCCTTCCGTTCCTTGGCCCGCTGCACAGCGCTGTCCTTGGCCCCATCAATAAACCATATCTGTCCCAGACTGAGTCTCTTTACTGATGGGGGAGGGCGGCCAGGCACAGAGCCAGGAAAGGGGAGGGTGAACTTGGTCGAGCCCCAACGTGAGTCTCAGCCTGGGGAACCCTCCGAAAGCCTGTGGTTCCTTTGCTACCTAGGTAAGGAGGTACTTGCGAAAAAGAAGCCAACCCAAGTGCTCTCCCCCACGGACACCCCAGGATTCACCACCCCCTCAGCCCGCCACAGCCCCACCCTCCTAAGCCCAGCTCAGTGCCCAGGGTGCCACCCTGGGGAGCCAGAGGACCAGCCCGCGCGGAGCACAGGCCCGGCCCTCTAGGCCACGCCCTGTGTCCAACACCTGCCTCCGAGGCGCCGGGCGGCGCTTTCCCTTTGAGCCCGCATCCTACCCAGTGTAAGCTCCCGAACGGAGTGGGGGCCAGCTGTTCTGCGCGGAGCTCGGATCTCTGGAAACACGTGTGTTGATGTGTGTGTTGGTTAGAGAGCCAGGCTCTGTCCTATGAGTGGGAAAATAGTTCTCGGAGTGCCTTGCTGGGTCCCTGCCCCGCGGGTCTGAGCGGGACTGGAGGGGGTGCCCCTGTGGGATCTGGCGCCAACCCCCCACACCTCCCCATCCCCACCCGTCCCGAGTGGAAGCAACGTCCTGGGCTGTCAGAGACGTCTCCCCGCCTGGAATGCGGGTCCCCAGGAGCCTGAGGCAGGCATCTGTGTGCCACTCCCAGTCCCGTAGCCGGAGGCCTGCTTGAGGGCGCAGCGTCCTCCGGTTCCAGCGGGGAGAGGCCGCCAGGTTCACACGCCTGCGTTAGGCGAGCCGGTGGGGCTCTGGGGGCTGCTGTGCGCTGTCTGTCCTGGGCATGCTGTCTGGCTGTGTGTTTGTCTGGGCAGGGTCCGTCTTCGTGGGTCCGTCTGTGCGCCTCTGTGTGAGGATCTACACGCGGGGAGGGGAGCCGTGCTTTGTTCGGGAGGAGCGCGCCTCTGAGCGTCCCCCGGTCTGTGTCCCCCACCCGACAGCGCCAGCAGCGATGGGGAGGGACGGCGCAGATGAACAGCCAGGTTGCTGTGAGCAGCGTTCTCGGTGGTATTTTGAAGGGAGTTGCATGTAGGGTGTGAGCCTGGCTAGACCCTGGGGAGGGCACAGATTTCTCCAGACCCAGCCCTCCCCAGGGCCCGGCAGAGCTGCGGCTGCAGACGGCGGGGCTGGGCGAGCCCGGAGGGGGCTGGCGGGGGCGGGGGGAGCCTGGGCGGGGCGATGCTCCGCCGCCCGTCTCAGCCCCGGATCCTGCTCTCCGGGTACGAGCGGGTCCCGGCCGGCGGGGAGCCTGGAGGTGGGGTCCGGGAAGGCTGCGGGGAGGGGATCAAGGACCGAGAGGGAGGGAGGCGGGGGGGGCAGGGGGGCTGGGAGAGGGAGGGAAAGAAGGAAGGGGCGGGACGCGGGGAGACGACAGGCGCGGCCCTGTCGCCGGCAGCCAGCCTGTCGGGAGCCCGTGCGGACCCGACAGCTTCGTCGGGGGCTCCACGGCGGACAGAGGCGGCAGCCGGCCGCCCGCCGACGCGCCCCGGCCCCTGGAGCGCGCAGCCGCCCCGGGGTGCCCCGCGCGGAGGCCGAGGCGCAGGGGGAGCGCAGGTGAGCGGGGCGGCGGGAGGGGGGCTCGGCCCGGACCGCGGGCCCCTCGGAGCGCTGCCCGGCGGCGGCCCACGCGGCGTGGGGACGGCGCGAGCCGGGCGGGAGGCGTCAGGGCAAGGCCTGGGGAGGCCTCGCCGGCCGCGCTCCGCGGCTCCACGTGCCGCGCTCGCCCCCGACCCCGTCGGCTGCGTGGGAAACCAGAACAAGGGCCCTGTAGGACTGTCAGGACTGCCTGATGCGCATCCTCAGGAATTTCCGTGGCGCAAACTTAGTGTCTTTTCTGTCAGGTGCAGATGAGCAGCGACTTGCCTTTTGCTTTTGTGTCCCGCTCGCTGACGAGGTGCGGGAGGGCTGCGGTTGGGCATTTAGCAAAGAATTAGGCAACAGGAGTGTCCCGCAAGGCTGGAGGGTGTGGTTTCTGTGCTTCAACACTGTGCGCAGCTGCCCTCGGGCCGGTCCATTTGGGTGCCGGGCCCCTGGCAGACCCAGCGGCTGAATAAAGAGTGTTCCCTTTTGTCTCTGGTGGCGGAGATTCCGTCCGGCGCTGGTCCGGCGATAACGCTGCCCTTTTAGTGTTACAGCGAGAGGGTCTGCGGGTCCCGCCCCCCACCCTGAGGCCCCGGAGCACTGCCTCTCCCGCTCGGGAACCCGCAGGGCGTGGGGCGGGGGCGAGCGAGAGCCAGGTGGGGAGGGGGCGCGTGGACGGCGCGGGGGGCCGGGCCACCTGGGGTTGGCCTCTCTGGGCAGAGCAGAGATCTCTGCGGGAAGCAGGGCAGTAGGGAGGGCGCCGGACAGACAGACAGAAAGGTGCGTGTACACATACACCCTCCAGACCACGCCCAGGCCAAGGAGGAAGAGCAGCTTGCGCAGGGGGAACCTCCTCTTGGGTCCCCAGGAAACCTTACTGCTTTGGTCTCTGCGCCTGAGAGGAAGGGCCTCTGAGGCGCGCCCCGTGCTGGGGCGGGTCCAGAGCAAGAGGAGGCATGGGCTGCGCGGCCTCTAGGGCCTTTACTAACCTGACCTTGGCCTTCTTTGCCCCTCAAAACCTCCCCCGCAGTGGGGGTGGACCCTCACCCGGATACCACCGCTGCCTGGGTAGGTAGGGGCAGCCCCTAAGGTGCATGTTGCTGGTGGGTGTGGGGACCACCTCGTTGGGGCTCTGGTTCAGTGCCCTGAGGACTCTGTTCCCTGCCGGGGGCTTCCAGGCAGCCCCAGGCTGCTCCGTCACTGTACCCAGTTCATGCATCTTTCTGGATGCTCCGGACTTGAGTCAGCTGTGCCCATGCCCAGCCCCCTCCCCCCACTGTGCCTGCCTGGGGGTGGGGTAGGGGTGGAATGGGTGAGTGGAAACCATGGGTGTATGTCTCACGGGCTTACTCTTAGCTTAGAGGGGTCTCTGAGGGTAGAGGTTGGGCCCCACTAGCCTTAAAAACTGGCCTTTGCCCCCTTGGTCTGGCTCACTTCTATGCCCCTTCAAAATTAACCCACTACTCTCTAAGCTATCAGGTGGCCCCTAGGGGACAGGGCTGCCCAGCTTCCCTCTACTATCCCCTTCAGTGTTCCCATTCCACCTACACTGGGAACCTACTGACCAGAGACTGCCTAAGTTACAGCCCATCCAACAGATGCTAGGGTCCTCTACAGCCCATCCAACAGACACTAGGGTCCTCTACAGCCCATCCAACAGACACTAGGGTCCTCCCTGCCATGGCCACAGGCCAGGCTCCCAATCAGTCCCCTAGAGCCCAGGCCTTAGAGGGCCTTGCATATTCAGGAATGTACTCATTGAGGTATGCATTCATCATGTGTGCATTTATTTTACTCAGCTCCCCAACACTAATCCTACTCCATGCACCTGCTAGGTCCCAAAGGCAAAGCACTGAACATGGCAGGTACAGTCTTGCCCTGGAGTTCACAGTCTAGTGGGAACAAGAGATTTTAATCTGCAGAGCACACATCTATTGGGCCCCAGGCAGGGGCAAAGCAAGCCCAACACTGCTTCCTCCCACACTGCCCTGGGGTAGTCGGTTGGGCCTGGGCAACAATCTGATGGAGCAGGTACCAGGTGGAGGCTCACTTCAGGCCCCACTCTCTCTTATCTGAGGGCTCAAAGAGGACATTGTGGTGGGGGGAGGAAGGGGTCTGGAGGCCAGGAGATTGGGGCCTGGCCTACAATGAGACCCACGTATGCTACTGTCCAGCTCTGGCCTCCTCGAAGGGTGTAGGTGGGTGTCATACTATGGGAGGTAAAGGATCCGTGGCAGGTCTATGTGGCTGTTGAGTTGATGTCTCTCTGCTTCTTGATCCCCTGATCTGCACCTCTGTTTCCTCAACCAGGAGTCACCAAGATGCCTATCCTAGAAAAAAAAACCCAGAAGATGGCAGCAAAAACTCTCAGCAGTGAGGAGACTGTGAGTAACTTTTGCAGCCCCCTCTCTTATCCCTACTCTCCCACTCACATGCCCTTAGCTTCCAAAACAGTCCTTAGTGGGATTTGTGCCAGCGCTTGCCGGACCCCCAGCTTTCCCCTCTCCTGCGCATGAGGCCCAGGCTACAGCCCTGCCCTGAGCCTGTTGAGGAGCCTAGGAGGGGTTGGGGCTCTAGGAGTAGCTTCAAGGAGCACTAAGGGAATGCTGAGAGCCACACTTCCTAATCCCAAAGTCCAGGAAGAGTCCTTGACCTGGGCCAGATACCCTTTTGTCTCCCAGGCCCAGCTGTTGTCACTAGTCCAGCTCTGGAGGCACCATCTTCCCACTGGCTGCAGACAAGCCACTCCTCCCTGGGCAGGCCTCCTCCCTCCCACCCCACTTGCCTCCCAGAGTGACGGAGCAGTACATCTGATCTCCACAGTGTTGCATATGTTGGGTCCTCTGCTTCACTTGTCTTCTTGACACCTCCTTGACAACCATACCACTCTCTATCCCCCCAGCTTCATTTGAAACCCTGATCAGAGCTTTCTGGCTCCTCCCTGTGAAGCAGCTCACCCCATTGTCCTGTTGGCTGCAAGGGACACCTCTATTGTTGCTCCTGCTCCATGGCGTGTCCCTCCTGTTGGACTATGGCTCCCTGTCTCTCCACCGAACCTGACTGAGTCCAGCCCAGAGCCTGGCTCACATGAACTGCCCAGGAAACATGTATTGGCCTGAGACCCCAGGGTTCAAAGACCCTCATTAGTAATAGTCCCTGCTTCTGTTCCCACTGTGGACCAGAAGCCCATGAGATCTAGGGAGGAGCCCCAAGGGGCTGAGACATCCAGGCAGGGATTGCTGCCTCGTTCCTTTTTATGCATCACCAGTTGCCCGTGAGCCAGGTTGAGTCCCAGGGCACTGTCAGGGCCCCAAAGAAGGGTGGCCTGTTTCTAGCAGGGGCTCCAGCCAGACCTGCTGGCACTCTTGACCAGGCCACCAACTGGGCTGCGCTTTCTGTAGGTACTTACCCACTCACCCACCACACAGATACCCAGGCCCCAACAGAAGGAAGAGGGAACCAGAGCAGCTGGGTGGGGCACCTGGACCTGGCTCTCTGGAGTGGGCTAGATAACCTGAAATGCTGTCCAGACCCGTCCTCGTGTGGTCCCCAGGTTAGCAACAGCACATAGTTAGCACTGACAGCCTACTCCCTCCCCCTAGGACAGTGAGCTCTAGACACAGGATCAGACAGGTGAGGATCCCACTCACTCACAGAACATGTTCACTCAGTCCCACCTGCCCAGGGCAACGTGGGGGCTCCAGCCTGCCCCTCAGTAAGAGCAGAGCGGAGGAAAGCTTTCAAAGGCCCCTTCACTCCACAGCCTGCCTGGGACAGAAATTCACTGCCCCCAACACCCTAGAGAGGAGCAGACCCTGAAAGAAGGCAGCCCACTTTGTAAAATTTAAGCAATAATATGAACATTCCTGGTTTCCAACTGTGACCACCAAGTCAGGGAGAAGGAAAGGGGGAGAAAGGAGAGCAAGGCAGAAAGAAGAGAACAGCCGGGCAGGAAGGAGCGGGATGAATATGGGATGAAGACTGGTTTTAGGTCTCAGCTCTGCCACCAAATTGCTGGGTGACCTCGGACTATCTCTCCACTCTCTGGGCCCAAGTTTCCTCATCTGTCAATGGGCTGAGACATAAGATGTGAGACCTCTGGTGAGCACAGCTGGTAGACTGGGAAGCATGGGGCCCAGACTCTCTCCACACTTTGGGGCTCCCAGAGGTTATGAGTTTCCTCTTAGGAATTCTGGAGGCATAAGGACACTAATGTTAAAGCATTCCATCACGTGCTTACTTGGGGCCAGTTGCTTCTCTCATTTAATTCTCTCTGGGCCCCTCTCAGGTAGGAAATGTTTTTTATGTCCTGTGGGCAAGGAAGCTGAGTCTTAGAAAGATTAAAAAGAAGAATTTCCCCTCCACTTCCCCCCAACCCCACCTCCATACCCACATGAGCAGAACGGCCCTCTCTGTGTTTCACAACTGATGGGGATTTAATGACAAGCCCAGGGCATGAGTCGCCTTCCCAGGAAGCATCTTACAGAATTCTGGTCATTAGGACAAGCAATGACCTGTATCTACCACCATCGTTCACCTGTCCACATCTCTCCTGAGTCACGCCCTTTGGTCCAGAGTCCAGTTTGATTCTAGAGCCCAGCCGGGAACAGCTCCTAAATGAAGAATGATCTTCAGTGACTATCAATAACAGGACCAGCTCATCTTAGACCATTTGCTATGGGTGATAAGCACTTTCATATCAATGTCTCTTTATCCTATGAGAGGTAGAGGCTATTACCCCCTTCTGGTAGGGGAGGAAACTGAGGCACAGAGGTAGGGGTGATATGCTTAAGATCAAACAGCTGGTCAGCAGCAGGGTCAGGGATGAATCCAGGTCTGTCTGGGATCAACATCAAGGTCTCTTCCTCTGCACTTTGTCCCCTTCTGGGGTCAGGGCTGGAGTACGGCAAAAAGCAAACAGGAGCTTCCTAAGTTCACAATTCTGCTGAGCTGAGCCCTGCAAACAGATGAGTCTCAGGACAGGGAACAAGGGTGGCAGCAGACGGAGACAGACACTAGGCTTCAACTTGAGGACAAGCATGGGCCACACACATAAGGACAGACACAGCAAGTGCTTGTGAACATCTCTTCCAGGAGATGCCCAAACTCCCAGTGCCCCCACTGCAGCAGACCCTGGCCACTTACCTGCGCTGCATGCAGCACTTGGTGCCCAGGGAGCAGTTCAGGAGGAGCCAGGCCATCGTGCAGCAGTTTGGGGCCCCTGGTGGCCTCGGCGAGACCCTGCAGCAGAAGCTCCTGGAACGGCAGGAGAAGACGGCCAACTGGGTAAGCGTTGTTGGGAGGGTGCTGACTGGGGGACAGACAAGGGACCCATGGGGCGGGAGGGGCAGGAGGCAGACTAAGAGACAGAGGGATTTGATGAGGGGCAGGTAGGTGACAAAGATAGGGCAGATGGAGGACAGAGGTAGGGGAGAGGCAAGGGGCAAGGGTGAGGAACAGACGTGATGTGAAATATGAGATTGGTATGGGGACAGAGGGCTGGGAGATGGGGGAGGGTTGGGGGCAGACAGGGACAAGGATGGGGACATGTTTGGGGGACAGATGAGTGACAGGGATGGGGCAGCAGAAGATACTGATGAGGTCAGGGAAGCAGAGAGGGGTGGAAGGCAGGGAGGGGCCCCCATAAGGCCGGGCAGGGACCTGGGTGAAGCACCAACCAACCAGGCTGCGAGCCTGGGGAGGAAGAAAGGCGGGAGTACAGGGCAAGGATGCAGGGCAGGCACGTGGTTGGAACACGGTCCTCGCACATACCGGGGCTCAGTGTATGTTTGTAAAATGAATGAAATGCATGATCCGGTGAAGTGCCCCGATTGGCCCTCAGGGCTGCCAGGATGGGATTGGTGTGCACCACAGGCAAGATGCCCTTTCTTGGAGGGGGTGTACGTGGCCCCTGTGGGTGATGGCTCCCCTTCCCTGCCCCCCACAGGTGTCTGAGTACTGGCTGAACGACATGTATCTCAATAACCGCCTGGCCCTGCCTGTCAACTCCAGCCCAGCTGTGATCTTCTCCCGACAGCACTTCCAGGACTCCAATGACCAGCTAAGGTGAGGTCACTGTGCTCCTGGGCACGCAGCTGGGGAGTCTGCCTGGGGAAGGGATCCTGGACCCCACACCAGGAAAGAAAGGCCAGAGCTTTCTGAGGCCAAGTGGCCCTGAGACAGGGGGCATCCAAGCCATGAGGTCTGGAAGGAGGTTAGGTGACACTGCACGTGAGGAACAAACACCAATGCATACCTCAGAATGCATTGACTTGGGATGGGTGGGCACTAATGGAGGACATGGACCCCCAGTTGTCCCCATGACAGTCTTGACCTGGCTGAGGCCCTAGGAAAAGACGGGTCCCCTCTGATCGTGCCAGTACTTGAGGCTGAGACTTGTCTGGGGGAACATACTGTCCCAGGTGATCTGACAAACCCCTGCTGCCCTCCAGCCCCCCAGCTCTAAACAGATTTCCTCCTGCCAGCTACCTTTGCCAGAGCCTGTGCCATCTGCTGAAATTTCACAGCTCACTGGCCCACTGATGATGATGGAGGGACCATTCATGCAAGGGTAGGGTAGGGCAGGGAGGAAGGATCTCCGTGCAAGAGTCATGCAGACCCAAATCCAGGTCTCTGGTTTTAAGGCCTGAAGGGGCACAGTGTGGAGACAGTTCAGAGGGAGGAAAAGACCAGAAGGCAGAGCCCATCTCGCCTATAGGCAGGGTCAGCCATGCTTGGGAGACCCCAGCCCATCCTTCCTCACCAAGACCAGTCCAGAGTTCTGGGGCAGCCTTCCCCCTTCCCCTGCAGCCAGGGCCTCCGCGGGCCAAAGGCAGCGTGTGGATGGATGAACGACTTCCGAGAACTGTTCTCAGGGCTGCACCCGAGCGCGCATTTTCCTCCTGGTGCAGCTGAGCGGGGGTCTTCATCCATGAACGGTTGAGGTGACACGATCCCGTGGCAGTTCTCTGGTGCTTTCCCCCAGCTCCCGCTTTCCTTTCATTAGCACTTAGGGAACCAAATTACTGACTTTTCCCAGGAGGCTGAGTTTCCTAGAGCCCCAGGGCCCTGGGCAAGCCCAGCCCCAGCATGAGCCCTTCCTAGGAAGGGCCCAGCCCGGATCCTCCAGCCCTTTCTGCCTGCTCGGTGGCCTCTCCCGGCTCCCTCTCCCTCCTCCCCTCCTCACTCACATTCTAGTTTCCTCTTCTCCCCGAAGTTCTTCCCAGGGGGACCATTTTTAATCCAAAGCTTGCGAAGGACTGACAGCACAGAGGCGGGCGGGGGGCAGCAGGTTTCCTGTCCTATTAGGGCACCGCGGAGGCCGGGCACCTGGTGAGTGGTCATTGAGCTTGGGTGACAGAGGGGGAGAGAGGGAGGGGAGGAGATGGGGAGAAGGAAAGGAAGAAGGAAAGAAGGGGAAGGGGGCAGGGAGGCCGGGGGGAGGGGGAGCCTGGCCGCTGAGAGGACGGGCTGAGGCCGCGCCTCTGTCTGCAGGTTTGCCGCCAGCCTGATCTCCGGAGTGCTGGACTACAAGGCGCTGCTGGACAGGTAGGACCGCGCCCGGCCCGGGAAGCAGCGCCCTGCCCTGGCGCGGCCTGTCCCTTCGCCTCGCCCCTGCCGCGGTGGACAAGGACCTCTAGAGGGCAGGCTCCGGGCCTCTGTTCAGCTCCCTGTCCCTGGCGCCTGTCACAGGGCCCTGGGGCCACACCCACCCCAGCATCAGGATGACCTTTACCCCAGCTGGCCCGCCACTGATAGTTACTTTCCTAGTGTGAGCACTGTCCTGCCTTATCCTTTCAAAACGCTCCCTTTCCTCCGTACCTGACGTGTACACACGAGGATGCGCGTCAGGAATCCAGAGAACACACGGGAAGGGAGAAGCAGGAGTTGCAGGAGCGAGACAGGGGCCTCGGCCTTGCCACCTGCCGCTCGAGGGGCAGGCCTCCTCGGGCCGAGCCTGCTCACATGGCTGCAGGACCGCTTCCTTTTACGCCTCAACCAAACAACCTGTGGTGTTTGTAAATTTTATAAAATGCTTGTACAACACTACAAAAATGAATTAGTAGAAAATGGTACAAAGGTACAAAGTAGGAGCCACTTACTGTTAATTAATGTCTTAATTTTATTTTTTATTTTTTAAAATTATAGTTTACATTCAATATTATTTTGTATTAGTTTCAAGTGTAAAGATGAGTAGTTAGACCATCATATACTTTACAAAGTGTTCCCCCCACACTTCCAGCACCCACCTGGAACCACACATAGTTATTAAAATGTCATTGACTATATTCCCTGTGCCGCACTTTACATCCCTGGGACTATTTTGAACTACTGACCTGTACTTCTCAGTCCCTTCACCTTTTCATCCAGTCCCCCAACTCCCTTCTCCTTTGACAACTATCAGTCTGTTCTCTATCTATGAGTCCGTTTCTGTTTTGTTTGTTCACTTATATTGTTCTTTAGATTCCATATATAACTGAAATAATACAGTATTTGACTTTCTCTGACTGACTTATTTCACTTAGCATAAAACTCTCTAGGTCCATCCATGCTGTGACAGATGGTAAGATTGCATCCTTTGTCTTGGTCGAGTAATATTCCACTGTATATATGTACCACCACTTCTTTATCCACTCATCTACTGATGGGCACTTGGGTTGCTTTCATATCTTGGCTATAGTAAATAACACTGCAATGAACATAAGGGTGCATGTATTCATTCGAATTGGTGTTTTGGGTTTCTTCGGATGTATTCCCAGAAGTAGAATGACTGTGTTGTTAGGCAGTTAAGTTTTAAATTTTTTAAGGAACTTCCATATTGTTTTTTATAGTGGCTGCACCAATTTGCAATCCCATGCACAGTGAAAGAAGGTTCCCTTTTCTCCACATCGTCGCCAACACTTTTTTGTTCATTTATTAATGATAACCATTCTGACAGGTGTGAGGTAATATCTCATTGTGGTTTTAATTCACATCTCTCTGACGATTAGTGATGCTGAGTATCTTTTCATATGCCTATAGGCCATCTGTGTGCCCTCTTTGGAGAAGCATCTATTCAGGTCCTTTGCCCATTTTTTAATTGTATTATTTGTCTTCCTTTTGTTGAGTTCTATGAGTACTTTATACATTTTGGAAATTAACCCCTTATCAGATACATCCTTGGCAAATATGTTCTCCCATTCAGTGGGTTGACTTTTTATTTGTTGATGATTTCTTTTGCTGTGCAGAAGCTTTTTAGTTTGTTTATTTTTTCTTTTATTTCTCATGCCCAAGGAGATGTATCAGAAAAAATACTGCTACAAGAAATGTCCAAGATTTTACCGCCCATGTTTTCTTTTAGGATTTTAAGAATTTCGAGTCTTACATTTAAGTCTTTAATCCATTTTGAGTTTATTCTTGTATATGGTGTAAGAAAGTGGTCTAGTTTCGTTTTTTGCATCATTATTTATTGAATAGGCTGCCTTTAACCCATTTTATGTTCTTGCCTCCTTTGTCATGTATTAATTGACCATATAGGTGTGGGTTTATTTCTGGGCTTTTTATTCTGTTCCACTGATCTATATGTCTGTTTTTATGCCAGTGCCATGCTGTGTTGATTACAATGGCCTTGTAGTATAGTTTGATATCAGGTAGTATGATTCCTCCAACTTCGTTCTTTTTTCTCAAGATTGCTGTGGCTATTTGGAGTCTTTTGTGGTTCCATATAAATTTTAGGATTATTTGTTCTAGTTCTGTGAAATACAACTTTGCTGTTTCAATAGGAATTGCATTGAATCTATAGATTGCTTTGGGTAGTATGGAAATTTTTACAATGTTAATATTTCTTATCCATGAGCATGGTATATGTTTACTTTTATTTGTATCTTCTCTTCAGTGTTTTATAATTTTCCAAGGACAGGTCTTTTACCTCCTTGATTAAATTTATTCCTACATACTTTATTTTATTTGATACAATTGTATGTGGGATTGTTTTCTTAGTTTCCTTTTCTCATAAGCTCATTTTTGGTATATAGAAATGCAACCAATTTCTGAATATTTATTTTGTATCCTGCTTCTTTACTGAATTCATATTATAGTTTTAGTAATTTTTGGTGGAGCCTATGAAGTTCTCTATATGCAGTATCGTGACATCTGCAAATAATGACAGTGTTACTTCCTCCTTTCCTATTTGGGTGCTTTCAGTTTTTGTTCTTGTCTGATGGCTATGGCTAGGGCTTCCATTACTATGTTTAATAAGAGTGGTGAAGGCGGACTTCCTTGTCTTGTTCCCCAATTTAAGCTAAATGCTTGTAGTTTTTGTCCACTGAGTATGATGTTGGCTGTGGGTTTGTTGTATATGGCCTTCATTATGCTGAGGTATGATCCCTTTATTCCTACTTTGCTGAGAGTTTTTATCATACATGGGTGCTGGATTTTATCAAATGCTTTTTCTGCATCTATTGATATGATCATGTGATTTTTGTCTTTCAATTTGTTTATGTGATGTGTCACGTTTATTGATTTGCGGATATTATACCAACCTTGCATCCCAGGAATAAATCCCACTTGATCATGGTGTATGATCTTCTTAATGTATTGCTGGATTTGGTTTGCTAATATTTTGTGGAGGATTTTAGCATCTATGTTCATCAAGGATATTGGCCTATAACTTTCTTTGTAGTATCTTTACCTGGTTTTTGAATTAGTATAATGCTGGCCTTGTAAAATGAGCTTAGGAGTCTTCCCTCCTCTTGATTTTTTGGGAATAGTTTGAGGAAGTTCGGTGTTAGTTCTTTGAATGTTTGGTAAAATTCACCTGAGAAGCCATCTATTCAGTCCAGGACCTTGGTTTGTTAGAAATTTTTGATTCTTGCCTCAATTTCATTAGTTTTAAGTGGTCTATTCAGATTTTCTGATTCTTCCTGACTCAGTTTTGGAAGATTGTATGTTTATGAGAATTCATCCACTTTTAGTTTGTCCAATATTTTGACATATAGTTAGTTGTTCATAATATTTTCCAACCATCCTTTGTATTTCTGTGGTGTCGGTTGTTACTTCTCCATTTTCATTTCTGATTTTATTTATTTGGGTCCTCTCTCTTTTTCTTGATAAGTCTGGTTAAAGGTTTGCCAATCTTGTTTATCTTTTCAAAGAACCAGCTCTCAGTGTCATTGAGAACCTAAAAGATTTCACCAAAAACTACTATTAACTGATAAATAAATTCAGTTAAGTAGCAGGATACAATATAAATATTCAGAAATTGGTTGCATTTTTTTATATTTTTTAGACTGTATTTCATATATTTCCACTCTGATGTTTATTATTGTCTTTCCTCTACTCTCTTTGGGCTTTTTTTTTTTTTTTCTAGTTCTTTTAGGTATAAGGTTTGGTTGTTTATTTTAGGTTTTTCCTGTTATTTGGAGATAGGCCTGAATGCCATGATTTTCCTTCTTAAGACTGCTTTTGCTCTGTCCCATAGATCTTGGGTTGTTGTGTTCCCATTTTCATTTGTGTTAAGGTATCTTTTGATGTCTTCCTTGATCTCATTGTTAACCCATTCATTGTTTAGTAGCATGTTATTTAGCCTCCAGATGTTGTGTGTTTTTCAGTTTTTTTTTCTTGTAATTGATTTCTAGCTTCAAAACATTGTGGTCAGAGAAGATCCCAGACATGATCAATCTTTTTAAATTTATTGACTTCTAACATGTGATGAGACCATTTTTATTATTAGATTCAAAGGCATAAAATTCCTTTGTTTGATTGCTACAAATGTTTCTGAACTCTCCCTCTCAATTCCCATGCTCACCCTGTTGTCGATTGGTCTTTATAATTCAGTTTAATATCCCACTTGGAGCAGCAGGGTGATGGGCCCCCCCCCCAGCCACCTTGATTGGCCCCAGCTCTTCTCATGGCTGCCTCTTATGCTCAGGGCTCAGCTCAGACATCTGGTCACCAGTGAGACTGTCCCTGGCCACTCCTCCTTGTCACCCTGGCTCACTAACTGAAACCCTCCCATTTACCAGTTTGCTGTTTGTCAGCTGTGCCCACCCACATATTCCAGAACCTGCACCCCGTTAGAGCAGGAAATTCATGTGTTGTTTGCTGCTATAGCCTCCCAGATCCAGAATGGGGTCTGGCACAAAGGAGTGCTCAATAGCATTGTTGTCTGAAAGGATGGAGGGAAGGAAGGGGAGAGAAACCCCAAGAAAGGGGAGGGGGAGGAGGAGGGAGGGAGGACACAAGACACGCTGAGACTGCCCAGAAGGGAATCTTCTGCCTCAGACCCAGAGGAGGCTTCCAGAAGAGGTGATGAAGGAGTGGGAGGGGCTTTCTAAACAAACTGGTTGAGTGCAGGGTGAAGGTGAAGGCGTGCTAGGTAAAGATTAGCATAAGCCAAGGCAAAGGGGGCTAAAATGGTAGGATCTGCACTCTGATGCATGAGTCAGGGGTGAGGGAGGCTAACGAAGGCGTGAGAAAACCCTGAGGATCTTCTTGGCCGTGGAAATGGGCATTCATTCGACTACTGTAAAGAGTGGAGAGTCAGTCTCTCTGGCTGCCATCATAATGCCATCTGGTTTCTGTGCCTTGCTTTGCTAATCAAGTTACAGTTGAGCCAATTGTGATTTCCTGCCTCCTTCCCCACTTGCCCCTCCAGTCACTCCATCCCCACTGACTGTGCCAAGGGCCAGCTGTCAGGGCAGCAGCTCTGTATGAAGCAATACTACGGCCTCTTCTCCTCTTACCGCCTCCCTGGCCACACCCAGGACACACTGGTGGCCCAGAAGAGCAGTGTCATGCCTGAGCCCGAGCATATCATTGTGGCCTGCTGCAACCAGGTAAGTGACCCCTTGCTGCTGCAGCCTCTTGGGCTTGGGGAGGACACATGTGTGCTCATCCATTCCTGCTTTTGCAACGGTGCTCAGCCCCCTCCCAGAGTCACACAGTGAGCTGGGCAGAGTGACCCCAAACTGGGACCTCCTGACTCCCCGTCAGTTCCATTTCTCTCCACTGGTTGGGTTTTGAGAACGAGGAGAGGCATCAGTTGAGGACACGCTCAGTGGGCTTCCGCGCGGGCCCTGGCCAGCCAGGTCAGGCAGAAAGAGCTGCCTCGACAGAGGGACTCAGGCCGTTAATGAGGTCCAGCGTGGCCTCAGGCCCTCCACACGGAGTCGCCCAGGCCATGGCCTTCCCAGAAATCATGCACAGACAGACAGCTTTACAGACTGTTGTGTTGGAAACCCCTTGCCTTTTTTTCTCCGCTCACCAGTGTGTTTGAGATCTATCCCTATGGCTGTATGAAGAGCTAGTCCATTCCGTCTCACTGCTGGGCAGACGTGCCCTGGGCGAGCACACGACATTTTACGTAGCCATCCCTGCTGGAGACACTCAGGCTCTCTACCGTTTTGCTACTGCAAACTGCTTATATGGACATTTCTGTATATGTCTTTTGGGGCACAAGGGTATATGTTTCCCTAAGCCTTAGGCTAAAATATGTATTTATAAGAGCAATGGCTGAGTCATAGGGTAAGCACATTTTTAGTTTTAATAGACACTGTCCTCCAAGTGGTTTTACCAATTTATACTCAGTTCCTCACAAACATAATGACTTTATATGAACTAAGAACCACAAAAGCACGTGTTCTCTTAGCTAAATTTAATCTGGACTCCTTTGAATTGGAGCAGCTTGGAGTCCAGCACAGTTGACAGAGTTGAGCTGGTCCCCAAATAGTGACAATTCAGAGCCACCACACACCTTGGGAGCCTTGAGCCTGAGCATCTCCGCCATTCTCAGATGCGAGGTTCAGTGAAGGCCTGCACCTTGGACCGGCGGCCATGAGTGACGTGTTTGACCTGTTTCCCCACAGTTCTTTGTCTTGGATGTTGTCATTAATTTCCGCCGTCTCAGTGAGGGGGATCTGTTCACTCAGTTGAGAAAAATAGTCAAAATGGCTTCCAGCGAGGACGAACGCTTGCCTCCGATCGGCCTGCTGACATCAGACGGGAGGAGCCAGTGGGCTGAGGCCAGGACAGTCCTCATGAAAGGTCAGCGGCGGCGCTCAGCTCATCTCCACGCCATCTCACCCTCATGCCCATTGGCTTTCCCTCCTCCAGGTTTGGGCACCATGCCTCATCCCCATTTGCCATCGCCCGGGGAGCTGAGGCCTCCCTCCAACTCAGGACCCGGTGGCAAATCTTGCTGCCGGCCAAGGTTTTTGGATGCTGAAGGCACCTTTGATACCCTCTTGTCTCCTCTGACAATACTCCAGCTTTCTGGGTGACGCTGGCTAGCCCTGGAATCCTGGGGTGTTGGGGAACACTGGGGACGGGAAGATTTCAAGCTGGAGGAAGGCTCACAGCAATTACACAGTTGTGTTTTACTCGTTGGCAGGGATGGTTCTCACATGAGGGGTCTGAGTCACTGGGAGAGCTGTCAGATGAGGATTTGGGGTGACGCTCACCTCTGGGAGGGTGGTTGGCTGCCTTCTTTATATGAATTTTCAGTCCTGAAACCTTTCATCGTTAAGCTGAAAGTTACCAAGCATCCCTATGAGAAATCCAGTTACAGTCTTAACATTTTTAAATCATCCTTCTGGAAACTACTTTTCAAATCCAAAGCCAGCTCTATTCCCAATGGATGGAGAGCCTCCCTTTCTTGCCTGTTAGAGACTCCTGGGTGAGCGGTGAGACCTCCGTGGCCTCCATCCGCCCCTCAGGCCTTCACCCGGCCAGGTGTCCATCTGGCCTCCCAGGGTCTGTAAGCTGAGGCCTGGGCTAGGCCTGGGAGTGTAAGAGACAGAGAACGAAGCCCCTCAGGCCCGCTAGATAGGAAGAGGGGGGAAGAGGGCGTGGGGAGCAGGTTCAAATACACGGCAACGGGACGTCTACCCATGTAAGACAACAGAGACAGCAGGTGCCAAATAAGTGCTTCGGGACTTCAGAGTGGGAAGGGAGCCCTCCTCCTTAGGAAGCTTTCAAAGGGCCTTGTTGGAAGAGGTGGAGATTGTACAAAGCCTATGACATGAGTGGGAGCAGCAGGAGGGGGGGAGCACACAGGCCGCCAGGCCGATTGTGGGCAAAGCCGACCGCCTGTGAGGAACATCTGCCCTGCCTTGCACCATGAGCAGAGCAGCCTGGCTGGCACGCACTGGGAGGGCGAGGAGGTAGTGGGGCCCGGCTCTCTGGCAACAGGCACTTGCATTTTCTGGTGCCTCTCCCTAGAAAGTTCTTCCCCAGGGCTGGCCGGCTCTTTGCACTATCCGGAGTTCAGCTCAGTTGTCACCGCCTCAGGACCTCCTTGAGCATCTCTCCCCATTATATCCTGTCACTGTGTCCTGTTTCCTCACGTTGATTGCATTTTTCACTCTCTGAAGTCAGCTTTTCATTGTCTGATTCATGCTCATGATGTGCCTCCCTCCCCCAGTCAGTAAGCCCGGGAGAGCGGGGCCCTGATCTGTTTGGTTTCACTTTCAACCTGTTGTGCTAAATACAGTAAGGCCCCAGTTATATTTGTTAAATAAAAGAATGAAGGGTTATTAAGGCTACTGGGCCCCACACTTATTTCCCACTTATGGATGAACTATTCTTTCATTCAAGTATTGGGCACCTGTGAATGCTTGGTTCTAAATCTGGGCTTGCACAGGCCACAGGGAAGTTTGAGAGCTGAGCCTGTCCTCACGGACCTAGCCACCAAGTTGGGGAATTAATAACATCATTTGAAAGTGAGTTAATTCCCTCAGTAGACTGTGGTGTAATCAAATCCCATCTTCTCCCCTCCAGGGACAGTGACAGGCATCAAAATAATTGCTTTGCTTCCAGTACGGTTTCCACTTTATTAGCAGGCCAGGCCAAGCCATCTCCCTGCAGGACTGCCAGGGATTGCCTTGAGGTCTCAGTGCTTGGGCTGCACTAATCGGAATTAATTTGTTAATGGCTCTTGATCTGGCTTTCTGAATGGAAGTGCTGTTTCTGTGGGAAGCGTGACAGAAAGGAGGGGGCGCATGCCTTCCATTTGGAAATCCGATTAATCCAGTTAGCACTGACTGTGGCATCCATGTGTCAGGAAACCAGTTCTTCCCAAAGCCCTCTTCTCTGGAGCAGCCCTTTTCCACAGAAGGCGAAAGGGGAAACCATTTAGGAAACAATTTCAGTATAAAAGTAAAAGGCTATGGTAGCGTGGGCTAGGGTTGAGAGGGGTGACGGAAAGACATGGGTGGCGTCTAGATATGTTTCAAGTAGAATAGGAAGTTAAAAGAAGTCAGAAATGTCCCTATGGCTTGGCTTTGAGCAACTGAATAGATGGTTGTTCTGTACACTGAGATGGGAGCCAGGTTGGGAAAGTGGCTATGAAATGGAGAAGTCCTTTCCAAGTATGTCAGATCTGAGATGCCTTGAGTCATCTAAGTGGAGACATCAAATTAGATCTATGTGTCTGGAACTCAAGAGAGAGGTCAGTACAGAGATATAAATTTGAGAGCCATCAGTACGTAAGTGATATTTTAAGTCACGGACCTGGATGAGATCATCTAGAAGCAGAAGAGCGGGGCCTCTGAGGTCAGGTAGAGAAAGATGTGAGGGCGTCGAGAAAGCAGCCCTGAAGTCAAGAGAAAACCAGATGAGTCACAATGACCCAAGATGGAGTGGAGAAGTGGCCAGCCACACCGAGTGCTGCTGAGAGCCCAGCGAAGAGTCACCGGCGACCTTCACAAAGGCCAGACCGGAGTAACGGGAAGAACAAATGCTTGTTGCTGATGGAAGTGGTCCAACAGCGGGAGGAAATTGTTGAGAAGGTCAATGAGCAGAATCAGTAAGTGTGGCTGACTCTTTTCAGACATTTTGGTATTAAAAAGAACAGAAAATGGGGGAGTTGCTGGAAGACAGACGATGGGGATCAAGAGAAGTGCTTAGTGGAAAACTTAAGGGCATGGTTGTCTGCAGACAAATACATGGAAATAAACCCATAAGGGAATTGTTAATGAGGAGAGAGGAGATAAATGGAGAGGTAAAATTCTTGCAAAGACAGAAGGAGATGGAACCCAGAGAATAAGAGGCCTTCAGTTGGTGCCAGGAAAATGGAAACCTGGACCCGAGGTCCATAGACTGTGCTGTGGTGGTGGAGCCATGGCCGTGAGCTGAGATGCAGAGGATGGGATCCTGCAGACCAAAGAGAACGCATGTGATAGTCTCTTGGAAGGTGGGGAAGAGAGCTTACTCATGAACTCGATAAGATATACGGACTGCGTTGAGCTCATATTTGAGGACTTGGGGGTCATACATTTAGGAAAAGCTAATTAGCATTGTTTTGCAATTTCCCCCCACAATGTTCAGCTCCTCAGGTTCAGGTAAGGAGGAGGTAGGTCACCAGGTTCGGCCAAGGTTAGTGAATTTGACTGAGGGAAAGGCGGGAAGGTGTGGCAAGGGAGCGGTTATAATGTTGGAATCTAAACTGAGTCTGCTAGGGCTGCCATAAAAAAGTACCACACATACTGAGTGACTTACACACAGACATTTATTTTCTCACAGATCTGGAGGCTACAGGGCCGAGATCAAGGTGTCAGCAGGGTTAGTTTCTTCTGAGGTCCCTCCTTTTGGCTTGAGGGTGGCTGTCTTCTCCCTGTGTCTTCACATGGTCTTTCCACTGTGTCCTAATCTCCTCTTCTTATAAGGACACCAGTCAAGTTGGATATGGTCCCATCCTAATGACCTCATTTTACCTTAATTACTTCAGTGAAGACTCCTCCACCTCCAAGTACAGCCCCATTCTGAGTTACTGGGGGTTAGGCCTTCAACTTAGGAATTTGGGGAGAACACAATTCAGCCCATGACAAGAGGGAAGTGAAAGACAGAGGTGGGTAATGGATAGAGGAAACACGTAGTGGGGATGTCAGTGACATGAGCCATGTGGCAGTGGGGATAACAGAGTGTGTGAACCAAAAGGTCACGAGTATGGTCAGAAGATTGGATGCTTGAAACTGAGATTTCAGGGGGTGTCAGTTCCTGGTAGTGATGAGTTCCCAGGTTGATTGCGGGAGTGGGTGCTGAGGTTAGACTGCCAATGTTGGGAGTCAAGGGTCTAAGAGAGGAGGATTTGGGCGGGGTTATCCACACAGGCATTGAAGCCACCAGGACAATGTTGGGAGTCGTGATGGGGAGGAGGAAGGTGAGCCGGGGGCCCAGACCTGCATGGTGGTGAGTTGTGAGAAGGTTGGTGGGACACAGCAGTAAGGAGGGTGGCGGTGATGGGAAGATAAAAGTCTAGCAGCTGCAGCTCCCTAGGGAAAGGGGGAGAGGAGTCACTTAGGAGTGGGAACCGGGAGAAGAAAGCCTCCTACCTGACCTGGCCCGGTACTTGGGCGTCAAGGAAGAGAGTCTGAAAGGGCCCGGGGACATGTAACCTTTGGGGATGCCACCCTTCAGTTGAGGCAGAAGGTGAACAGAGAATGCTTTCAGAAGAGGTTAACGATGCAGGGGGACCAACCACCACTAGTCAGGCATCATGAAGGGTTCAGGAAGGAGGAAAGGAGAGGGGGTGAGGCCTGAGCCCTTGCAGGGTACCCTGGAGCACTGGAGCATGGGAGTGCCAACAACAGCCCCGGGGACAGTGGTCATCATTGCAAACAATACTCCCACATCCTTAACTCCTGGGAAGCTACTCTCTCCTCATTCCAGGAATGCCTGCCTGGCTGTGGTTATGGGGAGGGGGACATCTTTCCAGCCCATAGCAGTATCACAACTAACACCATGGTGTGGGTGTTTTTCAGGGCATCTCTGCTGAAGGCCCAAGATCTCCACCTCCCTTCCTGGGACTGGGCAGAGACCAGTGCCCGTGGCCATGGGCCCAGGCAGCTATTGTTCTGCAGGAGGTCCCACCAAGCTGAGATCAAGTGAAACCTGCCCCTAAACTCTCATAGGGTCAACTGAGGCCCAGCGGGGCAATTGATGTCATTAACCCTCTCTTCTCAAGAAAAAAGGTGGCCCACCCCACCCCCTGCCAGGCTGGCTCCCTCTGTGAGACCCCAGGCTCCTAGCCCAGCCTCCCTGCTACACCATTGAAAGGGCAGAGCTCACAGAGGTCTAGTGATACCACCATGGCACAGCCCACAATCAGTGGGGCCAGATGCCTGCTACAAAGCCCATGCCCTCCCTCTGGGCCAGTATTCCCACGCCTCTGCAGCCCCTCCCACAGCGCTTCTCACAGAGCTCGCTAGGAGTGCAGTACACAACCCTGTGTGCGTTGTCCCTGCCATTGGTAGCCTGGTCACCCACAGCCAATGCTGGGAGCTGTTGTGGGGGGTCAGGGCTACAAGCCCCACCAGGACCATCACTTCAGTCTTTTTTAGGGAGACAGGGCTAAAGACAATTGTTAGAACACGAGTGGACAGGATAAAACCAAAGGAGTATCTTCAAAATGAGTTCTGAGGGCATTTGGGGGCCTTACCTCTCTGCCCATTGTAGCCCAGGAGGGCTTCCTCTGCCAACTGAGTCTTGAAACTCATGCCAACTGACATTCATGTTACTGGGGTCGGCCAGTGACATCAGGGTTCTCTAGTGAGCTCCTTAAAAAAAAAAAAAAAAAAAAAAAAAAAAGACCATAGAACAGATCCTTCAGTCCCAGTGGTTTTCCAGTGGGACAAGGTGAGGCCCAGGAATCTGCGTTTTAAGCACCATCATGTGCAGCCTGGGTTGGGACCCCCTTGCTCAAATGTGAGCTGCTTCTGTGCGTGGACATTCCCCTTGATGTTGGGCCCTGTCCTGGGCACTTTCTGTCCCTTGTTGCTTTAGGTCCTCACTATAGCCCATGAGGGGTATTTCATCCCCATGGAACGGAAGAGGCTGTGTCTCCCACAGGTTGAGGGAACTCCACCCTTAGAGGTGTCAGCTGAGGAGCTAGGATTGACCCACAGGTATCTGTGTCCCAAGTGTGAGATCTGCAGGGCCTGGCAGGCAGGCATAAGATTTAGGGCCTCAGGAGGAATGTTCATATCCTCTCAGGACCTTCTTCCCCAGCAAGCTGTGGCTTTCTGAACCCAGGAGGAGCCAACACTGTTATCCTGGTTTGGAAATTTAATTAGACACTCGGCCCTGAGTCTGGAAGACTACAGCACTTGTCAATTTATATGAAAAGGATAGCCAGCTCGGAGAGCCCCCGGCCCCCACCTGCTGGCTTTCCTGGGTGCTGCTGTGGAGGTCCTGCCAACAGACTCGAGGCAGATGCCTCCGTTTACACAGACCCGTAAATATTTATCCCCAGCAGCCAATCAGAGCTGAGGCCCTGCTTTCCAGGAGGGAGCTGACAGGAGGTGGCTGCCTCTGCAGAAGGCCTCTGTCACAGTTTACAAGAACCACTCGGGATGGGGCATTTACTATTTAAATATTGTCATCCAGAGATAAGCGAGTCTGCTGATTTTAAAACCAATTACACATTAACAGCTTCTCTGATTTAATTGCCCCAGAAATACCTCCTGGGCTCTTGAGGCCGAATGCTGCTTTCTTTCTTGGGGGGAGGTGAGGCTTGAGCCAATGCCTCCTTCCCACAGTGGATGCATGAAGACTTTCATGGACCAGAGCATCCAGCCAGGAAGAGGCCCGTGGTCTAGGGCAAGACGGCTGGCCTTAACCTGACGTCCCCGTTGTCCCCTGGAACCTGGCTCCTTAGATTAGGATATGAAGATGGCAGCCCCTCCCTGTGGACAGGACCAAGGACAGCTCAGCTGCAAAGCAGTGGTCTGGTGCCTGGCACACAGAGGGCGTTTGCTAAATGATAAGTTTTATTAGATTTGGGGAAGCAGCCTCTCTGGAAAAATCTGGTAAACTGAAACTAGGCATCTGTTGAATGGGCACTGTCCATGCAGTCAGTGACAGTGGCCCGTGGCCCTAGGCTGAATGGCCTGACCTTTGGTGGAACCCTAACCTTTATTAACTCTGGGGTGCTCTTCTGCTTCCCTCAGGTCCCCCACATACCACATGCCCTGTGTGCATGGGCTACAGACACTTCTCTTCTTTCATTTTGCCCTGGTTGCCGTCTTCCTGGCCCTCACTTTCCATGAAATTCTGGGCGGCACAGGGGTATTTGGGGTAGAAGGCAGCTGGGAGACGTTTTGGGTTTTGGTATCTCCTACCTTTCTTTACTAGCCACCTCTCCCCTGATTCCAGAAGTAGGGTAGCTCCTCACACCTGCTTTTGTGGGAAGTGTGGTTAGAACACAGAGGAAGGAGGATTCTTGGCTCATGAGTTCTTTTTTTAAAAATTAAATTACTGTAAACATATTTGGAGATAATTGCAGATGCATGTGCACTTGTAAGAAATAATCTTGACTGTACCCTTTCCCCACCCAGTGCTAACATTTTGCCAAACTCTAGTACAACATCAGGACCAGATGTCCACACTGAGGCAGTTAAGATATAGGGCAGTCTTTTCTATTCCCACAAAGACCCCAAGTGTGACCCTTTATAGCCACACCCACTTCCTCCCGCCCCCTCCCCTCCTTAGCTCCGGGCAACCGCTAACCTGTACGATTTCAAGAACGTTCCATAGATGGAATTAAACCGTCTAACCTTCCGAGACCGGCTTTTTCTTCACCCAGCATCGTTCTCGGGAGGCGCATCAGGTTGTGTGTGCAGCGCTTCGCTCCTGTCCTGCGGCCCAGGTACAAATGCAGCACAGAGGCAATGCGACCATTCGCATGCTGAAGGAGGTCTCGTTCTTCCTTCATTTTGACTGTTACAGATAAAGCTGCTATGAACGTATATGTATAGGTTTTTGTGTAATCATAAGTATTTATTTCGGGAAAAATGCCCAGGAATAAAATCGCTAGGTCATGTGATACCTGCATGTTAATTTTTTGACGAAACTGCTGACATATTTCCAGAGGGACTGCACGATTTCACATGCCCCTCAGCGGCCGACGAGCCGGTCACTTTTTCCGTGTCATCAGCATTTGGTTTGTTGCTGTTTTTTATTTCAGCCGTTCTGTTAGGTCTGTATCGATATCTTATTGTAGCTTTAATTTACGTTTCTCCTAATGATTGACGGCGCTGAATGTCTTCACGTGCTGATTTCCACCTGTATATCCTTTTTGGTGAAATATCATTTCACGTCTTTTGTTCATTAACTAATTGGGTTGTTTGGGTTCTTGTCTATTTGTTTGTTTGACTGTGAGTTCTAAGAGTTGTTTATATATTCCTTACTAACCCTTTATTGGATATGTGGTTTTATATTTTCTCCTAATCTGTAGCTTATCTCCTCATCTTCCTAATAGAATGTTTCACTGAGCAAATGTTTTAATTTTGATGAAGTTCAACTTATCAAATTTCCTTTTTATGGTTCTCCTTTTGGTGTCAAGTTTAGGGATTCTTTGCCTAGCCTTAGATCCCAGCGCTTTTCTTTTTTATTTTTCCTAAAAGTTTAAAATATTACATTGTACATTTAAATTGATGATCCATTTTGAATTAGTTTTCTACAAATTGTGAGACTTATGTCCAGGCTTTTTATTTGTGTATTTATTTTTTGCCTATGGGTGTATGATTGCTCTAGCAACATTTGTTGGAAAGGCCCTCCTTTCTTCAATGAATTACCTTTACACCTTTACACAAATCAGTTGGGGATATTTATGTGGGTTTATTTGAGGTTTTTCTATTTTCTTTCATTGGTCCATGTATTGAGCTCTCTGCCAGTACCACATATTCTTGGTTATGTAGCTGTATAACATCTTGAAATTGGATATACTGATTTCTCCAGCTTTGTTCTTTTTCGTAATTGTTTTAGCTATTCTAGCTCCTTTACCTTTCTACATAGACTTTAGAATAATCTTGTCTATATATATATAAAAAGTCTTGCTGGGATTTTGATGGGAGTTCTGTTGAACCTGTATATAAATTTGGGAGGACTGACATCTCTGTTGAGTCTTCTGATATCTGAACACAGTGTATCTCTCCCTTTACTTAGACCTTCTTTGATTTATTTCATTAGTATTTTGTAGTTTCAGCATACAACTCCTATACAATCTTGCTAGATTTACACCAAAATGTTTCATTTGTTTTGATTGTAAAAGGCATTGTATTTTTAATTTTGGTGTTCACGTGTTTGTCACATACAATTGATTTCCATATGTTTATCTTGTATCCTGCAAACTTGTTGAACTCATTTATTAGTTGTAGGAGAGTTGAGTTTTTTTGGTAGATTCCCTAGAATTTTCTACATAAACAATCATGTCATGTGAACATAGGGGTAGGAGTTTTTCCCCTTTCTGATTTGTATTCCTCCTATTCCCTTTTCTTGCCTTATTGCATTGGCCAGAACTTCTGGCACTATGTTGAACAGCATTGGCAAATGTTGGTGGTATCCTTTCTTGTTCCTGATCTCAGGGGGCAAGCACGCAGTCTTTCACCTTTAAGTATGATGTCAGCTAAAGGCTTTTCTATAGATGCTCTTTATGAAGTTGAGAAAGTTCCCATCTATTCCTAGTTGTCTGCGATTTCATCATGAGTAGATATTGAAATCTGTCAAATACTTTCACTGCCTCAGTTGATATAATCAAAGATTTTTTTGCAGTCTGTTAATATGATGGATTACATTGATGGGTTCTCTAATATTGAATTAGCCTTGGGTCCCTGGAACAAGGCCCACTTAGTCATGGAGTATAACTCTTTTTATATGTTGCTTAATTCTATTTGCTTATATATTGCTTAGTATTTTTGCATCTATATTCATGAGGATTACTGGTCCATAGTGGTGTGTGTGTGTGTGTGTGTGTGTGTACTTTGTCTTGTTTTAGTGTCAGGGTGACACTGGGTTCATAAACTGAATCAGGAAGTGTTTCCTCCTCTTATAATATCTGAAAGAAATTGTGTATACTGGTGTTAATTCTTCCTTAAATGTTTGGTAGAATTCTCCGGTGCAACCATCTGGGCCTGAAAATTTCTTTTTTGGAAGTTTTAAACTTACAAATCCAATTTCCTTAATAGTTATAGAATTGTCCAAATTTTATATTTTATATTTGGTGTATTATAGTAGTTTATACTCTTCAAAGGACTGGTCCATTTCAGTTAAGTTGTCAAATTTATGCCGGTAGAGTTGTTCAGCATGTTTCCTGAGTATCTTTCAATGTACGCAGGGTCTATAACGATAGCTCTTTTATCCTGATTTGTCTTTTCTCTCATTTGTTTTTGTTGTGAGACTTGCTAGAAGTTTGATTGATCTTTTAAAGGAACCAGCTTTCTTCTCACTGATTTTCTATTTTTTGTTCATTTTGTTTCCAGTGTCATCGATTTCCTTCCTCCTGCCCACTTTGTGTTTATTTTGTCGTCTTTTCCTGGGTTCTTGAGGCCAGAGCTCATATTATTCATACGAGACTCTCCCTCTTGTCTGATGTCAACATTTGTGTGCCCCTCTTTCTCTCAACAATGTGTCAGCTGTGCCTCACTAATTTCAACAGGGTGCGTTTTTATTTTCATTCATTTCCATTTTTAGAAAACTTTCTTTAAGACTTCCCCTTTGACCCACGGGTTATTTGGAAGAGTGTTGTTGAGTTTTCAAATATTTGGAACTTTTTCTACTATTTATTTTTACTTTGATTCCAGCAGCCAGAGAACACATTTGGTAGGATCTCAGTTCCTTTCCATTTGTTAAGGGTGTTTTATGGCTTAGGATATGGTCTACCCTGGCATATATATTCCGTGGGAACTTGAAAAGAATGTGTGTTCTGCTGTTGTTGTGTGGAGTGTTCTATAAATGCCAATTAGATGTTGGTGATCGATTGTGTTGTGGAGTTTTTCCATATCCTTGCTGACTTTCTGTCTAGTTTTCCATCAATTATCGAGAGAGAGTTCTGAGGTCTCCAAATGCAATTGTGGATTTGTCTATTTCTCCCTTCAGTCCTGTCAGTTTTTGCTTCACATGTTTGCGGTGTGTTTGATGTATACACATTTAGAAGTGTTACATCTTCTTGGTATTTTTTTACATGTAATACCTGTGGTAATTTTCTTTGCTCTGAAGTTTACTTAATTTAATATTAATATAACCACTCTTGCTTTCTTTTGATTAATGTTTGCTTGATACATCTTTTTTCCTTTCTTTTACTTTCAACCAACCTATATCATTATTTTTTATGTGAGTTTCTTGTAGATAGCATATACCTGGGGCATGCTTTTAATCTACTTTGTCAATTTCTGTCAATGTAATTATTGACATGCTGGGGTTTAATGCTGGCATTTTATTATTTTGTTTTCTCTTTCAGTTCTTGCTTTCTTTTCCCTGCCTTCCTGTGGGTTGCCTGAACATTTTTTAGAACTCAATTTACATTTATCTGCAGTGTTTTCAGTGTATCTGTGTGTATAGCTTTTTTCAGTGGTTTCTACAGGTTTTAGTTTACATATAATTTTTCATAGTCTACTGGTGTTAAAATGTTGTTACTTCTAGTGAAGTGTAGAAAGTTTACCATGCTTTGCCTCCCTTTACTGTCCTCCATTTATATTGCAATTGTCTTAAATATTTCCTCTAATATAAATTTAAAACCACATTTGGCAGTGTTATATTTTTTGCTTCAACAGTGAAATATAATTTAAAAAACTCAAAAAAAGAATGAAAATTTGTTTACTAAGATTGCTGGTGAGAAATTCTCTTAGCATTTTTATGTCCCTTTATTCCTGGAGGGTACTGTGCTGGATGTAGAATTCTGGGGTGATGCTTCTTTCCTTTCAGCACTTGAGAATGGTCCCACCACTTCCCACCAGCCTTCATGGTTTCTGATGAGAAATATGCTATAATTTGAATTGTTTTTGTTTTTCTCTACAAGTAAAGTGTCAGTTCTCTTTCTGCTCTCAAGACTTTTTTTCTTTGTCTTTAGTTTTCAGAAGTTTGACTTTAATATGCCTTGGTGTAGATTTCTTTGTTTTTGTTTTTGTTTTTTGTTTTTTAATATGTCTTTATTGATTTCAGAGACAGGAAGGGAGAGGGATAGAGAGATAGAAACATCAATGATGAGAGACAGTCATTGATTGGCTGTCCCCCACTGGGGATCGAGCCCATAACCCAGGCATGTGCCCTGACCGGGAACTGAACAGTGATCTCCTGGATCTTAGGTCGATGCTCAACCGCTGAGCCATGCTGGCCAGGTGGTGTGGATTTCTTTGAATTTATTCTTTTGATATTAGTGAGCTTCTTGAATCTTTAGATTTATACCTTTTGCCCAGTCTGGGAAGTTTCCAGCCATTATTTCTATTAGCACTTTCCTGTCCTGTTAGATCTTTTGTCCCACAGATCCCTTAGGCTCTGTTGTTTTTTAATAGTATATTTTGTGTTCAGGTTGGCTAATTTCTATTGCTTTCTCTCCAAGTTCACATATTCTTTTCTCTGCCCCCTACATTCTGCTGGTGAGCCCATCCACTGACCTGTTCATATTGGCTATTATATTTCTTAATTCTAAAATTATCATTTATTATCTTTACTTTTTATCTTTCAAAAAAATTTTATTGAATTTATTGGGGTGATATTGGTTAATAAAATCATATAGGTTTCAGGTGTACAATTCTGTACCACATCATCTGTATATTGTATCGTGTGCTCACCACCCCAAGTCAAGTCTCCTCCATCACCATTTATCCCCCTTGGCCCTATTCTACCTGCTCCGCGGTTATTGCACTGGAGCCTTTGCTCCTCAAACATAAGCTTGGAGCTGGGAATTCACTTCTGATTGTATGATGCTGTACAGGGGTTGGGATGTAGAGTGGGGTCGTGTCTCAGTGTTTTCTACCCATTTTGATGTGGGTATTCTCTCATTTACCCGTTAAGCAGGAGTCACTCAGCTAGATTCTGGACTTCTTTCGGAAGGAATGGCTTTGCTGTTTCTGTAGATTCAACGTGTCTGTTGCAGGAGGTGAATTCCGGAGCCTCCTCTCTTGCCATCTTGGACTGGACTCTGTAACTACAGTATTTTAAATGCTCAGGAAAGAAGACTCAGTATTTTTGGGACCTCCCAGGTATACTGGGCATTCTCTATCCTTTCTCATGTTCTAGGAGATGTGTACAATTTTTTTTATATGTCCATTTTATTTCAGCCCTTCAATTGAAAGGTGTGGTGTTTTTTTTTCAGTTGAGAATTTTGATTTTCACAATTTAGCAGTCAAGTTTTGATTGTTGAGAATTCTTTCTTGTTCTTTGATGACTCCTTGTAACTGGAGTCAGTTTTACTTTAAACAGTTTTCTTCTCTCTCTCTCTGTCTCTCTCTCCCCCCACACATACAAACACACTCACTGGAATCAAAGGAAGGTTTTGTGACATTATTTGCTGTGATTTTGTTTTTTCCGCATTCGGTTTTGATTGACTTAGTTGTTACCATTATGCCCTTGGTCTTCTTAAAACATCTCTGCTTTTTTATTTTCTATTTATTTTCCATAAGTGAAGAGCTACATGTTTCATGTAGGTTGCTAACTTTATTTTTACCTTTCAGATAACTTCTCAGTTTTCATGGCCTATTCTTCTTCCGGGCTCCTGTGTGGCGTTCCCTCAGATTCAGTACCTGTGCTTTCACCTCCTCAGTCTTTTTCCGGGGGAGCCATCTGATTCACTGCAGGTGTCAGTTACCACAAAATGCCAGTGTCTCTCCAATCCTCTCTTTCATCTTGATCTCCCCTCCTGAGCTTCAGACCCACACATCAGCTGACTCCTGGAGATCTCTGCATGTTCCACAGACACTTCAGGCACAAAATGTCCAAGACCTCTCTTACTCTCTTTTTAAAATTTATTTTTATTTTTTATTGAAATTATTGGGGTGACATTAGTTAACAAAATTATATATGTTTCAGGTGTACAATTCTATAACACATCATCTGTATATTGTATTGTGTGTTCACCACCCCATGTCCAGTCTCCTTCCATCACCATTTATTTCCCTTTACCCTCTTATACCTCCCACACTCTCCCTTTCCCCCGGGAAATCACCATGCTGTTGTTTGTGTCTATGAGTTTTTTTCTTAATCCCTTCACCTTTTTCATCACCCAGTCCCTCAAACTCTCTCTCCTCTGACGGCTTTCAGTCTGTTCTCTGTATCCATGAGTCTGTTTCTCTGTATCTATGAGTCAGTTGTTACTTCACATTTTTCATTTCTGATTTTATGTATTTGGATTCTCTCTCTCTCCATGAGTCTGGTTATAGTTTTATCAATCTTGTCTTTACAAAGAACCAGATCTTGGTTTCATTGATCTTTTGCATTGTTTTCTTAGACACTATTTTGTTTAGTTCTGCTCTGATCTTCATTATTTCCTTTCTTCTACTCACTTTGGGGTTTGTTTGTTGTTCTTTTTCTAGCTCCTTTAAGTGTAAAGTTAGATTGTTTATTTGAGATTTTTTTTGCTTCTTCAGGTAGGCCTATAATGCTATGAATTTCCCTCTTAGGACTGCTTTCTCTGTGTCTCATAGATTTTGGGTTGTTGTGTTCTCATTTTCATTTGTTTCAAGGTATCTTTTGATGTCTCCCTTGATCTCATTATTAGCCCATTCATTGTTTAGTAACATGCTATTTAGCCTCCATGTGTTTGTGTGCTTTTCAGTTTTTTTCTTGTGATTGATTTTTAGTTTCATACCATTATGGTCAGAGAAGATGCTTAATAAGATTTCAATCTTCTTAAAATTTATTGAGACTTGTTTTGTGACCTAATATGTGTTTTGTTCCAGAAAATGTTTCATGTTCACTTGAAAATAATGTATATTCTCCTGCTTTGGGGTGAAATGCTCTGAAGATATCAATGAAAGCCATCTAATCTAGTGTGTCATTAAAGGTAGCTATTTCTTTATTGAATTTCTGTCTGTAGATCTATCCATTGATGCTAATGAGGTGTGAAAATCTCCTACTATGCCTCTATTACTGTCAACCCCTCCCTTTATATCCATCAAGATTTGATTTATATATTTAGGTGCTCCTGTGTTGGATGCGTAAATGTTTACAAGGTTTATGTCCTCTTACTGGATTGATACCTTTGTCATTATGTAGAGTCCTTCTTTGTCTATTATTATAGCCTTTGTTTTAGAGTCTATTTTGTCATATATAAGTATTGCTACCCCAACTTTTTTTCATTTTTATTTGCATGAAATATTTTTTTCCTTCCCTTTACTTTGTGTGTATCTTTTATTCTGAGGTGGGTCTCTTGTAAACAGCATACATGGATCTTGTTTTTTTATCTATTCAGCTACCCTATCTGTTTTGATTGGAGCACTTAAGCCATTTACATTTAAATTGATTATTGATAGGAACATAATTCTTGCCATTTTATTCTTTATAACTATGCTCATCCTCCCCTTCCTCCTCCTCCTTGTCTTCTTCTTCTTCATTGTCTTCAGCTTCAAGAAGACCCTTTAACATTTCTTCTAATAGTGGTTTGGTGGTAGTTAATTCATTTAGCTTTTTCTTTTCTGGGAAGCTCTTTATTTCTCCTTCAATATTAAATTAAAGCCTTGCTGGGTAAAGTAGTTTTGGTTGTGGGTCCTTGCTTTCATCACTTTAAATATTTTTTGCCAGTCCCTTCTGGCCTGAAATGTTTCTGTTGAGACATCAGCTGACAGTCTTATGGGAACTCCCTTGTAGGGAACTTAGTCTCTTTTTCTTGTTGCTTTTAAGATTTTCTCTTTGTCTTTAACCTTTGTCATTTTCATTATGATGTGTCTTGCTGTGGGCCGTTTTGGGTTAATCTTGTTTGGGATTCTCTGTGCTTCCTGGACTTGTATGTCTTTTTGTTTCAACAGGTTAGGGAAGTTTTTAGTCATTAGTTCTTCACATAGGTTCTCAATTCCTTGCTCTCTCTCTTCGCCTCCTGGTACCCCTATAATGTGGATGTTGTTGTGCTTCATGTTGTCCTAAAGGTCCCTTAAACTATCCTCATTTTATAAAATTCTTTTTCTTTTTGCAGCTCTGATTGGGTGTTTTTTCCTACCATGTCTACCAAACAGCTGATTCAACCCCTGTTTCATTTAACCTACTGTTTATTTCTTTTAGTGTATTCTTCATTTTGTCTATTTTATTCTTCATTTCTGACTGGTTCTTTTTTTATGGTTTCTGTGTTCTTTTACATGCTTTTGAAGTTCTCACTAAGTTTCTTGAGCATCCCTATAACCATTTTTAAAAAAACTCTATATCTGGTAAATTGTTTGCCTCCATTTCATTTATCTCCTTTTCTGGAGATTTTTTCTGTTCTTTTGGGGTATGTTTTTTGTCTCCCTATTTTGGCTGCCTCTGTGTTTGATTCTATGTATTAGGTAGATCTGCTCTGTCTCCTAGTCTTGGTAGGGTAGCCTTATGTAGTAGGTGTCCTATGGGACCCAGTTGAGTTAAGTGATCTAGGAATGTCCCTTCTGTTGGTTTTGTGAGCCCTCCTGTTGTAATTGGGTCTTGATTTCCATTCACACGTGTAGTCAACCCTCAGGCTGGCTGACTCTGAAGATCGACCCTGACTACAGTGTATAAGCTCTTGTGCAGGTACTGAGCACATGAAGCAGAATTCACCTCAGCAGGGTCTGGTTCCTGCCGAGATCTTCCTTTGGATATTCTGCTTGTGAAGCTAATTGGATCCTGTTCTGATGTTGTCTGAAGCTGGCAACTGAGTGTGATGGTTTGGGGGTTTCTTGGGAGGGACTCTGGTGCATGTCATTGTCAGATGCGGCCTATGACTGGCCCTGGGCAAACTGTTAGGAACTACAAGGCCATCCACAGTTTTTTACTACCTCTCCTGGGCCTAGCTATGTGTGGAAAAGATCAAGTTGCACACCAAGGCTGCCTTCCACCAGTACTGAGCCCAGGGGCAGGTAAGCAAAAGGCCCAAGGCACCCCAAGATCTGCCTTTGCCTGCCTCATCTTGCCAGCTGCCTGTTAGGTTCAGTCACTTAAAGAGCCCCTGGCTGTACTAGATTTGTATAAGGTGGGTTCTTAGTGAGTCACCAGGTAGTGGCAAGTAGTGTTCACCAATTGATACAGGTTCAAACTTGATGCCAGTGCTGGGGTCTGAGGCCATTCAGCAAAAGTCCCAAGGTATAACAAGTCTAACTGTCACCCACCAAGTGCCCAAGTGTGGTGGGTCAGGGTCTCATGGAGTCATCAGGGTAAGGCTAGCAGAGTTTATCAGGCCAAACAGACCAAGATTTACCTGCGTAAAGGGAGAGCTTTGTACCAGATGGGTATGTGAGGGGAAAATGGTCCCTGTCCTAGAGCCACACAACTCAGTCTGTCCAAGATTCTGATGGGACCTCCTGGAAAATTTGAGCTCAGTAGGAAAGGGCCATCAGGAATCAGGAGGGTAGGGCTAGTGGATATCCTGTGAGGAGGAGGCACCAGTCAGACTGTGACATGGGCATGGCCCCTGCCTCACATCCACACAACTCAGTCTGTCTCAGAGTCTGCCTCAACTTTCTTTAGGGTCAGAACTTGGCAGGGGAGGGTCACCAAGAGTTGGGAAGGTGGGTCTTCCAGTAGCCCAGAGGATGGTTCTATTGGATCTTCTGTGAGGGAGCTGCACCAGTCAGGCTAATACGAAGGTGGGGGGAATGGCTCCTGCCCCAGAGCCACACAACTCAGTTACTGACGACCCCTAAGTCTGCTGAGACCTCTACATCAGGCAGCTGACTCCTCCTCAGGGTGTGAGCTTGGCTGTGTCGGGCAACAAGGAGTCCAGAGGGTAGGAATATTGCCTTCCTTCATGCTGATGCCATAAGGAGGGGAATGCTCCACCCAAGAAAGATGGCATCTGCTATGTGGGAGAGGGACTCAGCACAGGGATTCTGGCAGGTGTCCTTTCAGCTCTGTCCCCAGAGCCACCAACCCCAGTCTCTGCTCACGTGACTGTAGTTCACTGTGTGTTGGACCTTTGAGAGGGTGGGTGCCTGCGTCTCTAACAGACTCTCTCTCCCTGGCAGACAGACTCCCCAATGGTTTTCACAGTCAAATGTTGTATGGGAGCCTCTCGTGGCTCTAGTACTCTAGACTAGGGAGCCTGATGTGGGGTTGAGACCCCATGCTCCTTAAGGGGAAGTTTTGCAGCTGAGATATCCCTCTCAAATCTCAGCTGCCACCAGTGGGAGCAGGGCCAGCCTTGTTTGGGTCTCCACCTTTCTTATCAGTCTCTATGTGGCTTCTTCTGTATACCCTTGGTTATAAGACTTCTGTTCAGCTAGTCTTCAGTTGGTTGTTCAGGTTGAGTGCTCTATATTTTGGTTGTAATTCCAGTTTAGTCCTGGGAGTAGGTGAGTGTAACTTCAATCTACTCCACCACCACCTTGGATCTCCTTCGTATTTTTTATTCTTTGCTGTTGTTTTGTTGTTGTTGTTGTTTTCATTAGTCTCAAATGTGCCCACAATTGTTTTTGTCAAATAATTCTAACATTCCTTTCATCTCAGTGTTGGCATCTACTGAGTGTCTTTTTTAATTCAATTTGAGATTTCCCTTGTTCTTGGTATGACAAGTGATTTTTTATTGAAACCTGGATATATTATGTTCTGAGACTGTGGACCACATTTAAACCTTTTGTTTTAGTTGGCATCTTCTGACACTGCTCCAGCCAGGGCAGTGGTGGGTGGGTGCTTCCTTGTTACAGGAAGGGGGTGTGGAAGCTCAGGTTCTTCATGTAGTCTATATTCACTCCCCAGGGGAGGGTACTCTTTGCTACTGGTGGGAGGTTAGGAATTTGATCTCCCCACATGGTCTCTACTGATGCCAAGTGGGGGGTAACTGTGGTAATGAAAGTCCCAACTTCCATCTGAGACCATGCCTTCTCTGAAACCACCCAAGATGAGATGCCTCATTACAGACCAGTGATGCTAGAAGTCTAGGCTCTCCACTTTCTCTTTGCTGGCATGGGGGTGGGGAGAGGTGTAGGTTGTTATCTAAAAGTTTTCTGTCTTGCTAGTCTGTCCCTTACCTAGTTCTTTAGCTAAAGAGAGCAGGTTTTTTATCGGGGAGGTTTTTGGGGTGTTTTTTGTTTGTTTGTTTTTTGTACACACTTTGTGCTTTTATGTTGCTGGCTACTTCAGCTCCAAACCTGAAGTTTTCTAAAACAGAAAACCTAAAGACTCAGTGGCTTAAATAACAGAAATTTATTTCTCATAGTTTTGGAGGCTAGAAGTCCAAGATCAAGGTGTTGGCAGGGTTGGTTTCTCCTGTGGCCACTCTCTCTGGCTTGCAGATGACTACCATCTCACAGCATGTTCCGATGGCCTTTACTCTTTGCACATACATCCCTGGTGTCTTTTCCTCTTTTTAGAAGGACAGCAGGCATATTGGTTTAGGGCCCCACCATTATGTCCTCATTTAACCTTAATGAACTCTTTAATAGCCTTGTCTCTAAATACAGTTACATTGGGGGTAGGGCTTCAACACATAAATTTGGGGATGAAGGGAGGGGACATAATTCAGTCCATAACAGCCAGGAAACCCACTACCGTGTTTTCCTTGAGTCCTAAGGTTCTTAGTCGCTCTGCCTTCCTCTTTCCATCTTTCAGAGTCTTCTATGTTTGTTTTAAGTGTAGTGGGAGGAATAGGGAAAAGTCCACTTGATTTTCCTAGAAGCAGAAGTTCCTCCTTCTTGAGCTTTTTAAAAAGACATTTGTAACTCAAGTCAAAGGAGTTCTGATTTGCAAAAACCAGGTTTAATTGGGCAAGAGATACATTTCTTAGAATTCTCATAACCTCTGGGGATGGGGAGCATAAAGATCCCCCCATAAGCCATAGAGTAGAGAAGTATGTGGGATGTGTAATGGCAGATTTCCCTCCCAAGGGAGATAAGATCCCTTCATCTGGGGAGGAAAGATGCTCAGATGGGGCTGACAATGGTTTAGAAGCTAAGCCTCTGAGAAGGTGCCAGGTGCCTCCATCTCCCTAGAACATATGACTCTGACTCGGGCCAACTTCCCAGGGCATAGATCAGAGCAAACAAGTGTGTCAGAGAGGGCTGTGTATGTGTGTGTGTGTACAGCACCGGAGAGAAATGCAGACGTCCAAAGGTAGAGGTGCCATGTCGATTTTCTCTTTGCTCACCTTGGTCACGGTCTGTAAGCTTTCTACGTCCAAGGCCCTGTGGCCTCTGGAATTTCTACATCACCAAAGCTGTCAACTCCCCAGGCGTGGGTGGCAGAGCAAGCTCCTCCTATTACTCAACTCCAACTTCTCACTATTAAGCAGGGGCTCCTTGAGGAAGATTGATTTACCACATTAAATGAGCCTCCGTGAGCTCGATAACGATGTCACAAGACAAACGGCCCCTGCCGTGTGCCTCCAGCCCACTGCTCTATGTTTCCAACACATTTGGGCCAGTCATGGTGGATGAGTTTGGCTATAGTTTATTTTCTGCCTGACACGATAAACTTGTCAGCATTTGACCGATCAGCTCCTTGTATGCAGGGAGTTCATTTGCAAGGCCACCTGGCATCCCCACTCGGCTGTCCTACTCCCATTTCACTCTGTCTAATGAGCCAGGACCTGGTTCCTGTTGGTTGGTGCTGAGCTCCAAGGCCCTGCACAGCCAGCATGCTGGGGAGTGATGGCTCAGCCCCTCCCAGGAGTCCCTCTCTCCTGTCGGGAGGAGAGTGAGGCACTGATGCCTGGGAAACTGGGTTTTTTTGCTGCCTAGCTGGGAAGGAGTGTGCCAAGCCTCCACTTTCCTACTCAGGGGCTCTGTCAGGCCTGCTCCCTAGTCCTCTCAGCTGGACTCCTGTGGAATTCTTAGGATCTGCCGCCTTCCCACTCTACCCTGGCCTTGGAGCTGTTCCTAAGGAATCCTCTGTTTTGACAGATACCAGACCTGGGTTCTCAGAGCTCACTGAGACATGGCCAACAGGGCTAAGGTGGGCAGCACTGGGCTGCTAGTAGCTCCTTTTCTGGCCCCCAGGCCCATGTCTTCCCAAGCTGCTAGGCAACCTAGACTCTCTCTGACCACATCAACCTCTGCCGGGATCCTTCGGTGGCTCCCTGCTGGTGCTAGATGAAGTTCACATTCCCAATACTGCCATTTGGTCCTTGATGATCTGCTCCCAGCCCTGGCATTAGGTTTGGATCAAGGTCGGTGCCTTCCATTTACTGGGTGACTATAGATAAAACACGCAACTCCTCTGTTCCTCACTGTGTGTGGTGATGACAATGCACCTATTCAATAGTCATCTGTATGAGTGCTTGATTGATGCCTCACACATAGCAGGTGCTCACAAGAGGTTACCTAACAGCATCACTGCACTGTGTCCTTGCAGCCTCACAAAAACTCTACCTGCCTTTCACCACAGCTCCACCCACATGGTGCAGGGCCAAGCCCCATGGTTACTGGTCAGGACTCCTACTGGAGCAGAGAAGGGTGGAGCTTGGAGCCTTGCAAATGATCATGAATCCCTTCCTATCTCCTTCCCGTCCTTCACCCCTGCCATGAAGCTCCATTTCCCCCAAAGTAGTGGTTTTCTGACCCTCTAGGAGCCATGGACCTTCCTGTTGGCCAGCTGGGCTCCTCTGGGCTCCCTCTCTGAGCTGTGCACACAGGTCTCAACCTTACCTGATCGAGCACTATAAGGTCCATTGCCAGCCATGGACATTGCCTGCCTGAGCTAGAGGCCCAGGCTGTACCCTCTGCAAGCTCACAGATAGGGGAGAGAACCAGATCAGGGCTTCTGGGGCTGGACTGGCAGTGACTGCTTAAAGCTTGGATGTCTGGGGATAGTGGCAGGGTCATACACTGTAAAGCCATGTGTTGTGTGGTAGGAGACAGTTGGTATGGAGGGAATTGGACCAGCCCTGGCTCAGGTGCTCTGTGAGGCTGGCCTGGTGGACAGAGCAGAGGTTCCTCATCTGCATTGAGCAGGTGGCTCCAGGTGTGAGGAGTCCTTGAGGGCAGAAACTCTGGGCTGCTCCCACTATGCCCGGACATAAGGCCAGCACTGTTAGAGGACTGGGAAGCTGGGAGGGGTCTACAAGCAGAGCTTTGATAGGCAGCGTGGGAGGAGGGCCCCATCCTGGGACAGCTTTCCCAGTGGTGAGAGGATACATGTGCACAGGTGTCTAGGGAGTGGCAGGAGGTCAGTGTGAGGTCCATGCAAAGAGCCAAGGGAGTTGAGCCTGGGGGCAGCAGAGGTTAGCCCTGGAGCCCAGGAGCTGAGTTTAGAAGTTTGGATTCTACCTGGTGGGCAGGAGGAGCTGTTTCAGGTTGAAGAGGTGACACAGTGATGCCACCACACTTAAGGAGCAGAGGGAAGGCAAGGCCACGGCTCTAAAACTTATCTTTAGCTCCTCAGGGCAGGGCTCAAAGCTTTGAAGTTCATGAGACTGAGGCAGGAGAGCCGAAGAGGCCCTGTGGAAGGTGATGAATCATAGTAGCCCCATAGGGATCAAGAGACATCCTGAGAGTGCTCCCCAAATCCTCATTATTCCAGACAGGAAGGGGGATGAATGGCAGAGAATGGGTTTGCTGGTCACCTTCCTTCTCAGAGTGGAAGTTCTTCTCTGAGCAATGGCCCCTTCACCCAGAATTTTCAAAAAGTAGGAGGAAGGGGATGGTTGGGACATGTGGAAACTTCTCATGAACCTGGAGGAATCACCTGGGCAGAACAGGGAACAGCACAGGTGGCCTTAGCATCCTCGTGCCCAGCAGGATTGAGGAGGCCAAAGGGAGGGTCTTAGGATGCCTCATAGAGGCCGACAGCACCAGCAGGGGACTTGCCCCATGCCTGAGTGAGGGAGCAGCCAGAGAGGCTAGGACAAGGCCAAGAGTAAGGAGGAGCAGACAGGACCTCAGCTATGACCACTCCAGGTTCCCAGCTCGACAGAAGAAAGGACAGGCACATCCCTGGTGTGGTTTCCCACTGGCACCATCAGCCTCCCACTGCCTGGGGAAGGGGCTGCTGGGCTTGGTTCCAGCCCACAGGCAGGGCTGGGCTGGTGAAGAGAGCCTGTGAGGAGACCTTGAGCCTGAGGATGGAAGCAAGTGGGAGCTGCACCTGCTCCCACATATTCCCTGGTCTTCAGGAAGGCAGATTCCGATGGCTGTGAGAGATGGTGGGCATGATTCTTGGTTTGAGGCTCTGGAAGAAAAGAAGCCTCCTGAGCCTGGGCTCTGAAAGGGGAGCCCAGTGGGAAGGAAAGGGCAGGAGCTGAGAGTGCAGGTGGCTGCACGTGCAGAGGGCTGTGTTCTGGGCTCGGGACCAAGGGGCGCAGGAAACAGGAGGGCCCGCACTCAGGACCAGGGCCAGCCAAGTGCCTGCTCTGATGCTAAGACAAGGGGGAGAAAGGAGGGAACTGACTGTCCTCTGGGAGGGGTCATCGGCCCCCAGGATTCGACAAAAAAAATAACCTTCTGGACAAGGACCTTGAATGTCAATACCTGCAGAACCCAAGGGGCTAAACTCTGAGAGGACTGTGGCAAATCATGGGCACAGCTTCTTAGCTCCAGCCCATTCCTGTGCTGTAAGAATGTGAGCCCCGCATCAAGAACCATGTGAGTTAGGGTTAGATATGGCCACAATAATAATAGCCACCCAAAATAATAGTGGCTTTAACAATACAGAGGTTCTCTTCTCTTTCGTGAGTACCAGCCGTGAGCCAGGGCTGATGCAGGGGGTCCAGGGTTCCTCCATCTCACTACAAGGGTGTGGCCCTCGCTCTCATGGGCCCTAGTGGAGGCCAGAGCTCCAGTTGTTACTCCTGTGTTCCAGGCAGCAGGACGGAGGGAAGGGGGGAGGAGGGCTTAGAACGCATGCTAGTCGTCTTTAAGGTTTCTTAGAAGCTGTCACAGTGTTTTTAGATCTTGTTGGTAGAATTTAAGCTCGCGGTTACCCCTAGTTGTAAGGAGCCTGGGCAATGCAGTTTTACTTCTGGTTGTCCTGTGCTAAGCTGAAACCAGGTGTCCTATGGCCAAAGGGAAAATGGATATTGCAATATGCAACGGGCAACCTCTGACCCTGAAGCCCCTCTGCCTCCAAATACCACACACTGTACCTTCCCTCACATGCAATATTCTGGGACTTGGGGAGGTGATGGTAACCCTCCTCCTGGTACAGTATCCAGCCCAGAAGCCTGGATCTCTGAGTGCCCGGCTGCCTCCCCATCAGGCCCGGATGCCACACCCTGTGCAGGACTGTGGAGAGGAACATAGCCACCACCATGAAGACTCCTGCCTGGGAGAAGGGGCACGGCAGGCCAGCCCTGGCCCCATGGGCAGGCTTTGTGAAGCTTCTGTGCTTGGTGGAGGAAGCCCCACAGCCCATCTGGCCGGCCTAGCCTGTTCCGGGAAGAACCCCATTCCTGAAGCCCTTGTGGAGGATTCAGCTCCCTTGGCAACACGCCTCCTGCACAACTCAGTGGCATTTAATCTGTTTGTCCTGATGAGTTCCACTGGCCTGAGGTGGCCCCAGTGGGCTCATCTGGTTACAGGCTTAGGGCAGACTGGCCCATCCATCTGCCACTGCATCTGCTAACTGCTGGAGGGCAGGGCATGGAGAGCAGCACCCTTGCTCTCTTACTTCCGATTTTCATATGAAATTGACTAATTTTAAATTCCGGAAACTAAGTTTGAAAACCATAGTTCAGAACAAATAAACATGCCTGTGTGCCAGGCTCGGCGTTCTGGTGCCGGAGCGTGGGCCCTGCTGAACGGGAGAGCTGGTGCTCCTCCCCTGGCGCAGAGTCTAATGTCCATGGAGAAGGCCCTACACCAGCTCCTTTCATCCTGGCAAGCAGGGCAGTGACCACACATCTGGAGGCAGAACTGGCCACCGATGGAGGGACTCTGAGGTTGAACTGGGCCCTGGGGTTAGTGCAGAAGCTCTGGACAGTCTGGCACTGGATAGGGGAGGGGTCAGGACTGGCTCAAGATCTGGGTGTCCATGTGTGTCTGCCTGTGGTGTGTGAGTCGGTACAGAGGGGACCTCAGGCCCGGAGTGGGACAAGTGATAAGGCCTTGCTTGGTCACCCTGCAGACTCCACCAACCGGGACTCGCTGGACATGATCGAGCGCTGCGTCTGCCTGGTGTGCCTGGACGCCCCTGGGGGCTGCGAGCCCAGTGACACCAACAGGGCGCTCCAGCTCCTTCACGGCGGAGGCTGCGGCAAGAATGGGGCCAACCGCTGGTACGACAAGTCCCTGCAGGTGAGCCTTCCCTGAGAGTGGCCAGTGGCCTGAGTCAGCACTGCTCAGGTCGGGCAGACTCACTCGCTGGCCTCTGCTGCCCAGGATGCTGCATGTGGGGCCCAGGGAGCTGAGGGGTTGGAGGTGTGACATTGGTGTCATCCCTGGACTGGCCACGACTCTTTCCAGGAGCAAGTGGGCAAACCCCACTCAAGCTCGGTGACCTTCCTGCAGCCTGTGCCAGGCAGGGGCTCCTGGGTCAGACCTGGGTCTCACTCCCCATTGCCCATCACACACTGTGAGGTGGGGGCATGCCAGGGGCTCCCACTGAACAAATCCTCAACACGTTCAACAAGAATCACACACACCTGAGATGTCAGCTTTTCTGTTTCTGTCACCCTGGCCTGGCCATTTGGACACATCTCCCTCCATCCCTGGGAGGTAGGGCAGCCCAGCACCTCCACAGAAGAAAAGTCATAAAATAAAGCAATTCTTTTTTTTTTTTTTTTTTTACTGATATGACATCAGCTCAGAAACGAGACACTCACTTTGGCCTGGAGGAAAGCGCTCTTGCAGATGGGCACTCACTCCTGTTCTGACACCCTTTACACCCAGCTGCCAGCCCTGAATCTAGTCGGGCTTGTTTCTAAAGCCACCTCCACAGGGACCTTACTGGGCAGCAGCGGGTCTGTGCTTTGGGGTAGCCTCGCCCGCACAGTGAGCCCAGGCTGCTTGGCTCTCCCTGCGCCCCGCCTTCGGCATGTCCCCTTGTCACCGGCGCTGATGGCTCTGCCGCCTCCCTGGTCCGTGCCGGCTGCCGGCTGCCTCACCAGCAGCGCTAATGGCGTGTAACCTTCCACGGAGCAGCTGTGGAGCAAGGCGATGTGGCGGATGTGCAGGACCTGAAACATAGCGAGGCTTGGTAGTTTTGAAAAGGCTCTGCTTGCCTCCCGTGCTTTTAGTGACAGGGACAGAAAAGCACTTGTGTGAGCGGGCACGGTCCTCCCCTCCCTGCCCCACGTGGTGACCATACCCACCTTTGGGCAGGACAGGTTATCGGGTGAGCTGGCTTCATGGACGGGAATCGAGAGGACTGGGGGCTTTCACAGGACAGAAAGCAGAGGACACTGGGGGATCCAGAGAAGAGCCCGCGGTTTGAGAGAAACTATGGGAAGTTTAAAGAATGGGAGCAAAGATTTGGGCAGCTGACAGCTCCGTGAGTGACCGGGGAGTCGCCGGAGATTGTGCGCTCCGGTAGTGCTGTGTGCTGTGCGCCCGGCAGGGGGTCCGTAAAGGTCTCAAGAGTTTGTTTGCTTGGCTGGTTAGGGCTGGCAGGCTAGTTCTGAGTGTGAGGCTGTGCTGGCTGAGCTGCAAGGTGGCCCGACTTTATTTGGGTGATGCTTTAAGAGTCAACTCTCTTATTTTCTCCCAGTACTTTTGTGCATTAAGTATGTCCCTTTTCCACGTCAGCTAAATTCAACTTTTGTAAGTTCATGAAAAAAATCACAAGTCAGTTCCCACGGTCCTTTCCTGTACTTTCTCTCTAAGCCTCATACCAGTCCTGTGAGCCAGCCTGGGGGAGGCATGTAAGGAGAGCAGGCCTAAGCCGGAGAGCTGGGTGCCTGTGGGTGCTCTCCCAGCCGGCGGGCCGCAGCCCCAGCTGGAACCTGGGTCCCTGACATGAAGCCCAGGAGCAGTTGATGGGGCGCCCTCAGCACACCCTTCTTCACTCCCATGAGGGGTGGCTTTATTTCTCCCTAGGAATCTCTGCACTGTCCAGATTGGGTTATCTTTCATTTGGTCATCTAACAAAATCATCGAGCACCTGCTATGCATGGACACATCTAGATCCTGGGAATAAAATCAGTGGTGCCCAGGCACACAGGGGCCCCCAGGCACACCCTGGTACAGTGCAGTACAGGATCGTGGCCCTACCGCCCACTGTGAAGGGGAAACAGGGCTAAGGGATGCCGAGGGAACCTGCCCAGGACCTCGGAGAGTGTGCAGCCTCCTAGGGGTCGCTGGGACACTTTAGCCAGGGAGCTTCAGGCCGCGCCATCCCGCCTAGAGCATTTCTGGGAAAGGAGTCCCGCAGTTCAGTGCCCACACTGAAGGTGAGAATGAGACGCCCACATCCTCAGCCCTGGAGCTGCGTGCAGTGTTCTTTTCAGGAGATAATGCTCTCTGGTGTCTTTAAGAGGCAGGGGCACCGGGCCTGGAGCCACGGGCAGCTTTGAAATGCTGACTCCTCCAGAGGCCCGCTCACGTCTCTTCCTTCTTGCAGTTTGTGGTGGGCCGGGACGGCACCTGCGGCGTGGTGTGCGAGCACTCCCCGTTCGACGGGATCGTCCTGGTGCAGTGCGTGGAGCATCTGCTCAAGCACATGTGAGTCGGAGGGCAGGGCGCTCCCCAGCAGCCATGGCGTCCAAGCCAGACTGCCCGGCAGCTGCCAAGCCTCGCCATGAAAAATCAGTGGCCCTATGGGGGCTGCGTTAGTCCCAAAAGTGTCTCAGCAAAAAATGGATTTGCAAACCAGCTTGAATGAGACATTATAGGCATTATCAGGGTTTGGGGCAGTTAGGGAGAGGCTTGGCAAAGACCTCTTAGCTAAAAAGGAACATCTGCTTTGATCCAGGGAGGCTCTGATCAACCCCTACTGTGTGCCCCAGGAGGCCAGGATGGAGGGACTGTGACCAGCACAGAGGGGAGGGCGCGAGCTGCGCCTCCTCCCATCTTCCCGGGTGGACCTCTCTCCCTGCCTCCGAGATGGCCTGACTGAGGGCTTCCCTGACCTATAAACACACTGGTTCCTTCCTCCATTTACAACTTTGCTCATTCGCTCCTTCTAGAATCTTCTCCCAGAGCCTACGTTCTAAACCTCTCCCATGACGTAGAAACTCTTTAGGATCTCTGAAAACCCAAACCAACCCTTGCAGACGGAACAACACAGTTTGCTTCAATTCATCTCCAAATGTTTTGTGATTGTTAGTGGTGTCATGTAGTCGAACAGGAAAACCCAAAATAATAATAATGATGATGATGATAGGCCTTGGAGTCAGGGGAGCTGGATGGAGCCTGGCTCTGCACTTGCTAATCTGATGGCCCCCCTGAGCCTCACTGTCTTCAGTGAGTGCAGTGGGTTGGGGCCGCTCCTGCCCACGGAGCCTCCACCGCTGAGGCCACTGCAGAGGGCACAGGGGCCGCCGCCCGCAGCCCCGGCGCGGCTGCAGGGGTCACCTCCTGTGCCTGCAGGACAAGCAGCAGCAAGAAGCTGGTGCGCGCCGACTCGGTCAGTGAACTGCCGGCCCCGCGGAGGCTGAGGTGGAAGTGCTCCCCCGTAATTCAAGGCTTCTTAGCCTCCTCAGCAGAGAAACTCCAACGGTAAGGAAAAGCCCGCCTGCACCCTGCATCCCCCCCACCCCACCACTGAGGCCCCTGGAAGGCTCCAGAGACCCCAGCTCCTCCGCCCCCCACCCCGCATGGAAATGTAGGCAAACTAAGGGGAGTTATAACTCTCAGGGAAATAGCCTTGCTGAAGGCTCCATCATTTCCATAAAATACAAACGTGGAGCTATTATTTCCAAGGGTCTCACCCGACTGAGCAGAGTCCAGGCGGGGAAATTATCCTGTTCGGAGGGGAATAAACAACTGCTTTGAATAGTCCATTTGAATCCAAGCTATTTCAATTTGCTTGAATTTACACTGCAACTTGACAAGGGGGCTTTTATTCCCAAAGGCAGTTTGGGCCTTAATGGGACCCAGGCAGGGGGCCAGGGACGGGTGTGGGCCCCTGGGGAGGGGAGCTGTGCTGGCAGGGCAAGGTGCAGAGGGAGCCGCGGGGTGACAACTGAATCAGACCTCGGCTGTTCGTTCCTCACTGAGTGAGTATGAGTGCATTCATTCGTTCATTCGTTCATTCATTCGACTAGCTTGTGCAGTCTGTGCCAGGCCTGTGGTGAGGCTCTGAGGACACAGAAATGAATGTGCCAAGGACCTACCCTCTTACTTTAGTGGGGGAAGTGGGCCCTAGAGCAAGGATATGCAATGCAATAACCCGAACCCTCAGAAGACACAGGAGCTGAATTCTGCCAGGACACTGAGGGAGGGCTTTGAAAGATGGGCCTCAAAGGATGGAGAGGAGTTTGTGTTGCAGGCAGCTGGGGAAAGGGTGGTTCATAACAGATGCAGACGGCTTTGGAGACCTGCAAGTGGGAGAATGGCCAGAGCTGGGGGCACTACAGGGAAGTTGGGGCCACCTTGTAAGGAGCTTCAAGCTCCTTCCATCACAGGGCCTGGAAGCTGTGAGGAGCCTGAGGTTTGTCCAGGGGTTTCGGAGCCAGGGAGGGGCCTGTGGGAATAGGGTAGATGAGCTGGATAGAGTGTGGCTGGGCTCAGGGGCCGAGCGGAGAGAGGAAAGTCCACTGCGAGCTGCTGGAGAGACTGGCTGGCCTTCGCGGAGGAGTGGCCCTCGCTGTTCAGCTAAAGGTGGTGCTGGTGTCTCAGCCTTACCCAGCTGTTTGGGGATAAGCAGGCCACAGGAGGGTGAGTTGGTTGCTGAGCCCTGGGAAAAAGGAGGAGCTTGCTCATTTTAGGGCTTCCAACAGGCCGCACTTGATCCCGAGGCCCCCGGCTCATTTTTCTGGAGGACCGGAGGCCCAAGAGAGGCCTGTAGGTGGGGAAGCAGGAGGTTCCTGAGCTGCACACGGAAGAAGGTGGGGTCCAAGTGGGCAAAAGGTTTCCAGGGGGCCGTTGTGACTATGAGCTCAGCCTGTGTGGGGACCGTGAGTCAGCAGTCCAGACTGAGGGCTGAGTTCCCATGGGAACTGGCTCTCTGAGTTCCGCTGAGCCCCAGAACCTGGCATGGCCCCACCGAGAGCTGAGGTCATGTGAGGCAGGAGCAATGTTCAAGGAAGGTCAGGCAGGGCCCAAGTCCTGAGGGAGCGAGTGTGTGAGTGGGGCCCACGGTTGCTCCCAGGGCTCCACCTCACACGCAGCTCGTGGACGGATGGTGTGGGCCTTGCTGGACACTGCTGCAGTGGGCAGTCAACCCAGACCCCAAGCTCATTATGGAGGAGGCTGGTCATTACTAGGGGGCAGGAAGGGAGAGACCAGTGCTCAGGGGTCTCATTGTAGACTCAGGGAATCCTCCTGCTGCTGTGACAATGATTCACGGGCAGTAAGGACCTGGGTATGTCATAGCGGCCACAGCAGCAGTTTCTGGGTAACGTGGGTTTTTAGTGACCCATAAGCAGCCTTTGCTGTGGTGACTTTGACCCCCGTCAGGCCCCAGGCTTCCTTCCCAAAGTGGAACAGGACCAGTCTCATTGAGGAGTGCTCCCTGCAGACTTCTGAGAAATGGGCTTTTCCCTCGACAAAGAGGGTTTGCGGATCTGGCAGAATGACCAGGATGCCAAAAGAATCCACAGGGAAGCTGGACACACCTTCCCAGACAGGTCAAATGAATGGCCTCTCTCAGGCTTGCTTCTGTGAGCAGTGGGCTTTGATGGTTCTGTTCGGAAGCAGTGTTCTCCCTGCCCCTGCAAATGTCTCTCCTGCCCCCAAGTCCCTCCATGCAGCGAGGCCCATCTCCCTCGAGCCCAGAGCAGGGCCACCATCCTGCCCATTCAAGCCTCACCTCCAGCTCAGAGTAGCCCTGGTCCAGCCTGGCCTCTGCCACTGCCCACTCCTGGAGGGCAGGGACTGTCCTGAACTTCTGGAGTGCTGGGACAGAGAGCAGGCTCGAGAGACTTGGTTAGACTCTGGGATGTGTGCATTCTGTTTTGCATGAAATAAAACCATCTTTTCTTTTTCCCCCACAGAATAGTAAAGAATCTCGACTTCATTGTTTATAAGTTTGACACCTATGGAAAAACGTTCATTAAGAAGCAGAAATGCAGCCCTGACGCCTTTATTCAGGTGGCCCTCCAACTGGCCTTCTACAGGTGAGCAGGGCCTGCCTGGGGGCTGGCTGACAAGCTGTCGTAGACTCTAGAGTCTAGAAGCACCCTGGAGGAAGGAAAACTTTCTGTGGGCCTAGAGGATGGAGGGTGATCAGGGCAGCCTGCTTGGAAAGAGGTGCCACCTAACTGGGTTTGGAGGTAGAACCCTCTCAGAAAGGAGAAGGTAGGCGTCAGAGTGAGGCAATTGCCTGGGGGTGGCTCAGGGGCACAGAGCTCAAAGGCAGGGACAGAGCTAAGCAAGGCCCGGCAGGCGATGGGGACACCGGGTTGAGAAGATGAGCCTCCTGAGCTCATCCAGCCCACCCGGGCCCCTGCAGCTGCGACCTGACCTCCCTGTTTCTCTGGCCTCAATAATGAAATGGAACTAGCATCCCTCGACGGGTCAGGTCAAAGGCTTTAGGCTCCTCCTCATTTCCTCCTGTCCCCATCTCCCATCCCCCCCGTGTCAGTTATTTTCCATGCGTCTCTTTGCCCTTCATGGCCACCTCTCCCAGCCCCTGCTGCCTCATGCCTGGTCAGCTGCAGCGTGCCCCGGTGGTCTCCGCCTCCAGCCTTGCCCACTGTACCCTCCCTTCCTAAAGTATGAACTTGGAAACATGCAAATCAGATTCTATCATCTACCACCAGGCTTAGGACAAAGTCCAGGCTCAGAAAGGCTCCCTATGGGCTGGCCTCCCCTGGAGTACTCCCGCAAGCTCTCTCCCGTCTCTGGACCTTCACTCTGGCTGTGCCTCTGTCTAGCCACCTGTCACCACCACCCTTCACCTGCCAGCTCCTTCCCATTACTCAGGTGTTGGCCCCCAGAGGCCTTTCGTGAACGGAAAGTATGCCCCTCAGGTGCCCTGCCACCCAGTTCTCTAAAGCACCAATTGTGTTCTCTTTCTCTTTCGTGGCAGTTGTTATTCATGTGAACTACTGTGTCCAGTGTTCTATGGACTTTGTTTTCTAGACTGTCTCCCCCAAGCATGACACTCTGGGTACCTCCCACACCTGGCACAGAGTAGGCATCAGGTACTGAGTCAAACATGAGAAGACACTGCACGGGTGTCAGCTAGGGGTGGAGGTCAGGTCTGTGACTTAGGAAAACTCTACAGTGGTAGGGCTGGATGCAGAGTAGGGCCCCTGACTCACATTTTATGGGGCACTAAAACTCACATGCAAAGTAGATCTTCCTCAAGACAGGGCTGGCTCCAGTCGGCTCCAGAGTTCCAGAAGCAACAGCTCATAAACTGGCATGACTAGCAAATAGCAGTCGTCTCCCCAGATCTGCTTTCCGAATGCAACATCCAGGGGACCATGAAGTGACCTTGTCTGAAGCTGGAGCAAGGAAGTCTCACTGATGAGCAGGCAGCACCCGTGTGGGCCCAGTGTGTGGATCCTCGGGTCCCTGTGGGGCTCCTGGGGGAGGGAGCAGCCACTGTGAGCATCTGTCCTCTTACAACTCATTGGGAAAGTCTGATATCACCCTGCATCTCCGGGACACAGACCTTGCTGGCTTAGAACTGCGGCAGGACCTGGGGTCTGGAAATGCAGTCAATGCCATCCTGATACTCGGATAGCCACTGGCTGAAATGGGCCATGAGGTCAGGGTCCAGCTGGAACCATGACCGGGTCACCACTCAGCACTTCAGAGCTTAAGATCCACAGCCAAGAGGAACCTACACAAGGCACCCTCTCCTCATGTGATCATTGTTGTCACTGGACATGGCCAGGAATGGACGTGGTCAGAGGCTTCTGGGCTCATTGAATAGCTAAAACATGGAGAACATTCTTCAGAGTCTAAGCTTTAACGAATTTAAAAAAATCTGCTCCTAGATTCAGCAAAAACCTGGAAACCAGTGGTTGTATCTATTTTTGCCTCCAGGGGCCATAGAGACACAGGAAATGAGCTCCCTGCCAGTGTCTTGGGGAAATGAGATATAAGTGTAATGGTAGTTTATTTGCTTGCTCACCAAGCAATACGGAGCGTAGCACTGTGCCTATCGGACTTGGCCTTCTGCCCTCCTGGAGCTCACCCAGCATGGGAGAGGTGCCCTGAGAAGGCCAAGGCCCAGGACAATGACTTGCTGTGCGACTTTGGGCTGTCACTGCCCTTTTCTGAGTTCTGTGTCTTTCCCTTCCCGCAACCCCAACAACAAGGACTCTACTGACTGGTAAAGAAAGGTGTGTGCCAGCCAGGTACACAAGACCTAGAGCACTTGCTTGGTTCACGTACCTAAGGAAGAGACCTTCCCTGGCTGTGGGGGGAGTGGCCGTTGCTGCCCGCGTCACAGGCTTTAGGGAGGAGAGCATGCCCATAGTCCCATGAGCCTGTTGGAAGCCCAGGTTCCCCGGATGGTGCAGCAGTTTACACACATGATCACTGAGGCCCCTCCCTGCCTCCATCCATAGTTCATACTTGAATTGTTTTAAATAAAACAGGATTCTCTCAAAGGTATGGATGATTAATTACACAATTATTCCATTCTGTGTTATTAATCAAACATTCATCAGGTCTTGCAGGAAATTCTAGGTTTCCCACCAGATTGGGATTTTTTAAAGCTACCAGTCACTTTTTTATTTTATATCTGGGCAGTATCACCAATGTATGGGAATGCACATAGCCCTTAATGTTAGAGACTCCCTACATTCATCTTTGGGAAACCTCCTGTAGAATTCTATTAACATTAAAATGAAATACTATGCCAAGTAAAGTCAGCACTGTAAAAATAAGGCCGGCTGGGGCTATCTTTCTCCCGGCGTTTCTGAGTCCCCAGAAGGCATCACCCACCGCCTCGCATCCCTCCTGTGCAGGCTCCATCGCAGACTCGCGCCCACCTACGAGAGCGCATCCATTCGCCGATTCCAGGAGGGACGGGTGGACAACATCCGATCGGCCACTCCAGAGGCACTGAGTTTTGTGAGAGCCATCACTGACCACAAGGCCACCGTGCCGGTAAGTCCTGCTCCGTCTGAGGAGTCTCGAGGAGTCCACCCGTCCGCTCGACTGTCGCTGAGCAGCCTCTTAAAACCCCGTGTGCTTCGCGCCTGGTCTGTTCACAGGATTCGGAGAAGCTGCTGCTCCTGAGGGATGCCATCCGCGCCCAGACCGAGTACACAGTCATGGTAAGTGAGGAGGCCCTGCCTCGTCTGAGTTCACAACTGCGGGCTGTGCCAGAGCAGGGCCACAGCACAAGCTGGGTGACAGCTGAGCTACCAACTGTCCGACAACTTGGCCTCTCAGAGCCGCCTCCTTATTTTTAGAACCTAGGTAACACCACTCCTACTTTCTACATAGATTTCACAAGAATACAACGAATGGTCTTTGAAACAACAACAATAATAGCACGAGATAGGCATAGCAATTTCTACTTTACACGCGAGGAGTCAGATGCAGGGGACGGCGCCGGGCCTGGCAGGCGAGGCGGCGTTCATTCCCACCCGGGGCTGCTCGTTGCTGTCTTGCTCTCCACGCTTTTACTTATACTGCCTGTAAGTGTAAAGTCTTTTCTCAGAATTAATAGTGACATTAAAATTGTAAGGGAAACGTTCCCCTAGTTTAGAGAAATGATTTCTTTTCTAGCACAGCAAGCCAGCATACAAACAGCAGAGAATAAGCCGGGGCTGGTGGTCAAGATATTAACTGCAGATCATTCTGATACAGGTTTCACTCTATATAGTCGAGAGCAAGTACAATGCAAACCGGGTTTTAGAACTAGCCAATGTAGACTTTCCTCTAATTCAGTTTATTCTCTAATCGAGGTCCCTAACTCACCCGAAGAGCCAAGTGTTTGTTCTGTTTGGGAGAAATCAAGCTCACTCTCATGTATCCAGTGGGTATTTTTTGGTTAAAGTGCTGGGTGTTAGGAAATAAAAAATATAGTCCATAAGCCTCATCATTAGGGAGTTTACTGTGTAGTTAGGAGGGGAGGCCCTTAAATGATAAATCCAATCCCACTTGAAAGGAGCCCTCAGGAAGTAGTAGAGAACATGGAGGGACTAGCTTGTTCCTCTGCTTGGGAAAGCCAAGAAGGCTTCCTGGAGGAAGTGGTGCTTAATATGAGACTTGAAGGATGAGGAGGTGCTTGTAACAGACATTGAAGGGAAGGATGGCCCCAGAAAGGAACAGCATATGCAAAGATCAGGTCTTGAGAGAATAAGACACATTGGGGGAAAAGCAAGTAGCTCAGTGTGTGCAAAGAACAGAGGAGCAAGAGAACTCATAATGTTGGGGTTTCCTGTCACAGAGCTACTCTGATGACCAGGTAGAAGGAGGGCTGGGTGGAGCATGGGGTGGTCCGCCAAGAAGCAGCAACACTGATTACACGCAGGAACCGGTATATTTAGAAAGAGATAATGTAGGGACTGAAGTAGAACAGGGGCAGGGGTTGAAGCAGTAGCACAAACCTCTGATTAAACATGGTGGACTGAGCCCTGGTTGGGTGGCTCAGTTGGTTGGAGCGTCATCCTATACACCAAAAGGTTGCGGGTTCAAGTTCCGGTCAGGCATATCTAGGTTGCAGGCTTGATCCCCAGTAGGGGCACATACTCGAGGTGACTGATCAATGTTCCTCTCTCACATCAATGTTTCTTTCTCTCTCTCTCAAATTAAAAACAAACAAAAGAACATCTCCTCGAGTGGGGATTAAAAAGCCATGGTGAGTTGAATACAGAGTATACTGTCACTCCCCCTGAAACCCTCAAAAATATCAGCAAAGGGATTTTTTAAGCCACAAATACACTAGGACAAAGAGAAGAGGAAAGGAGGTGACTGCAAAGTTTTAGAGCTGAAAAGTGAAACACATGGCAACTCATTTAGCAGACCCGAGGAAGCTGAAACCCACTCAGACCGTGAGGGAGGCTCAGGAGTGCAGCGAACCTCACTGCAGAACCTCAGACATTGGAGGTGTCCACCAAAAGCAGGGCTCCATGTGGGGCTGAAAGAAGAGGATTGGTTGATGATCTATATAAGAAATAGTTACACCCCCAGTTCCTCTCTACCACCCTGTGATCCAGGCTGCTGCCCTCCCCTTCCCAAGGGAGGACTAGAAACCTATCTTCTGGAGAGGCTGAAGAAGAAAGACTCTAGTCTTGGGGACACCAAGTACAGCTGAGGGAATGGATACTGTCCCCAAAATAGGGGTTCATCAAAGCCTGCTTACTTAACAGTAAACTCTCCAGCCACTCAGCTCCAGGTAGACTGGTAATCACCTTTATTACTACCTCTACCGAAGCAGGAGATTAAAGGTTTTCTCTGTGGTGAAATGGACTAGGCCAATGAACAGAGTCACAGATACTGAGAGTGGGGGTCTCCGATGAAAAAGCCCAGCCAGCTCACCTCACAGTGAAGCCCACCAGTTGACAAGTACATTCTCACTCTTCTACTCATCTTTTCAATGCTTTATCTTTTAAAAATATATATGCCTTTATTGATTTCAGAGAGAGGAAGGGAGAGGGATAGAGAGAGATAGGAACATCAATGATGAGAGAGTCATAGATTGGCTGCTTCCTGCATGTCCCCAACTGGGGATTGAGCTCGAAACCCAGGCATGTGCCCTGACCAGGAATCGAACTCTGATCTCCTGGATCCTAGGTCAACGTCAACCACTGAGCCATGCCGTCCCGGCTTATTCTTAAATATAAACAGATTGCTATAAATCATCAGACATTGAGGAGAACTGCTAACATAAAAGACTAAAACCATTCCAAACAAATTTTTAAAAGAATTTAGAAGAAACTTAAAGGGAATAAAAACAATGCAGGAAACAGAAAGACTTTTTAAAAACTGTAATTGAAGTCCTCTGAAAGATAAGGGATGCTATTGCACCCATAAGTAAAAATAAAATTTTATTTCTTTTTCAAGAAATAAAAATAACTCTTGGGGAAAATATGGTGGAAATGTAATTGGACTTATCAACAGCATCTCTGGAAGGTGGAAGATGGTGAAGCAATGCTTTTAAATTTTGAAGGATAAAGATTTTAACATATATTCCATATCCAGCTAAACTATCATCTAGTTTGAAGATAGAATAAGGACATTTTCAGACAGATAAGGTCTCAAAATTTTTATTTATTAAGCTCTCTTGTTTTAAAAGCTATTGGAGGATATAGACCACTAAAGTAAGAGATTAAAACAAAAACAAAAAAGTCAGAGGATCCAAAAATCCGAAGATTCACTACAAGAGGTAGAGAAAGAGAATGGTAGTAAAGGTAGGTCCCAAGTTGGCAGCTATTAGGAAGCAATAAGTCCATAGGCGAGCAAGAAGTGAGAAGAGAAATGAAACTAATAAATTATCAGACATTTTAATGTATTGAGGGAAGTTTTGTACTTCTGGCTGAGAATTTAAGAATCAATTAGTTATAGATACACAGAAGTCTCAACAAGTGGGAAAAATCATAATTTAATCATCTAAACATGGTCAATTCTAAAGAAAAAGGTAAGAGAGGAAATCTCATCATAACACACTGAGGACTCAGCTGTGAATGTTTGCATAATTATAATTGTGTAAACACTGAGTGTTGGTCAAGCAACAAAGAGTTAAAATGTAACTACTGGGAAGATGGGGGAGTTCAGGTGCATTTGGGGAGCAGGGGTACACAAGAGTCAAAGCTCATCTTCTATAATAAGATTGTAGGTAAAACATAAATGCAGTAATAGCCGTCCGAGTGTGTTATTGAGAACTAAGAAAGTAAATGCCAAAAGTATTCTGAGTGGTTGCCTCTGTGGAGTGGGAATCAATGCTGGCGAGGTGACATATAAAAATATGTTTGATAATAATTTCAATTTTTAAGAAAACATTTAGAAAACTGTCCTCCAAAGCATTGCCATAGGGTTATTTTATGTTAACTATTTTAAGTTGATGAGGACAACTGAAAAAAGAGATAGGGTGGCAGAGGAGAGCTGTGAAGATGCTTCGTAGGTAGGTCTGGTGCCTGGCTGGCCATGCAGAGTAAGGGGCAGGGCAAAGACCAAGGAACCCTCCAGATCTCTGCAAGTGCATCTGGCAGTGGTGGTGGAGAAAGGAAATTCCAGCGAAGGAGCAAATTGGCCCAGACCTCCGCCCCACGTTTCCACAGCACCTGTGGTTTCCTTCATAGCACTTACCTCAGTGGCTGATCACAGTTTATTTGAATGGTTGGTTAATATCTGCCTCCCACCACACTTAAGGCTCCATGAAGGCTGAGTCTAGGACTGCTTTGTCCTCTGTCGTCACTCCAGTGCCCAGCAACATCAGGCACATAGCAGGCACTCAGTTAAGGTTCTCTGAATGAAAGAAAGACTGAATGATGAATTGTTTTACTCATTACTTCTCATGGCTCTGATCCAAACAGTCTGTTAAATCAGCCCCGGTTCAACCCCAGGTGCTACATGTATGTTCAGAGGTGGTGAAAACAGGGGTGGGGTGGCTGCTGCAGAGTAGCTGCTTCGATAGGTCTACAGAAGTCAGTGACGAAACAGAGGAAACCAGAGAAATCAGAAGCGCTTCCCCCGTCCTAATGGGGCACGTCTAAAGTGAACGGTGTTTGCATCACATGTCCTACCAGCCTATAATTAGTGCATCTGGAGAGCCTGGGGCCTCCGAGTCCTCCTTATGCGCCCATTCCCAACTGAAAGAGAGCAGCCGTCAAATCCCCAAACGTGCCTTGTGAACCTGAACAAAGCTCTCTGATGGGAGGTTTCCTCAGATATGGGGCTTAACAGCTAAGCAGCCAGCCTAGGTAACTGTGAACCCCCACTCCAAGAGTTACCCACAATTCCTCTGATGTTGACCCAGAGGTTGTCACTGAAGGCCAGAGGTGGCCCCCTCCAAACTGTCCCAAATAAATAGGCAATTCAAGCAAAGCCAGTGTGTGCGCTGCATGTGCAGCCTCAAGTAGGAAAGATGTAGAATGAGTGCCCTGGCCCACTGCCCCACTTCCAGCCTCCCCACCACACGGAGCGCCTCCTACACAGAGATTCTGGAGCCCCATGGCTATTATCTTACCCTTTGCGAAGAACTCAAATATCTGGTGATAAATAAAAAAAACCTTCCTTCATTTAACAGGCTTTCCCCTTGTAAACGTCAGCTGAGCCTCTACTAAGATGCCTACTTTCTGTCTCAAGATGACTTCTTAGATTTTGAATCCAGCTGAGTTGAACTGTTCTGGGCCCATGAAATAGCAGCCGCGATTCAGGAACAGGTCTTAACACCCTCTATCCTAATTCCTGGGGCTCCCACTGGAGGCTAAAGTGTTGGCTGTGGTGAGAGACAGCCGGGTGACAGCCTGGGCGTCCCTCGCCATGCTTGCATGGGGCTTGGCTGTCCCTGCACCCGGCACTTGTCCCTCTCCCAGACTCCTCCCCTACCTGAGAAGGTACCGGGGGTGGCCTGGCCAGCCTGCTCCTTCCACTTAGAGCACCAAGTGGTTATACATGGTACGTGTGGCAGCGACCGTGGGAGGGGACTCAGACTCATGTTAGAATGCAGCCGGATCTGGGCTCATCCTGTGCACACAAAAATGCACAAGGGCCCAAGGAGCAGAGGCCACGTGGAGAAGCGGTCAGCCCTGGCTGCTGCCCACACTCGCTGTCCCCAGCAAGCGCTGAGCAACTGTGGCCAGGGGAGTCCCGGTTAGCAATGTGGACTGGAGAGGTGGGAGGAGGCACGTGGGAGCCCACGTCTCTTTACTGTTCTCTGTTCCCTACCGCCCAGGCCATAACTGGGATGGCGATCGACAACCATCTGCTGGGGCTGAGGGAGCTGGCCCGGGACGTGTGCAAGGAGCTGCCTGACATGTTCACGGATGAAACATACTTGATGAGCAATCGATTTGTCCTCTCCACCAGCCAGGTACAGCCTTACTGTGGCCGTCACCCAGGAAGCCAGGTGGCCTAACGAACGAGTGGGCTTTCTAAAGAGCTCAGGGAGTACAGCCCACTGGCGGGAGCCAAACAAGTCCCATGTCTGAATCTCATGAACTTCTTGACCTTCTGCAAAATGACCTAACTGATCAGAATGCTGCGTTTCATCTTCTAAATGGGAGTAACCACAGATGCCACTTTAGCAGAGGTGGACAGGGCAGGACACACCCATTCCGGTGCCCTAACCATGAGGCTACCACCTTCCAATCTGTCACCTCTGAAGCCTGACGGGCCTAGAGTGCAGCCCTGGCCCCGCTGGGTGTGATGATGTAGGGAGAAAGCCCAGCCCAGTGCTGGCGGAAAGGGCCTCCAAGCAGGTCACAGCCATTATTATAAACGGCCACCCATCCGCCAGCAGGCAATTAGCTGCCAGCCTGGTGTCTCCCAACCAGCACCACAGGCGTGTCCTGTCAGAGGACCACTGTCACAAAACAGAATGAAATCCATTAGAGGAAGGCAGCAGTTTAGGAGAGAAAGTACCCCCTACCCCCCCCCCCCACATCAATTTACTAAAAGCCCACCTCATCTGTGAAAGGCTGGATGGGGCAATAAAAGGAGCTCATAATATTGAATGTGGGGATAAAAGCTCACTCAGTAATTTGATTTTCTCATTACTGCAGTGAGCTCACAGACCACAGACGTGACTAAACGAGGGCAGAACACAACGTAAATTCTTTGGGAAGCCATCCATGGGCAAAAGTGCCTTGAGCGGCTCTCTGTCCTGCGGCTGTTGCATGGCAAACTTATCTGACAATGAGGCTACTATTAGCAAGACTAATGGTTTGTTCCACCTGTTAAAACAACCAGTGTCGCTTCTGAGGCCTGAGTACACCGGCCAGACCTGTGCATTTAAAACAAACCCGGCCTGCATCTGCCCTCAAATCTGGTCTATTTCCCCCTAATACCAGCTAATAAAATTAACTGGGGTGTGGTCTTTTTTTTTTCCCCCAACTGGAAATGGACACTTATGTCTTGAATGCCTTTAGAAACACATTTTCTTGGTTTGTGATCTGGACTGCAAAATCTCCGCACTCTGAATTCAAAACATATTAGGTGCATAACTAAGTCTCCAATTGATGGCAAACTTTGAAACCCCAGTGCTGGGTAATTGTGCGTGGCCAGGCTGTGGGGAGAAAAGTCAGAGCAGCCGAGCAATGCTGACAGTAATTAAGGATATGGAGGGATTCGACAGCGGAGACAGGCCAGATTTCCTCCAGTTCACAAATTACCTCCTCAGGGAAGCCACTGAACCGGTGGGTGTCACCAGGGTGCCATTTAGTAAATTACCCTGATTGCCTCAGTGCCTCAAAAGGCCCCCAGGTAAAAGAGAGACTCAGCCAAGACCCAGCAGCAGGTGAATCCAGTAGCTTCTGACTCCACAAGTAGAGAAGATTTCACACCAGGGAGCGGCTTATGGCCCCTCTTCTGACGCCGAGCGCTTAGATGGGTTTGTTGTTCTGACTCAGGCCGTGGCCATCCAGGCTGAAGCATCTGTTGATTTGGTTAATTCAGTCAAACGCCCAAGTGGAAAACAGTCAGTGAAGCAAACACCCCGTCGAGGCCCCAGGTTGTTAGGACGCCCTTCCCTCTAGCAGGCTTGCAGGCTGCATTTCGGAACAGGCAGCTCCTGACCTGTCCTCTCCTCCAGGTGCCCACAACCATGGAGATGTTCTGCTGCTACGGGCCCGTGGTGCCCAACGGGTATGGCGCCTGCTACAACCCGCAGCCCGAGAGCATCCTGTTCTGCGTGTCTAGCTTCCACAGCTGCCAGGAGACCTCTTCGGCCAGGTTCGCGAAGGCCGTGGGGGAGAGCCTCGCCGAGATGGCTGGCCTCTGCCGCGCGCCACAGCCCGCAGCGGGCGAGCCGCTGGCCACAGGGGAAACGGCAGCAACGCCCGGCCAGTGCCACCAACCCTGACTCCTGCCTCTACGTGCCACCTCCCCAAACCCAGCGTTCTGCAGCTGCCAGGCCCCCCCGACCCCTGCTCCCAACCCCCGCCCTCGCTTTCTGCAGCTGCCCCGTCCCCAGGACCCAGCACACACACACCACTGGGAGGTCACACAGCACTGAGTGTCTGCGGGAGAGCGGCCCTCATTGTGCATGGGAATTGTCACTAGTTATTGAGCTGCCCGCTGGCCCGTGCACCGAGAAACTTGAGGAAATAAGAGCATCCTGGCTCAGGAGTGGCCGCGGGAGGAGGGGGCGCACACCGACTCCCCTCCACGGCCTGGAAGCTTCCTGTCGGTATTTGCTTCCAGCAGGACCTAGCACGGCCAGGTCATGTTTTTGCCAACGGAAGGAAGAATGGGTCACCCTGTTAAGTGCAACATGCCTAATGAATATGAAAGAGGCTAATCCTTTTCGGGGGGTAGGAGGAGGGGGCTTTGTTTTTGGATTGGAAGCAGTCTAATCATTCAGAGTGGCCTGTGCTGAGCCGTACAGCTCTGTAAGCACTCCCCCCCCCCACGCAGCCCAAGGTCATGTAAGGTACAGTGACCTGGGCCCACCGACGCATTTCACCTCTCGCCTCCCAGGGCAGCCTTCCGCGGAGGCCAGATTCTGATCTAGCTACTCCAGAAGGAAAAAGTCCCTGCCCCTGCCCTGGAGAAGCCGCTGCTCCCTGCGGCCCCAGGGGCCCGGCCCAGTCCAGGGCGAGTCAGCAGCAAGCAGTGGGGGCGGAGGGCGGGCCAGGCCGCCTCCCCAAGGCCCCGCCACCGCCACCGGCGTTTTCTCTGGTTGCTTCCTCCCTTCACTGAGAACCCGCGGGCAGCTGATCGGCCTTTCAGAGGAGGTGAGACTGGGTAGCTTTGGGAGTTTCCTGTTGTTTATTCTTTGGTTTTGTTCATCCTTAAGAGCTTTTAAGAACACTGCTGTGGCATTAACTTCAGAAAATGATCTCGTGGCCCAAGCAGACCGTCTTTGGACAGCTGGGTTCCTTTATGTGGAGGATGCAGTCGCGGGATCCCAACTAAAACCCATGTGGAGGAGCCCAGGGCAGGGCTCTCCTCTGGCCTCAGAGGCTGAGGGGACAGCGGGCTGACAGTGGACCCGGAGCAGGGAATGGCCACATCCAGAGCGGAGATTGCCCTGATGGAGGAGATCTCCCCACCCCACCCCGGGGCATGTTTTTATGGGAAATCTAAAATGACAGGGGAGTGGGAAAGCAACCAGGAAAAACACTGCAAATAGCTGAGGCAGCCTGCCCCCGCCCAGAGAAGGCGCAGAGCTCAGCTCACATCCCTGTGGGTTCCTGGGGGGGGCCAGGGGGTCCTGAAAAAGCCATCCCCACCCTGCTGTGCTGATAATTTGAAAACAGTGTAGCCAAATTATTTAAAGTTTGTATATCTGTATTCAATGAAAAGTAATGCCAAGAAAGACGGTGACACTGAGCACTCCACTCTGGCCCAGGGACCCTGCACCGGTCCCTTCTTCGGGCCCTGTATGTGCTGTCTGCACTTTGACCATGGTGGAAGCAAGCAGGGCATAGATGGGGCTGGGGGTGGGGTTCATTTTGTCTTTTGCTCAGCTATTTGAAAATACAAGCAGCCCCATGCAGTCAATTCCTTGAGCCCCTGGTTTTAGACTGAAGACTCCTATTGGTAGTCTGGGAAATTCTGGCACTGCCCATCAAAGTCATTGGGCTGTAGGTCCTCGCTCCTGCCCTCAGACATCCACCTGCCTGCTCCGCTTGGGAAGTGGCAGCCCAGGAGTCTCAAGAATGCCTGGGGACTGCTGTCCACCTGCTGTAAGCTGACTCAAAGCCACTTGTCTGTCCTCATCCAATGACCACAGTGCAGCTCTGAGTTCTGTTCTGGTTTCCCTCCAGGGATTTCTGGAAAGGCAGAGATCTCTGCTTTTGGGGGATCCCTGCTGACTTTGACCAAGAGACTCATCAAATGGGGGCTAGAATGTCCCAAATTTGCGAAGCTGTAAGGATTGTAGATCATGTGTATATAGGGCCTTGCACAAGCAGGTGGGCACTGGTGTCCACTGTCAAGATGACATTTCCCCAGTGGCAACTGTTCCAATGATTTTTATTTTAATCTCTTTAACTGATTTGACAGAACCAAGCTCACATCTGCCACTCTCCAAGTTTAGAGAAAGGAAACTGACTCTATATTCATGCATTGGGGGGGCTTTGAGAAGTGTGATGGGGGCATTTGACAGGAGGGATACCTACACTCTTGGAGGAAGGCACTGGAAGCTGGTCTTCCGCCTCCAAGCACAGGTGGGTGCACAGAGTCTTTATGTAAAGGTGGCAATGAGCCATGGCCATGGGCAAGCTCTGTGGGGACCCTGGTGAAGGAGACTGTCTCTAAAGAGGTGAGAAATGAAACCTGGAGACAGTCATTTTGGGACAGTGCTGCATAATAAAAGTGTATGTGGCCACCTTACAATACTGCTATGTTGCCAAAATATATAGTTATTTGAGTTCTATTTTTATAACATAGTTTTAGATTTATGGCAATATGTACATGTGCATTTATAGCCTCCCCATTCTAAGTTATAGTTTTGTGCTTTAAATAAATATATATAACTAAAGAACTGTATATTGAAAACACTATATTCAAATTATTTAAAACTGTAAGTCTGTATTCAATAAAAAGTAATGCCAAGAAAGATGGTGTTGGCCATTGTTTCTACACAGAAATGCTATTAAATTTTTGGCATAAATTCTGTGAGCTGGGTCAGCAATTCACTTGCCTTTGTCTGAGGTCTGTCAGCAGCAGTGGATGTCCTAGGTACAGGGACCAAGAGAGAGGAGGGAGGGAGGAGGAAGGAACTTTGTCTCCCCTAGTGTGTGGCTGTGGTACAGAGAAGCTTCCCAGGGTGTTCGTGATAAGGTTGGCAGAAAGCGGGGTGTAGGGCTGAGTGCCTCTGTGTAAGCCTGCCCAAACATGCAGAGGTAGAACGGAGTGGAGGGAAAAGCACCAGGCACAGGGATGGGATGCCTGAAATACGAACCCAGCTGTTTCTCTAACTTACCAAGGACTTTGGGGATGCCATTTCACCTTCTAGCCCTCAGTTTCCCCATCTGTAAAATGGGGATGTTGGTATTAGCACTACCCACTTCCAAGGTTGTGATGAGATGACACAAGATGGTCATTGTATGAAAACTTAGGAAGTGAAATAAAAAACTAGCATTCCTATTGCAGATTCACAAGTACCTGCTCACACAGGTTCCCTTAGCCGGCTCGGCCCAAAGATGCACTCCAAGCTGCAAGGCCTGCTCCGAGCCACAATAGTCTGCAGCACCAGAACTCAAATTCCTCCAAGCAGAAGCCCGAGTGCTTTCCAGTCAGAGCCTAAAAAGATCCTCGAAGTGTATGGTGTGTGATTGGGGTGCAGAAAAGGCATTATCCCAAAAGATAAGGGCCCAGAGTGCTCCCGGGGAATGGAGGGGGTAGGAAGGCTCAGAACCTAAGCCATGTGGGTTTGCTCTTATCACATATACCACACTCGGCCCTGGAATAAGCAGATGTGGACAACAGAGAAGAGTATGACAGGGAACATACGAAAAAATAACACCCACTCCTGTTGTCTCTGAGGTCCTGTGGGGTGGGTGCTGGTACATTTGGGTAAAAAATGCAGGGAAGAGTCCCTCCCAGTATCATAAGAGCAACCAGAAGTTTCCAAATTACCCCTATGCAGTTCTCCTCAGGGGTGGGCTGAGAACCAGTGCCTTGGGCTTCCTTTATAAGTTCAGCTATTTCCCCGATTTTGTTTCTCCAAGTTGTCCTCCTAAACACACCTCTCACGTGTGCAGGATGAACGATATGCCACCCCTGGGAAAAGCTGGCCTCCCGTCACGTAGCAGAACCTTTCTAAAAGCTCTGCTGTTCTGCTCCCTAAGGGTCAGCTCTCCCTTGTCTGTTTTTTTCTTACTGCTTCTTCCATCTCCTTGTGGGATTTCACTTCTATTTCTGTACCTTATATGTCATTAGGTCCCAGGATTCTGTCCTTGGTCTCTAATTTCTTATATTAAAGGAGCAGCAGAATGGCAGGCTGAGCTGATGCAGACGGGCCCCCTCCACCTATAGGAAACATACACACACAGAGAAAATTCTTTCAAACATATAGATCCGTTTGAGAAAGGCATCCCCCATGCCGGGACAAAAGAAGGATTCCCAAAACAAAGCGGTGAGCAGGAGCTAAAGTTAAATCCAACCAGACACAGACTCTAGAGGCGGACACCCCTGCCACTTAAAAAGGACATCAGCTCAGCCCCGGCAAGGTGGGACATGCAGCCGAACTTCCCACACGAAACCCTAACCTCGCCGAGGTGTCCCCACCCCATAAAAAGGTCTAGAAAACCTCTTCCCGTCAACCCAGGGGAGCATTGAGAAAATGCGCCTTTCACCCAGAGCTGTAGATAACGGGAAAAGACATCAGTGAGAATTAAACTGGAAGCTTGTGTCATAGGTGGATGTGGAGTCTGAATTTATACAACTTAAATGTAAAGCAGGAATTCCAATTCAATGATTTTTAATTGTCTGGGTCACTAAGACCCAGAAGGTCTCAGAAGCAAATGCAAAACCACTTTCCACAACCCTGAGCACACCAAACCCCACGGGGGGGGGGGGGAAATACTCCATTGAAGGTGAGCTAGCAGTCAAAACATGCAAATGGCCTAAGAAATTGCTCAGGGGGGGGAGCCGTAGATCCAACAAACAGGAGAATTAACATCATAAAGGCGAGAGAAAACAGATGACTCAAAAAAAGCTATACAATAAGTAAGTTTAACATTAAAAAGAAATAAAAATACAGAAAAGATACATGTAGGAGTTTAAAAAGGAAAGATTAGAGATGGGAGTGGAGAGCACTATTCAAAGAGAAAATGGCTAAAAATATTCCACAATCAGAGAAACAGATCTTTCTAAAACTCACGGTTCAAAGAAGAAAGAAAAAAAAAACTTTTAAATTTAGGGCAGAATGATAGTAAAGATACTTCATATCAAAACCTCTGGGCCCTGGCTGGTTTGGTTCGGTGGTTACAGCATCAGCCCACGGACTGAAGGGTCCTTGGTTTGATTCCAGCCTAGGGCACAGGCCTCAGTTGCAGGCTTGATCCCCGGCCCTGATCAGTGTGCGAGTGGGAGGCAGCCAATCGATGTCTCTCACAGCAATGTTTCTATCTCTCTCCCCCCCACCCCCCTCCACCCCACACTCTGTCTGAAAAGCAATGAAAAAAATATCCTCCAGTGAGGATTATAAAAAACAAACCTCTGGGATACAACAAATGTCACCCTTTCAGGGAAATCTATAGCTTAAAATACTTACATCAGAAAAGAATACTGAAAATTGATGAGCTAAGTGTAACTTAAAAAGTAAAAATTTTTAAAAAGAACAGTAAATTCAAAGAAAGCAGAAGAAACAGTAAACTCAAAGTAATAAAGATTAAAAACAGCTCTCAATGCAGAACTAGAACAAATATTCCAAAAACTTATATGGAACTACAAAAGACCCCAAATAGCCACAGCAATTTTGAGAAAAAAGAACAAAGTTGGAGGAATCACACTACCTGATATCAAACTATACTTCAAGGCCATTGTAATCAAAACAGCATGGTACTGGCATAAAAACAGACAGATCAATGGACCAGAATATAGAGCCCAGAAATAAACCCATGATTTTATGGTCAATTAATATTTGATAAAGGAGGCAAAAACATACAATGAGATAAAGACAGTAAATTCAATAAATGGTACTGGGAAAATTGGACATACATGCAAAAAAATGAAACTAGACCACCTTCTTACACCACACACAAGAATAAACTCAAAATGGATTATAGACTTAAATGTTAGACTCAAAACCATAAAAATCCTAGAAGAAAACATAGGCAGGACAATCTCAGACATTTCTCATACCAATATTTTTTCTGATATATCTCCGCTGGCAAAGGGAAAAAGAAACAAACAGGACTACAGCAGACTTAAATGTTTTTGCACAGCAAAGGAAACCACCAACAAAATGAAAATATAACCCACTGAATGGGAGAACATATTTGCCAATGATACATCTGATGAGGGGTTAACATCCAAAATTTATAAAGAACTCATACAACCCAACACCAGAAAAACAATCCAATTAAAAAATGGCAAAGGACCTCCATAGACACTTCTCCAAAGAGGACATTCAGATGGCCAGTGGACATAGGAAAATGTGCTCAACATCACTAATCACCAGAGAGATGCAAATTAAAAGCACAGTAAAATATCACCTCACACTTTCCGAATGGCTCCATCAATAAATCAACAAACAGTAAGTGCTGGCGAGGGTGTGGAGAAAGGGGCACCCTCATACTCTGCTGGTGGGAGTGCAGACTGGTGCAGCCGCTGTGAAAAGCAGTATGGATTTTCCTTAAAAATTAAAAATGGAGCTGCCTTTTGACTCAGTGACCCCACTTCTGGGAATATATCCTAAGAATCTCAAAACACCAATCAGAAAGAATATATGCACCCCTATGTTCATTGCAGCATTTACAATAGCCAAGATTTGGAAGCAGCCCAAGTGTCCATTAGTGGATGAGTGGATAAAAAAACTGTGATGCGTTTACACAATGGGATACTACTACTCGGCTACAAAAAAGAAGGAAGTCTTACCTTTTGCGACAGCCTAGGAGGACCTGGAAAGTATCAGGCTAAGTGAAATAAGCCAGTCAGAGAAAGACAAATACCATATGATTTCATGTGTATGTAAAATCTAATGAACAAGATAATCTAACAAACAAAATAGAAACAGACTCATAGATACAGAGAATAGACGAACAGCTGTCATAGGAGAGGGGTGTTGGGGGGCTGGGTGAAAAAGGTGAAAGGGTTAAGCACACACAGAAAACAACAGCTCATACACACAGACAACAGCAACAGTATGGCGATTTCCACAGGGACAGGGGCTCGGGGGGGTAGAAGAGGGTAAAGGGGGGATAAGTGGTGATGGACGGAGACTTGACTTGGGGTGGTGGACACACAATACCGTATACAGTATTACCGAATTGTGTTACAGAATTGTACACCTGAAACCTATATAATTTTATTAACCAATGTCATCCCAATAAAGTCAATAAAAAATTTTTTTAAAGCAGCTATCAATGAAAGAAAAAATATAAAACAATAGAGAAGCTAAACAAAGCCAAAGTTGGTTCTTTAAAAAGACTAACAAAATAGACATGTTTCTGGTAAAACAAATTTTAAAAAAGAAACTCAGAAATAAATAATATTATGAATAAAAACTTGACATAACTATAACAAAGTAGATATTTAAAATAAAAGAATACATCAACCACTGTATACCAATAAATTTTAAAACAGATTAAAATAGAAAAATTCTTAGAAAAACATAATTTGCTGAAACTGGTGCAAGCAGAAAATTTCTAAATATTCTTATAAATCTTAAATAAGCTAAAGAAGTACCTTAAAATCATCCCACTCAATGAAAAGGGGGGGCATAAAATGTTATAGAAGTGTTTTACCAAACATTCAAAGAAGTGGTCATTTTAATTGTACACAAAATAAATAAGGGAATATTTCCTCTTCTATACTCCTTTATTCTATGAAGCTAGTATAACTTAATATCTAAACCAGAGTAGGATATACAATGAAGAAAAACTACATGCCTATTTCACTCATGTATATATATCCAGAAATCCTAAACTAAATATTAGCAAATTCTAACAGTATATAGAAAAGATAATACACCAAATGATAGAGTCAGGTTTATCCAAGAATGCAAAATATTTTAATATTAGAAGATATCTAATTGTAATTTACTCATCAACAGCTTAAAGAATAAAAATAATAATATCATTCTAATTTATTATAAAAAGTGGTATTTGAAAAGGCACCAAAATAAAATTCTAGAATTGAAAATTAAATAACTGAAATAAACAATCTGATTGATGACTTTAACAGCAGTTAAGACACAGCTGCAGAAAAAATTAGTAAACTGGGTTACAGGTAAAAATGAATGAATGCTCACGTACATACATACAAGACCAAAAGGAGCATGGAAGAAAAACACAGAAGAGACATAAAGAATACAGTGAGAAGGTCTAACATACATTTAACTGGAGTCCCTGAGAAGTGAGAAAATGGGACAGAAGCAATATGTGATAACAGCTCCAATTTTTCTGAAACCCAATGGAGGACTTAAATTCACAGTTTCAAGAATCTCAACAAATCCCAGGCAAGATAAATGAGAAGAAATCTATATATCGGCACCTCACAAGGGTTTCCAATTGATGCTGCACCCCCGAATTGCCTGGGAAGGTAACTTGGCCCCTCTGAGCTTCAGTTTTGTAAATACAAAATAACAAAATATGACCTACTTTATAAGGATGGTGAAATGATTAAATGAGATAACATATGGAAAGTGTTAGTGTGTTGGCTGACACAAACTTTCTGTAATTGGCTCTAAATATTGGCTGTTGTTATTTATCAACATTTTCCCTACCAGGTTGAAATCCCATGTTTAACTGGCTGCGAGAGTCACTAAAGCAAGTCATCTCCAACCACCAGCAGTGTACCACAGCAGTGGGCACAAAGAAGGTGGTGCAGGTGTCCAGGAAGGGAAACTCCTCACCCTCACCCATTACACCAGGCACTGGGGGGGGGGGGGGGGAGAAGCAGAGTGGTATGGAGGATCCTCAAGCTCCACCTTCACCCACTCCGACCACGCCCAGCCACGCCCACTCCTAAGGGCTTGAAGAGCAGTTACCTAGCAGTGTGTGTTGCATCATAGCCCTGGCAGGAGGACCAGCCATGCCCAAGAATGCGGTGGTCATCTTGCGCTATGGCCCATACAGTGCTGTTGGCCTATCTGTGGAGCACCGCACCTTCCGCCTGGAGGGCTTGCAAGGTGGGCAGCCAAGCGCCAGTGCCAAGGGCCACCAACCTGTGTGTGCCCAGGTATACCCTAGCCTCTGAGCATCTGTGCAGGTTGTGGATTCTGTCTAGACCTCCTTCTTTCCTCAGATCAGACTAAATGTCACCTCCTCTGGAAAGTCTTTCCTGAACCTTCACCACCCTGGGATGATTTAGTATCTTCCTCTGGCTTCCATTGCTTCAGTATAAGAATGCAAACAAACAAACATGCTCTGTGGGCCCACTGGGTGCCAGGCAGTGTACACAAGTTACCTGGATAGAAAGAATTACATACTCTGCTTTACACAGTGGGAAACAGGATCAGGAATGGTAAGTGACTTTTCCAAGGTCATAGGGCTGGCTGAAAAATGGTGGGGGTCTATCCCTTGATTATTCATGCAACAGACCTTTATTGAGCACCTAATATGTGTCAGACACTCTTCTAGATACCTGGAACATACTGGTGAACAAAGATATATGTCCTTGAAGTAACCTTCTCATTGCTGACTACTAACTGACAATAGTGCGGGGAATCTGACAGAGGAACATAGTCATAGTGGGCCCTGCCACTGGCCATAATTGGAGGGGAGAGGGGAAAGATCTGGAAAGATTTATTTGCTGCAATTATATTTTAGTTCAGCTTTAAAGAGTAAGGAGAAAGTAATCATGTAAAGAGAAGAAAGAGCATTCTAAACTAAGGGACTAATATCTGTAAACCCTGGAAACATGAGCAAATGATGTATTTGTTGGACTGACAGGAAGATGAGGTGGGAGAGGTAGACAGGGACCAGATCCTGCAGGGCCATAGAAAAGTTTTAGGCAGGGAGATAAAACTGTAGCTGCTGTGAGAACAGATTAAAGGGGGTCAAGAATGGAAGCATGGAGACAAGTCGGGGCTGTTGGAGTGGTCCTTGGGAGACATGACAGTAGCTTCCATAAAGAAGTAAAAGCAATGGTATTCCCTAAATAAATGTAGAGGGGAGGCAAGGGTCAAGAGGCTGCTCTCTGGATCTAGTTAGTCTGGCTTGAGCCAAGTGCTCATGGATGGAAGTCTGTACACTAAAATTGAGAACACCAAAGATGTTCATCCGAGGAACAAAGCCTCATTTTGGACATTAAACTTCATGTGCTTTCAGCTATGTAGGTAGAGGTTCTGAGTCAGCCCTGCAGTTCTGGAGTTCAGAGAAAAAAAATCTGTGCTGGAGATAGAAAGGTACGAGTCATTGACTTGGGAAGAACACATAGAATGAGAAGAGAGCCTGACACTGAGTCTTCATGATGAGACTAAGCAGCTACAGTATATCCTTAAAAATAAGGTAGATCTGCCTTCCAATCAAGATGGTGGTGTACTTGGAAACTCCCAAAACCACATCAAAATTATAGCTAAACTACAGAAGAACCATCATTCAGAACTGCCTGAAATCTAGCTGAACAAAAGTCCTATAACTAAGGTATAAAGAAGAAACCACATCAAGTCTGGCAGGAGGGGTGGAGACACATAACAGGCTGGCACCACACCCACATGTGGCAATTAAAAATTAGGAGGAATAATTCAGCTGCCAAGGTTCCGCTGAGAATCCAGAGGTTCCAGCCCCACACCAGAACCCTCAGCCCAGAGTTCCAGTGCCAGGTAGAGAAATCTCCAGAACTTCTGGCTATAAAAACCAGCGGAGATTGTCGCCGAGTGAGATGAAGTCTTCTGGAGTCACCAGCCTCTTAAAGGGCCCACACGCAGACTTTCTAGGTCTCACTCGCTCTGAGCTCCAGCACTGGGGCAGCAGCTTAAAAGGCACCAGGGACATATGGGAGGAACGGAATTGTCTGGCTTTGGGATGAGAGCTGGAGCGGCAGCTTTCTCCCAGACAGAAGTGCTGGCAGAGGCCATTGTTCCTTTGCTGAGCCCTCCCCCAGCAGAGCTAGCAGACAGGCACCATATTTGAGTTTCCATCAACCCAACACTGTTAGCCCTACCCAGGTGATTCCCAGAGACCCAGCTTCACCCAACTTGTGACCCACCCAAGCCCTTTCCAGTGCATTTCCATATTAATGATCTCTCTTGGCTCATGATGCCAACTTTCCTAAACCTCTCAAACAAGCAGCACCTGAAGTCAGCATGCCCTGTACCTCTTGCTAAGTGACTCCAAGCTCAGTGCTAGAGGCTGCTGGCTGTAATTCTCAGCTTGGGCTTTTCCAGGCACCTCCAAGCCCAGTATAAGTAGCAGCCATTTGTGGATTTCTTTGGAGCTCATGCCAGGTGGCCCTGGGAAGGACACAGGTGGCAGCTGACCTTGACCCACACCTCCCAGAAGGCCCCAGAACCAGCTCATACAGTGGACAGCTTCAGAAGATTCTGAAGCACTACCCAACCACCTCAACAAGCAGCACACTCAAGGGGTGGACTTGGCAGGTATCTGAGACCTAGTGAAGTGAGTTCTGTTCTGTGGGGTAGGCCCCTGCACTGCTGATTCTTCACAGTGGTCACAGCCAGGATGCACAGCCAATCAGCCTAGAGGAAAATCCATCCCACTGATATGCCAACAGCAATCAAGGCTCAACTACACCAGGAGTGTGCACACAGCCAAAATGGACAGCACACCTGGAGCTCTCAGCTCAGGTGACTAGGGGATGCTGCATGAGATCTACAGTGGAACTTCACTTCTCAAACTTAATTCATTCCAGAAGGCTGTTCAAGAGGTGATTTGTTTAAAAAAAAAAAAAAAAAAGAAGCATTTTTTGCCATTATAAATAATATAAATTGAATTTGTCTGTTCCAGACCCCCAAATGATTCCATTTTAACCTTATATATGGTACATGTCTAATGTACCATTTAATCTACAAGTAAACACTTTAAAAACAAAAGGATGTGAAACTTTAACAAAAAGGAAATGAAATGTACAGAAAAAGATGAAAATTTATGTAAAAACTAGAATTTAACTTTCATGTTGAGAGCTATTGCCTCCAAAAAGTTTTCACCAGCTAACTGTTTTCTGTTTATTCAAATCAACAATAATTTTCTTATTTCTTTAATTGCCTGTGACCATTGTTTCATGAGCACTTTCTCACCTTTAACAACATCAGCACTCTTGGTGGCCCCTTTATGCTTTAAAATTGTGGTAAGTCGATTTTGCCATGCCATACTAGGTAACCAAATCAGACACATGAGCACCTCTATCCTATTTTGCAGTTATTTCTTTTTTAAGTTCTATTGTTGTTCTCATAACTTTTCTTTTCACTTTACCCTTATCACTAACCTTCTTAGGACCCATGGTGACTTATTACACATATTTAATAATAAAAAGTAGCAAGAAAACATGAAAATATTCACAGCACAATTTCCTGAGAGGTTAATGACTTAAGATTTAGCAGTAAACTGACTCATACTCACACATTCTCTCCTGTTTGTGACCCGAGAGACATGTGACTGATCATACAGGTATCAGCATGAAAAGGTCGTTGGGTCAAGAATCAAAGTTTTGTTTGGCAACTGAGACACTCCATGAACAAAGTTAGTCAAGAGCCAAACTGTTCAAGTTGGGAGACATTCAAGAACTGAGGTTTGATTGTACTACATAAGGTCACTCCACTAAGACTGGGAGATGTAGTAGCACTCCTTGATCCATAGAAACAAACACAGGGAGGCAGCCAAAATAAGGTGATAAAGACACATGTCCCAAATTAAAGAACCAACAAAAACTCCAGAAAAATAACTAATCAAAATGGGGACGAGTAATCTATCAGATTCAGAGTTCAAAACACTGGTTATAAGGATGCTCAGTGAACTTAGAGGAAGAGTAGAATAACTTAATGAGAACTTTAACAAAAAGACAGAAAACATAAAAAAGAACCAGTCAGAAATGAAGAATACACTAACTAAAATGAAGAATACATTACAAGGAATCAACAGTAGAGTAGATAAATTAGAGGATCATATCAGTGATTTGAAGATAAGGAAACAGAAAATACCTAATCAGAACAGGGGAAAAAAGAAGACAAAATTACAATAGTGTAAGGAGCCTCTGGGACAACTTCAAGCATACCAACATTCACATCATCAGGATACCAGAAGGAGAAGAGAGAGAGCAAGGAATTAAAAACCTATTTTAAAAATAATGACAGAAGGATTAAAAATGGTGGCAGACTGAGTAGAAGCTACACTGACACTCTCTCAGGACCAAACTGGAATTACAACTAAAATATAGAAAAAACATCCTGAATAATCAACTGCAACTGAAGGTGAACTGGAGAGCACCCTCATAACCAAGGAGGAAAAGTGGAGACCACATAGAAACTGGTAGGAAATGCAGAGGCACGAGAAGGCTGGCTGGGCTCCCGCAGGCAGCAACTAAAGGTCTGGAGGGATATCTCAGCTGTGGGGGGTTCCCACTGAGGACTCTGGGGTCTAAATCCCAGGCTGGGCTTCCCAGCCAAGAGCACCAGAACTGAGAAAGGTGCCCACATAACATCTGGCTGTGAAAAGCAGCAGGGTTTCTGTCAGCCCGGGAGAAATGGCTAGTACTGCAGGCATCCTCTTATAGGGCCAACACACAAAGTGTCATGTGTAGCCACTCACCTTGGGCTCCAGCAGAGGGAGGGCAGAGTGAACTGGAGCTGTGTGAGGAGAATCTAGGATTGTGGGCTCTGGAGATAGAGCTCAGAAGGTACCTGTCGATTCCTGTGCTGAGTCATTCCCCCATACTGCAGAGGGCATCGTTCTCCAGCAGAAAATTTGCTACTTTTGATGGGGGGGGGTGACAATTGCCCCACCTTGCTGGAAAACTCACCCTACCCAGAGGAGTTTCTACAGCCTGAGGCTCGTTAAGAGAATTAGGTTAATCAGTCTGCAGACAGAGGCAGACTTCAGAGTGCTTTGAGTCTGCATGATCTGCTTCTGAACCCAGGCATTGGAAAAGCAGACTTTGGTGTGCATCTTGGTCCTGTCCAACCATATCCAGTCCCAGCAGAGGAGACCTCAAGCTGAGGGTTGATGATAGCTCCAAACAGGGTACTCAGGACCAGTCACAATGCCAGCTTCTGACATTGGCCTGAACCAGAGACAATCCAAAAAGACTGAGAGTCCTAACAGATCTACCTAATACATAGAAAAAAGCCCAAACAGGCAAGCAAAATGGGGATACAAAAAAAAAAAAAAAAAAAAAAAAGCCCTAAATGAAAGAGATGTCTCCAGAAGAAAAGTTAAATGAAATGAAGATAAGCAATCTATCAGATACAGAGTTCAGAATACTGATTGTAAGGATGCTCAACAGCATGAACAAAGATATGGAAACTATGGAGGAAATTAAAAATGATATAGCAGAAATAAAGAACACACTGAAGGAATAAACAGCAGATTAGAGAAAGCTGAGGATCAGATCAGGAATTAGAAGACAGGGTAGAAAAAAAAAAAATCACTCAATCAGAGATCCAAAAAGAAAAAAACAATTAAAAAACAGGAGGATAGTTTAAAGGAGCTGTGGGACAACATGAAATGTAACAATATTCTCATTATAGGGATACCAGAAGAGGAAGAGAATAAGCAAGGGATAGAGAATTTGTTTGAAGAAATAATAGCAGAAAACTTTCCTAACCTGGTGAAGGAAAAAGTCACACATGTTCAGGAGGCACAGAGAGCCCCAAGCTGGAAAAATCCAAAAAGGCCCATGCCCAGACACATCATAATTAAAATGCCAAAAATTCAAGACAAAGTGAGAATCTTAAAGGCAGCAAGGGAAAAGCAATCTGTTGCCCACAAAGGAGCTCCCATAAGGCTGTCAGCTGACTTCTCATCAGAAACTCTACAGGCCAGAGGGGAATGGCATGAAGTATTCAAGGTAATGCAAAACAACGATCTGAAACCAAGACTACTCTATCCAGCCAGACTATCATTCAAGCTAGATAGTGAAATAAAAGCTTACCAGACCAAAAAAAAAAAGGCTAAAGGAGTTTATTACCACCAAACCAGTATTGCAAGAAATGTAAAGGGAACTGCTATAATAAGAAGTAGAAATAGAGAGAGAGAGAGAGAGAGAGAGAGAGAGAGAGAGAGAGAGAGAGAGAGAGAGAGAGAGAACATAGGCATGAAGAATTAAAATGGCAATAGATAAGTATCTATTAGATAATAGATAATAACCTTATCTTGAGAAAGAACACAGTTGGAGGGATCACAATACCAGATATCAGGTTATACTACAAAGCCACTAAAATCAAAACATTCCGGTGCTGGCATAAGAGCAGACATACAGATCAGCAGAACAGAACAAAGAACCCAGAAATTGACCCAAGCCATTATGTTCAATTAATATTTGACAAAGGAGGCAAGAGCACACAGTGGAGTAAAGACAGTCTCTTCAATAAATGGTGGTGGGAAAATTGGACAGGCACATGCAAAAAAAATGAAACTAGATCACCAACTTATGTCATACACAAAAATAAACTCAAAATGGATAAAAGACTTAAATGTAAGACGTGAAACCATAAAAATCCTAGGAGAAAACATAGGCAGTAAAATCTCAGACATCTCTCATAGCAATATGTTTGCTGATACATCTCCTAGGGTAAGGAAAACAAAGGAGAAAATAAACCAATGGGACAACATCAAAATAAAGGCTTCTTCACAGCAAAAGAAACCATCAACAAAACAAAAAGGGAGGCCACTATGGGAGAACATATTTGCCAATGACACATCTGATAACAGGTTAATATCAAAAATATATAAGGAACTTGTACAACTTAACAAAAGGAAGACAAACAATCCAATTTAAAAATGGGCAAAGGACCTAAATAGACACTTTTCCAAAGAGGACATACAGATGGCCAAGAGACATATAAAAAAATGCTTAAAGTCACTAATCATCAGAGAGATGCAAATTAAAACCACAATGAGGTATCACTTCACACCTGTCAGAATGGCTGCCATCAACAAATCAACAAACAACAAGTGCTGGTGAGGGTGTGGAGGAAAGGGAACCCTAGTACATTGCTGATGGGAACGTAGACTGATGCAGCCACTATGGAAAGCTGTATGGAATTTCCTCAAAAAATTAAAAATTGACCTGCGATTTGACCCAGTGATCCCACTTCCAGGAATATATCCTAAGGAACCCAAAACACCAATCAGAAAGAACTATGCACTCCTATGGTTATAGCAACACAATTTACAATAGCTAAGATCTGGAGACAGCCCAAGTGTCCATCAGTAGAAGAGTGGCTAAAAAAGCTGTGGTACATTTACACCATGGAATACTATGCAGCTATAAAAAAGAAGTATCTCTTACCCTTAGCCCAGTTAGCCACTGGAAGTCCTTTTTAGTAGGTATCTTCTTTCTCAGAGTCTACAACTAGCAATGTTTAACTTTTTCCATAATTACTTGAAAATTCATAACATAGCATCACTGAAACTTGCTAATTATGAGAGCTGTTAATTTACAATAATTTCCTCTCATAATGATTTTACCACTAGCCATGTATGTACTCCTAACTAAATTCAATTTCCACTACCTGATTCTGAGTTTGAGGTAGCTTCATGGTAGTTTCAAAGTACCAACTGGAGTATTAGATTAGATTTAAATGAAGGGAAATGCAATATCAGTTATATCATTTCCCTCACTTGTCATATGAACTAAAAAAAAAATCATCCTGTAGTGGTAAAAAGTCATTCTTTAGTGATAAAAGTACAGTTCTTTAGTGAGCATAGACATAATATATGGAATCTGGGCTTTTCTGCACAAAAAGTAGAGTCATGGGAAAAGGACTCATCTGCTGCTACCTTTCAGTTAACCTGAGGGAGAATGTGCATAAGCTCAACTCGTGGACGTACCGTTTCAGCACAGCACAAAGTGACTGGGTGGTCCAGGATTCATCCTTTGACTTTCACATACAAGGAGTCTGCCCCAACTAGTATTTTCTGACACACCATGTCATTCTCAATACCGCTGTCGACTTCTGTACCTTGGCACGCCTGAATAATGAAAAGTTTGGGTTTTCCAGTTAGATTTTACAATAATCTTCTCTGAAAAAACTTGTTAATTTTCTCAGATCATTTGTTCCAAAATTATTCCTTCATCACCGTGGCTTAGAAGCACGCAAATAAAATTGCTCCTTTTGATATCATCTTCTTTAGAGACACTGTGCATCATTCTATAATTTCTCGACTCGTAAGGTCATTTTTGTTCCTGACTATGTATTTCAGTTGGTGAATGTTTCCCTGAGGTCTGCTGCATCTAAATCTGTAGCAGACCAAGATACCACTCCAGCATTTTTTGAAAGTTCTTATTATTGATTAATATACATAAACCCATTTCATAATAATAAATTTTGTAACTATTGTCCAAGGTTATTCCAGAATTTATTGATTTGTTTCCATGTAAGAGGTATGTTTCTAAATTTTTAATGGACTTTGAATCCTGAGTTTTCAGTGTTCTCCATGGATACATTTATTAATGCACAGCCTCCACACAGCAGCCACTACTCACCTCACTCCACACCAGCTCACCTGTTCAACTATATCACCTCTCTAGACAATTTTCCTTTTTAGTTTTAGTAGTCCCCTCCTATCTGTGGTTTCACTTTCTACAATCAACCATAGTCCAAAAATAGTAAATGGAATATTCCAGAAATAAACAATTCAATAAACAATTTGTACATTTTATTTATTTATTTATTTTTAAATTTTTATTTTGGAATGTAAAGCTCTTTTGAATTATAGTTTACATACAATATTATATTAGTTTCAGTTGTACAACATAGTGATATTTCACATTTATATACCTTACAAAGTGATCACCATGAAAAGTCCAGTATCCATCACCATACAAAGTTATTGTGATATCATTGACTGCATTCCCTGTGCTGTGCTTTACATCCCCGTGACTTATATAACTATAAGTTTGTACCTCTTAATCCCCTTCACCTTTTGTCCTTCCCTCACCCCCAACCTTTTGGCAACTATCAGTTTTTCTGCATCCATGAGTCTGTTTGTTTTGTTTGTCCATTTAAGTTTTTCAGATTCCACATATAAGTGAAATAATAGAGTATTTGTCTTCCTCTGACTTATTTCACTTGGCATAATACCCTCTATGTGCATCCATGTTGTTGTAAATGGCAAGATTTTATTGGTTTTCATGGCTGAGTAATATCCCACACACACATATATCCACTTCTTTATCCACTCATTTATTGATGAACACCTAGGTTGCTTCCATATCTTAGCTATTTATTGTAAATAATGCTGCAGTGAACACAGGGATGCATATATCGTTTCAAATTAGTGTTTCATTTTATTCAGGTAAGTTTCCAGAAGTTAAATTACTGGGTCCTTCTTTGTCTCTTGTTATAGCCTTTGTTTTAAAGACTAATATTTCTGATATAAGTATTGCTATCCCAGCTTTTTTGTTTCCATTTTCATGAAATATCTTTCTCCATCCCTTTACTTTCAGCTTGTGTGTGTCTTTCGATCTGAAATGAGTCTCATGTAGACAACACATGTAAGGGTCTTCTTCTTTTTTTAAATCCATTCAGTAATCCTGTATCTTTTGCATGGAGCACTTAGTTCATTTACATTTAATATATCAGTTATTTTTTTTTTAATATATCTTTATTGATTTCAGAGAGAGGAATGGGGAGAGAGAAAGAGAGAGAAATATCAATGATGAGAGAGTTGTCATTGATTAGCTATCTCCTGCAAGCCCCCAGATGGGGATCAAGCCTGAAATCCCAGGCATATGCCCTGACTGGGAATCAAATCTCGATCTCCTGGATCTTAGGTCAACCTCTGAGCCAAACCCGACTGGGCTAAAGTAATTATTGATAAGTATGTACTTATTGTAATTTTAATTGTTTTCATACTAGATTTATAAGTGGTTGTTCTATTACCTTTATTATATACTTGCCTTTACTAGTGAGATGTTTTTCTTTCATATATTTTCTTATTTCTATCTTTGGCCTTTTCTTTTCCATGTAAAGAATTATTTGTAACATTTATTGTAATGTCAGTTTAGTGGTGAGGAACTCCTTTAGCTTTTGCTTGTCTGGGAAAATTTTGATCTCTCCTTCAATTCTAAATGATAACCTTGTTGGGTAGAGCATTGTTGGTTGTAGGTTTTTCCCTTTCATCATGTTGAATATATCATGCCATTCCCTCCTAGCCTGCAAAGTTTCTGTTGAAAAATCAGCTGATAGTCTTACGAGCATTCCTTTGTATGTAACTAGTTGTTTTTCTCTTGCTATTTGTAAGATTCTCTCTTTATCTTTAACTTTTAACAACTTAATTGTAATGTGTTTTGGTGTGAGTCTCTTTGAATTCATCTTGTTTGGGACTCTCTGTGCTTCCTGGACTTGGATGTCTGTTTCCTTAGCCAGGTTAGGGAAGTTTTCAGCCATTACTTTTTCAAATGGGTTTTCTGTACCTTTCTCTCTCTTCTCCTTATGGAAACCTTATGATTTGAATGTTAGTATGTTTGGTGCTGTCCCAGAGGTCTCTTATGCTATCCTCATTCTTTTAAATTATTTTTAAATCTTCCAATTAGGTGATTTCCACTATCTTGTCTCCCTGATTGCCGATACATTCTTCTGCATCATCTGATCTGCTGTTTATTCCCTCCAGTGTATTTTTCATTTCAGTTGTTATATTCTTCAGTTCTTTTTTATAATTTTTATCTTTGTTGAAGTTCTCACTGAGTTGATTCATTTGTCTGCAGAGTTTTATGAGCATCTTTATGACTATTACTTTGAACTCTTTATCCAGTTGACAGAGTACTTCCATTTCATCTTTTTTCTGTGAAAAGGGGAAACAAAATTTGTGCTAGTTTTCCTATGACATTTCAAACTGCAAAAGTTACAGTCACAGTGTCTGATAAGTGCTCAGTTAAGATGGAAAAAGTATCAGAATGTGGGTGGAAGACATGAACAGAAAACATGTTTTGATTGATGGCAACTGTTGCACCAGAAAGCACTAAGACCATATGAAGACCTCAGCAAGGTATCCCCTGAAACGAGTGACCACATTCACATAAGTTTTATTATAGTATATTGTCATAATGTTCTATTTTATTATTAGGTATTGTTGTAAATCTCTTACTCTGCCTAATTTATAAATTAAATTTTAACATATGCATGTATGTATAGAAAAAATATAGTATATGTAGGGTTTATTACTATCTGCACTTTCTGGAATCCACTGGGGGTCTTGGAATGTATCTCCCACAGAAAAGGGAAGACTACTGTATTGTATTTTTCAACTTCAGAGTTTCTATTGATTCCTTTAAGAATTTCTACCTTTGTTGATATTCTCATTTAATTCATCTTCATTTCCCTGGTTTCCTTTAGCTGTTTGTCTATGGTTTCCTTTTGGTCTTTGAGCATATTTAAGATAGTTCATTTAAAATAAGCCTAATGTCTGGATCTCCTCAGAGACAGTTTTCATCAATTTATTTTTTTCCTTTGAATGTCTAATACTTACCTGTTTATTTATATGCTTTTTAATTTTTTGTTGGAAACCAGATAATCGAATATTATAAGGTGGTAACTCTGGAAGTCAGATTCCCCCCAGCCCCCAGGGTTTGCTGTTCTTAATTGTTGAAGGTTTAGCTTGTGCTCAGCCAGTGTTTCAACAGAGATCTCTGTGAATGCCAGTAGCCTTAAAACAAATCAAAACAAAACATGAAAGCCTCTCCTGTTCTTTGTGTATTTGTTCTATACTGAGACATTACTTTAACACTCAATTAAGCTATTTACAATGCCTTAGCCTTTACTTCCTGCTTTCACTGAGTCTATAGAACAACCAGTGCGAAATCTTAGGATCTCCTCAAGTTTTTTCTGGACTTGTGTCTTGTTCTGGGCATGCCTTGGCTTGCTAAATTCTCCAGTCTACATAAGTGCTTTTAAATGCTTTAACTTCCTAAAGAAACTCTCTCCCCAGCTTTTCCTCCCAAGCTTTATGAAATGTATTTTATGTCTCAACAGTCTTTTCCCAGACAGCTAAAAATTTTCCACTTGCCTTACAATGTTTTTGAGCTCTGCTCATACTCTATGTGAGTTCCAAGTTAGATGGAACAAAGATGAGCATCTTGTGTCAATCCTTTAGGTAGTCCCCAGACAGGTTAGAACAGACAAACAAGAATTTACAAATAAGGTCTCCTATGCTCCCTCTGGAAACAGGGACTAGGGCTCACACTATGAACAAGGGCTGCCACCGAGCCAGGAAGGAGGTAAGGCCAGGGCAAAGATGCTACAATGCTTTCTTACCTATTTAAAGTTGCCTTTTTAAAAATTTATTTCTTACAGTTGACATTCAATATTATTTTATATTAGTTTCAGGTGTACAGTATAGTAATTTGGCATTTATATAATTTATAAAGCTATCCCCCTAAATAAGTCTAGTTCCCACCTGGCATCATACATAGTTATTACAATATTATTGGCAATACTTCCTGTGCTGTACTTTACATCCTTATGAGTATTTTGCAACTAACAATTTGTGCTTTGTAATCCCTTCACCTTTTACACCTAATCCCACTCTCATCTAGCAACCATCAGTTTGTTTCTTGAGGCAGGCCTGTAATGCTATGGATAACCTTCTTAGGACTGCTTTTGCTGTGTCCCTTATATTTGGAGTTGTTCTCATTTTCATTTATTTCAAGGTATCTTTCGATTTCTTCCTTGGTCTCATTTTTAGCCCATTTGTTGTTTAGTAACATGTTATTTAACCTTCATGTGTTTGTGTGGTTCTCAGGGGGGGGTTTTTTGTCATTGATTTCATAGTTTCATACCATTGTGATCAGAGAAAATGCTTGATATGATTCCAATCCTCTTAAACTTACTGAGACTTGTGTTGTGTCCTAATATATGGTCTATTCTTGAAAATGTTCCATGTGCACTTGAAAAGAATGTATATTCTGCAGCTTTGTGGTGAAATGCTCTGAAGATATCAATTAAGTCCATCTGATCTAGTGTGTCATCTAAGGCTCTGTTTCCTTGTTGATTTTCTGTTCAAAAGATCTATCCATTGATGTCAGTGGTTTGTTAAAATTCCCCACTATGACTGTGTTACTGTCAATCTCTAAGGGAGCAGGGATTCTTCTCTGTTCTGTTTCCTGCTATTCCCTGTTTCTGGAACTGTGCCTGGCATATTTTAAAGATCAATAAATATTAAAATGAACCTGCATGGAGCTGAATGCTAAAACCACAGGAGGTGAGACTGCAGAGGAAGCAGGAAAAGCAGAACCAGGCAGACAGCAGGACATTGGCAGTGGTCCCTCACAGGGTGCTGAGGCAGGAAAGAACCTGGAGGCATAGGAAGCGAATGAGAGAGAATTTCAAGAAGAAAATGGCTAATGGGCACCAAACTGTTAAGCAGGAGTTATCTCTAGAAAAGGATGAACTCATGGCTGATGAAGGGCCTGGAAAAAAGTGTCCTCAAAGGCTTGAGGTGGGGGGTACCTGGCACAGTAACTTTGGAGGGCAACTTGGCATTGTCTCAAAATGTAATCATATACTGTGGAATCCAGCTATTCCATTTCTAATTTTAGACACACACACGCATACACACACACACACACACACACACACGCTCACTCACACACAGTGCATATGTACCAGAGGCATGCTCTTCCTTTACAGTTCTTGGTGACAGTGAAAATTTTTCTGGAAGCAACTAGAGAAGGGGATGGCTGAATAAACTGCAGTACATTTGTCACATGAAATGCAATGCAGCAGGTCTATGTATATTGACAGGGCGGGATCCCCACGACACAGTGTTAAGGGAATAAAGTATGTTACTGAATTTCATGTACATTGTGATCCCACCTCTACTGAATAAGACAAAGGGGGGGAGGGGAGAGAATTATGGGTGATTTAAATTTTTTGTCCGTTTCTATAATTTTTAAGGTTTTACTTTAAATTGCGGGTCTGTGTTACATTTATAACCTGATAAAATTTTAGAGTAAAAGTATTTTAAAGCAATAAAGGAGGTGGGTCAGAGCGTCCATCTCCTGAGGGGCAGGGGAGCACTGGGTGAGCCTCTGAATGCTGATGGCTCTTCACCTCTGAACACAAGTTCAGGAGAAGGTGGGCTGAGGACCTAGAGTGCAGGAGACAAAGGAGTGGGCAGAGGAAGCAAAGAGCAGAGGCAGCTCTTCTCACAGTAGGGGAGGAGAGGAGTGTTTTGAGATCAAGGGGAGAATTTTTACCGTTGGGGGAGACTTGAGTATTGCAAGGTATCAGCAGGTGGTTGATTTTTAAAATTAGCTTTGTATATTCCTGAATGATGACTCACATTATACTGGCAGCAATATTTACTGAGGGCCGGTGACAAGTGCCAGAGTGTTAACCGAAGCCAAGCAGGCAGCATCTGCCCCACCCTCCCTGTCCCACCCTCCCGTCCCACACTCCCCACCACTGTAGATCAACCGTACATCACACCAAGCACAGAGCAGTGCATCTGCACACCTTCATCTGTAAAATCTGCAACTGAATTCTGTGTGTTTCTTTAAAAATTATAGCTCTTTATCATTTCCTGAAGCCCTGCTGGCTTTGGAAATAATGTTTGATCTTTCCTGACCTTACGGTGCCTTAAGCAATCTGATCATTTTTGTTCTTTCTTCATTACCCACGAATTATAATAGCTCAGCAAAAATGTCTCTACTATGGCCTCAATACTGATGAAACTAAACTAATGCTTAACAAAAAGTTCTAAGCAATTCCCCTGGCCATGTTGCCCTTTGCCTGCTGTGCCTAGGTCTGCCAGATGACCTGCTACAGGGAGCTAGAGGGACTGAAGCTGACCCATAAGAATCCCGTCTGCCTTACCGAGTTACGATGCTCTGTGTGGCACCCCCCCCCCCCCAGCTGTGCATGAGCCACACGCATTAACGCCCTCAGCGCTGCCTCTGTGCAGAGCAGAGACGGGGAGGTGCTTGCCGGTCGGTTTGCCTGACTTCCTAGCCAGCAGCGTTTAAATCATTCGCAGATGGTGCACGGTTCCCCCGGCACTGAGAACAGGGAGGCTTTTCCGTGTCCCTTCAGTTTACCCTGATCCCACTTGACGAATGAGGCACCACTTCAAAGAAGCAGGCGTTCTGCGGGTGGCCTTACAGCTCCTGGTTGATTTATGCTGGAGTTTAGCCACCGCCTTTGCAAAGACTTTGTTGCAGGGAGTATATTTATCTGACCTTTCTTTGAATAGACAACTCCATGGCAGTTCCCAGGAACAAATGGGTCCTCCATGTAGAGAAGGTGGCATTTGGATGAGCTGCAGGAACTCTGGTGCTTCTTCGAGTTATAGCCCTTAAGCCCGCTCTGGCCACCCTCAGGGCTCAACGCGTCCTGGGCTGATGAGAAGGGATGGGTATACTGAGGGTGATATATGACCTAGACGCTGAGACTTATCACTTTAACCAGAATCAGACTTAGGTCACTCAGGGTCCAAAAGAGTCATTGGAGGTGCCCAGCGCCATTATGAGCTTGTTTGTTCAATGAACTTTACTAACCCTGGGCACCTGGGGGACTAAGAAGGTGTTGTGGTCAGTGGGGGAGACATATGCCCGAGAGCCTATGCTTTGTGACCATATAGAGGCTATAGAGAGGAGTAATTTGATCTCTTAGGAGTTCTTGTTGGGCGTCATCCGCTCATGCAGACCCCGCTTCCATAGGGTGGGTTGATTAGATCAAATCCAGCTTCTTAGGTCTACCTTGCCATGAAGAGTGCCACTGTTCTCATAAAACAAGCCCCAAGCTCACGGGCCGCATGAGGCTTGGTCAGACAGGGCCGGAGGGAAAGGGTCACAGCAGCCACAGGGTGCACACCTGCCCAAGGTGTCCCCTGCAGACCCCTCCTCACTTACACTGCATTCACTGTGACCAGCCCCAGACAGCGCCTGCACCTTCCTGTCCAGAGATCCCAGGCCTTGGCCCCCAGCCCCCAGAGGTGGGGGTAAGTGGGAGTGGAGAAGCTGTTTCGTTCCCTATTTTTCCTACCACGTTGAACAACATTTCCAATGAACATATTCAGAAAAGGGAAAGCCAAGGTCTCAGAGGCTGAATTGCCTCCTATCTACCCACTGGGAGCTTTTCCCTCTCCAGCTACACCTCCCCACTCCTGAGAGGGTGCTGCTGGGGGAGTGTGTGATCCCCAGAAATCCCTGCCTGTAGAGATCTGTGCTTCCTAGAGGAACCACTGGCCATTCCAAACTGGGTGGTCTGCTTCATTTAAACAAGTCATTGGTCCAAGCTGAGTGCCTGCCTCCAAAGATATTTAAGAACAAAACATTTAAATGGGATACAATAACATAATTATGCCAAACAGAAAGATGCAGGAGTTCTGTAGAGAGTGGGTTAGCTGACGCAAAGTCAATTAGGGCCACCACTGGGTGCCCAAGGAGCGCTATCTTGTTAATGGAGATCCTCGCTGAGTTCCTTTCTGAAGTTCCTTTCCAGAGGTGAAATCAAAATCACGCAATTAAAATGTTCACAGTTGGGGCTTGCTGCTGTTGAACTGATTGAAAGGTGAAGTGGACATGCCAACATTTTGAAAAAGCAATTGTCTCTGTAATTAAATACAATTAACTGACAAAACTGTCTGCTTTTCTCCACGTCAGACTGATTGAAATGCTAAGACTTTAAAAAACATGTCCCCATCTGATTTCTCTCTCCATCCTAACTCAAATTCTCACAGACGCATGAAGACTGCCAAAGGAGGCAGGCCAACTCTAACGCCGGTGTCGGAGGTGAACACGCCAAAAACCTGGGGGGAAACATGCTGGAAACACTGGGGCTCCGGGCTGCTCAGGGCACATCATTTCTGCTAAGCCCACACACTCTCACGTTTCCCCGGCAGAGAATGAACCGAACCAGGCTTCTGTAGCTGCTCTCTAAGGAAGGAGCTGTTGAATGTGAGAAGCAAAATGCAGGTCCCCAAGGTGCTTTTTAAAAAACACTTTTTTCTAATAATCACTGGGTATTTTCTTTTTTTTCTCTTACATGTACATATTTTAATTAATATTGAATATATAGTTTATCTGCAAACTGATTTTTGCTTATATTACAAATATTTTTCTTGCTGTTAAAAATTTATAAACACTTTTTGAAATATCCAAATAAAATCTCATCCTATGGACTTACCGCTATCTACTTGGTCACCCTCTTATTATTGGGCATGTAAGTTATTCACAGTATTTTGCAATTGTAAAACTACAGAACAAAATCTCTTGTTGAAAAAAATCTGCTTATATATTTTTTATTTTTTTCCCTTAGGAAGCTTTCTTATAAGTACAATTTCCTGAGCCAGAGATTAGAATCATTTTTTAAATCTAATTTTTTTAGGCTTTTAAGGTTTTTATCATGTACTGTCAAGTTGTCCTCCAGAAAGGTGACAAATTTATATTTCCATCAGCAGGGTAAGAAGATACCTAATTTCCCAAATTCCCTAAAACATTGAGTATTGTTTCTATAAGGAAACCTCAAAAACTTTTCCTAGAGAAAGCTCATATTTTCACAGGTCATAGGGGTCTGTATCCAATCGCAACCAATCTCAAAATGCTCAGGTCTATAGCTATGCTCAGCAAAGGTGAGGGCCCACTGGGCCAGCACCAGGTAGGTGCCCACCAGGAGGGTCGAGTTACAGCCGTGAGCAGCTGAAGAGCAGGCCAGCGGCTGCCACCCAGGAGAAAGCTGCCTGTCATGTTAACCGGGAGTCTATCCTGTCACCCAGATCCCTTTCTTTCTTCTTTCTTTCCCAGCTGTGCTGGCTGCAGATGGACACCAGGTCATTCTAGAGAAGATAGAAGACTGGAATGTGGTAGAGCTCACGGTGAATGGAGAAGTTGTCTTCCACTGCAACATCAAAGACCTGGAATTTGGTAAATCCGTCCACCCAGCATTTTGCCTTCTCTCAAGTGTCCTCCGATTCTAGTTGAAGTGATGCCCAGATTCAAACTGGTTTCTTCCTGAGCCTTAAATTCTTCCTTAAGGCCTGTGCTCTGTGGCACGTGAGCGAGCACATCCTAAACCACACAGTGAGGTGCCCGATGCCCTTGGCTTCTTCCCAGACGCTGGGAACAGAAGAGGGACAAAAAGAAAATGAAGCGTTAGCCCTAGGCTTCAGATAAGGTGACGAGTTGCTTGGGGGTTGCCTTTTAATAACGTGTGTTTATTATTAGTTGTCTTCAGACAGCTTTTGCTTCACTTGGTTAATCTGTGTAGGCTTCGTAACACAGTGTTGCTACACCAGCAGTGCGTGGTATTGTCAGCAATATTCTTAGGCTTTCTTTCTGCTGGTGAGCTACTGGCAGGCAGACTGGCATCAGGCCTCCCTCACTCTGCTCAGAAGTAAACCCTTTGCAACCCATTAATGCTCTATTAAAGGCCAGCTAACCATTCACATGCCTGTGGAAGCCAGGTGTGTCCTTATATGACATTAACTTGTACGTAGAGCTGGCCACAGGAGAAATCTATTTGTTTCCCCAGGAGGCGATGGAAAACTAGACCCTCTGTGCCAAGAGGCCAGGGTAGCCGTGCTAAATGCCTACTGATCTCCTCCTCGGGACAAGAACAGCACCTGCCTCAGGCGCCACTCGGTGATGCAAACAAAAGCAGCCATTTGGGCCATGGACGCCAGCACTAGCAGTCAGAGCAAGGCAACACCAGCCTGTCCTTCCGCCGCACAGGCTGGGATTTCTCACCTGGCTGCAAGGAAACTGGGTCCACAGAAACAATAAACCACCTCATTCGCAGTATGTCTCAATCTAAATCCATAGGGAGAGCCCTTCAATATCAGGTACATGTTGAGCTGAAGGAAATAATAAAATGCAATCTAATAACAAAGCTCCATCTCTTACTAATAATGCACAGCTGCCGGAAGCATCTGGGATTCCACCCTATAGTTAGTGCAGCACTAGGAACAGGTAAAATTAAAGAGGGTTGGGTGGCGGAGCTTGGGAAGGAAAATAGTGGCCTTTGAAGATCTGAACCAACAGTTAATGTCAGTATTTGGAAACCTGGCTAATCTCACAAATTTATTTCTTTTTTGTTTTTTAATGTTTTAATTTATCTTTATTGTAGAAAGTACTGCAAATGTCCCCTTTTCCCCCCATTGATCCCCTTCACCCTGCATCCCCCCTCCAGGCCTTCACCACACTATTGTCTGTGTCCATGGGTTGTGCATATATGCATATAAGTTCTTAGGTTAATCTCTCCCCACCCACCCACCCCCTGCCTTCCCTCTGAGATCCCTCAGTCTGTTCCATGCTTCTATGTCTCTGGATCTATTTTGTTCATCTGTTTATTTTGTTCATTAGATTCTACATATGAGTGAGATCATGTGATATTTGTTTTTCTCTGACTGGCTTATTTTACTTAGCATAATACTCTCCAGGTCCCACCTGCTGTCTCAAAGGGTAAGAGACTCTTCTTTTTTATAGCTGCATAGTATTCCACTGGGTAAATGTCTGAGAAGATGCTTGATATGATTGCAGTCTTCTTGAACTTGTAGAGTCTTGTTTTGTGTCCTCACATGTGGTCTATCTTTGAGAATGTCCCAAGTGCACTTGAGGAGAATGCATATTCTGTAGCTTTGGGATGAAATATTCTGTAAATGTCAATTAAATCCATCTGATCTAGTGTGTCATTTTGAGTCACTGTTTCCTTGTTGATTTTTTGTCCAGATGATCTATCCAGTAAAGTCAGTGGGGTGTTAAAGTCCCTACTGTGACTGTATTTCTGTCCATCTCTCCCCTAAAATCCTCCAGAAGTTTATTTTCAGGCTGTGTGAGTCTTTTGTTCTGAGATGGGTCTCTTGTAGACAGCATATATTTGGGTCATGTTTTCTTATCCATTCAGCTACCCTATGTCGTTTGATTGGAGCATTTAATCCATTTATATTTAAGGTTATTATTAACTGGTATTTATCTATTGCCATTTTATTTCTTTATGCCTATGTTTCTTTTTCTTTCTATTTCTATTTCTTATTACAGCAGTCCCTTTAACATTTCTTGCAATGCTAGTTTGGTGGCCAGTTTAGCCTTTTTTTGTCTGGGAAGCTCTTTCTTTCACTATCTATTTTGAATGATAGCTTTGTGGGATAGAGTAGCCTTGGTTTCAGATCCTTGCTTTTCATTTCCTTGAATACTTCATGCCATTCCCTTCTAGCCTGTAGAGTTTCTGATGAGAAATCAGCTGACAGCCTTATGGGAGCTCCTTTGTAGGTAACAGATTGCTTTTCTCTTGCTGCCTTTAATATTCTCTGTCTTAAATTTTTGGTATTTTAATTATGATGTTTCTGGGCATGGGCTTCTTTGGGTTCTTCTTGCTTGGGACTCTCTGTGCCTCTTGAACTTGCATGAATTTTTCCTTTACCAGGTGAGAAAGGCTGTCTGCCATTATTTCTTCAATCAGGCTCTCTAACCCTTGCTTACTTTCTACATTTTCTGGCACTCCTGTGATGCGAATATTGTTATGTTTCATGCTGTCCCACAGCTCTCTTAGAATGTCCTCCTGTTTTTTAATTGTGTTTTCTTTTGGGTTCTCTGATTGAGTGATTTTTTATACCCTGTCTTTTAATTCACTGATCCCCAGTTTCCCCTAATCTACTGTTTATTCCTTCCAATGTATTTTTTATTTCTACTATGTCTTTCTTAATTTCCTTCATAGTGTTCATTTCTTTTCTTATGCTGTTGAACATCCTTATGATCAGTATTCTGAACCCTATATCTGATAGATTGCTTATCTCCATTTCATTTAGCTCTTCTTCTAGAGAATTCTCTTGTTCTTTCATTTGGGACTTTTTTTTTTTTTGTCTCCTCATTTTGGCTGCCTGTTTGGATTTTTTCTAAGTATTAGGTAGATCTTCTAGGACTCACAGTCTTTTGGGATGGTCTCTGGTACAGGCCAATGTCAGACACTGTTTGTGACTGGCCTTGAGTATCCTGTTTGAAGCTTTCTATTCTCCACACCTTGTGGTTTTCTCTGCTGGCACCAGGTATGTTTGGACAGGACCAAGATGTTCACCACGGTCTGCTTTCCCAAGCCCTGGGTCCAGAAGCAAATCAGGCAAAGACTCAAAGCTCCCAGAGGTTGATTGTTATTCAGTCTCTTAATGAGCCTCAGACTGTAGAAACTCCACAGGGTGGGGGTAGAGGTTTTCCAACAGGGTGGGGCAACTGCTTCCCCCACAACCAGGCAAAACTGCTTGGATGGTAAATGTCTGCTTGAGAAAGATATCCTCTGCAGTATGGGGGAATGACTCAGCACAGGAATCCAGAGGGGTGCCCTCTGAGCTCTATCTCCAGAACCCATAACCCCAGATTCTCCTCACACAGCTCCAGTCCACTCTGCTCTCCCTCTGCTGGAGCCCAAAGTAAGTGGCTGCACATGAAACTTTGTGTGTTGGCTCTTTAAGAGGGGTCTTGCATTTCCAGCCGTCTCTCCCTGGCTTGCAGAAATCCAACTGCTTTTCACAGCCGGATGTTATGTGGGCAACTTTCTCAGTTCTGTTGCTCTAGGATGGGAAGCCCAACCTAGGGTTTAGACCCCAGAGTCCTCAGTGGGAACCCCTGCAGCTGAGATATCCCTCTGGACCTTCAGCTGCTGCCTGTGGGAGCCCAACCAGCCCTCTTGTGCCTCCAGGCTTCCTACCAGTCTCTGTGTGGTCTCCACTTTTCCTCCTTGCTTAAGAGGGTACTCTCCAGCTCATCTTCAGTTGCAGTTGATTATTCAGGATGGTTTTTCTGTATTTCAGTTGTAATTCCAGTTTGGTCCCTGGAGAGTGTCAATGTAGCTTCCATTCAGTCCACCTCCACCTTGGGACCCCCACAAGTTTATTTCTTGTTCCCAATAGAATGCTACTTAAAATGCTAAGAGACAGTTACCTGAAGTCGAATCTTCAGTTATTCACCTTTCAAACAAGAACTTTTCTGCCTTTTTTTGCATTCGCCAGTCCAACAGGCTGTTCTTAAGAGGTCCCAAAGGAGGCCAGGGCTGGAGGTAAAGTGGCTCCCTCTCCCTCTGGAGGACAAGACAGCCCCATGGAGTTAAAGAAAGGTTTTCGTTACAGTCACTGTAAAAATCGACCATGTCAAAATGAAGCTCTTTTTACTTTCAGGTCTGTGCTCCAAACTGCAGCCTATAGTCCTAGCTGTAAAGAGAGGAAGAGATGCAGGTATTGATCTAATGACCTTAAATGTGAGCTGACGGCGAGAAAACACCGCGCCTTTGAGAAGGAAGAGGCACAGAAGATGTCACGTGTTGAAAAAAGGGCTCTCAGAGCTGCCCAGGCGCTGCTGGCGCTGAGCTCGCCCCTCAGGGAAGTGGCCACCCCACTGCCCGGGCTCCCTTCCACTGCTCCAGGCAGCCCCAAACCCCACAGCACCCCAGAACTTGATGAAACCGCTGTACAAGTTCTTTCTCACACGTGATACAATGAGGGTATCATTTTTATTTTCAGCCCAAACGTCCCTAATCAGATTTTCTCAGAGATGAGGAATCTCTTAGGACTCTTTAGAAATATTTATCATCCTCACTGGGACCAGGGGCTGAAAAACATTCTTCATCCTGGTGTCTGGTGCCGGTTTTTACATACTTAGTAGCCCTCGACTTAATCCCCTTTTCTCAAAGACCAGCAAGCTAGTATCGACGTAGCCTCCTATCTTTGTTTTCATATAAACATATTACTATAAAACAAATGCATTTTCATTACAGTAAATGGAAAAATATAGGTAAGAATAAAGTATAAGTTTGATAACATTTTGGCATATTTCAATTTGAGTTTCTTCTATTTATGTCTGAATATTTATGGAGAGACATATACAGAAGTTGATTTCACCAATTTGGGATTATGTTGCATGTATCAATTATATATCTTTTTTTTAACTTAAGATTTTTATGTTGAGCTTTTTCTGTGTGACTAAATCAGTTGTTGACTGTCTAAGAATTCTCTCTTTTTTTCCCCTACCTGTTGTACCCAGTAACCCTCAGAGGGAGGTAGAGCAGCAAGTTGTTGTTCTTATTCTATAGACAAGGGAGGCTCAAAGAAGTCAAGTGACTTGCCCAAAGCCACATAGACAAGAAGTGAAAGTCTGTACCTAAGCCCAGCTCTCCAGATTCTAGCTTAAGTCAGAAATTTCTGCCTCCTCGAACAGTGATCCCTACTTCCATTGCCAAAAACTTTTCTGCTGAGAAATAAAATGGCAAGATTTCCCATCTGCATTTGGTGCTGTAACATCAGCTCCAAAGACAGTCAGCCCTCCTTGGACTCGGACATCAGCGTTGAACGGGTAACGCTCTCCCCTCGGCAGCGCCCTGCCCTCCTCCCGCACAGCCCCCCCAGCCTGAATCTGTGCCCTCAGAGCAGCCTCCCCTTCCACCAGGACCTGTTCTCCTCCCCTCTATGACCAGAACGGGACTGTGAGGGAGATTGCACACAGATTCTCAGAAAAACCAAGGTGAGAGCACTTCCGGGAGATGCCTGTGCCCAGGGGCTGTGTTCCAGTTTAAATCAGAGCTAGACGATGTATAAATCAGCATTGCTGGAAGAAATCACAGGGTTACCTCGGAGTGGTGGGCTGAGAGGTGGGTGGGGTGGGCAAAGGGAGGAGGCCTGCAGGACCACCATTTCTTCCATACTGGAAATATTTTCAGTAGTGGAATTGATTTTTACCCTGCATGGTAGGGGATGGGTAGGGCGGTACTGTTCGAATAAACATAAAAATAAAATCAATTAAGCCCAGCCAGGTGTGGCTCAGTGGTTGAGCATCAACCTAGGATCCAGGAGATCTCAGTTTGATTCCCAATCAAGGCACATACCCGGGTTGTGGGCTCGATCCCCAATAGGGGGCATGCAGGAGGCAGCTGATCAATGATGACTCTCTCTTTCATTGATGTTTCTATCTCCCTCTCCCTCTCCCTTCCTCTCTCTGAAATCAATAAAGATATATTTTTAAAAATAAAATCAATTAAGCCAAAAATAAATAAAAAATTTGGCATTGAGGTCATCTGTCTGTATGACCTAACCCTTCTCTGTCATGGGTTAAGAAGGGCTTTCTCTTTGAAAATGAAATCATTTTTTGATTCTAAGGAAATGTGCCCTCACCTTCCTCTGCCTCCCTCTGTCTTCTGTCTTCTTTCACTTGTCTCCTGCAGAGAAACAGGAAACACTCTTGCTCCCAATTAAAGGCAAAACATGGACAGTCAGGTGCCTTTTAAAGCTCTTAAAATATCACTTAATTAAATCACATTGTAAGTTTAGTGAGATGTCAAACAATTTAATTGTTATTGGAACATGTAAAGAACGTGTCTTTTTAGAATAACTCTATCTTATTAGTTTTTAAATGACATTTGGAATCTCTAAGATTGTCTCATCTAGTTTTAAAAATTTTTAAACAATGGAGATTTTTAGGGGCCTCCCTGGGCTGGGCTTGCTGCCTAGGGACTCACTGGCTGTACCTGCTCTCTTGGTAGGTTCACCTTAAAAACATTAACAAACAATACTTGTGACAAGGCCATATATCTAAGAAAACTTAGATTTAATGCCCCAGTGTAAGCTGCTGGGGCATTTGAACACTGCGGGGATGGAGAGGATCCCAAAGGACGCGATATACCCGTGGAAGCAAAAGCTACGCCCGGGACACATACCCCAGGCAAAAAAATCCTGGGACTTGGTACTGAAATTTAACTGCATCAGATATTTAGCTTGTGGGTCTTGTGGGCACCATGGGGAAAAACATCTCAGGTGACAGCATGTACCCTGTATATACCCTGTGGTTGCCAAGCTTCCAGGAGAAACACACACTAGGCCAAATCCCGATGAAAAAAGAAAATTCTAGCCCAGGCCGCGGGCATAGGCGTGGAGAAATTTTCTTCCCAAGTGGCACGGACATTTCATGGGAGAGAGTCTCTTTGTGGCTACTAGGAGAGCAGTGTGATCGGGTGCTCCCGTCCTGGCTGTGAGCTGAGGTTCTGGCTCAGGAGGGGAGGCCTGAGTTCTCCTCGGTGTGGGCCAGAGGCCCTCTCCTCATCCCCGAGGTCACAGACTCAGCACGGCAGGCTGAATGGCACTAAACTGGTAAAGGGAAACAGCATGAAGACCACTCATGGGCACTGGCCCGCTGGGGGTCCTGGGGAGGAGGGCTGGGATGGCCTCACGGGACAGGCGCCCAGTGGCGCTGCTGCTGTGCAGGAGGAGGCAGAACTGGTGGTGTCAATCTTCTGGAGTTTCCCAGAAAAGCCAGAAATCTGGATTTTTATTTGAAACTTTGGCTTTGTAGCGTTGGCTCAATTTTTTGAAAAACACAGTGACAACCACAAAACAAAAAGTAAAACCACCACATCAGGCCCTTCAGCAGGACAACCCTTAGTTCCTATGTGTCTGGGGCCCCCCTGCTTACACCTGTGGTGTGGGTGTAATCATCCCCACAAATGGCAGGGCCCATAGCCCTCCTGTCCACAATGCTGGTGTGTGTCCACTACTCTGTCCTAGCGAAACCGCTTGACCCAACCATGTGGTTATGCAAATGAAAAGCAAAAGCTGTTTTCAGATCTGTGACATGAAGACATCTGGGAACCGAGCCTCTAAAGGGCTTACTATTCTCTGTGATACAATACAAGGGGCCCGGCCGTAGGCAGAGCTGTGTCCCAGGATCGCACTCCCTGATAGGCACGGTTCTTCTCCAAGTGAGGGTTTGGACTGCTTTCCCTGCATGGTTATGGACCTTTTGAGCACGAGTGTTGCCGTTTGGGTGGTGGTTCAGAAAAGGTCAAGAGCTAAGACCCAGAAGACGAGAGGAGAGTGGTGAGCCCAGGGCCCTTGTCACACAGGAGCAACAGGTTGGGGGAAGCCAAGCCAGTCTGCATTACCAATGCCTCCATATATAGCATTTAAGTCCAGACATGTCTGGCTCCAAGGAACGCATTGATGTTGCAGTGTCATGGAGGCAGATTCTGGGCCCCACTCCCTTGCCAGGAATCTGCATTTTAATACGTGCTTCAGCTGATTCCAATCATGTAGTCCATCTCACTCTGAGAAAAGTGGCATTGGGATGTTAGGAGAAGTCCACAGCCCCATAGGGAGAGGTGAGGATTTCCCCAGGAAGGGGATGGAGTTGCCCCCCTCAGTCATCCTGGACAGGGGTGGAAAGGCTGTCCTTAAACAGGTGAGATGGATTGTTTCCTCCCTCTGGGCTCCATGTTCTTGGGTCTGAATTCCAAGGAACCTAGGAGGGCTTGGGAAACCTCTTAGGACGTGAGAGAAGCTGATCTCCAAAGCATGGAAGTAGGTTGGGGATTTGGCTGAGAAGTGCCCTGTGACTGGTACCCCATGAGTGGGGCCAGTTATCCCAGAGGTTCCAGCAAGCTCTTGACATCTACGTGATGTGGAGACTTAGGGGCTTCGGGACTCTTCTTCTAGGTCTACGCCTGCTCTTGGGCTGGAGGGAAGGACAAGGTGGGGAGGAATATACCCACAGGTGAGCACACAGCAGCAGAGGCCTTAGAAGGCAGTGTCCTGGAACCTGCTGGAGGTGACTCCAGGCAACACGGACAGAATCCTCCCAGAGGCCCAGAGCAGTGTGGGAGACCACGGAGGTGCCCCTGCCCACACACCTGTCCAGGGAAGGGGCACGTGGAAGAGTGCGGACTTGTCCTTCACCATGCGGGAGGACACTTCTGAACGAACTTGGGGGTTGGTTGCTATTCTTTCATTTGTATCCATGAACCCAGAAGGGCCAGGGAGCATTTGGATTATACATATTAAAATTATTTCCTTTCTATAAATATCTATCAAAAACCTACGCTTACATCCCTAGGTCTTATGCTTTGGAAAAAATCCATCTTCCTCACTGGGCAGAGGAGGCCGGCTGCAGCCAAGAGCAGGGGTTCCCGCGAGCCGAGGAAGGCTGAGGGCAGGAGGGCCTCCCGGGGTGCCAGGCTCGGCCTCGCTCGCCTGCAGGCCCTTCTGGGGGACTGAGCCCGGACTGCCCTCCCGGGGGGTGAGCCCACACACTGCCCCTCCTGGGGGACTGAGCCCACACGCTGCCCTCCCGGGGTGTGTGCCCACACACTGCCCCTCCTGGGGGACAGAGCCCGCGCTGCCCTCCCGGGGGGTGAGCCCACACACTGCCCTCCTGGGGGACTGAGCCCGCGCTGCCCTCCTGGGGGACTGAGCCCGCGCTGCCCTCCTGGGGGACTGAGCCCGCGCTGCCCTCCTGGGGGACTGAGCCCACACGCTGCCCTCCTGGGGGACTGAGCCCGCGCTGCCCTCCTGGGGGACTGAGCCCGCGCTGCCCCTCCTGGGGGACTGAGCCCGCGCTGCCCTCCCGGGGGGTGAGCCCACGCTGCCCTCCTGGGGCCCTGAGCCCGCGCTGCCCTCCCGGGGGTGAGCCTGTGCTAAGCGAGCCCTCGCCCCTGCGAGCAGGTGCTGAATGAGGAAAACCACGTGGAGAGCCCCGGCTATAAAGTGCTTCTTTCACCGTTAACTTTTATTTCAAACTCAGGAGTGTATTTCTAGCCTACTGTAACTACTGTGCTGCAAGCTGGTCCCCAAATTCGTGGCGGCTTTGCATTTCTCTTCCGTCCTGCCACTGACCTAGACCTTTACCCTCTGCACACGCAACCTGCTCCCCCAAATTTCCCGCAGTCCCCGGCATCCTCCACACCTTCCTCTCCTCTGCCAGCCTCCTGCTTTCTCCTCCGGAACGTCCGTCTGGTCCTCGGGCTGACAAAGGCTTGCTCAGCCTTCGGTCCCCGGTGGTCACCTATGAGGCCCTCCTCCCAGGGGTTGATACCAGTTAGAAAGGGGAAGTTGTAGGGATTAATTTGATGTGTCAGCTTGACTGGGAGGTGGGCTGCCCAGAGGGCTTTAGCGTCTATGAGGGCGTCTATGAGGGCGTCTATGAGGGCGTTTGTGGATGAGATTAACATTTCAGTCTGTAGACTGAGGGAAGCGGATGGCTCTCCCCAGGGTGGGTGGGGGTCACCCAATTGCTCCTGGACCTCAGTAGAACAAAAGGCAGGGTGAGGGAGAATTTGCTCTGCTGCCTGACGTCCTGAGCTGGGATAGCGCCCACCTCCTGCACTCAGACTGGACCTTACGCCAGCAATTGGCTCTCCTGGTCCTCAAGACTCCGCACCCAGACTGGAAGCTGCACGCTGGCTCTCCTGAGTCTCCAGCTTGCAGACAGCAGACTGTGGGACTTCTCAGCCTCCAAAATCACATAAGCCAATTATTAATAATAAATTTATATATATATTATATATATATAACACAAATAGAATAAATATGTAATATCCTGTATATGTATATATACACATATATTTATAATATTTGTGCTTGTGTGTGTATATATCTATATCTATAGATAAATAAATAAATGTATTATAAGGAGTTGGCTCACATTATTATGGAGGCTAAGAAGGCCCACGATCTGCCATCTGCCAGCTGGAGACACATGTTCACCTCCTGCTGGTTCTGCTCCTCCCGAGGGCCCTGACTAACACAAAAGCCCCTGCGGGGGCCGCTCTTCAGTCACCAGCGGCCTTGACTCCATGGACTTGGCTGCTCCATCATCTTAGCTTGAGCCTCCTGGTCCATAATGGCTGCGGAGTTGCAGCCATCGGCTGTGTGTTGCAAGCAGCCAGGAGGAGGAAGGGGGGAAAATAAATATGGTTTCCCCTTTCCTTTTAGAAGAATTCCCAGAAGCCCCCATGCTCCCCCATTTGCATGGCTAGACTTAGCTACTGCAACGGGGACTGGGGAATGAAGGTGTTTGGTCAAGTGGATGTGAGCACTAATACATCTTATTACTAAAAAGATGGGAAGAATGGTAATGGCAGCCAGTTGGAAGCTTCAGCCACATGCTGGCGAAAAGTAGATGCCCCTGGATGTCAGCTAGATGAATGCGCTGAAGGGGCCCAGTCACCACTGAAGGCTTCTGATGCCTGGCCTTGTGACACGCGGAGTGTGGTGGGCCTGGAGACGTTTCTAGGCAGTTCCCAGTCCCTGCCATCGTATCTCCTTCCCCCTCCGAAATATTACAGGCGGGCTCATGATAAAGTATCAAGTCCCCTTAAATTAATGTGTAAATGTAATGTTAGCCCAATTGAAACGTCAGCAAGATTTTTGAAAACAAGAAAAACTAATGATAAAGTTTATATTGAAATATAAGCAAACAATAGCAGTAAAAAAATAAGACTAGAAATCTGTAATCGACAGCAATGTAGGGTATGAGAAAAGCTTTTCAAATCAATGGGACGAGTCCTTCTTCTAAAAAAATTGTTAGACAACTGGATTGCCATCCGGAGGAAAGATGGATCCCCATTCAGCCTCACCCTAGAATAAATTCCAGATGGATCAAATAGTTCAACATAGTAAATAAAATCACATACTTGAAATCTTTTTTAAACCTAAAGTAGTGGAGAAGGCCTTCCTAAGTAGGACTCAAAACCCAAAGACATAATAGAACAAATGGATAAATTCAACTCCATAGGAATAAAAATGATTTTGAGTTTTAAAAACTGTAAATAACATCAAAAGTTAAAATATAAATAAGAAAAAGCATTTTCTATTCATATCTTTAATCTATACAGAGCTCCTACAATCAATAAGAAAAAACAACCCAACAGAAAAAAGGCAAAGAACATGAAGAGACAATTTACAGAAAAGGAGATATAAATGGTCCTTAAACATAGGAAAAGGTGTTCAACCTCACTCATAGTAAGATCAATGCAAATTGAAACTGAGATACTAAATCAAAAGCCGAGATCGCCCTGCCGGTGCGGCTCAGTTGGCTGGGCGTGGTAGTCCCATGCACCAAAAGGCTGCCAGCTTGATTCCCGGTCAGGGCAAATGCCAGGGTCACTGGCTCAGTCCCCAGCAAGGGGTGTGCTGGAGGCAACCGACGGATGTGTCACTCTCACATCATTGTTTCTCTCTTTCCCACTCCCTTCCTCTCCCTCTAAAAATCAATAAAAATATATTTTTTAAACTGAGATAGCCTTCTATGTTGGCAAGAATGTGAGGCATGGGCACTCATGCATTTCTGGTGGCAGTATAAATTGATTACACATCTGCAGAGCTATATGGCAATATTTATTAAATATTGAAAACATATCTCTTTTGATTCAATAGATTCCTATCATAAAGATTTATATCCATACATAAAAATTTCTATATGTACAAAAATTCTGTACAGCATTGCTTGTAACCAAAGATTGGAAAATGCCCATAAGCACTAGCAAGGGACTGGTTAAATGAACCACAGTTCATTCATGCATTGGAGCCCTGTGTGTCCTGTAAAGAGACTGAGAGAGATCTTTGGAGTTCTGTTCTGGAACTATCTCCAAGATAAATTGTTTAAGTCAAAAAAAGCATGAAAAGCATGCTATAGAAGAGTGTATATACTATGTCACAATTTGTGAAAAAGGAGAACAACACGTGTGTATACACTGAAGCTGCATAAAATACCAAGACAGGAAGCAGTTACCCCTAGAGAGGGAGTCCTGGGGTAACAGAGGGACAGCAGTGAAGGGGAGACCTTTTCACTGTACACCCCTTTTTAAAATTTTTTTTTTAAATATCCTCACCTGAGGATATTTTTTTCATTGCTTTTCAGAGAGAGTGGAAGGGAGAGAGAGAGAGAGAAGGAGAGAGAGAGAAACATCGATGTGAGAGAGATACATTGATTAGTTGCCTCCTGAATGAACCCTCACAGGGCTGGGGATCGAGCCTGCAACCGAGGTACACGTGCCCTTGACTGGAATTGAGCCCAGGACCCTTCAGCCCACAGGCCGGTGCTTTAACCACTGAGCAAAACTGGCCAGGATCACCCTTTTAATCTTTTAAAAAGCATAGCAGCCCGGCCGGGCGTGGCTCAGCGGTTGAGCGTTGACCTAGGATCCAGGCGATCGGGGCTCGATTCCTGGTCAGGGCACATGCCCGGGTTGCAGGCTGCAGCTGATCAATGACTCTCTCATCATTGATGTTTCTCTCTCTCTCTCCCCTCCTTTCTTCTCTCTGAAATCAATAAAGATATATTTTTAAAATAAATAAATAAATAAATAAATGTAAAAAGCATAGCAGAGGGTCACTGAAGACATGAAAAACAAGACTCAGTTGAAAGACTGTATCAAAGAGAGAGTCCAGTATGTGGGGAAAGATGCCAAAGTCCGTCTCCTCAAGAAATGGTGCCGGAAAAGTGGGGTAGCCACATGCGGAAGAATGAAGTTCAGTCCTTACTCTTACCATATACAAAAACTAATTCAAAACGAATGAAGGACCTGTCTGGAAGAGCCAAAACTATAAAACTTTTAGAAGAAAACATAGGGGTAAGTCTCATGGCCCTGGATATGGCAATGGTTTCTTAGATATGACACCAAAACTGTTTAGTTGCTTATGCAACTAAAGGACAAAATTAATTGGACTTCATCAAAATTAAAAACACTTGTCCTTCAAAGGATTCCATCAAGAAAGTGAAAATACAACCTACAGAATAATAAAACCATATATCTGTTAAAGGATTTGTACTTAAAATACATGAAGAATTCTTATAATTCCATAATAAAAAGACAAATAACTCAATTTAAAATTGGCAAAGGATCCAAATAGACATTTCTCCAAAGAATATATACAGATGGCCAACAAGCACATGAAAAGATGCTCAACATCATTAGTCATCAGGGAAATGCCCATCAAAACCACAGTGAGACACCACGTCACAGCCATTAGGGTGGGCATTACCAGAAAGTGAACAAGTTCTAGTGGGGATGCAGGGAAACTAGAGCCTCGCACACTGCTGCTGGGACGGTGAAGCGGTGCTGCTACTTTGGAAAACTGTCTGGCAGTTCCTGAAGGAGTGAAACACAGTTACCCAGAAATTCCACTCCTGGTGATGGTTCCCAGAGAAATGAACGCATATGTTGACACACACAGTTGAACATGATGTTCACAGCATTTATTTATAAAAGGCCAAAGTTTAAAACAATCCAAATGTTCATCAGCTGTTAAGTGGATAAGCAAAATGTGGTCTATCCGTACAATGGAAGATCGTTCAGCCCTAAAAAGGAATGAAGCACCGGTACATGCCGCAATATGCTGGTCCTCGAAAACACGGTGCTAAGAGAAGTAACCAGTTACAAAAGACCACAGAGTATACGATTCCATTCATATGGAAAGTCCAAATAGGCAAACAGAGAGAGACAGACGTAGATTGGTGGGTCGTACCGGGCTGGGGGATGGGTGATTGGGGGTGATAGAGTATGGGGTTCTTCTTGACGTGATGAAAATGTTTTGTAATTGATTGTGGTGATGATCGTACGAGTCCATGAATGTACTTAAAAATTGAATTGTACGCGTTAAGTGGGTAAACTGTATGACATGAGGATGTTCAACTGCAAACTGTTACTGAAAAAAGTCAGTTGCCTCTTCCCTCTGAACTATTTGAACAACTTCCAAAAGAAGGAGACACCATGGGTATCTACAGGTGCTGGTTTTGCACAGATGTCCATGTCGGACAAGTGTGAACAGCATGTGCGCATACACACGTCTGCACAAGTAAAACACCAGTAAAAACATGTCGGGAACCTTGCCCAAGGCTACTGGAGAGCAAGAATAGGTAGAAGGGAAACTTCCCTTTTTACTGTATGTTCATATCTATGTTGTTTGAATTTTTACAATGAGCACTTGTTATTTTGTTAGTATACAATAAAAAATAAGAAAAGATAAAAACTGAGCTCCTTTGCTGACCTCTAGCAATGACCGAGCCCTTGCTACCCGCCATCACTGTTCTGATCTCTGATGTACATGACCTCAGCTAATCATCAAAGACCCTTACACAGCCCTGCACAGTAAGAGGTTTTTCTATTTAACTGGTAGGAAGATTGGGTCTCAGTGGAGGTGAGGGACTCGACCAGGCTCTCGTACCCTAATGAGAAGTGGACCAGCCTGGGAGCAGGGCCCTCGTCCATGGGACCCCAGGCCTAAGCACTCCACCTCTACCCCCTCCCATCGCTGGGATGGGGCTCAAACCATTTTTGTAATTGTTCCCCAAACTGACCTCCTGGGTGTCTGCTTCAACAACAGTGGATGACAACAGTAATGCAGTTAACGTGAGCGTATGGAACAAACGAGGCTTCTGCAACGAATTTCAGAGCTCACCCAAACAAAGTAAGAGCCTAAAGAACCTCCAAGGAGGCTTGGAGCTCCAAGGCTTGGCTGGCTCTTGTCTTATAAAATTCCAGTCATTTAAACATTCCTTAAGGATTCAGTATCACCGAGGAAATGGGTTAAATGAGTTAAATGTACTAAATAGCACTATTCACAATGGAAACTTATTGGACCCACTTGTTGATGGCTGTGCTTCCGAAGCAGGCCGTGGAGGGGCGCTGGAGCCAGGCAGCCTGCGGTGTTTGCAGGGTGTGCGCCTTCTTGGAAACTGTTCTCAAAGAGACATCGATTTCCCCTTGTTTTGAAAGATGCTTCCAAAACACCTATAGTATCTCAGCGGTTTTCTGTAGCAATGAAAAAGAAAACACCAGTCTTATTGGGCTTTCACTGCCTTAAATAAAACCTCTCAGTCTGTTATAAACGTCAGCTCTGTGTGAGAAGGGTCCCGGTGCCAGCGCTGTGGAGTGTTTCTGGGTGTGCTTGTCCCGGAGCCCACGGACCGGCTCACTCCGCGGGCGTGTCCTGGCTCCTCTTCTCCAGGCACACTCGAGGTCACACCCGCAGCTTCAGCTAGAACTTCCCAACACCTTCTACAGCCCTGATTTCCATGCTAAGTTCTAAATTCCCAATCCCAGTGGCCTAGTCAGGAAATTTTCAAGTGGCTTAAGCCAACTGCAGTTGGCCTAAGAAAATAGGAAACATATCTTTCCTGTAACTGAAAAGTCTGTTGGTAGCTTCGAGGTTGGCTGTGGACAGTGCTCAGGCAATGACAGCAGGGCTCTCTCTCCACCTCTTGGAACTGGATTCTTCTGTGTGGGTTCAGTCTCAGGAGCTCGCCCACAGTAGTGACCAGATGGCCACCGGCAGCTCCAGGCTCGCACTCCACCAGCTTAGCAGCCCTAGGAAAAAGAAAGCTCCCAACAGTGCCAGCAAAAGCCCCAGGGCCCCCTAAGTCACGTGTTCGTTTCCGAACCAATCACTGTGACCCAATTGGGCCAGGCCTGGGTGACAGGCTTACTTCTGGAATTGAGAGGAGGGGAACTCAATCCTATTGGAACCAAGAGAACGGAGCGTGGGAAAGAGGTTAGTTTCCTAAAAAGAAAATAGAGAATCTGTTTCCAGAATGAGGGAGAACAGATGCTGAGTTGCCAAAAACAAGTTGTCCCACATCTTCTGAACATCTGCAGCTGGATGTCCCACAGACAACCTGTGGTAAACCCAGCGCATCTGCTCCCAGCTCTATTTCTCTGACTGTATTTCCCATGCCCTACTTCACCTGGTAAAATGCCACCCAACTCAAGTGGCTCCTCTCAACATAGCCTTTCCTCATCCCTCCTCTCCCCACAGAACAGTCGACTCTGTCCTCTAGTCTCTGCAACCTTCACTCCCCCAAAGGCTCTGAACAAATGCTGGCACCTTGTATCCATGAGCATCTGTCCCCTGAGAGGGCCATGGAGCTCCTCAAGGCAGCAGCCATGTCATCATTTACATCTCGGTGCCTCCTGCCCCAGAGGCCAGCAAAGCAGGATTCACAGAGCGAGCCCCCAGCAGACACACTGGTCAGCACCTGAGGGCCTTGCCGCCAGCCGCCGCCCCAGCCTAGGCCTGCTTGGGGCAGCGAGCTCGCTCAACAGGGCGTGTTGGGAGGCGCTTACACGCCTTGGAGGACAGTGCTTAGTACAAACCGTTGCTGCAATTCTTAGTGCTTCCCTTTAGGAATCAGTTGGCCTGCAGGAGAAAAGTAGCTCCCTAGGTTCTTGGGGCTGGAAAATCTCTTTCCCCAAAGTCCATCTCCCCACCTCAGGGCAGGCAGGGGCTTTAGAGGGAGGGAGAGGGAAAGCAGAGCAGAGATCAGGGGAGGGGCTGAAAATCCTCCACGTGCAGCCAGCACGGTCCCTTCCCACGACCTCGAAACTGGCCAAGTGAACCTACCAGTGCGTCACCCTGGTCTTCATCACCCTGGTTCTAAGGCTGAAGGTCAGCAAATCTCCCAGAACTGGGATGACTGAAGGTCGGAGTCTGTATCTTTTGAGGGTAGATTCTAGGATTCTTATAGAAAAATGCTGTTTATCTACAAGCTGCATGTGAGTCAGAGTCCGCATCGACAGAAACAATGTCAAAAGAACAGTGGGGTGAGTTACAGTCGCCGCTGTTACACCATTCCCAGCTTGTGGCTGAGCTGTCACCAGGGTTGTCACTGTTTTCCAGACAGCTTGACTTGCTCGGAGCATGAGCTAGGCCCACCCTGGGACGCAGCTGCACATGGACGGAGCCTCTGTTGTTCAAAGCACACACCCCTTTCCTGAACAAGACAACACTGGCGCATATACATTCGAGAAAATGCTTTAAAGGTTACTCAAATAGAGGCATGAGTCATCTTAGAGACCCGGCCATAGCAAAAAACAAACAAAAGATGGGGGTTGTGTCGGCAACACAATATGCACAGTTCAGGGTGGAGATTCGGAGCTTGGGTACAAATGCGAGCCCCCCACAATCTGTACCGCTGAGAAATTCCTCAGCCTCCACTCTCAGCTCTCTCGTGTAAAGCAGGGTGGTAACACGGCCTTCTTCGTGGCCCTGCTAGGACAGCAAGAATGAAGCAATGTAATGAGCAGGGCCTGGTCCTGGCACACCGCTAGGGCATCAATAAATGTTGGCAATTATCACGCTTTATTATTGCCCAGAGTGTCTCATTTTCACTCGAAGGACATATATTACATTTCTCCTCCAGAAAGTATAAAGTTTGGTTTTTATGACCCTCCGCAATCAGCAGCAGCACCTGCTTTCTGTGGCCTTTCTTTGGGCCCAGCGACTCTGAGAGGAAAACGACCACAGGGTATTTTCATTTCACACTTCAGCTGGAAGGAGAGGTGACAAACTGCTCAGGGATGCAGATAATTTGTGACACAGTTCAACTCTGCCCTCTAATTGTTGAAAATCCCCTCTTATTATGAAAGTTTCCTTGGGTGTTCAAAATAAAAACCGTTCACATCATCTCCTCTCACTCCCCACATATGGAGAAAACCCAGTGAGCACCAATCGGTCCCTATTGACCAACCAGGTCGGACGCTGAAGGATCGCGAGGCCTGGGCGGTGCCAGGGGCTCCCCTGCACTGCCTCGCTTAATTCTCAGTCGGCTGGTAAAGCAGCACTGGAGTCCAGAGGCAGTGGGCTCAGTGGCCTGGGAGAAGGACCCCGCCCCGCAGGATGTGAACCCCAGCTGTGTGACCTTATAGAAGCTACTCAACCTTTCTGAGCCTCGGCGTCTTGATCAGTGACATGAAAGCAACGCATGTCTCCTGGGGAAGGGGAAGGATATAGAGGTGTGATCAGATGGGGGAGACTAAGATCAGTGACTGGCACATAGCAAGTACTGGGAAGTGCTTGGTAATATTGCTGTCATTGTCCTCACACTGTTTGTGACAGAGCATGTAGAATGGGCATATGCAGTTTTTTCTGCCCAACATGCATATTCCCATCTTCTGAAAACAGCACCCCATTTTATTTGGGGGTTCTTTCTCTATTCATTGCACATAGTCTTGGATGGGCTATCAATCAAATTATTCCAATAAAAATATGACTGGCCCATGAAATGCCAACCGAACATTCTTTCATGGAATATGGCTCTTTATAGTGACAAAATGACTGACCATGACCAGAAATCTAGGAATTAGATCCAGGAACAGCATGAACAAGGCTCTCCATGAGCTCCAGCTGCCAGATCCCCAGGTCTATTCAAGGGGCATCCCTCCACCCCGTAGGCCACCTCCCAGGCTCCCCTGTGCAAATTCCAGAGGTCATTTCTGTGGCTCAGAATGAAAGCACTCTAAGACACCCTTCAAGAAATCCCCCCACTTCAGCACAGCCCTCCGCTCCAAATGCATAACAGTGACAGAAAGTTTAAAAGAGCAGTCAGCTCAAAGTAAAACAAGATAAATCTGTCTGGAGCGAGAAACAGGAGAGTGATACAACATCGCAGGGGCGCAGAGGCCACAAGCCTGCTGAGCCCTGTAGCCCAGGAAGGTGACATCCCTGGGAGCCTGGCGATTTACAGGTAGGTAGAAAATTCAAAATTTTCCATATCAGGGGGAGGACGGGCTCTAACGTCTCTGCTTAAAGTCAAGTGCTGGGATCTGGATTCCGTGGTAGGAACTAAGGCTAAAACAAACTCAGGTCCACTGCCTGGAGCACCAGCTTATTTGCGGTTCTGGATCTCAAGAGGCGTCTAAACAAAGAACCTAGAATTAATCAAGGCTGCCTGCTGGCTTCTTGTCTGAGCCTAGGATTTTTCTAGCATTACCAAATAATAGGATCTGTAAAACTCCATTTTAAGGCTCGGCCTAGATGGGAGTCGATGTGGCTTAGTGAAAGACAACTGTAAAAATGAAAACCCGATGGGCAAGACGGAAAACAGAAGAGAGAAAAAACCAGAACAGGACAAAACAAGAGCCCCAAAACATCCTTCTCAAAGTAAGCCAGCAAATTGACATTGCAAAAAATAAGGGAGATCCCAGACAAGAAAAAAACTAAAGGAGTTCATCACCACAAAAGCCAGTATTACAAGAAATGTTAAAAGAATTTCTTTAAAAAGAAAAAATATTTTAAAAATGAATAATAAAATGGCAGTAACTACATAACTACCAATAATTACTTTAACTGGAAATAGATTAAATGCTGCAATCAAAAGACATAGGGTGGCCTGGCTGGGCGTGGCTCAGGGGTTGAGTGTCAACCTGGGATCCAGGTGATCAGGGTTCAATTCCCGGTCAGGGCACATGCCCGGGTTGTGGGCTCGATCAATGACTCTCTCATCATTGATGTTTCTATCTCTCTCCCTCTCCTTTCCTCTCTCTGAAATCAATAAAGATATATTAAAAAAAAAAAAAAAAAAAAAGACACAGGGTGGCTGAATGGAGAAGAAAACAAGACCCATACATATGCTGCCTAGAAGAGACCCACATCAGCTCGAAAGACACACACAGACTGAAAGGGATGGAAAAATATATTTCATGCAAATTAAAATGAAAAAAAATCTGGGGTAGCAATACTTATACCAAACAAAATAGTATTTAAAACAAAGGCTATAACAAGAGACAAAGAAGGACCCAGCGATTCCACCTCTGGGTATTTATCCAAAGACACCCAAAGCACTAAATGAAAAACATGGACATCCGTGTGTCCACTGCAGCATTATTTACAAGAGCCAAGATACGAAGCAAGCTAAGTGTCCACCAACAGATGATGAATAAAGAAGCGGTGCAGTGGAATATTACTCAGCCATGAAAAAGAATGGAATCCTGCATCTGCAACCACAGGGATGGGCCTGAGGGTACTGTGCTGAGTGAAATAAGTCAGACAGAGAAGGACTAATGCCAGATGATTTCACTTATATGTGGAATCGAAAACAAAATTAACAAATAAGCAGAACCAAAACGGACTCATGGATACGGAGAAAGTTTTGACAGTTGCCAGATGGGAGGGGGGTTAATGGGGGCGGGTGAAAAAGGTGAAGGGATTAAAAACTACAAATTGGTAGTTGCAGAATAGTCATGGGATATAAAGTACAGCACAGGGAATGTAGTCGGTAATATCGTAATAACTACGCATGGTGTCAGATGGGTGCTAGATTTATTGGGGGGATCGCTTAGTAAGTTATATAACATCTAATCACTGGGTTGCACACCTGAAACTAATATAATATTGTATGTCACCTGTAATTGAAAAATATAAAATTCTTTAAAGTAAAAAAAAGGGAAGAATTGTACTCAGTAGAGAGGGTTCGTTTTAGGGTTTGATACCAGAGAGACCCTAGGCCTCCCTCCTTGGCAACCCGTCTCCCTCCTAGATGAAAGGTGGTGATGGACAGTGAAAAAAAGCATTTGACCAAATCAGCACAAAGAATAAAGGGGGAAATGGAAGTACACTGTAGTCAGATAACTGAACTATGTATGCTGTGTTACAATACTGTTTGATGGGCGGCTGGTACAGATGTGTATGGTAAACCTTAAAGGTACGACACACAGAAATAAAACAAAAAGGTATAGCTAGTAAGTTAATAGTGAAGAAAAAGTGGAATATTAAAAAATACTTAATCCACAGTAAGGCTGAGTAAGAGGAAAGGGGGAAGAACAGATTAGACAGAAGAAAAAAACAAAGAAACAAACAGTAAGGTGATAGGTTTACACCCAACCACGTCAGTAACCACGTTAAATGAGTGGCCTCCCAGTGCTGCCCAACAGAATTTCCTATGTTGACGAAAATGTTCTGAATCTGTTCCATCCAAGATCACCCCTATGTGGCTACTGAGCACTTGAAATGTGGCCAATATAACTGAGGAACGGAATTTTCATTTTGTTTACTTATAATTATTTTAAACTTAAATAGCTACATGTGCTACTGGCTACCAAACTGGATGACGTTCTAAACAATTCAATTAATAGGCAGAGAAAATCAGATTAGATAAAATATAAAGGTCCAACTATACGCTGTCTACAATAAATACATAATGATGCAAGACGGGTTAATAATAAAAGACTAGAAAATATATACCATTCAGACACAAAACAAAAGATAGCTGGAGTAGCTATGTTAGTATCACACAACGCATAATTCAGAAGAAGGAATGTTAGCAAGAATAAAGAAAGGTACCAGGATGACAGAGGGATCAACTGATAAAAAAAAATCTAAATGTGCATGCATCTAAGAACAAAACTTCAAAACATATAAAGGAAAAACTGATAGAACTGAAAGGCAAAAATAGACTGAACCATAATTGTATTTGGACATGCTGACATTCATTACTTGGTAGAAAAGACACCCAAAATCAGTAAGAATTTAAAAGTCTTAAACAGCGCCGTAACCAACCCGTCCTAATTGGTATCTGTGAAAGAGTCCACACAACAGCAGGGTGAATATTCAGGTTGACGTAGAACATCACCAAGAGAGACTATGCTTGGGTGCATAGAACGAACCTCAGTAAATCTGAAAAGAACTGAAATAAAGTCATGTTCTCTAACCAAAACAGAACTAAACTAAGTATCAATAACAGAAAGGTATGAAAAAATACCCAAATATTTGGAAATTAAACCATATGTTCCTAAATTACCTATGGGTCAAATAAGAAATCATAAGGGAAAATAGAAAATATTTCGCACAAAATGAAAATACAACCTATTAAAATTTGTGGGATGCAATTAAAGCATTCCTTAGAGGGAAATGCATATAATTAAATATTCATATTAGAAAACATTCAAAGGTCTGAATATCAGTGATCCAAACATCTACCTGAAGAAACTTTTAAAAGAGCAAATGAATCTTAGAATAAGAAAATAAAAATGAGAGCAGAATTCAATGGCATGGAAAATGAAAAGAAAAATAGAGAAAATCAATAAAACCCAAGTGAGTTCTTCGAAAATATTTTTTAATTGAACAACTTCAGTCAGAATTATCAGGGGGGGAAAAGAAGACACAAACTGGTATAATCAGGACTAAAAGAATAAAGGAAATATTGGAACAATTTTTTTATTGTGGTAAATAGGTATTACATAAAACTCAACCATTTTTAAGGGTACAGTTCAGTGGTATTACACTTGTAATATTGTACATCACTACCACCATCCACAAAACCCTTTCACCTTGCAAAACTGAGACTCTGAACCCACTGACAGGAACCCCGGTCCCCTCCATCCCCGCGCCTGGGCGGCTGCTCTGGGCCCCTCACCGCTGGGACCGGGCGGCTCTCTCGCTGTGAGCGGCTTATTTTACTCAGCGTGACGCCCTCAGGAGTCACCACACTGAAGCACGGCCAGGATGTCCCCCCTTGGGGTGAACTTTCCGGCTCCCTTCTACGCCGTTTTCTTTCTCCCTCGCCCATCCCTGGACGCTTGGGTGGCCGTCACATCTCAGATAGTATAAATAACGCTCCCACGGAAGCAGGCGGGCAGATCCGACGCCAGGTCTCGGCTGTTCTGAGTATCCCCCGGCGGGGGCTGCTGGCTAGTTCTAATTTTAACGCTCTGAGGAACAGCCACTCTCCCACAGGGGCTGTACCCGCTTACGCTCCCATCAGAAGTGCGCAAGTGTTCCAATCTCTCCAACACTGGCTGTTTCCTTTCTTTTTATTTCTTTGATAGCAGCCATCCTAACGAATGAGAGGAGGAATGTCTTGTAATTTTTGACTTGCATTTCCAATACAATTTTATGCTACAGAATTCAACAACTTAGTGAAATGGACAAATTCGTTGAAAGACTCTGTTACTTTACTAGGGCTGCCATAACCAAGCACTACAAACCAGGGGCTTAATCAATGAGACATTTCCCCCCCTCACAATTCTTTAAGCTAGAATCCGAGAGAGGAAGGAAGAGGGAGAGAGAGGGGGAGAAACATCAGTGTGAAAGCAAAACATTTATCGGCTGTGACTGGGGATCGAGCCCGCAACCCAGGCGTGTGCCCTGACCGGTGACCTCTCGGTGCACAGGATGACACTCAACCAACTGAGCCACACCAGCCAGGGCCAGGGTTGGTTTCTTGAGGCCTCTCTTCTTGGCCTGTAAATGACCATCTTCTTCCGGGCTTCATATGGTCTTTCCTTCGTGCAGGTCCGTGTCCTAATCTCCCCTTATTATAAGCACATCAGTCATATTGGATTAGGACCCACTCTAATGTCCTCATTTTAGCTTAATTATCTGTTTAAAGGTCCTACCTCTGAACTCAGTCACATTATAAAGAACTGAGGGTTAGGACTTCAGCATTAGAATTTGAGGAGGCCAATATTCAGCCCATACCAGATACAACTACCAAAGCTCACTCAAGAGAAAGTAGGTACAATGACTAGCCCTGAATTTGTTACAGAAATTGAATTCATAGTTTAAAACTTTTCCATTAAGAAAACTCCAACCCAGATATCTTCACTAGTTAACTCTACCAAACATTTAAAGGAGAATTAATACCATCTCTATACAACCTCTTCCAGAAAACAGGAGATGATGAAACATTTCTCAACTGATATCAAAACCTGACAAAGACATTACAAGAAAAAAAAGCCACAGAACAATATTCCTCATACATTAATGCAAAAATCTTAACCAAAATTTTAACAAATCAAGTTCATCAATATATAAATGGATAACACATCATACCAGGTGGGTTTATCCCAGGAATGCAGAGTTGGCTTAATATTCAAAAGTCAAGCCATGTAATCATATTAATAGACTAAGAAAGAAAACTATATGATCATATCAATAGATGGGGGAATGTTGCTAAAATCCTATAAAAACTCAAAAGCTCTCAGCACATAGGAATAAAAAAAATGTTGCTCAAGCTGATATCCAAGGAAAAATTTTGGTTAGCATGATGCTTAATTATAAAAGACTAAATGATTCCTCCCTAAGAACAGAAACAAGGTAACTTCTTACAACTTCTATTCAACATATTAGAGGAGGCCCTAGCTTGTACAACAAGGCAAGAAAAATACGTAAAATGTATAAAGAGTGTAAAAGCCCAGCCGGCATGGCTCAGCAATTGAGCATCAACCTATGATCCAAGAGATCACGGCTCAATTCCTGGTCTGGGCACATGCAGGGGGTTTCGGGCTCGATCCCCAGCAAGGGGCATGCAGGAGGCAGCTGATCAGTGACTCTCTCATCATTGATGTTTTTTTCTCCCTCTCTCCCTCTCTCTTCCTCTCTCTGAAATCAATAAAGATATATTTTTAAAAAGAGTGTAAATGAAGATGTGAAAGTATTTGGAGATGATTGTTTTGTAGAAAATTAAAGGGGATCCATTTCTTAACAGCCATTAGAACTAATAAGCTTCGTCACATTATGTAAAAATAAATTACATTCCAGTATACTCATAATGAAAAAACAGAAACTGAAAATTTAAAAATACCATTTATCATGGCTAAAAAAGTATAGACAAATTTAACTAATTATGTGTTATAACTATATACTGCAAAACTATAAAACATTGCTGGGCGAAATTTAAAGAAATAAGTAAATGGGGATATAGACCATATGCATGGATTGGAAAGTATTTCTCCTGAAATTAATATACAGATTCAACACAGTCCCAGTAAAATCCCAGAGGTCTTTATTATAGTTTTATAATAAATCTTGAAATTACACTGCTTAAAGGTAGTGTAAGTCTTCTGAGTTCTTCCCTTTCAGAGCTGTTTTGGCTAAGTATTTACATATAAATATGAGAATTGGCCCATCAATTTCTACAAAACAGTTTAATATAATTTGGGCAGGGAGTGTGTAGAATAGAGATCAATTCGGGAAAAACTGATTCTTAGCATTAGGCCTTCTAATCTATGAACACAGTATAACTCTCCATTTTTTTAGACCTTATTTATCTTAGTAATATTTTATACATTCATTGTATAGGTCTTATATATCTTTTCATATTTTTGGTGCTCTATAATTTACTATACACACAAAAGGTGTCAAGTTTATTCAATGAATAAAGGATAGTCTTTTTGATAAATGGTAGGGGATCAATTTGGTATCATATAGAAAATACTAGATTTTCGCCCTTGCCTCATACCACATGTAAAATAACTCTAAGCGTATGCTACAGACATTACCTCCAGAGTCAGAACTATAAACTAATACCGGAGAAGAAAATATAGGAGAAAATCTTTGTGACATTAGGTTAAACAATGATTTTTTAAAAATATTTTTACTGCCCAGCCAGGCGTGGCTCAGCAGTTGAGCATCGGCCTAGGATCCAGGAGACTGCAGTTCGATTCCTGGTCAGGGCACATGCCCGGGTTGTGGGCTCCATCCCCAGCAGGGGGCATGCAAGAGGCAGCCGATCAATGACTCTCTCATCACTGATGTTTCTATCTCTCTCTCCCTCTCTCTCTCTGAAATCAATAAAGATATATTAAAAATAAATAAATAAATAATAAATAAAAATATTTTTACTGATTTTTAGAGAGAGAAAGAGGAAGAGGAAGAGAGAGAGAGAAACATCCATGTGAGAGCAAAGCATTGACTGGCTGCCTCCTGCATGTTCCCTACCAGGGATCGAGCCCAAAACCCGGGCATGTGCCCTGACCCGAATCAAACCAGCAACCTTTCAGTGCATAGGATGCCCAACTAACTGAGCCACACCAGTTACAAGCAATATTTTTTTTACTTAGGATACAAAAAATTCAAACTATTAAAAATGATAAATTGAACTTCATTAGAATAAAAATCTTTACTCTTAGAGAAAATTAAAATACAAGCCACAGACTGAAAATATTTACAAAATATATATCTGATAAAGGATTTGTATCGATTACATAAGGAGCTCTTACAACTCAGTAACAGGGAGCAAACAATTCATTTTTAAACATTTTTATTTGATTTAATTGTATATTTACATGCAGTTGTAAGAAATATATCTCAAGTAGCCTTTACCCAGTTTTCCCCAAAGATAACACCTTGCGAAACTACATTACAACATCACAACCAGGGTATTGACATTGATACAGTCAAAAGGCAGAACATTTCCGCCACAGGAATCCTCCTGTTTTCTCTTCCTGGGATTCCTGTTAAGATGCAGGTCAGAACTGTGGGATCCATGTCTCTCTAAACAATTTTAAAAAATACATCTCTGTCTTTTGTTCTACTTTCTTAGGAGAGTTCCTAGGCCTTGTGTCCAAACATATTATTTTACATTTCAGCTGTGTCCATTCTGCTATTGGGCCCATTTCTGAGGTTTTATTTTGTCAATATTTTGTATTTTTTTAGTTTGTTATTGTTCCATAGTAGCAATGTCCTCCTTGCCCTCTTGAAGTTATTACAGTTTAGTCTTTGTTTGGCCGTGAGCTCCATCTCACTTCCAGTGTTAGTTTCCGTTTGTAGTTTGCAGCTTTTTTCATGCGATTGGTTTTCCAGTTTGATCTCAGCAGTTGGTCCCCCCAGCCAGTGGGCGGCCTTCCTACATGCGGATGAGGAAGGGGCGCCACGCAGCTGCGGGCATGAGGGCGCCCTGTGCAGCCCAGCTGGCCAATCGCCACGGCGCCAAGGCTGCGTGACACAGGAAAAGCTTATTTCCCCAGGGAAGCAGCGTGGTTTTAGGGACACAGGCCAAGTCCAGCTGGTGAGTGACCCTCAACAAATAGCCTCATGTGAACCTCAATTTCCTCATCTAAAAATGGGCATATTCCCAGCATGCAAAGCCACAGTGAAGGTTAAATATTCAGTAATATCTGCAGGACGCCCAGCAGAGGACCCAGGACACAATGAACACACTATGAAAGCAGCTGTAATTATTTTCACTCTGTCACTAGAGCAGTGTGATTCGAAGTGTACTCCAACACGTGGGCTCAAGGCTGATGGAACTTAACTCTGTTCAACTTTAGGCCGGGTTTTCCTTTCTCCACCCCAACCCCACGGCCAGTATTTCTGGGTTTGCTCCATGGAAGGCTCATGTCTCCCATATTCTCCTGCAAGATTCTTCTTCCTTCAAACACCACCTCCTCCAGGGCGCCTTCCTGTACTCCCACAGCCCTCTGCACTTAACCTCCAATGTAACTTGCAACGGAGTAAAGTGCTGCACGTCTCCCAGCCGACACAGAACTGGAAGAGCCGGCCCAGCCTCTAACACACAGGAGTGCTCTGAGAGGGGCATAAACGAATAAACGATTTGCAGAAAGCAAACACCCCTCCCGGCCACAGCTTCCGCAGCATCTCTGCAGGGAAGCAAAACCAACAGAAAGCTGGAGAGTGGAGATATCAATAGATCCGCCAACACTGCTGGGTGCTCAAAGGAAAACCTGTCCGATGGAGGCAGATATTTTATCTTCTACATGTTTAGATTTTTCTTCTTCCCATTTCATGCCCTCTCTAAACCATCTGACTTTCCCCCCGATTTTACAACAGGAAATGAAGACAGACAATCTCTCTCCAGCATATTTTATTTCTGTCATTTGGTTTTCTGATTTGGTGCACATGAGCTGTGGTTGTATTTCACACTCATTATGACATACCCCATAAAGCAGCACATATAAATCACCAGGCACAGTTCTCCTTCACCTGGTTATTGCTGAAATCTCTGTTTCTAAGAGCACAAAAGATAGCATTCCTTGAACCTACAGATGAACAAAGAAGGACAGGGTGAGGAGCGGTGGCCAGACCTACCAGGAGGGGGGAGCCAAAGACACGGGCTCCTGGTGGCTGCCTGCAGACATAGATGGAAAAAGCCACACAGAAATTCCAGAAAGACCAGGACAGCTGGGGAAACACTCCCAAATACATCCCACCTATCCCCTCCTCTGGCTTTTTCAGTCCGAACAGACTCAGAAATAAACACGAAGGCCCAAGGTGGCACAAGACCAAAGCCAGTGGTGCCTGCTCTAGGGCCTCGATCACTGCGTTGAGTGTTGTATCCTGGGCCTCTGACAGACCCTCCGGGGCTGGAGCTCCCTCCCCTCCCCAGCCCTCTCCAGCCCCAGCCAACCCCACGGGAAGACCGGGCGGGCCCTGCCCGGCTCTAAAATGTCTTCCCTTCAAAGGCCTGGAGATTGAAGGCAGCATCCAGAAACTTCTTCAGAGACACCAGGTGAGCATTCCTGTTTCCGGTGGCTGGTGCAGCCGCTGGGTCACGGCCAACATACCTAGGGGAGGAGAGACAAGATGAGGGAGGGGTGGCCTGGCTGACCCCTATCGCTGTCCTGTTGTAGAGATGAAGAGCCTCAGGCTTCATGAGGCACAGTAACTGGTCAAAGGTGGGACATCTGGGACATGCGGGTTCTCTAGGTCAGTTCTGGCTGCAGAACAAAAGCAAAGGTGTTTCTCCAGAAGGTGGGACTGATGGGGGTCCCTGATGGGGAAGCTGGTCTGTCACTACCTGTCACAGAGCCAGCAGGTACTACGGTTTCCAATGTTGCCCAGAGGGCAGTGGCCGATTCCAGGTGACACAACAAATGGGGCAGCTAAGCCAGGATGGGGCCTCAGGCCCCCAGAGGCCCGCAGGCCCTGCAGGGGTAAAGGAGAGGTGGCTGGCATCCCCTGCCCCCCGCCTTGTACCATATGGGCCGTGCCCGGCCCAGGATGGTCATGAAGCGTGGATTGATGTAGTCATAGTAGCCCATGTTCTTGTGCTCCTCCTGGCACCACACCAGCTCTGCGCCTGGGTATTTCTCCGCCTCCAGCTTGATCAGGTCGAAAGGGAATGGAGAGATCTGGGGCAGACAGGGGAAAGGGACAACACAGCTCCCTCACGGGCCCCAGATCTGACCAGGCCAGGCACCTGCCCAGGGCCAGGGGCTGGCTAAGACCGCCCACCACTCTGAGCGGCCGTACCTGCTCCAGGCGTGTAATGGCCACTTGCTCCTCCAGGCCCTGGCTGCTCCGCTCCTTCACGAGGTCGTAGTACACCTTTCCGGTGCAGAAGATGAGGCGCTGCACCCGCTCAGGAGCCCGAGCTGAGGCTCCGTCTTCAGGAATCACCCGCTGGAAGCTGGTTCCTAGGAGACCAGGGCATGACAGAGGCATCAGCTCCTAGAGGGCTGGAGCAGCTGGGGCACCAGGCCCACGTGCCCCACACCCACAGGCTCCCCCTGGCCACTAAGACCAGCCCCAGGTTTAGATCTGTGGCTGCACTGGATGCCTCTTTAACCGAACGATGGAGAAGAGGAGAGATGAAACCCGAGATGTCACAGGGAAAGAAGTGGAGAGAGGGGCCGGAGCCAAGGGCAGAGCCCTGGGGCATCTGCGATCAAGACAATGTGGAGGTATTATGGGAAAAGCCCCTGGTGGGGATAGCGAAGGTGATGTCACATCCCTATCTGATGAGCTCATCACCTGAACTGAAGCTGCGCTCCATCCAGCCTGCCCATCGCCTGTGTGCACTCTAGCTAACCAGTCACCAAACCCAAGGTGAGCAGCTGTCTCCAGAGACCACTGCACATTCCTCCTGCCCGCAGCTCCGCAACCAAGCCCCCGTCTCTTAAGTCCTGTCCATCTTTCCTTCCTGAGCTCATATCATATGCCAGGCACCGGACCAATCATGCTGCAAAACCTTTGGGAAAGCTACTGTAGTGCCCCCACCCCACCCCCCAGGTGAGGACAGTGAGCAGACAGGGTAAAAGGCTGCCAGCCCCACCAAAGAAAAGCCAGCACCAGGCGTCCAGCCCGGGTCGTCCAGCCCCAAGGCCAGGGCTCTGTACTGCTGGCCTAGCCACCGGCCCATATCAGAGGGACACCAAACACACACAGGTGAAAAAACACCTGTCCACACTGCTGAGACCCTTCCTGGCCAGAGAGTTTTCTAGGACAGCTCTACTCTGCCAAGCCTCAGGGCCCCATGCCTGCAACTCCTGATTGTCCACTGGCTCTCATCTCAATTCCAACCCCTGTTCCTTCAGGTGCTTTATTAGACTGACCCCCAACTCCAAGTAAATGAGGCTGAGAGCTCCTGGAGGGGACACTGTGTCCCCAGGGACAGTAATGTCTGTTCAGATCATGAGTGGGGAAAAAAAAAGTATGAATGAATCAATGATATTCAGTTTCCTGTACATGAGGCAGGCCCCCACCTTTAAGCTCCCCCGGCACAGTCAGGCCAGCCCTGCTGGGGCCAGTGCAGCCCTCTGGCCTGGTGCTCAGCCCAACATGGCCCAGTCCAGCTGGCCGCCTTGCCAACCTCCCAACCCAGCCACTGGTGGGACCCAGTGGGAGTTGTTGCAGAGCTCACAGAGCCATAGACAGAGGTGGGGACGAAGAGTCCTGGGAACAGAGGCCTCACCATGGGTGCCAGGCCTCACCTCAGCTGCATCCCAGCATGTGTAGGTACGTACCAGATACCATTCGGTCAAAGCTGGACTTGGCCTCTGGGTGCCTCAGCAGAGATTTGGGTGTGAAGATGATCAGCTGGAAGGGAAACATGTGCCCAGCTGCCAGCTGGCCCACTGGACCAGGCTCCCTCCCACATTTGCCCCTGCTCCGCTATGGTGACAACTAGGGCAGGCGGCTCACCGGCTTGCGGAAGGGCAGCAGGATCTGCCGACGTAGCACATGGAAGTAGTTGGCTGGCGTGGAGCAGTTGACCACAATCCAGTTGCAGTCGTAGAGCTGCCTCACCTCGAAGTCCTCAGAGAATGCCTGGGAGGATAGGGTGTGGTTGGGAGGGGGCCCCTGTGGTGCCCAGGCCCTGTCCTGGGGGGGCAGGCAGCACTCACGGGGTACGCATCGGAGTCATCGTTGCTCATCTGCAGGAACCTCTCAGGCCTCGCCGAGGAGTGCTCCGGCCCCTAAAAGCAATGACAGAGGGTCCAGGTTGGCCTGAGGGGAGAGGGAAGTCACACAGGACAGACACCTGGCCTTGCAGGGACCCGGGTCTCAGGAAAGAGTGTGGATGGCTCTGGGAGAAGTTGCCCTCACTCTGGAGCCTGGAGCACAGGAAAGACCCGGGACTGTGGGAGAAGGGTCGGGAAGGCATCCTCAGAGGGGCCATGTGTGGGGTGGGAGTAAAAGGCAAGAAGGCCAGGCAGAGGCCTTCTCCAGTGGCGGCACTGCTCACCCAGGGCCCACTGTGCCCGGGCAGCTCTATGGCCCCACACATTATTCACTGGCCATGAAAGCAGCCCCATGATGCAGACACTTGGGTCCTCACTTTACAGATGAAGACGGTGAGGGGCAAAGAGATTAACAAACAACCTGAAGGTCAATCAGCCAGAAGGGGCAGATTCGAACCCAGGGCTGCCTCCTCCTCCCACCCTTGCCCGTGTGGGCTGCTCTGCTTCATGAGGGCAGTGAGCCCCCCAGTGACCTCCAAACTCCCTCCCTGTGCAACAGGGTGACCTGCCCCATGGCCACCACCCGCCCCTCCCTAGTGGGGCTCACCAGGGACCCAGTACCACGGGCACCAGCTGGGCCACCCCAAAGCTCCCATCCAGCCTGGCCCGAGCGCCACAGCTAAGAAGCCTTTGCAGCCTGTGGCCTTGGGCAGGTCTCGCCCCTTCTCCCCTCAGGTGTGAAGGAACAGAACTAACGCCCAGTCCTGTCCTGAGGATTCCACGGGTTTACAGGGCATGTGAAGTGCTCAGTGCAGCGAGTCCTGGCTCTAAACAGCCACACAGTGATGACAGCAGTGGCCAGTTCCTTAGTGGCTGACCCGTCCTGGCTAAACAGCCCTCAGGGGCATCCAGTGCAGCTCAGCCACCGGGGAGGGGAAAGCCTTGCCTAGGTCACAGCTGACCCCGCCCTGCTCAGTGCTGCCGCTGGCACAGCCGGCCTGTCCCTGACCTCGCCAGGCAGCACGGGCACTGGCGTGGCCCCTCATGATGCCCGGCCCTGCCCTGCCCCTCCCCCGTCCCCCGCTGGCCGGCACACCTCCCCTCTTCCCCCAGGAGGGGACCAGAAGACAGGCAACGCTGCACAAATTGGGTTCCAATCCAAGCCACTAGCTGAGTGGCCTTGAACGTACTAGTCCACATCTTTGTGGCTCAGTTTTACCCAGAAAGTGGGAACAGGCCTCACTTTGTTAAGCTGTTGTGAGGATTAGAGGAGTTAATACACAGAGAGGGTTTTAACCAGAATCCGGTAGGTAGTGGGCTCTCGGGCACGGCAGCTGCCTCTACTGCCAGTAAGAAGTCGTGTCATCGTTTCAGCAGCGGCAACACAGCCTACGCAGGCCCCAGGCCCCCGAGCAGACCCACATGCCCCGGGGCCCAGGCGTGCGCACGCCTCCACCCCGCCCCCGGCCGCGGGCGCAGCACCCACCATGCCCTCCATGCCGTGCGGCAGCAGCAGCACGATGCCGTTGTGCCGCACCCACTTGGCCTGGCCGTTGCTGATGAACTGGTCGATGATGCACTGGGCCGTGTTGTGAAAGTCACCGAACTGAGCCTCCCAGAGGACCAGGGCATTGGGGCTGGCCATGGCATAGCCCAGCTCGAAGCCTAAACGGGAGAAACCGAGCGCCTGCCGCACTGCCACCAGTGCCAGTGGCTCCAGTCAAGTCAAGCCCAGCCCTTCTTCACTTTCCCTCCCCGCGCCACCCACCCTCCCCGAAGGCCAGGGGGAGCCGGGGACTCCTTCAGGCCCAAGGATCTCTCTTCCTGGGAACTGACAACATGCCAGAGAGGCTGTCCTCAACCCTAACTGCACGTGTGGCTAGCGTCAGCCCTATCTAGACCAGAAGCCTGGGGAGGGGACCTTGAGACAGGGCTGCTGGGTGCAGTGTAGGGGCAAGACAAGGTCAGGAAAGTGGAACAGGCCAGGTCAGGCTCGGGCCCATTGGTGGCTATGTCCACAGTGGGCTCTACTGGGTTTTCTGGTCCTGCTGGGGCTGGTGCCCAGAATAAGGCTCTGGTATCCAAAGAACCCCCTCCCGGGCAAGCAGGGTCCCCCAACTGGGCTCTCAGAGGGGCCAGATAGGAGAGGACTTCAAGTCCACTGTGGCCTCAGGCAGGAATAGCCCAAGCATCATCCCTCATGGTTGTGTCAGGACCAGGTCCACCCCAGGGGCCTCAGCCCCTCCTAGGCCCTGCTCATGCCCAACCCCCCTCAGCCACAGGACCAGTTCACAGTTACAATGACAAAGACAGGACACCTTAGGATGTAAGCCCCTCTTTGGTCTCCGGGTACCCCCGGGGGCCCGCCCGACCTGCCCGCAGAGTCTGACCCACCCAGGACTCCATACTCCGAGAGAGAGCTGTTGCACACGGTGTACGGGGCCTGGTCAGGCCAAAGGTGGTTCATGGGGACACATGTCCTCCGGTCAACTTCCTGGTCGTGGAGAACATGGTGCCGGTGACTGGAGAGAAACAGACAGGAAAGGGATGGGGGCAGGTGGACTGGTACCTGTTCCCCCAGAGCAGATGGGCTGGGGAGCAGGAGGCGGGCAAGCCCTCATAACTGCACCAGAAAACCTGAGAGTCCCACAGGATAGTGACACCAAGGCCCTGGAAAGCCAGAGCAATATGTTCCCTCCTCCAGGCAGCCTCCTTCCAGGCAGTGCCACATACCACACAGACATGAGAGTCTCAGCTTCCACCTCAGAAAGGTCCCCATAAGACCTGCCTTGTCAACCTGCCTTGTCAACCTGCCCCCCACTAAGTGCTGGGTGGAGCCGGAGACCCCAAGAGGCCACACCCCCAGGGTACTGTCTCCCTGCCCATCCTATTACCCTCTTCACCACCTCACTTGCTCTGCCCAACTTCACAGGAGGCAAGAACTACACAATGAAGAGGACCGCCTGGCTGAACCCCACACCCCATGAGGACTGACATGCAGCTCAGGGCCAATGGCTGGACCAGGGCCAGCAGTGATGAGCCACTGGGACCTGAGAAGGACACTTGTCAAGTCCTGGCTGCCACAGCACCATGACTCACCAACATGGCAGTGACTGAACCAGGATCCAAAACATCTGGGACCCCAAAGAAAGGAAATGTGATGGGGAGAGCTGACAAGTGCAAAATCCCTTACCTGGACGCAAAAACTCAGTGAAGACAAGCAAAAAGGAGGCTGGCTTGAGAGCAGTTCTCACACACTGTGAGGACCACGTACGACCACAGGCTTGATACCAACCAACTGCTTAGGCCAAGCAGTCAGCTCTGCATGCTTGTCCCATGGGGGTCAAAGAGGTGGCCCAGGGTCCCTCTGATGACTTGGCCCAAGGGCAGAGGCTCAGGTGCTGGGGTCTCCGGTGATCACCACAGCCAGACAAGGGGCCTCCTTGGTTCCTCAGAAAAGGTCTAGGTCCAGAGCTCTGGGGATGACTCTGGGGGGCCTCAAGCACAGTTGATCCCTCAGCTCCCCTCAGTGTGCACGAGGCCTGGGCCCAGGCCCTGGCCCTGGCCCTCACCTGAATGTGCCCCTCTCCACGTCCTGCCCACTGAGCCGCACGTGGATGCCCTCCTTGAGCAGAGAGCCGAAGGCCATGTACTCCGCCAGCGCCCAGTCTACTGTCCGCTCCTTGGTCATGTCCGCACGGCCCCGTAAGATTCGAGAGAGGCCTATGGGAGGGAAGGTCCAGCCTGAGGGACCCAGCTCTTGGCCACCCTGCCCAGGACAGCCATAGCCCAAGGGACCAGGGCCAGGTGTATATGTACTCAGTGTACTCATCTCCCACTGAGCAGGCCCTGGCTGGCACCTCCAGCGCCGACACCCCAGCCAATATAATTGGCTGGCCTAAGCCCACATTGCCCGCTGGCCTCCCTCTTGTAGGAAGGAGCAGGTACCACTGGGCAGGCACTGGCATTGGGCACACCCTGCATGCACTGAGTGGGATACATTCCTCACCACCCACGAGTAGACTGTTGCAACTCTACAGACAAGGAGACTGAGGCTCCATAGAAGGAAGTCATTTATTACAATGACAGCTACAAAGATGCTTGAATCTGAGCCCAGGAGCCCGGGCCATGCTGGGCTCCCGGCAGCCCTACGCCTACACAGACCCCATGATATGCACATAAAGTGGGCACCTCAGGGCACCTGGGCCTCCACACACACTGCAGAGGAACCCCTTGAACACCCACAGGCTGGTCAGTAGGGGCGCAGGTGCCCCACTACTGCATGGGGGCCCTCCAGGTGCCCAAGCAGAGGCCACAGCCAAGATCTGCAGCCAGCAACCACCTACCATCCCAGGCTCACCAAGAACAGCAGAGTCACCTCTGTCACCCATCTAGGCTGCTGGCAGGCCCAGCATTCCTGCCCCCATATTCCAGGCCCAGCCCTCCTTCCGCAGGAAGCTCTTGCTTCCCTGTTTTCCTTCCACCTGACTGAGGGGTGCAACGTAAGTCTGGTCTCCAGAGCCAGCTGGAAGTGTGGCATCCACATCAGCCCGCCCTGAGGAGCTATTATCAAGGGCACCTCACAGGGCGCAAACAAGACTCCCAAGAGCTCCGCCGACCCACCAACGACAGAGTGGGAAGGCAGCCCAGGCGTCCCTGACCTGATGCCACGACTCCTGGGGTATGATGGCAGGTCTGGGAGAGCGGCCCACACTGGAGCCTACACAGCAACCTCACCTGTGTGGATTTTAAAGTCCTCCAGGGGCACAGAGCTCGCCACGTTGCCGATGTGGGTCAGCACATCCTCGGGAATGCCCGTGGTTGGACACGTCATGCTCTTGGGCTCCCCATCCACGGTGAAGAAGCCTGAGAAGGCAGAGACTGTGAACTTCTGGGTGGTGGTGGGGCCTCAGATCCCCCATCAGCCTGCCTCCCAGCCCACCTCTTCCTGGGCCCCACCTGGCCTCAGATCTCCCACCAGCCTGCCTCTTCCTGGGCCCCACCTGGCACCTGACGACTAAGCCCATCCTTATGACCAAAACAGCTGACAGTCACAGCTCCGACTCCTACACCTACTTAACATACCCCCCTGGGCCCCTGAGAGAGCCACTCCCTCAGCCCAGGGTCACAGCCATCTAGCTCCACCCCAGGGAGGCCCTCTGACCTCCCTTTCCCCCACCCCCCACCAACCCCGGCTCTCCCCACTTTGGTGTCCACCAGCCCTGGCTCAGTCCTTTCTTTCCAGAGATTAGCTGGTCACAGGTACTTTGAGGGCAATGCCTGCCCCGGCCTTCAGGTATCAGCTCCACACAGCCTCAGGGGCCTCAGGGACAGAGCCACGGCCTCCGGACAGAGCCACTCCAGTCCCAGGCCCAGTGCCAGAGCCCAAGGCCCAGGAGAATCATGTTCAGCCCCACAACTCTCGCTCACCAGGCCAGGGGGAGTCCAGCCAATGCTTTATATGCAGGATCTTCTTATCCTTGGACCTGCCGTACGCCTCCTCACAGATCCGGTCGTATTTGGCAATTTCTTCCTGAAATTGGTGTGAAGGCATGGATGGAGGCAGTGATGTCTGAGCAGCCAGAGGCTGGGTCAACCTGGACTCCTAAATACGGTCCCCTCACCATGTTCTAGAACTTTCTGCCCACTGGCCTGCAGGGACCTTGTGGCCAGAGACCAAAGTCTCAGAGTTCAGGGGGATCCCATTCAGCAAGGGACGTGGGGGAAACTCAGAAAAGACTCACAGTCCTTGCTCTCAGAGCCCCTTCCAGGCAGAAGGACCGACATATCCACAGATAACTGACAGGACAAACCTGTCTCAGAGCCACCTCCTGCAGGAAGCCTTCCTAGACTCCTGCCTGAGGTTGGGCTTCCCCACTGCAGTGTTTGTTGCATCCCAGCAAGCTGTACATGTCTGTGGTCCTCTGTCCCCCTTGATAACCAGAGGGAACAGGGGCCATACTGGCTAATTCTGTAAATCATGCTCCCAACATGGGGCCGGCAACATCAGCAACTACCCCAGGGTCCTGGCTGCGTGAAGGCTGATCTCTGGTGCTCACGAGGCTGCCCACTCACCCACTCACCTCAAACTCCTGCAGGGTGACGGTGCCCTCAGCGATGAGCTTGTCTGCATACTTCTTCAGCACAGGCACCTGTCTGTGGATCTGCTTGTACATGAGCGGCTGCGTGAACATGGGCTCATCCATCTCGTTGTGGCCGCGCCGGCGGTAACAGACCTGCGGGGACGGGGGGAAGGGGCTCAGTCCGTCCCAGGCAATGCAGGCATGGTCACCCCCTACCACCCCCTCTCACTGACTGTCCCACCCCCGAGCCTTTGCACATTTTGCTCTTGTTGGCACCAAACCTTCTGTCTCCCAGGAGGACTCCCAGCCTCGGCTGTCAAAGGTGCCGCAGACCTGGCACATTCAGCACAGGCTGCACACCCCTGCCCCAGGCTCAGCCCCCAGACCCACCAGGTCCACAACCACATCTTTATTGAAGGTGTTTCTCCACTCGGCCGCCACGCTGCACACGTATATCACAGCCTCTGGGTCATCTGCATTCACGTGGAAGATGGGTGCGTTGACCACACGGGCCACGTCGGTGGGGTATGGTGAGGAGCGGGCCATGCGGGGGTCCGTGGTGAAGCCGATCTGCAGGAGTAGGAGGGGGTAGCAGGAGGAGGTGGCAGAGCCTGTTACTCAGAGCCAGACCCGTGGTCGTGGAGGCTGGGAGGGCGGTGCCTTGAGGCCCCCCTGGTGTGCCCAGGAGGCAGCAGGACAGGAAGGGATAAATGGTGAGCGGCCCCAAATCAAACATAGCGGCAGGTCCCCTGGGGGTGGCAGCAGTGCCCGGGAACAGTGCCTGCTTGTCTTTCTGCGATCGTTTTACACGGGGTAGGGAGGAGCACAGGCCTGGGCAAACCCAGTGCCTCCAGTTACAAACTGTATGTTGGGCAAGGCACTTACATTTCCAAAGCCTCAGTTTCCTCATCTATTAGAAGGTCTCCCTAAATTACTCTCTCTCAGGGTTACTCTGTGAAGATTACAGATGACTTAGTGCAATTCAGGAAGTTGACCCAGGGCTTCATGGGCTCAGAAAAGCTGTTACTAACCACAGCCACCTGAAAGCAAGCAAGGGCCCGTGAGAGTCGTGTTCTAAGACTGACCGATTTACATGGAACTATGGGCAGCACCTAACCACGTGCCCAGCCTCTGTGCCAGGACCTGTACTCCTTAGTCCTTACAACTTTCTCCATGATGACAGACAGACAGACAGATGGGTGGATGGATGAATCTCCTGATTCCACAGACCAGGAACCCGAGGCCTGCCTGAGCTCACACACTGGGACATGGAGGCGCAGTGGGATTAGAACAGGGTGGTGTCCCTCTCCCCCTCACACTGCCTGGACTCAGAGATGGGCAGCGCTGATGAAGCCCCACATGCAGCCAGACCCCTCACCTGGTTGTTGACAACGACATGTACGGTGCCATTGGTGGTGTAAGAGGGTAGGTCACTCAGGTGGAAGGTCTCATAGACCACACCCTGGCCGGCGAAGGCCGCATCCCCATGGACCAGGATAGACATGACCTACAGAGCAGAGTGTGAGGCAGGGGGAGCCCCATGCCCCGCCTGTGCACCCCAGCCCTGCCCCTGAACTGCAGAGACTCGGGGCTCACCCCTCAGGGCGCAGGTGAGCTCACCTTCTTGCCCTGGGCATCCCCGCGGTAGAACTGCTCAGCCTTGGTCTTCCCCTGCACCACAGGGTCCACGGCTTCCAGGTGGGAGGGGTTGGCCACGAGGGACAGGGTAATGTTTCTGTTCGTGACTCGGTTGATCCTCTCGTGGTACATGCCCAGGTGGTATTTGACGTCTCCAGAGCCCTGGGGTTGAGGTGGACGGTGATGAACCCAGCCCTCCCGCCCCAGACAGGGAGACAGAGGGGCAGGCAGATGCAAGCCCAGTGTGGCTGAAACAGGCCTGGATCCTGCTCTCTGGAAAGGCTGGGCTGTCCCTGGCCTACACCCGCTTCCAGTCCCCTCCAGCCCTGCACGCTGCTGAGAAAGGCTCAGCGCCACACCAGCTGCAACCTCATCAGACCCGTCCTCTTTTCACAAATGACACAGCCATAGTGTCCAAGGAGAGTGTGACATACTTTAAGATTCTGGAGCACGGGAAGCCTTTCTAAACAATGTACAAACCTCAGAAGCTATAAAAGATGAGACAGCTAAGAGCTAATAAATCTGTCACGGGGAAGCAAATCCATGCACAGAGTGAGGGGAAAATCAACCTGAAAAAAAATTCGTAAGACAAATGCAGGCAAAGGGCTAACTCCCTCACTCTGTAAAGCACTTTACAAATCAGGGAGATGCAGCCCAAACCCCACGGAAAAATGTGCAAAAGCCATGAAGAATTTATAGAAAAAGAAATATACATGGCTTGAAAACACAAAAAGATACGCAAATTCATAACAAAGAAATGTTAAAATGCAATCATTTTGCACCAATCATATTATCAAAGGTGGGAAGTCCACAAAGTAAGGGAAGATTGGGGCCCTTCCCACCGTGGGTGGACTCACTACTGTCTGCGAACCCTCTCAGCTCTGGCCAGGGCATCTCTCAGACACCACCTAACAAGGTGTTCACACACGTGTGCAAGACACTCACTCCAGCACCTAATGCCCACCAGCAGGAGATGGAGACAACTGATGGGATGCTGGAGCTCTGGCAGCTCCCTGTGCTGCTATGAAAGTGACAGCTTGTTAGGTGACAACAGGGAGGAATAGGAGCTGCTCCCCTGGCCTTTTACAAAAAAGGTCTACTGGACAAATATGTTTGCACCTGCCATGGGACAGTTCCAGAACACAACTGAACACAACACACACTGGCCACGGTGGGGCCCCGGAGCAGGGAAGGGGGCTCGCCAGGGAAACTTACTCTCACTGTATAGCTGTGGGTTTTTTTTTAACAATGCTCACATTTTTTAATTAAAAAAACTAGTAAATACTTTTTTTAAAGTATCCTTTGACCAGGGTTTACACACCTCATCTCTGATTCCTCACAGCCATCCTGGGGCAGGTGCTGCTATCTCGACCATACAGAACAAACTGAGCTCAGAGAGACGAAGGTGCCTGAGCCAAATGGGCAGCACGCTGGGGACATTCTGGGCTGGGAGCCAGCAGATGTGGATTCCTGTCCTGTTCTGGCCTAATGTACTGGGACCTTAGAACAGTCATTTAATGTGATTCATTGTAACAAACCAAGCACATGTGCTGGATGCTGGCACCTGTGCTGGGTGCTGGGGCTTCGGGGATGAGGTCCCTGCCCTCACCCTGCTACCAGCCTGGAGGGGAAAACAGATACACACACATACACACATATGGGCACACATACACACATGTGCACACACATGCAAGGCTGGAAAAGGCTGGATTAGGGATGGTCTCAGAGCAAAGGGGGCCCAGAGGAGGGAGTGACAGGCTCACTGCCAGGAGGAGCAGGAGAGCCACCAAAATGGGGGCAGGGAGCACTGTGAAAGGGGCAGAGCACAGAGGAGAGAGGGCAGTCTGGACTGAGCCCAGCATGACCAAGGCATGGGTGTGAGGCGTGCACAACATATATGCACGTAAGGAAGCGGGTGTGAGCAGAAAATATGTCTCCTCTGCTTATCAATGGCCACAGGAAACTGCCCTGACCTCCCAAGGCTGTCCTGGGCAAACAAATGACTGAGGCCCTTCTGGGCTGGTGGACAGAGCTCTGGGCACAGACGTGCAGCTGAGCCATGGTGAATGCCTCTGGGACACCCCACGCCTTCTTGGCCCATATCCTTAGCTGGAAATAGGGAGGGTGACCCAGATTATTGGAGGGCTCTTCCACTATCAGAGACCACAGCACTTGCTCCAAAACGCCCCAGTGCCCTCATGCAAATACCCCAGGCTCTCTCCCACTCTTCTGCATGTCTGTCCACTTCAAGGCCTGTCCAAGCCTGGATACTCCTGGCCCAGTTCCTCCCCAGTCCACCTCCCAAACACCCAGTTCTCCAGGGGCCCTGAGACCTAGGCTTGGTACCCACCTCATCCGCTGCCTCCAGCTTAGGGTCAAACTGGCAGAAGATCTGCTCCAGGTCCTTGCGGATGACATTAGCCAGCACGTTCAGTCTGCCCCTGCAGCCAGAGGGGGCTGGGCTCTCACCTGCACAGAGGCCACCTCCCCTGACAGGGCCCAGCATCACCATGCTCCCTGCCCACCTGGGACCTCAGAATCAGCATGGAGTCTGGGGAGATTCCCCCCAACCAGTGGAGCCCAAGGGAGGCCCAGCCCCCTCATCCTGTCTCAGTCTACAAGGCATTGAGTGATCCTGGCCAGCCAGCTCCCCCCAGACACCACTATACATCTCCGACTCAGAAGGCCCTCATGGCAGAGTACCCACCCTCCCCATCCAAAAGTTAAGCCCAATCCAATACACCTTGGCCCCAATCTGCTAAGGCAGTACAGTGGCTCACACACGACCCCCCACCCGAGCCCAGCAGCACCTTGGAGCAGGAGAGGGAAGGAACTGGACTGACCCTAAGACCGGGAGTTACCAGAGGGCCTATCCAGAGGAGCTGAGTGAGGTCTGAGGGGTAGGGGGAGGGTCAGGGGAGCAGCTAGGGACCAGGGATTCTCCAGTCCAGACTCAACCTCCCATCAGGGGGGCACTTCATTCAGGGGTGGGCACCAGCCGATGGGGGACAGCACATGACTCAGAACTTGCCCCCACAGCCCGGCAAGAGATGACAGCCCCAGGCACACACAAACCCTGGTCCGACCTCCAGCCCCACATGGCCTGTGATATAAGGGCAACCCTCATCCAGGTGAACCTCTCTCCTGTTCTGTGGGGTCATGGGGGCCACAGGGCCATGGGTAAAGCCCTCCAGCCTCAAAGGCCCCTCAGCGACTATGGAGCCTGGACCAGAACACCCTCCACTCCCAGGGCCCTTGCAAGCCAGAGCCTGCCCAGCCCCACCCCACAGTCCCAGAGCTGAGCTGACCACCCAGTGCCATTCCCTTCCACCAGTCCACTGAAGTCACATGGGCGATGCCACTTCAGACCGTGGGGCCACCTCTGCCTGACCCTCTGACCAGACACTGGGCACTTCCAGGCCTTCAGAGCATGGAGCCCGTGGCGGGCAAGCTGCTGGCAGCCCGCCCATAGGAAGGGGCCCTCCACAGTGTATCGGGACACCTGAATGCCCTCCTGCTGATGCAATCTGGGGCTGGCCCAGGCACGAGCAACCAGAAGTGGTCAAGGAAAGGCTGGGGCTTTGCCCCCAACTGCTGGGTACGTCTTCTTACAGCCCATCCAGCATGGACCCTGGCCACCTTCCTTTGTCCCCAGGCTGTATTCCTGTTAGGCCACAGGCTCCAGCTCAGAAGCAACTGCCCGACTGCCAAGCCAGTCTCCCGAGTCTTTACCAAGGTCACAGGGAAACGTGTAGTCAGCTTGCAGCCAGGGGAAGAGAGCTCCAAAGAAACTACTCCAGGGAATACCAACCAGGGGTGCCTGCCCTGCTCCACCGCACTTCCCTAGGACATGCCCCCTGCACATCTCCTTGTCCACAGGGAACTCAGCAAGCACAACACAACCCTTTTCTGAAATCCTGACCCTCCTGGAGACAATGGCAAAAGGGTGAGAGAGAAACTGAAACTCTGGCAGCCTGGCTAGTCGCTGGCTCCATGTGGCTTTGTCCAAGTGCTTGGCTCTATCTGTGATGAGCAGGCCAGGGCCCAGGGACTCTGAGAACTTTCTAGGCCACTCTGCCTCTACCCTCATGTCCCACAAACATCCCCGCTCTGATTTCCATCCCCTCCCTCCCATCAAGGTTGTGGAGGGGACGGAGGGGCCCACCTGTGTGGCATCCCCAGGATGACATTCTCAATCCCCATCTCACTGGATTTGTCAATGATGGTCTTGAGGGCAGGAATCATGACCTCACAGCCCTCCAGGCCAAAGCGCTTCTCTGAGGACCACTTACGGGCCAGGAAGTCTTCAAACCTGCTTGGAGAAAGGAGGTAAAGAATGGAGAGGCTGAGGCTCACGGGCCACTCCGATGGCTCAGAGCAGGCTGCCTGAACAGAGGAAGTTGCAGAATCACCTCCCTCCACACAGTCCAGGACCTGCCACAGAAACCATGATGCCCCCACCAGCAAGGAGCACAGGTCTGAGGGAAGCTTTGGGTCCTCCCAGCTTAACCAAAACCTCTGCCTACACCCGTTCCCAGCTACCACCCTCTCTCCTTCAGTGAGACGCCTCCCAGCCCAGTGCCCTCCTACAGGCACATGCACTGCACAGGGCCCTCTCACCATGCCCCAAAGACCTCCTCTGCTCCACTCAAACTCCAGCCCACACTCCCTGCTCAGGGATCCCCTGTGCACCCATGGCTGGGCCAGCTGCTCCTCCAGGCTGCAGCAGCCCTGGGCAGACCCAGCCTCAGAGAAGTCCGTAGACACAGCCAGGTGGTGCCCCACAAGGGACATCTTTCTGCCCAAACGTTCCCACAGCCACTTTCTGACGCTTTTGTCCCTGCTCGCTGTGCCTCCGTGGTCATGTTCTCCCGGAGCCCCAACCCTGCCCACCCACCCAGCTCTGCCTGAGTAGCTCGCCCAATGCTCCTCCTAAGGGTCTCTCCCGAGCCAGGCACTGAGGCCTGCCCAGTCCTGCCTTCCCTTGCCGAGCACCCTCCTGGTTGCTTAGCCAGGGCCTGGACTTCTCGAACAGCCCGGGAGCAGGCCCTCCACCACTCGGGCTGTGCGGGCCGGGGCTGAGCGCCTGACCTCATGGAGCGCACCAGCCGGGCTAGCAGCCTCCGCTTCTCCTCACTGGAGAACTGCATCACGCCAGGGGTCTCAAACTTCTGCCGAATCCACTGGCACTGCTCCACGTCGTTGATGAACATGAACTCCAGGCCGATGTGCTGGCAGTAGGTGCTCTGGGGTGACAGCCAGGAAGAGGGACAAAGGCCCTGGCATCTGGAGCAGAAGAGGCAGCAAGCACCCTCCCTCCCTGTGGCAGGCTTGACACACCTGCCTGACACGCCTGCCTGTGCTCACCTCCAGGCGCCGGATGATCTCCCTCAAAGAGAGGCTGTGCTCCGAGCCTCCTATGAAGGTGGTCGTGGGCAACTGGAACTCCTTATCCAGGTCAGCCTCCCGCAGGTCATAGAAGGCTGAGGGGGCACCAGCAGCAGAGCCCAGAGGGCAGAGGGCAGAGCCCAGGAGGCAGAGAGGAGGAAAGGGTGATCAGGCCCAGGTGGAGCCCAGCAGTATCCCCAGACCTCCCACCGGTACCCCGGCACCCTCCCACCAGGTCCAGCCTAAGCTCGGGGAACCTGTCTGCAGGGAACAGGCAGTGAGGGTCAGAGCCCAGCTTGCAGCCACAAGGGTGAGCTGGGCCAAGGCTCTCAGGCTTGCCGAGCATGGTGCACCCGCTAAGGGAGACAGAGAGGCACCCCTTGCAGGGACACTGTGCAGTAGATGGGCAAGGGTCAGAGAAAAGCTTCCTGGGCTGCTTGCTGGGCCCCAGTACCCAGAGCCCCTCACTGTGCACAGGCACTAGCTGGCTCTGGCGTCACCAGCGCAGCAGGAAAGGGTACCGACTCACCCAATTTATCGATGGTTGTGATTAAGTCTGAGGGTACAAAGGAGTCCAGGTCTGCATCCAGAATGCCCAAGGGGTCCAGTTGGGCCACATGGTGGCCCCGGATCTGGGAGAAGGGGAAGAGGTCAGGGCAGGGCTAGGACGCAGCTGGACAGGCCTCACCAAGAGCAAGGTTCTGGGACCCGGCCCCTCACTTCCCACTTCAGAATTTCAAGTGCCCACGTGTTGCCAGCACCCAGCCACTGCCCGGGCAGCAGGAGCTCAACTCCGGTTAAAGGTACAGCATGCAGCTTTCAAAACCAGAGAAGGAAGCATCACAAAGGTGGTCACTACAGTATTATTAGAGCTGCAAAACCCTAGAAATTTCCCAAGTGTCCATCAACAGGAGACTGGCATACGGCTGTGGGAAAGCCACACGGGGGTGTGCCAAAAGGAAGGAAGAAAATCCCTGTCAGCTGCTAGGAGGTCTCACCACAAACCAACTACAGAAAAGTGTGTGGCTAAACTTCCTTTGTCTATGAAAGGGGAGCTGCAGTAAATATAGGCATTTGTATATATTTGTATATATATGATATATACATGCATCAGAATAAATTATAAAGTAACTACAAAATATGAAAAATTACTACCTATGGGGAAAGAAAAAACAGGGCAGAGAAGCAGGGCTAGAAGCTACACCTTTAAGGATCTCTTGCTTTGAAGATTTGATTTTGGCATCTTGTAAATAGTTTATATCATTATAAAGCAAAATTAATTTTTAAAATTGAAAGTAAAACAAAACAAATGAATTAATGAATCCATTTGGTGGCATGACTCACAGAGAGGAACTGTTCCAGCTGAGTAACAGGATATTCCCTAAAGACAAACAGAACGGCAGGGGAAAGGCTCATAAACTCATTTCTGCTATCAATCAGCAGTGGCGGTGCTAGAATTCTAGCCTAGGCTGCCGAGTGTGGGCTGTAAGGACGTCAAGTAAGCCATTGTACTGCTGTCTTGGAGAGCCTCTGTTTTTGACACCTTTAAAAAGAAATGGGGACAGAGACTGAGGAGGTCAAGGACAGACCCCAAGTCCCACACCTGACACCCAGAAGCCTCGGCATAAGCCCAGGAAGCCTGTTATTTTGTTGCTGCTGTTAATTCTCATCCAAGGGTATTTTTTCCATTGACTTTTTGAGAGAGTGGAAGGGAGGGAGGGGGCAGGGGGAGAGGAGGGAGAGAGAGAGAGAAACATCGATGTGAGAGACACTGATTAGCTGCCTCCCACACGCACCCCTACTGGACTAGAGATCGAACCTGCAACCCAGGTACGTGCCTTTTACTGGGAATCAAACCCGAGGCCCTCTGGTGACCGGGCTGATGCTCCAACCACTGAGCCACACTGGCCATAGCAATACGTTATCTTTTTTAAAAAAATACATACTTCTGGGCTATAACTACTGAAAGGGCCCAGAAGTCATGACCGAAACAATAGCAGTGAACTGCCAGCACTCCCTGGAGAGCTGGCCGGTCCCAGGGCTGAGCAGAAATGCACATGAGCTCAGAGCACCTGGTCACGACAGGTAGCGAAAGGGGCGCAAACACGGGGAGGCGAGAGGAAGGACACGTTCTGAGCAATGAGGATAATTTCTGTAACAGACTGAACCTCCTCAAATATGTTTAAGTGCATGCATTCATATCATACTAAAAAAACAAAGATGAAAAATCTTCATTGTCCATCTTGGAAGGATGCTAGGGAATCACCTCATAATTTTGAAAATTTATCAATAAAAAGAAAAATTAAGCATTGATTCTGCCTTTCCTATGCAATTTGTACCTCAGAAATAAATTGAGTTGACAAAGGGCTGTTTTGATAGAAGTGTTCCAGGTAATAAATGAAGAAAGGCGGAATTAGAGTATTGCCATTTTTATCACCCCTAACGAATGAATTCATCCAGAAGTAAACATCCATAGCTGCCGTCTATGAAGTGCCATCAGCACCAGGAAGCTGATTTCAGAACAAAAATAAAGTCAGATCTATACTGAATAAAGCTTCTAGAGCCAAATACAGATGTACAGAAATTACATGGGACAAAGGGGCAGATGGAGCAACACCATGAGGATGCAATCGGCACAATTCAGACTCAGGAAAATTCTACAGGACAAACAACCTGGTTTCTTTTTTAAAAAAAAAAAAAAAAGCCCAGGCAGCATGGCTCAGTGGTTGATTGATGACCCATGAACCTGGAGGTCATGGTGTGCTTCCCAGTCAGGGCAGGTGCCCAGGCTGGGGGCTCCATCCCCATGGGGGGGGCAGGAGGCAGCCGATTGATGACTCTCTCTCATCACTGATGTTTCTGTCTCTTTCTATCTCCCTTCTTCTCTCTCTGAAATCAATTTTTAAAAAAGGCGGGGAACACAAAAAGAAATAGAAGGGAACCCATGAAGTACAAGAGACTTAAGGGCCATAGCAACTTATCACAAGCTGTGGTTTTATTTGGATCCTGATCCAAACAGCAGTAAAACGAAATCGGAAGACAAATAAGAAACAATACCAACTGAATGTTTGATGACATTAAGACAATGCCATCGTGGTATATATTTTTATTTATATTTTAATCCTCACACAACGATATATTTTCCATTCCTTATCAGAGAGAGTGGAAGGGAGAGGGAGGGGGAGAGAGAGAGAGAGAGAAACACCGACGTTAGCGAGACACATGGATTGGTTGCCTCCTGCATGTGCTCAAACTGGGGCCGGGGATCAAGCCTGCAACCGAGGTACATGCCCTTGGCCGGGATCTAACCCAGGATCCTTCAGTCCGCAGGCCAACGCTCTAACCACTGAGCCAAACCCACCAGGGCAATCGTGGTATGTTTTTTAAAGAGCTTTAGTCTCTAGAAATATATGCTGAAATGTTCAATTAATGAAATATGATGTCTGGGATTTGCTTCAAAATAATCAGTGGCCAGTGGGTGGAGCTGGAGGTGGGTAATAGATGAGTCAAGACTGGCCCCGTGTTGTGCTGGGTTCAGTACACAATTCTTCTACCTTTTATGCTTGAAAATGTCCGTAATAATAAGTTTGGGGTTTTTTCAGTACTGTGTGCACATGGTCAAATCAGAATTCTCCATACTTGCCTGTGAGGGGCTGTAGCCCCACCCCAGGGCGCTCACCATCAGGCACACCCTCGGGCAGATACAGAGCAACGTGCCTGAGTCCAGAGACTACCCTGCAGGAAGGCCTCTGGAGCTTAGTCTTGGCAAAAGCATAACCGGCAGCTCAAAAGCTGGAAACTGTGCCCAGGAGGCGAGGCCCTTAGGCAGCACTCTGAATGTCACTTTGCATATAATATAGTTTTAAGTTCCTTGCTCTTTATTTTCAAAATCAATGGTTAAGATCATTTTCTGCTTCTTTCATCCAGTCAAGAAAAACATAATTGCAAATACTGCTGTTTGCTTCCAGGTGTCCCACAATCCCTGAGCCCTCCGGCCAGCCCAGCCAGGGACCCCGGTCCTGCTTCCCTTCCCTCTGCCGCCCCACAGGCTGCTTCCTTCAGAGGCCAGCCTATTTCCATCTGCGAGGGCCTCCCACCCCCAGCTCCTGCAGCAGCTTGCTGCTCCCTCCTGTGGAATACCTGCCAAGGGCCCCAGGATGCCCCTGCCCTTCCTTCTGCAAGTCCGTAAGACAATTTTCTTATCAAATGCCTTCTGCCACTGATTCCCAGAGATCTGGAGTGAACACCCAGAGCAGTCCTCCAATTAGTCCTGTTCCGTCAAGACCAAGAATAGGGAAGGTTGTGAAGGCCCTCTGGCAGGGCAGGGGCCCAACCTGGGAACCCATCGGGGGGTCTAAGTCTCCAGAACACAGCCACCAGTAGAGGGAGGGCTGTTTGCTGAAATAGTCATTCATTCCACAAACATAGAGCACGTGCTCTATACCAGTCCCTGTCCCCTTGCAATGCTCAGTGAGAGAAGAAAACAGACATTAATGAGGGCCGATCTACTCGACTTTCACTCAACATTCACTGAAACTGATTTTTACTAAGACCTCCTCTGCCTACTCGGGGCGCCTGTGGGTGTGAGACACAGCATCCCATCAGAAAGACCACAAACAAGCACATCAGACCAGGGGGTGGGAAGTGGCGTGGTAATGTGACCAAGACTTGCAGGAGGAGAGAGAGCCACCTGACGGGGCTTAGAGGAAGGTTCCCTGAAGAGATGCCACTGGAACTGAGTGAGTTTGCTTCCCATCAGCACCTGGCCACACCCCAGGACCAGTGCAACCTCACAGGCCGTGCCCTCCCTGCTACTTACCTGGTAGGCCCGAATCAGGGACTGCACAGCCAGGTGGTCCTCCACCAGCTTGCTGGTCTTGGTCCTGCTAGAGGCCGCTGGCCTGCTCTCGGGGACAACAGAAAGGGGCTGGGGCTGAGGCAGGCCAGAAGGGGCTTCCTCACTGGCTTTCCGGAAGAAGCTGTCCCAGGACTGGGCAGGGGGAAAAGCAAGAAAACAGCCAGGTCAGGGCCTGGGGAAGTGGAGGTGGCCCTGGTTTGGGCTCTGGGGGATGTCGGTGTCCTTCACCACCACAGCTCCCAGAGCCTTCCCAGGACCAGGCCAAGAAGACCCTCAAAACCCAGAGCCAAGAGCTCTCCAGGACCCAGGGTGGCAGGGGGATGGGGCTATAACTTGTGGCCCAGAGGCCTGAGATGTGAGAGGGGCTTCTACCCCTGGGGGAAACGTGCTCTCACACATGGTAGGTTGGAGGAGGCCTTTCTGGAGGGCAACTGGGCAGACAGGCTCTCGACATTTCCAATGCATCTACCCTTTTTTTTTTTAATCCTCACCTGAGGATTTTTTTTTTCCATTGCTTTTCAGAGGGAGTGGAAGGGAGAGAGAGGGAGGAAGAGAGAGAGAGAGAGAGAGAGAAACATTGATGTGAGAGAGACACATGATTGGTTGTCTCCTGCATGTGCCACGAACAGGGCCTCGGATCCAGCCTGCAACTGAAGTATGTGCCCTTGGTCAGAATCGAACCCGGGACCCTTCAGTCAGCAGGCTGATGCTCTAGCCATTGAACCAAACTGGCCAGGCATCTACCTTTTGAACTAGCAATCCCACTGCTGGTCATTACTCTACATACGTACTTGTACAGTGTGCCTATATGTATGTACAAGGATGCTCCCTGCAGCACTGTTTATAAAAATGACAAAAACAATCTAAGTGATAATTAACAGGACACTGGTTAAATAAACGATGACATGTTAGATTCTGTAGATTTTGGAAGACTGCAGTCTTTACAAAACAGGCATGTTGTAAAGTGGACAAAGCAGCAGAGGGTTAGGGTTTGCTACTCTCTGCAGAAGTGAAAGCGGACGTGCACATGCACAAGCACCTCCGTGCTCTAGCCCAGCAATTTCCACCTGTCATCTCACGGCACAAACTAATCACTACAATTCTGCGGCACACCAGAAAATATAGTTGCCGATCTGACCAAAAAAATAGGTATGATTTTGATTCATTCACACTGGACGGCACCTGTGTTGGCTGTGGTCAGTTTTTCATTTGACAATCTAAGGGAAAGAGGTCAGTGCCCTGACTAGTCGGGTACTGCATGTTTTACACACTCTTGCAGCACACGGTTGAAAATCGCTCTTCTAGCGGAACACACGAAAGGGCTTTCCTCTCATACAGTGGGAGAGCAAGGTGCTACAAGCCCCGAGGAAAGCAATTTGGCAGAACCCATCAATATTACACACACAGACAATCTCTGACCCAACAATTCCACTTTGGGGAACTTCTACGGATAGCTGCACACGTGCAAGATGAGAATATACAAGATGACACACTGCAGCACTGATCATAACAGCCAGAGGATGGAATGAGCCAGATGTCAGCCAATGGGAGTGGGGTTGCACAACCGTGCAATGGAATATTACACAGCTAGAAAAAAGCACAATGAAGCTCTTGATGTGCTGACATGGAAAGAGCTTGACATGTGTGCTGAGAAAAGCCTGGAGCAAAACTGTGTTACATGTCACTTTGTATAAAAGGAAATCCAGTTATGTCTGCAGTAAGTTTACCTGAAGATTTTCTCTGAAAGGAAACAGAAGCAGCCACGAATAAATTGAAACAGATGAGTGGGAGCTGAGCAGATAGATAGACTAGGAGGCAGCCTTTCTGCTGTCTAATGTCATACTTCTTGCTTTTGGATCACGTCAGTGAGTAAAAAGGAGGGAGAGCAACTCACTTTTTACTTGTACCTTGTCACCTGATTTTTTCTTTTTTTGACAATCAGCAGATATTTATTTTGTCAGCTCAATACATACCTAAACACTTGTGCACCTAACTACACAACAAGAGGCCCTCTGGGGACAGCAAAGCATGACAAAGGGGCAGGGGCAGGTCTCAGGCCAGGTGTGGCTGAACGGGACACTGTCAGGACTTCCAGGCCAGCCCACCACCCACTAGCTGGTCCTACAACAGGAAAGCAACAGACTTTCCTTACCCAACAAGAAGACAAGGCTCTCTCACAGGGATATGAAGGAACAGAAGGGCAAAGAAACTGCCCAAGATCACACAGCTGGCAAGTTGCCTCTCCCGCCTCCCCTGTACCCTCCTTCGGCCCCTGGAGCTTCCCTCCCACACAACGGGCAGGGTGGGGGTGCCAACCTTGTGGACACTCTGGGGGTTTTCCAACCAGGCGAAGTACATCTCCTCCATATAACTGGAGCTGCCTCCACCTCTGCTGTTTGGGAAGGTGGTCTGTGGCCCAGATGACCTGCTGCGCCAGCTGAACATCTGGATGTCATGTGGGACCAGAAGCCTCGCGGCCTGGGCCCCCAGCCGGGATGTCAGCAACCTCAGCTGACTCATTCTGAACACAGGCAACAAGGGAGAGGCATAAACCACAAGATCAGGACAAAAGGAGGCTCTGGCAGCCACTCCTTCACTCATCTGGCATTTGCCCGTCCCACTAGGCAGGTGGCCCTGGGCTAGACAGTGATGATATGGAGAAGACCGTCTGCCAGCCCTCCTGGGTTCACTGCCTAGTGGGAGATCCCAGCACAATAACTTCTACCGACAGCTTTCAGCATCCCTGAGCCCCAACCCGTGCTCCCTCCCTGCTGACCTCTAGAGCCTGGTGCAAAGGCAGGTAGGACTCAGGCCCTGCCTCAGGGAGCACCCAGCCCAGGTCCTGGAGCCCATCGGAGGGCATAGGGCACATGCATGCCCAGTAAGGAGTAGGCCACTCAGCTGGCCACCCTGTAACTTAAGCAAGAGAGTCCTCTAGGGGCTAGGTGTACCCTGCCTGGCCAGGAAAAAAGCCAGAAAAAGGGGTTCTGGCTGAGCTGCACTATCTCAGGAGGCCCATGGCACAGCTGGGTCTCTGGTCATTATAACCAGAAGTGACTTCCTTTAACTGCAGTTCTGACCCAGAGCACCATCCCTGGCCAATGACATGGGCCTGAACTGACCGCTTCACAGCAGGGAGGACTGAGGTTCAGAGAAGGAAAGGGCAGTGGGGACCAGTGGAGGGTAGACCAGAAGGCAGGCCCCACGCCCATCTCAGCTGAGGCCACTCTCTGGCTCTCGTACCCTTCCCAGAGCTTACACTCAGCAGCAACGTCACTCAGAACAGCTAACAGCTCAGAGGGTACATGTAGGCGGGAAGCCCACCAGGCTGGAGAGGAATGAGTGCCTGGAGCTCATCTCACCCCCATTATGTCACCTGCCCTTCGCCAGGGAAAATTCCTGAGTAACAGTGGGGAGCCTCTTCCGCCCTCAGAGGACAGGAGTTCTACAAGCCTCCTCCAATCCTGAGGAGCACCCAGGGGTCCCTATCAAGGTAAACTGAGGGTTGACAGGGCCCACCGAGGCTCTTGCTGCCCCAGACCTTCTGTTCCCCCAGCCCCACAGCTGTGAGCAGAGCCCCCTCCTCTGCCCCAGCCCAGCTCTGCCTGGGCATAGAACAGTTTCCCCTGAACACTGGCTGATGTTCTCTGGCCCAGAGAATCCCAGCCTGTGAATGGGGCGCACCAACAGTGTCAGTGCAGGCAGGGGGGGCCTGGAACTCTCTGCACAACTCAGGAAATGTGCCTCCAGGGGCATAACTGGCCCCAGGTCCTGCCTGCGCCTGGCCCTGAGCCAATAGGCCTTTGGCCTGGTGTATTCAACCAACAGGGCCCCTCTCTTGCTCCATCAGCTCACCTAAGTTGCCAGAACCACCTGACTAGGCCTTCTACAAAGGGTCAGGCCTAAGGCAAGACAGGGTACAGCCCTCCCAGCCTGGCTCCTCCATCTGTCCCTCCAAACTCACATGAGCCAAAGAGAAGGGGAGATGATCTCCTCAAGCAAGAGAAAGTGGGCTTCTCAGGCAACCAGTGGTAAGTCTAAAGGGAAGAAAATTAAAGAGCAAAAATATAGCCCAGTGCAGGAAGGAAGGAAGTGGGGTCAGCTGGAACCTGAGCCCCAAGTGCCCCAAACTTCCTTCCCACATGCTCAGCCCCTGAAGTTTCAGACCCCATGCCCAGCCCCACCAGCCAGTAACACCAGGCCCTGTAGCAAGGGCCACTAGGGGCAGTGGCTCTCTCTGGAGCAGCACCTCTCCAAGTGTAGAGTAGAGCTTGAGGCACAGGGTCCCAAGCACTGCTCTACTTCTGATCACCCGTGAGGCCTGAGCAAATACAGGGCTGCCCTGGCCCAGAGAGCCACTGGCCCAGGAGCTACTTGCCTGGGATATCAGAAGAACCTAAACAACCCACGAAGCTCTATCATCCAAAAGCAGACACCAAGACCATCCATCACAGGAATAAAAATAAGAGCGCACAATGAGCACTGATCCTGGACAGGCACTGTGCTCACTTAGCCCTCTCAACAATTTCCTGAAGTGGGCACTAGGATTAGCCCCACTTCATAAACAAGGAAACTGAGGCATAGAGAGGCTAAGCTGTGTGTGGCTCCAGAGCCTGTTCCGTTCTCACTGTGGAGCCAAGATACAAACCTAGATTTTGCTTGGACAATGTATTTTTCAAAGGCTGCAGCCAGAGGTGCTCTCTCTGCCAGCACTGACCCCTACCCCCACAGGGGAATGGGACCGCTCAAGGGACAGTGACAAAGCCTGGCTGTACCCAGCCTGGCTCAGTGCAGGAACACTGTGTTTTACAAACAATGAAATGTCTGGGCCAGCCACTGGACACTGCTGTGGCCTTCACCCAGCCTGGCAGGAGGGCAGTCAGCCAGCCATTCCTGCCCCATCCCAGCAGGGCTTGAGGACCCAGGAGCCCTGGAGGGTGGGGGACAAAGCCAATCTCAGTATCTGGAGCCAGAGCCCCTGCCGCCCTGCCAGGTCCTACCTACACAGGCGAAGGCACTGGCAAAGAGTGAGTCAGCACCCTGCACATCCGCTACCCAGGCCAGCTCCCAGTGCACTACCAGGCAGGCTGCTCTGGGCAGCTCCTGGTGTGGGGGCGAGGGTCTCTTCTCTAGGGAAAAGGTCGGTACCATCCCCACTCCCATCCCCAGAACAATCACAACTGCAGGCATCTCCAATCACTAACCCTCCCACACAGGCCCTGTCTGCACTGCCCTTGAGGACTGCTCTGCAATTGGCCCATTGTAGAAACACAGAGATCCCCACAAGGGAAGGGCCCTCCCCAGGACACTGAAGCTGGGCAGCGGAGCCTGGACTCGCCTTCTGAGAACTGGGTGGGCTTTTCTCAGGAATAAACCCCAACTCTAGTTTGCCGAACCCAAGAGAAGGGGAGGGAGGTTGTGCTTATTTACTTGGCAGAGATGAAGGGCCAGGGCTGAAGCCCAGATATGGGCAAAGTACAAAAGTAGATAGGGCCTGTTCCAATAAGCTGAGGCCTGCACCAGGAGGAGCTGCAAGGCTGGTCCTTGGTGGAGGGGTGCCAGACTGGGGCCCTGGGGGTCCGGTTCATATCCACTGCACCCTGCTAGGACCTCTGAGTAAGCCCATCCCCCCTCCTCCCACACGTCCCTGGGGCAGGTTGAATCACTTCCCAGGCTGGCTGTGACGTCAGGCCAGCCTTGCCTCAATCAGGGCCTCAGTTTCCCCATCTGTGAACGGAGACAGGGGTTAAAAGCATCTGGAAGACCTCTGCCCCCACGAGGTCCAGGGACTTTGAAGCCCACTGCGGGTCGCCAGGCACAGAACGCTGGCCCCTCCCCCCGGCGTGGCTCCCCGCAGTCCCGGCCCCTTGAAGGGCCCAAGAGCAGCAGGCCCGCACCGGCCCACAGAAGCTGCGCGCAGTCTGCAGTCTTCGCCCCGGAGAACCCCGGCGCCGCCTGAACCCCCGCAGACGCGTCACACCTGCACGCGAAACACTGCGCCGCAGGCTCGGCCCTGCGCGGAGGGCTGCGGTCCCGGCGGAGGCCGCCGCAGCCAAGGGCGGAGCCAAGGTCACGCTCACTCCCCCTCCCGGCTCTCCCGCGGGCCCCGTAAGACCCGGCCGCAGCTCCCCAGGCCCCGGGAACGGGGAGCAGATGGGCCGCCCCCGAGACGGCGGGAGAAGGGGCGAAGGGGCCTGCGGGGAGGGGCCGCCGCGCTCACCGGCCGCGGGCTCCGCGCGCAGGGCGCGCCGCAGGCTGCAGGTGGAGAGGTGAGCGCGGGAGGTGCGCCGCGCCGCCGGCACCTGGGCCACGTGACGGCGGGGCCGGCTCGGCGCGCGGTGACGTCTCTGCGGACACCCCGCCCGCCGCGGGCGCTGTCCGCGGTGCTGAAGGCCCAGGCGCGGGGCCGGGGCGGGGAGAAGCTCCCGCAGCCCGCCGGCGCGATCCCGTAAGGCTGAGCGACTGCCCAGCCCGAACCCCGGTGTCCGTGCCCGACGCTAAGGAGCGTGCACCAGAAACTAGGCAGCCGTTCGCGTGCGGGGGGAAGTGTCCGTGTTCTCGTCGGTAAAACGGGAGCCTATTTAAAGTCCCACTGTCTTGGGCTGTCGTGAAGAAAAGATGGGACAACGCATATACAGTGGGGATACCACAAAGGCTAATACACGTTTACCCATCTGTTGTCCCCGTTGTGGACACACAGGCTGCCTTCAGTTCCCTGTTGCTACAAACAATGTTACAATAAACATCTTTCTACACATTCCCTCCTGAACGTGTGCAGAAGTTTCTCTGGGATATATAACCAGCTCAGTTGCTAGGCCAGGGGTGTGTGCATTCAGGACTTGACTAGCCGGTGTCACATTGCTGCTCGAGTCTAATTTCTAGAAACAGTGCAAGAGGATATTTACATCCGCATACTCAGCTAACAGTGGACAGTGTCCTGCTTCCTAATATTTGCCAGAATAACTGATGCAATGTCATGTTACTGTTTTAATCCACATTTCTCTGATTATCAGTGATTTGCATCTCACATTCTTTTTAATTGTGGAATTTTCCTGTTGTATTTCTCTTGGGTTTTTGTTCTCGTTTATATACAGGAGTTCCTCATGTAGGAACACATACATCTGTGGTTCAAACAACCATCAACCCTCCATGGATTATTGCAACAGCCCCTAATTGGCCTCCTTGATTCCACACTTGCACCCCTGAATTTTAATCTCAACACAGCAGGCAGGCCTTTCTTTGTAAAACTCTGATTCAAATCATGTTACCCTTTTGTTCAAAACCCTCAAGTGACGCCTCATTTCACCCAAAGTAAAGGCCAAATTTCTTACGTTTGCTTCTATGGTCCTTTATCTCATCTCAAATACTTCAGGCATGCAACCTTCCTTAATGAAGGAAATTGGGAAACCAAAGGAAATATGCAATGTAATATGCTCCATGTTGATTAAAAGCACATGCCCACAAAACTACAATATACATTTCACAAGAAAACATTCAAATATATATCAAACACATTAATATGGTTGCTTATGTGGGGAAAAGGTTGGGGGATGTAGAGGTAATTAATTGATTACCCATATCAATACTGATAGGGTGCCCCAAGTGGAGGAATATAACTAACTCTACCCTCTGCACCTAAAGTCTCCCCCCAAAAGTTGTTTATTTGGAGACATTTTAAAGTCCATATGGCAAGAACCATTCTTGTTTAATTTACAATTATATCCCCAGCACTTCTCATGGTGCCCAACTCATAGTATGTTTTCAGTAAATGTTTGTCGAGTGAATAATTGAATGAGTAAATGGACACTTAATTTGGATCCTGGAGGATACGTACAAATAAGAGCTTGTCTGATGCAGAACGATGGAGGTCACTGGGAGTTCTTTCACCAAAAGCACAAGAAAATTTTCTGTCTGGCTGAAACCAAAAGGTTCATAGGAAGGTTGTCCACAGCACAACATACAGAATCAGAGGAAAACTGAAGAATTACTCTCAGGAAGCAGGCTGAGCCAGAAATGGACTGTCTCTTCAAGGCTCTTAGGGTGTTCAAAATTCAAATTTCAGACAAAAAGAGACACTAAATGACCTGGCTTGGCCTGAAGTGGGGGAGAAGGGGCCTGGAGCCGCCCACCTGAAACACATGGATTGAGAAACAAGGCAGATGGTTCATGGGATGCTGGTACCACAAGAAATAGGAGTCAATGCCCGGGAGGGAAACTCAAAGTGTGTGCACTGAAGACCCAGCAGCAAAGCACCACGTGCAAAGGCAGAGCTGTATGGAGGGCTAAGGGGACAGAAACTGCCTGGATGTGGACAAGGAACAGGGAGCTTGGCCTGGTTTTGTATACCATGTCAAGAAGTTCAACCTCTATTCAGTAGGCACGGGACACCAGTGACATTTTAATCGCTGCAGACATGCTCAGGTTTGCTTTTTAGAAAGCTTTTCCTGGCAACTGCAGGACAGAGTGGTAAAAGGCGAGGGCAAAAATACACCCAGGCAGCAGGCAGTAGATAAAGGGGGACAGATGTGAGAGACATTTAGGAATCAGCTCTACAGGCTTTAGTGTTGACCAGGCAGAGTAGTGGGGCAATAACTCACAGGTTTCTGGTTTTCGTGACTTTGGGGGACAGTGGAACTACTCAGGGGTCTGGGGGAAAGGAGGAGAAGCCAGTTAGGGAAAATGACAGGAAGATTACTAGTTGGATCCCCCAGTGAGCCACTTAAGAAGGGTGAAGAGTGGGACATGGGTAGCAGGCAGGAACAAAACCCTAGAAAATCAAAAGATTCCAGAGACTCTCGCTTGCCCGTGGTGGTCTTCAGAGTCATGGAGGGAACACAGGGCCATGGAGGGAGAGAGGGCCACCCTGGGTGGAGGGAAGCTGAGTCACTGAAGGGGCTGGGTAGGGCAGCCAAGGACAGAGCCGCTGCTGTGAGAGCCCGCAGGGCTGTCAGGCCTTCCAGCCAAATTGATGCTCTGCTAATTACGCTGATTAAGGCAAACATTTGGGGCAATCAAGGCTCCCATGGGGATGGCTGCCGTTCTCAGAAGATGTGAAGATCTGCAAATGATCTCCAGAAGCAGACACCTTTCTTTTCTCCCATGAGTATGTCAGATCATGCAAGTTGGTATTTATTCTGGTTGTACAGAATTTAAAATACACAGGATACAGAGCAAAAGGTGAAAAATCCCCCTTCCATCTGCCCAACGTCACCTTTCTCCCCCTAAAGAGATAACTATTGGCCATTTTGGTGAACATCTTACAAAACTGTCTGTGTATTTACCTAAGTCTACTTTATAAATACACATTCATAAAAACATTAAATGGATCCACTAGAATATAGTTCCTCAACTTGCTTTTCCACCCCCATGTCTTAAAGATCTTCGTTTTGATCTCAGTAGATGTAGGACCACTTTATTCTTTTTAAAACGTATACTGTACTCATTTTATGTGTATGATAGTATTTAACTTCTCTCCCATCGAATGGACATTTACAGAAGGAAAAAAAAAAAGGCCTCCTACATATAGATCCTTTAGCACATGTGCAACTACTCTTGGTAACATTGATTCTTAGGAGAAGTTTAACACTGGGTTAAAGGGCATGAACACTTGAAATTTTATAAGTTCTGTCTTCAGTAAGACCATTACAATTTATGCTTCCCTGTCAGCAATTTTTTTTTATGATTTTTAAACTGATTTTTAGAGAGAGAGGAAGGGAGAGGGAGAGAGAGAGAGAGAAACATCAATGTGAAAGTGAAATATGGATCACCCCCCCACCACCACCACCAGTGATCCAGCCCATCACTCAGGCATGTACCCTGACCGGGAATCGAACCCTCAACCTTTTGGTGCATGGGAGGACACCCAAGCAACTGAGCCACACTGGCCAGGGCCCTGTTAGCATTTAAGAGGTCCATTTTCTTGCATCCTTCCAAAGATTCGTTAGTATCAGTCTTTTTAATTTGTGCCAATCTGGTAGATGAAAAAACTCATTTTGTTTTAGTTTGCACAAAACTGATAAGTGAAGTTGAGAATCTTCTTATGTGTTGATTATTTTGTATTGCTTTTCAGTGAATTTCCTATTTGTGTTCTTTGCCCATTTTTCTATTGGGTTGTTTACATTTTTCTTATTGATTATATAAACTCTGTATATATTCTGGATAAGAATAGTTTGTATATTATAAATGTTGAAAATATTTATTTCTCGCCCAGCTGGCGTGGCTCAGTGGTTGAGTGTTCACCTAGGATGCAGGAGATCTGGGTTTGATTCCAGGTCAGGGCACATGCCCAGGTTGTGGGCTCGATCCCCAGCAGGGGACATGCAGGAGGCAGCTGATCAATGGCTCTCTCATCGGTGTTTCTACCTCTCTCTCCCCCTCTCCCTTCCTCTGTCTGAAATCAATAAAGACATATTAAAAAATATAGATATATATTTATTTATTCCAGTCTGTCGGTTGTCTTTTAACTTTGTTTATGGATGCTTTATCCACTTGGTAATTTATGCTCTTCATGAGCTAACTTGTGTCCCCCCAAATTCATGTGTTGAGGTGCTAACACCCATACATCAGAATGTAATCATATTTGGAGACAAGTTCTTTAAAGAGGTAATTAAGTTAAAGTAAGGTGTTTAGGGTGGGCCCTAGTCCAAAATGACTAGAATCCTTATTAGAAGAGAAACACTGAGCACAGGCACACACACAGGGCAGACCATGTGAAAATAGAGGGAGAAGGCAGCTATCTGCCGGCCAAGGAGAGAGGCCTCAAAGAGGCCCTGATGACACTCTGATCTTGGACTTCTGGCCTCCAGAACTGTAAGAAAATAAATATGTGCTGTTTAAGCCTCCAAGTCTGTGTTCTTGGATATGGCGCTGAGCAAGTGAACACAGTGCTCTTGTTGGAGGCTGCATTCCTTGCTTTGAGATCCACACAGGATTCCAGGGTTTTCCCTCAGTTCCAGCTTCTCCGGGGTTAGGGATCCTATCCTCAGGTGGTGTAGACATGGCCCCGTTTCCCATCTCGAACAGCTCCCAACTGAGGTCTGCCTAGTTTACTGGTATATTTCCTTTGTTCTTTCCTCTCCCCTCTCACTATATCATTATTTTGAAGAGAGATATCAAAGGGACTGGTCATCCCCAGAGGCAAATACTGTTAGCTTTTGGACAGATTACATCTTTTTTTAAAATGAATCTTTCCCACTGGTCAAGATTGTGGAGTAAGTGAACGCTGAGTTGCACTTTCTCCCATGACCACTTTCAAAATTACAACAAAATTATAGAACAATCAACCTGGAGAACCATCTGAAGACTAGCTGAACAGAGAAGTCTTATAATTAAGGAGATAAAGAAGCCACATTGTGACTGGTAGGAGGGGTGGAGATGCAAAATGGGCAGGCCCCACACCCATGTGTGGTGGTAGGAAATCAGCAGGGATAGCTCAGCTGCAGCTGTGCTCCCTGAGGAGTGAAGGCTCTCAGCCCTGCACCGTGCTCCCCCGCCTGAGGCATTAGTGCTGGGAAAAGGAGCCCCCATAACACTGGGCTGTGAAAATCCGTGGGGATTCCCTCCGTCCAGGTGAGACAGAAGGCTGCTGGAAACCCAGGCATCCTCTTAAAGGTTCTGCACAGACTCACTCATCCACGGGCACTAACCCTGAACTCTAAAGGAGGGACAGTGGCTTGGGAGGTGCCAGAGACAGACTGAGTTGTGTGGCTTCAGTGTAAGAGCTGGAGTAATAGGCACCATTGTCCCTCCTCTGGCACAGCCCACAGGTGGGCACCATCTTTCCTATGTTGAGCCCCAGCCACCCCTTCAGGGCCAAGACTGAATCGCATTGGCCTGGGGACTTCACTCTCTCCACCCTGGTGACTCTGAGACCCCACCCCACCCAACTCCTGCCCTTCCAGAGGCTATTTCTGCAGCAGGCAGCTGCCTGGGCCCATGCTGTAGTTTTTCTTTAAAAACTCTCAGAGGGCTGCAGGCCCCAGGCAGGCGGCTGCTGGCTTCCATGTGTCCTGTCCCTTTTACCAAATGAGACCAGCATTGGCACCAAATTTGAATCTACATTAAACTGGTAAACACCACTCACCCCATCCTGGTGACTCCCTGTGACCCCATCTCACCCAACTTGTATACCACCCAGGGCTCTTTCAGCAGTTGAGCACACGGGAAGCCAGAAAGTAGCAGCAGGCCTTAAGATACCCTGTGAATTTTTAATTTTTAAAAAATTGTTTTTCAATCCTCACCCAAGGATATTTTTCCATTGCTTTTCAGAGAGAGAGAAACATCGATGTGAGAGAGACACATCAATTGATTACCTCCCGTACACACCCCAACTGGGGCCAGGGATGGAGCCTACAACTGAGGTACATGCCCTTGACCAGAATCAAACCCAAGACCCTTCAGTTCACAGGCTGACTCTGTAACCACTGAGCCAAACCAGCCAGGGCTGCCCTGTGAATTTTGCTGGGCTGCCCCAAGCCCGGTACTGGTGGCAGTTGGCCTAGGTTCACAGCATGGCCTCTCTCACATGCCTTCTGGTCCAGCACAGGCAGCTACCAAGTGTGGATTGATGTGTAGCTGCTATCAGATAACCCTGGGATGGTCAGGGCAGCAGCTAACTTTGACCTGCTACACAGCCCCTCCCAAGAGGCTCCAGAAACAACACAACTGGTGGCTGGCATAAGACCACAACAGAGCACCACTCAATTAGCTCCACAATGGCATAGCCAAAGGGTTGTCTTGGCAGGGACCAGAACCTGCAGGACAAAGCACACCCTGTGGGGTTAGCCTCTGCACAACAGCTCCTATGCTTTGGTCATGGCATCACAGGGAGTCAGCCTGAGGGTCAGTCCCACCTGCTGAGGTACCAACAGCAATAAAAACTCAAGCACAACAAGGGGGCACACCGAACCACACAAGGGATACTCCTGGAGCATCCAGCTCAGGTGATCAGGGAACATCTGCAGGCCAACACTCTAACCACTGAGCAAACTGGTTAGGGTGAGAAAATCTTAAAAGCAGCAAGAGAAAGGCAGTTAATTCCTACTAGGGAGCTCCCATAAGACTGTCAGCTGATTTCTCAACAGAAACATTTCAGGCCAGAAAGGATTGGCATGAAGTATTCAAAGTGATGAAAAGCAAGGACTTATAACCAAGACTACTTTACCCAGCAAAACTATCATGTAAAATTGAAGAAGAGATAAAGAGTTTCCCAGACAAGAAAAACTGAAGGAGTTCATCACGACTAACTAGTATTATAAGAAATGTTAAAGGGACTTCTTTAAGAAAAAAGGAAAAAAGAACATAAATATGAATAATAAAATGGCAATAGCTATGTACCTATCAAAAATCACTTTAAATGTAAATAGATTTAATGCTCCAATCAAACAATATAGGGTAGCTAAATAATAAGAAAACCAGACCCATATATATGCTGTCTACAAGAAATCCTCTTCAGATCAAAAGATACACACAGGCTGAAAGTAAAGGGATGGAAAAAGATATTTCATCCAAATGGAAATGGAAAAAAAAAAAAAAAGTTGAGGTTGCAATACTTAAACAAAATAGACTTGAAAATAAAGGCTATAATAAGAGGCAACAGAAGACATTTCATACTGATAAAGGGGTGAATCCATCAAGAGGATATAACCCTTGTAAACATTTATATACCAAACATAGGGGCACCTAAATATATAAAGTGAATACTAACAGATATAAAAAGAGAGATTGACAGTAATATAGTCATAGTAAGGGACTTTATGGCCCAATTGTCATCAATGGATAGATCTTCCAGACAGAAAATCAACAAAGAAACAGTAGCCTTAAATGACACTTTAGACAAGATGGATTTGACTTTTTTTAAAAAATTATCTTTATTATTGAAAATATTACAGATGTCCCCTTTTATCCCCATTGACCCCTTCCACCCCCCACTCACTCCCTGCCCCAGGCCTTCACCACACTATTCTGTGTCCATGGACTATGCATATATGCATATAAATTCTTTTATTATTCTCTCTCCACCCATCCACCTCTCCCCACCTTCCCTCTGAGGCTTGTCAGTCTGTTCCATGCTTCTACGTCACTGAATCTATTTTGCTCATCAGTTTATTATGTTCTTTAGATTCACATATAAGTGAGATCATGTGATATTTGTCTTTCTCTGACTGGCTTAGTTCACCTAGCATGGTATTCTCCAGGTCCATCCATACTATCCCAAAGGGTACGAGATTCTTTACAGCTACATAGTATGTAAATGTGCCACAGCTTTTTCATCTGCTCATCTACTGATGGGCACTCGGGCTGTCTACAGATCTTAGCTATTGTAAACTGCGCTGCTATGAACTTAGGGGTGCATATATTCTTTCTGATTGGTGTTTCAGGATTCTTAGGATATATTCTTAGAAGTGGGATCACAGGGTCAAAAGGCAGCTCCATTTTTAATTTTTTGAGGAAACTCCACACTGTTTTCCACAGTGGCTGCACCAGTCTGCATTCCCACCAGCAATGTACCAGGTTCCCCTTTCTCCACACCCTCCCGAGCACATGTCGTTTCTTGATTTGCTGATGGAGCCATTCTGACAGGTGTGCAGTGATACCTCATTATGGTTTGAATTTGCATCTCTCTGATGATTGGTGACGTTGAGCATTTTCTCATACGTTTCTTGACCATCTGTATGTCCTTTTTGGAGAATTTTAAGAGCATTTCACCCCAAAGCAGCAGAATATACATTCTTTGCTAATGCACATTTAGCTACCATATGTCTTTTGATTGGAACACTTAATCCATTTACATTTAAAGTGATTAGTGATGGGTACATAGTTACTGCAATTTTATTATGCATATTTATGGGTTTCTTCCCTTCTTCCTCTTCTTAAAGAGTCCCTATAGCATTTCTTGTAGGAAGACCTCATGCTAGGTCACAAAACAAGTCTCAATTTAGAAGACTGAAATCATATCAAGCATATTCTCTGACCACAACGGTAGAAACTAGAAATCAAATACAAGAAAGAAAGAAAAAAAGAAAACACACAAATATATGGAGGCTAAAAAACATCTACTAAACAATGAATGAGCTAACAATGAGGAAAAGGAAGACAGGAAAAGACAAATGAAAATAAAAACACAATGACCCAAATCTATGGGACACGCAAAAGGGAAATTCATAGCAATACAGACGTAGTTTAAGAAACAAGAAATATCTCAAATTATTACTCTAACCTAAAGGGACTAGACAAAGAAAAACATGCAAAGCCAAAAGTGAGTAGAAGGAAGAAAATAATAAAGATCAGAGCAGAAATAAATGAAATACAGTCTAAAAAACAATACCAAAGATCAATGAAACCAAAATCTGATTTTTTGAAAAGACTGAAGAGATTAATAATCCTTTAACCAGATATCATCAAGAAAAAAGAGAGAGGGCCCAAAACAACAAAGTCGGAAATGACCGAGGACAAGTGACAACTGACACCACAGAAATACAAATAATTATAGGAAAATACTGCAAACACTTATATGCCAGCAAATTGGACAATTTGGACTAAATAGATAAATTCCTAGAAATACCCAATCTTCCAAGACTGAATCAAGAAGAAACAGAAAATCTGAACAGATTGATTACTAGCAATAATAACGAATCAGTTTAAACTCCAACAGGTATATTTAACCAAATATTTAAAAAAGAATTAATATCTATCCTTCTCAAAATATACAGAAAAATTCAGAAAAGGAATGGCTTCCAAGCTAAACTCATTTTATGAGGCCAACATTACCCTGATTACAAAACCAGACAAAGACACTACCAAAAAGAAAGAAAGAAAGAAAGAAAGAAAGAAAGAAAGAAAGAAAGAAAGAAAGAAAGAAAGAAAGAAAGAAAGAAAGAAAGAAAGAAAGAAAGAAAGAAAGAAAGAAAGAAAATTATAGGCCAATATCCCTGATAAATATAGATGCAAAAATCCTTAACAAAACATTGGCACACTGAATTTAGCAATACATCAAGAAAATCATACACCATTGGCAAGTGGGATTTATTCCTGAGATGCAGATTTGGTTCAATATCTGCAGATCAATTAATGTGATACACCACATAAACAAAATAAAGACTAAAAATCATATGATCATATCGATAGATGCAGAAAAAGTCCTTGAAAATTTCAGGACTCATTTATGGTAAAAACTCTTAGCAATGTGGGAATACAGGGACCATACCTCAACATAGTAAAGGCCAATGTGACAAACCCACAGCCAACATCATACTCAACAGCAAAAAACTAAAAGCATTTCCCTTAAGATCAGGAACAAGACAGGGGTGTCTGCTTTCACCACTCTTAGTCAACATAGTATTGGAAGCCCTAGCCACAGCAATTAGACAAGAAAAAGAAATGACCAGGCATCCAGATAGAGAGGAAGATGTAAAACTCTCATTATTTGAGAAGACATGATACAATATGAAAAAAGTCCTAAATATTTTACCAAAAACTATTAGAACTGACTAATGAATTCAGTACAGTAGCAGGACACAAATTAATATTCAGAATCTGTTGCATTTTTTTACACTAATAATGAACCATCAGAAAGAGAAATTAAGAAAGCAATCCCATTTACAATTGCACCCAAAAAATAAAATACCTAGGAATAAGTTTAACCAAGAACGTAGAAGACATTGAGGAAAGAAATTGCTGATGGGCAGAAAGAATTATCATCGTTCACATGTCCAATCTACCCAAAGCAAACAATAGATTCAATGAAATCTCTGTCAAAATACCAATGCATTTTTCACAGAACTAGGACAAATAATTCTAAATGTATATGGAACCACAAAAGACTCAAAATAGTCAAAGCAATCTTGAGAAAGAAAAACTAAGTTGGAAGTATTATGCTACCTAAAATCAAACTATACGGCAAACCTATAATAATTTAAAACAGCATGTCACTGGCATAAAAGCAGACACATGGATCAATGGAACAGAACAGAGTGATCCCACACCTGTATAGCCGATTAATTTAGGACAAAGGAAGCAAGAATATGCAGTGGGTTAAAACCAGTCTATTCAACACGGGGTGTTTGAAAATTGGAGAGATACATACAAAAACTGAAACTAGACCACCTTTTCACACCATATACAAGAATAAACTCAAAATTGAGTAAAGACCTAAATGTAAGACCTGAAACCATAAAACTCCTAAAAGAAAACATAGGCAGTAAACTCTCTGACATTGCCCTTAGTAATGTTTTTTCTGATATACCTCCTCTGACAAGGGAAACAAAAGAAAGAATAAACAAATGGGCTACATCAAACTAAAACGTTTTTGCACAGCAAGGAAACCCTCAATAAAGTGAAAATGTAATCTACCAATTGGGAAAAGATATTTGCCAATGATACATTCCATAACGAGTTAATATCCAAAAATTGTAAAGAACTCATACAACGTAACACCAAAAAAACAAACAATCCAATTAAAAAATGGGCAGAGGACCTGAACGGGAATTTCTCCTAAGAGGACATACAGGTGGCCAACAGACATACGAGAAGATGCTCGATGCCACTAATCATCAGATACTAGCACTTGGTCAGAGGTGTGATTTGCACATGTTTTCTCCCACTCTGTAGCTTGTCTTTGCCTCCTTTTAACAGGGTCTTGCACTGAGCAAATGTTTTTAATTCTAATGAAGTCCAATTGATCAGTTTTCATTTTATGCATTTGGTTTCCAGTCTAACAACTTTTCGCCTAACCCTAGATCCTGAAGATTTTCTCCTCTATTTTTTCTAAACGTGTTTTCCTTTTACATTTTATACTTAAGCCCATCATTCATTTTGAGTTAATTTTTGTATAAGGGGTGACACTTAGATTGAGGTTTGGGCTTTTTTTCCTTTTTTTATTTTTATTTTTTGGCCTATAGATGCCCAATTGCTCCAGCAGCATTTGCTGAAAAGCTCTTCTTTTTCCACTGAATCACTTCTACACTTTTTCTTGAAACTCATTTGGGCATATTTGTGGCTCCATCAATGGGCTGAGCTTTATCGGGGTGTAATTCACACACCACCGAATTCGCTCATTAGAATGCACTGTTCAGGGGCTTTAGCATATTCCCAAGCTGTGCAACCATCACCACAATCAGTTTTAGAACATTTCATGACCCCAAAAACAAACCAAAAGGGGAACTTTTACCACCAAGAAATACAGGCTGTGCCAAGACCTCGGGCATATTAAAAACCGCCCGTGGGCCCCCAGAGTGGAGGGCAGGCCTCCCGACAGCCCTGCGACGCTCAGAAGCCTGGCCGGAGGCCGGGGCGGTCAGTTCCTTCAGAAGGTCCCGGGGGCACGGAGAGCAGCGCCCACAGCCTCTCCTGCCCCGGCACTGGGCCTGGTCCCTTCCCCAGAGACGGCTGAGACCCGCACCCGGGAGATGGGCCCCCGCTGCCGGCCCGCACCGCGTCTCCGCCTCCAGCTGACCTTCCCGCCCCGCCTAGACCCGCGGGCGCCCGGGGCCGCAGCGACTCGGGCTTCCGTCCGGGCAGCAGGACCCAGGCTCGAGGGCGGCCCGGCCTCTGCAGCTTCCCACCTGCGAGGACTGCGCGGCCGCCTCCCGAGCATCCGCCGCGCGTGGCAGCAGGTCCGCGGGACGAGGCAGCCACCGCCGGGCGCTGCCCTCCGCAGGCCCCGGCCCCTGCCAGGGCCCCTCCTGGGCGCTCTCAGCGGGGCCGGCCCCCCGGGAGCGAGGGCGCCCAGTGAGTCGGCGCCGCCACCGCCGCCACCGCCGCCACCGCCGCCACCGCCGCCACCATCGCCACCGCCGCCACCGCCGCCACCATCGCCACCGCCGCCACCGCCGCCACCATCGCCACCATCGCCACCATCGCCACCATCGCCACCATCGCCACCGCCGCCACCGCCGCCACCGCCGCCACCGCCGCCACCGCCGCCACCGCCGCCACCGCCGCCACCATCGCCACCGCCGCCACCGCCGCCACCGCCGCCACCATCGCCACCGCCGCCACCGCCGCCACCGCCGCCACCGCCGCCACCGCCGCCACCGCCGCCACCGCCGCCACCATCGCCACCGCCGCCACCGCCGCCACCGCCGCCACCATCGCCACCGCCGCCACCGCCGCCACCGCCGCCACCATCGCCACCATCGCCACCGCCGCCACCGCCGCCACCATCGCCACCATCGCCACCATCGCCACCGCCGCCACCGCCGCCACCATCGCCACCAGCTCGCTTTCCTGCCTGTCCCGCTGTGGACGCCGTCAGACGGGCATCCCGCGGGTAAACCACTGTCTCCCAAACGCGAGCGGGCCGCAGGTGGGCCAGCCCGTATCAGTGCACGACATCGGAGCTTGTGGGGTGGGGACGGGCCTTCAGGCTGAGCCGGGACTAAGCGTCCCAGGCGGTGACCGGTGACCGGTGACCGGTGACCGGCGAGGCAGGCAGGCAGCGGCGGCCTCGCCTGTCTAAGGGATGCAGGGTCGATTCCCGGAGCGTGGGTTTCGCAGGAGGCAGAGGAGGGAGGGGCGGCTGCAGAGGCAGGTGTGGGCCAGACCCCTCCCCGGGCTGTGTCGCGGGGCAGACGCGGGGCCCCAGGGCACCAGCCCAGCCGTGGACCGGGGCGATCTGCCCACACCCTCCCCTGCAGAGCTGCCCCTCAGTGAGCTCGCCCTCTTTCTGGAGGACTAGAAGCCAACCTCTGCGCAACAAAAGACCCCCCCCATTCTACCTCCCCTAATCCTCTCTCTGCTCCACCTCCACCCAGGGCCCTTGCTCCAATGCGCCCCTTTAACGGGGCTGGGAGCTGGCTCTGAGCTGGAGGGCAGATGGAGAGCTGGACGCATAGGTGCTGTGGACCCTGAGACTGAAGGTACCTACGAAGAAGGGCTCCTGGTGGCTAACTGGGCGCCAATTTGTAAAAACCGACAACCCGCACTGAACCAGCAGCCTCCGCTCTGAACCGCCGCCCGTGTGGTTTCTGCGGCAGGAGCCCCCTCATAAGGAGCTCCTGGATCCCTTTCCAACCAATAGGATGAGGGTTTCAGCATCCAATCAGAGCTGCGCAGCTCCCGCCCAGAGCGGCTCTATCTGACCAATCAGCACAGTGTCTTTTGGACCAATCAAACTGAAGATTTGGAGGCCTCATTAGATGAGGGCGGCCAGTCAGGGACCCAGGCTGGAGCCTCTGTCTGTGTGAGCCGGCAGCCCTCCGGCGCGGAGTTTTCCTCTCCCCGGGCCCTTTCCCGGCTGAGCTGGACCAGCAGAGGCGTCGGAGGAGCGGAGGCCACGGGCCAGGGCAGACCCAAGCCCGCCAGCGCCCAGCAGATCAAGGAGCCGAGCAGAACTGTCCGCAAGGGCTCGGCCCCAGGGCTGCCTCACGGCTGTGCCCTATCACAATTGAGCTGTTAACACTAAATACAGTTTCCTTCCTCACCACACCCCAAACATGGATCCTGTTCCTGTTGAATTGGCGCCAAGGACCATGGGTTGGGCATGGCTGACAGTGCCCACTCTTTGTGGGAATGGGCACCTGAGAGCCAAACCTGTGCCCACCCCTGAAGCCCTCTTATCTGAGGTTTTGCTTTCCTCGGTTTTAGTTAACTGTGCTCAACTGCAGTCCAAAAATATTACATAGAAAATTCCAGAAATAAACTCATGAGTTTTAAATTGGGTGTAGTTCTGAGGAGTGTGATGAAATCTCAGGCCGTCCTGTTCCATCCTGCCTGGGATATTAATCATCCCTTTGTCCAGCTCCCCACTCCTTAGTCTCAGTTATCGGGTTGACTCACCATACCACAGGGCTTATGCTTATGTAGCCCTTATTTTACTTAACAGTGGTCCCAAAGTGCAAGAGTAGTGTTGCTGGCGATTCAGATATGCCAAAGAGAGGCCATAAAGTGCTTCTTTTCTGTTTTTAAATCTTTACCTGAGGACGTGCTTAAAGACAGAAAGAGAGGGAAACATTGGTTGGTTGCCTTCTGTATGAGCCCCAACCAGGGCTCGAACCCAGGTATGAGCCCTGACCAGGAATCAAACCTGCAAACTTTTGGTGTGCAAAACAATGCTTAACCAACAGAGCCACTCCAGCCAGGCCATAAAGTGCACCCTTTAAGTGAAAGGTGAAAACTCTCAACTTAATAAGGAAAAGAAAATAATGGTATGCTGAGGTTAAGATCTACAGTAACATCAAGTTTTCTACCCACGAAATTGTGAAGAAGGAAAAGATTCATGCTAGTTTTCTGAGTGGGACCACACTTACGCAACTTTTATTATACTCTATAGCTTTAATTTTTCTATTTTATTAGTTATTGCTATTAATCGCTTACAGTGCTAATTTATAAGTTAAACTTTATCATAGGTATGTATGAGTTGTCAAACAAAGGTCATCATCACCAATTAAACACCAACAGGAGTCCCCAACTTGGAGTGCGGTGAAGGGGGAGACTTTATGCACCACAAACAGCTCGGTTGTGATACAGCACGGCTGTGGAACAGCCTGGGCCAGGAATTCTGGATGAGGTGGCCCTGGTGACACAGCTTCCCTGCAGGTCTGCTCAGGAAGACGGCACTGCTCCACTCTGGTATTACAGCCCCCGCCCTAGGGTTAAGGTCCTGCTGGAACTGAAAGTGCACCTTGCTGGAGGCAGAAGTGAAGCCGGCTTATGCAGAAAACAGACCAATCAGGAACTGGGGGTGGACACAATAGTCCCCGCCCCCAGTTCTTGATTGGTCTGTTTTTATGCAAATGAGGACTTTAAATCTTCACAATTAGATTGATCCAAAGAGCACTGTCCTGATAGTTGGAATGGAGGAGTTCTGATTGGTTGGTGAAGATGCAAATCAGGATATAGCTGTGCAGCTCTGATTGGATGGGGAAAGCCTTGGTCCTATTGGTTAAAATAGATCCTAGGCCCTGTCTTATAAGCGCGACTCAGACAGCAGAGCACAGTGCAGGAGGCTTGGCAGCCAGTCTGTGGCTTTTCCCTGAACCGCAGCCTGCATGAGGGACCTCTGCAATCAATGGCTGCTAGACTCCGGGTATGAATTTGAGCCCAATTAACCACGAGGAGCCCTTTCTGGCAGGTATATTCTTCTTGGGGTCAACAGTATGTAGGAAAAACAATAGTATTTATAGGGTCTGGCACTATTCGTGGTTTCAGGCATCCATGGGGGTCTTGGAAGGTGTCCCCTGTGGATAAGGGGGGACTACTCTACTGTCTGCACAACTTGCAGAGCCCCCTTTCACTTCAAAATACCTCAAAGTGTTTCCCAGTATGTAACAAACACTCCCTGGTCACTTTGAACGTTGCAGTGTTGAACAGGCCACCCTCATCTCGGCTGCCAGCTTCAGCTCAATATCTGACCTTCAAATTCCAGTGACTATAACTTTTTAATGCAAAAGCCACTTGGTCTACTTATCCTTTGCATTACTATAGAAGTTAAGAAGCCTGGCTTCTTTATTAATCTTTTTTTCTGAAAAATATTTAAGGAATTATAAGTACAGTGACGAAGTAACTACAAAAAAGAGAACTCATGGACACGGACTACAGTGTGGTGATGCGGGGGAAGGGTTAGGGTGGAGGAGGTTATGGGGGGATAAATGGTACTGAAAATATATATATATATATATTTTTTAATTAAACCAAAATCACCAATAAACACATTTAAAAGGGGAAAAGAGACTACAGCAGTCTAATTAACTTCCAGTGGAAGCGAGGAGAAAGTGTGGGCCGGGGTTGGTTAATAAGTGTGGGATCATCTCCTATGTTACATGGAGCATGTGGGTGAGAGATGGCAGCCTGAGGGAGTAATCAATGCCATTTTTTATTGGGTTCAGATTTATTTTATGAGGAAAAACTGAGCTATTGAAACATCAGATAGAGATATTGTCTCCTTATTTAAACTCCAGCAGAGAGAGAGAGAGGAGAGTTTGCAATACATTCTCAGTGGTCGACCCAGGAGAGGGAAGGAGGTATTTGTCTGTGAGTCACAGTTTGGAAGAGGGTCTCTGCTGACCTCTAAGGACACTTTGGGGAACAGGCCTTATGTTTTGAGCTCAGAGAACCAGAAGCACAGGGGCTCACATCTCCTAGGAACTGGGCTTGTCTTCAGTCTCGCTCCTCTGGTGGGGTCTATAAACCAGAGCGTCAGCATCACCTGGGGCTTGTTGGCAGCCCCCACCCCAGACCGGCTCAGTCAGAATCATATTTGAACAGCAGCCTCAAGTGATATCCACACTGAATTTGAGAAGCACTGCTCTCCGTAACGTCAAGAAGCCTGCAGTCCTTTACCTCCAGAAAAATTGACTATATGGTCAAGAATTCCAATCTTTGAGAATATCTTTCCTTTTCCTCTTTCCAGGATGAAATTATTTTTCTACCCAGTGCTGCTGGGGAGTGTTTCCTACTGTGACTTTTATGGAAGATCAGAGAAATATGAAATGTGAGGGTCTTGCCTGTGTGTGAGTCAGAGACATGCCTTCTTAGGAAGGTTTGCATCAAGTTTTTAGCAAATACATCTCCAAAGCTTTTACTGTTGGTAAGCATTTATGGCTAGCTATATTTCTTCAACCACACCCGGACTCAGAGAAAGGGGCCAGGCTGTGCGTGGAACTGTCCCCTTGTTGAGGGCATGGGAAGAAATACATCTGTGGAGAGGCTGATGAGCTGTGCTCTTGATCCTGTGATAGTTAAGGGTACCCTGAAAGCTTCACATCCAAACTGTCAGGAGCCCACGTCTTTACCACAGTTAATCGGCGCTTTATCATAAGAGAACAGCCATGATAAAGGAGCGACTGAGGACTTAAATCTAAACCCCGGATCTGTCGCTGAGTCATCCTGGTCAAGTCACAATCTCTAGCGTAAGCTGTGGACGACAGCCCACTGGGAGGTTTGGGGAGCGCCTCCAGAGCTGGATAAAGGCCTGTAACCGTCCTATAAGATACAATTTTTGGTCATTGAAATCTGATCACTTCTTCTACGAATGGCTGGCAGATGTATGGTGGCTTTTGCTTTGATGAATTATGGTTTCCTTCGCTATTTCTCAGAATATTGTAGCTTAGCTACTTCTGAGCACTAACAGCAGTTTAGAAGATGCATGAGTCACGTGAAAGAGACCAGAAGAGGGAAAATGGGGCTTAATACCCTAGTTCCTGGGCCAGAGCCTAAGAGCTCCCTTCTCCAAGAGGCTGGCTGGGCCTGCAGACAGGCACTAGACGGCGGCTAGCATGTGAATGCCACCTGATCGCTAAGGCTCTCCTTTTCCTGACAAGAGGGTTCTCATTGTACTGAGCTATGCTATGTGCCAGACACTGTGCTGGGGACAGGGAACATGGCCTAATCCCTGCCCTCAAGAGGCTCACAGTCTGGGGGTGGAGACAGAGAAGTAAACAGGAAATCACAGAGTGGTCAGTCAAATCTAATGGAACCTACAGGGCCCAGGGCCCAAGAAGTAAGTTGAGGCTGGCATAACATGCTTCAAGAGAAAGAAGAGAAACTCTGAGCAAATACTGATACACCTGGAACCTAAAAAAGGAAAATTAGCTTGCAGAGCCCAAAGGGGCCTCCGAGTCGCCGGGATGCAGGAAACATTTGGGGGGCTGGTGAAAAGTGAGGCCCTTTAACTCTGAGGACGTGTCATGCAAAGGGTACCCCAGACTGTCCTGGGAGGGGCAGGCAGGTGCCACCCATCCTTTCACAAACTTGATCCTTCCTCCACCACCCTCAAAGTACATCTAAAACTAGGGTACACGCTGGTCAACTGGGCTCAAACCAGCACGAAATTCAAGTCCCACCTCCCCTGGACCTGAGCCGGTCACCAGCAGCGACTAAAAGCCTGAGGGGTGCAGACTGAGAACGGAGCCCGCAACGGGCCCGAAGCCGCTCGCCCGCTCCAGGCCTCTGGCGCTCGCCTCCGTAAGCCCGCTGGGCCCGGTGGGCCTCTCCTCCACGCATCTGTTTCCTGGGTGAGAGGCAGCCAGCAGCCTTTGTTTGCCTCAAAGTAAAGTGAACCCCCAAAACAAAAGACCTGCCACAGAGAAAAAGAAAAAAAGACAATAGTGCCAAACCCTATGACGTGTTTGTAAAGGTGGAGGCGGTTGGCTCTGCCCTCAGTGCTGGGCTCTCAGAGGTGAAACAGCCAGCGCTGTCCTGCTGGAGCAGAAAGACACACACACACTCACACATACACACACACTCACATACACACACACACACACACACACTCGGGTAAGAACAAACCCTGTGCTTAGAGCTCTGTTCTTATCACTCAATGTGCCCCCGGGGCCACCAGCATCAGAGCCACCTGGGGTGTTGTTGGAGATGCCCCAGAACCAGAACGTGCATGTTAACAGCCCCCTCAGATTTAGGAGCCTGGTTGATGTGGCGGGGGCTGTGGGCCGCGTGGCTTTGGGAGGGGGCTGGCCGGCTGGGGGTCAGGAAAGGCTTCCTTGAGGTCCTCAAGTCGGGGCCAGACCTTCAGAGGCGAGTGGGAACTCGGGAAGCGTGGTCCAAGCAGAGGAGGGACAGGTGAAAAGGCAGCTGGCCGAGGGGTGAAGCTGAACTGCAAACACGGGGTGGGCTCTGGCTCTGAAGATCCTTACCTGCCGTATTAAGGAATTTCTGGTTTTGCTTCCTAAGGATGGGGAAGGTCCTCCAGGCACCTGCTGTTTGTCAGTGGGAGGGCGTGCACTGCCCAGCGCAGGCACTGAGGCCTTGGGCGCTGTGGGAGCATGTTTTCAGGGGGGAAAATCAGGGCAGGCCAGTGCTTTCCACGGTAGCTCACAGAGGGTGCGAATGTCCCTGAGTTTGAAACAGAAAAGGACATTTCCATCTAAGGACATTTTTTTCTGAAGGCAATAAAGGCAAGGAAATTATTGATTCCTCTAAATAGTATTAAACAAACATGGTGCCAAGGGACTGGAAAATAATTTTCCTTAGAGGCAAAGTAGCAACTGTTTAATCTTTTAGACAACCCCATGAAAAGCCAAAGCGGAGAGAATTCTTGCCTCACTTTGGCGGGAACTTAGTTCCCACTCAGGACTGAAAGTCTGGTGTTCGGATAAACTAGGTTGTACTATCCAGGTCGTCGGATGCTGAGTGGTCACCCAGGATCTTGGCTGCGGGTGTGACTGCCACCCCCAAGCCGGCCCAGGCCTGCCTTCCACCTCCAGTGGGCCGGGTTAGCTCAGTGGTGCACCAGAGAAAGCCACTGGGGCTTTAAAAGTGGTAGGAGACATTTGTCCTACTCCGCTGTTCTGGTTACTGATTTCTTAAGTGGTCCTGCGAGAGTGGAATAAGCTCACCGAGTCTCGCGGGGAAAATTCCGACAGCCCCACCTCTAGAGAGAGACGGATTCCGGCACCTGCAGGTGCCCCGTGGTAGCAGAAGCCCGGGAGCCCTGGGACTGTCCTCACCCAGAGGGAAAGCGCGTGAGAAGTAAAGCAGAGCTGCAGCGGGGGCTCAGTCCTGCTCCCGCGCGTGGGAGCGGGGCTTCCAGGCCTAGCCCGCCCGCCGCGGCACCACGGTGGGCGCCAACCGTGCTCGCCTCCCATTCCCTCCAGAGCCCCGCAAGACAGCTGCCGCCAGCCCCAAGTCCAGATACGAGCCTGGGGCTCATCCCAGGGACGCAGAGCTGTGACTCGCGCCCAGGTGGGACTTGCCCGCTGCCCGCCGCCCGCTCCAGGAGCCGCAGGTTGGCCGCAGGCTTGTCTGCCCTTCGGGAAACTCACGACACAGCAGCACAGAGTCCACACGGCACGGCAGATTAGTGAGCAGCGGTCACTAAATGATATAAGATGTGTAGATTATATGCAATCATTTATAACAGCGATAGTTTTACTTAAAAAGCTTCACTTTATAAAAGGCTCCAGCATGGGTTTTCTAGTTTCAGCTTCTAAATGCACCCGAGATGGTCTGTTTACAGATATTTAGCCTGTACTTTTTCCGTAACAGTTTTCATGTCTGTTTTATAGATGAATGAGTATTTCGCATAAATGCAAATCTGTGAATCCATCTGGTCCCTTGAGACACAGTAATAATAAACCAGTAAGCATTTGTCTATTATTTACTCCATTAAAGACGCTGTGCTAAATCTTAGAAGAGAAACAGTGAGGGACAGGGTCCTGATCTAAAGAGGTATCTCTCCAGCAGGGGATGTTCAAACAAGTAAAGAATTAACCAAAGGCATCGATTTTTATGTTAGTGACAGTAGGAGAAAAATTAAAGAAAAAGAGAGATACAGGTTTTACCAGACTAACTGGTATTCAGAGGAGGCCCAGAAAGGAGAGCCAGGATCAGGGACAGGAGGTGAGGGAAAGCTTGGCAGAGCCCAGACTCCTTGCTGGGTTTGGAAGGGAAATAGATGTTGAAAGGCTCAAAGAGAATGTATTTATTAGACCCAAACAAAAGCGTAGAGGAAGACCTATTTGGGGAAGAGTAAGTGGCCTAATTTGAATTTGAAGAAACATTTGCAAATGAACTAAAGTTTGTTAAATCAGAAGCAGGACCCCCACCACACACCATAAGTAAACATGAACTCAAAATGGACCACAGACCTAAATGTGATGAAGCTAGAAAACTCTTAGAAGAAAATACACAAATAAACCTGTGATCTTGGGTTAAGCAATATTCCTCAGGTACAATACCAAGAACACAATGATAAAAAACTGATAAATTGAATTTAATCAAAAATTTTAAGTTTTGCACTTCAAACACCACCATCAAGGACGGAAAAAACATCCTCCAGACTGGAGAACATATTTACCATCACGCCTGCTTTACTGTGCGTCTTTGTTGCCTTTGTTACAGATTGAAGGCCTGGGGCAACCCTGTGTGGAGCAAGTCTATCAGCACCATTTTCCAACAGGCTCAGAAGATGTTTAGTGTTTTTTAGCAATAAAGTATTTTTTATTTATTTTATTTTAAATATGTTTTTATTGATTTCAGAGAGAGGCAAGGAGAGGCAGAGAGGTAAAAACATCAATGATGAGTCTTTGATGGGCTGCCGCCTGCATGCCCCTGACTGAGGATTGAGCCTGAAACCCGAGCATGTGCCCTGACTGGGAATTGAACTGTGACCTCTTGGTTCATGGGTCGACACTCAACCACTGAGCCACACTGGCCGGGGCAAGGTGTGCTCATTTTTTTAGACATAATGCTATTACACACTTAATAGACTATAGTATAGTGTAGACATAGTTTTTATATGCACTGGGGAGGCCTATGACATCTGCCTGTATATGTATGTGATACATCCAATGAGGACTTATGTCTAGAATGGCTTTTTAAAACTTTTACAACTCAATCAAGAAAAGACAAAAAGACTAATTTTAAAATGGGCGAAAGATTTAAAGAAACAGTTCTCCAAAGAAGACATATGAATGGCCAGTAAACACATAAAAAGATGTTCACCCTTATGTGTCACTAAGGAATTTCAAATCAAAACCACAGTGAGATGCCGCTTTACACAGACTGGAATGGCTATAATTTTTTTAAAAGTCAGTAACAAGTATTGGCAAGGATGTGGAGAACTAAAATCCTCATACACTGCTTGTAGGATTGTAAAATGGTGCAGCCACTGTGAAAAATTGTTTCTCAAAATGTTAAATATATATCTATGACCTTGCAATTACTTTTTTAGAAACGTTCTCCAAGAGAAAAAATATATACATGTTCATACAAAGACTTGAACGTGAATGCTCACAGCAGCGTTATCCACAAGAGCCAGAACAGGGAAAACAGCCCAAATCCACCAGCCCGATAACAGAGCAACAAGACGTGGTCTGTGTCCGTGCAGTGGAATATTACTCAGCCACGAAAGGGGAGCAAGTGCTATGCAGGCTGCAAGGAGAGTGAACCTCAGAAGCACTATGCACGGAAGTCACACGCAAGGACCACATACTGTCTGATTTGATTTATCTGAAATGCCCAGGAAAGGCACAGAGCAAGAGAGGACTGGAGGTGAGGGTGGGGAGTAAGTGGCCAGGACGTTTCTTTTGGAAAGACGCGAATATTGTAAAATTAGATTGTAGTGATGGTTGCCCACTTCTGACAATAGACTAAAAATCATTGACGTGTACACTTAACACAAGTGAATTTCATGCCATGCAAATTATACCTCAATACAGCTGCTTTGTTTGATTTTAAAAGAATAGTTGATTTTTAGAGAGAGAGGAAGCGAGAGGGAGAGAGAGAAACATCGATGTGGGGGCGCAGCGTCGGCGCTGCCTCCGGAGCGCCCCTGCCCGGGACCGAGCCGCAACTAGGGCCCGAGCCCGGCTGGATGGAACCTGCGCCCTGGGCGCGGGAGGGCCCGGCCACCTGAGCCACACCGGCCAGGACTCCACACAGCGGCTTTAGTAAAATGATTTTTCTTTTATTCTTCCTTTCCTTTCCTTCCTTCCTTCCTTCCTTCCTTCCTTCCTTCCTTCCTTCCTTCCTTCCTTCCTTCCTTCCTTCCTTCCTTCCTTCTTTCCTATCTTTACTTCCTTCCCTTCCTTTCCTTCCCTTCCTATCTTTCTCTGTTTCCCTTACTCTCCTGCCAAACTCTTGAGCACAGGTGAGCATTGAAAACATGTTTGCCCGGCCCATGTGGCTCAGTTGGCTGAGTGTTGTCCCATGCCCCAGGAGGTCCCTGGTTCGATTCCCGGTCAGTGCAAATGCCCAGGTTGTGGGCTTGACCTCTCTCCCTCTCCTTCCTCTCTCTAAAATGAATCAAAACATATTTTTTTAAAAACCACATAAATGTTCAACAAGCACCCATGCTACCACTGCTCAGGTCAATACATGGAATATTGCCAGCTCCCCAGTCGGCTCCCCAGTCGGCTCCCCCACACGCACAGCCTCTTCTCACCCACAGCCCCCTCCTTCACCTCCAAAACCAGCTAGGCTTGCTTTTATGGAGCCACCTCCTAACTTTTCTCTATAGTTTTAACACTAAGTGTGTGTCCCTAAATACTTCATGTTAGTTTTGCTTGTTTTGAAATAGATATATAGATATATAGATGTAGAGATATAGATGATACAGATATAGATGATACAGATAGATATAGATGATATAGATATAGATGATATAGATATAGAGATAGAGATAGAGATACAGATACAGACACAGACACAGATATATAGATATAGATAGATATAGATATAGATAGATATAGATATAGATATAGATATAGATATAGATATAGATATAGATGATATAGATATAGATGATATAGATATAGATATAGATATAGATATAGATATAGATATAGATATAGATGATATAGATATAGATATAGATATAGATAGATATAGACATAGATACAGATATAGATATTCATACATTATGTCTACTTTTGTGTCTGGTTTCTTTCATTCAACATGTTTGTGAGAATAGAGTCCAGAAATAGAGTCACAAACCTTCACTGGTTTTTGATGAAGTTGCCACGGTAATTCAATGTAGAAATAAAAGCCTTTTCAACAAGTGATCAAAATCCATAAACATCTATATAACAAAGAAAGAGAACCTTAACTGTTATATAAAAATTAACTTGAAATGGATTATAGGCCTTACTGTAAAACCTAAAACTCCCAAAATTTTAGAGAAAAAAATCAGGACAAAGAATTTTTGTGAACTTTGGTGAGGCAAAATTTTTCTAGATAGGACACAAATAGCTCGACCCATTAAGAATGTTTTGGATAAATGAAAAAACAAACCACAGACTGAAGAAAATATTTGAAAAATACAGAACTAATAAGTGACTTCTGTCCAGAATACATAAACATTCTCAAAATTTAATAATACCAACTATTATGGCTAAAATTAAGAAAGCTGACAGTACCCCGTGAGTGAGTAGGCAGAGCCAATGCCACTCGCACACGTTTCTGGTGGGAGGAAAACGCAGTACAAACACTTTGGAGAACAGTCTGGCAGTTTCTCATAAAGCTGAACATACGCTTATCCCGGAGCCCAGTGATCTCATCCCTAAGGACATTCCCAGGAGAAGTGAGAACATATATCCACACAAAGGCCAAATATTTAGAGGAGTTTTATTCATAATCATGAAAAACTGGAAAACCCAGTGCCGGTCAACTGGAAAGTGAGTAAACAAGTGCGGTGCTTCTATTCCAGGGACACTGCTCACCGGTGAAGAGCAGTGAGCTGCTGGCGCTCATGCGACAACGTGGGCGCACCTCAAAAACATCTGCCGGGTGAAAGAAGTCATGTAAGAAAGGCTGTGCACCGAGGGACTCCATCATGCCGTGAAAAAGGCAAATTCACAGGAACGCAGCTGACCAGTGTATTCTAGGGGCTGGAGCGGGGTTATGGGATTGACTTCAAGGGGCAACCGAGACCTTCTGGCATCAGTAAAATATACTGTGTCTTGACTATGGCATCAGTTACGTGACTGTTTACACTTGTCAACACATTCAACTCTACACCTTCTTGGGGTGAATTTATATATCAATACGTTTGACTTTGAAAATATTCATTTCTGTTGTTTTGTGTAGCTGTCATTTCTAAATTATTGTTCTGGATTATATCACTGTATGAATAAACCACAGTTTGTTTAATTATTTTACTATTGATGGGCATTGAAGTATGTATCACTTTGCGATTACAAACACTCCTGGTAATTCTCTTACCTATCTCATGGCCCATGTGTCTCAGGGGGCACGTGCAAGCAATCCTGGTAAGTAAATACTTAGGACTGGAATTGCTGGGTCATGCAGTGTGCATATCTTCCACTCTAACAGACAATGCCAAACTTATTTAGTGAACTGATGGTAACAATTTATACTCTCACCAGCAGTGAATGTTCCACACTTTTGCCAACAGCTGGCATTGTTAGTCTTTTTTCTTTTAGTAGCCAATGTAATGGATGTGTAATAGTATCTCATTGCAGTTTGAATTTGTTCTCCCCTGATAATTAATCATATTTAGCATCTTTTCTTAAGTTTATTGACAATTTTTATTTCCCTTTTGTGAACTGCCTGTTAGGAGTATCCTGTTCATTTTCCCCGGAGTTTGTCCGTCTTTTTCTTACTGATATGCAGTAGTCCTTTATATTCTCTCTTTGTCAACTCTGGGCTGCAAGCATCTACTCAGGGGCTTGCTCTTCCCTCTGCAATTGGTGTCTTTTGATGAAAATAAGTCTGTAATTTTAATGTAGTCCCATTTATCAATCTTTTCTTTTTGCTTGGTGTTTTGTGGTCTTGTTTAAGAAGTTTTCATCTAACCTGAGGTCAAAAGCTATTCTCCTTTATCAAATTCTAAGTGCTTCATGATTTTGACTTTAACATTTATATTTACACTGCACCTTAAATTGATTTTTCTGTATGATGTGAAGTGAGGGTGAAGATCAGTTTTTATCCGTGTGGCTAGTAAATCATCTAAACACCATTTATTCAAAAAGCCACCTTCCCCCTCTGCTCATAAACCAAGTTTCCATGTGCATAAGAGCCTGAGTTGTTGCATATTTAAAATTGTTTTCTATAGTATCAACTCTTGAACGACAGACCGGCTGGATATAAAGTTGTTATTGTTTGCTCACTTTCATTTAAGGTGGTCTGCCTTTTTGTGACCTAGGTGAGCTCTGAGTTTATTTATTTACTTTTTAATATATCTTTATTGATTTCAGAGAGAGGAAAGGAGAGGGAGAGAGAGAGACAGAAACACCAGTAATGAGAGAGTCATTGATCGAGCCCGCAACCCGGGCATGTGCCCTGACCGAGAATCGAACCCCGATCGCCTGGATCCTAGTTCGATGCTCAACCGCTGAGCCACACCCAGCCGGGCTGAGTTTATTTTTAAATACTACTCCAACGATACTTTGCTTCATATGTTTCTTTTGGGAAGTCTGAGGTCAGTCTAAGTCTCTTGCTCTTATAAGTTGTTTAGTCTTTCCAAACCCAGAAGCTCTGAAAATACCTCATCTTTAAAGTCTCATACTTAGTAATTACTAAGATTTGTCTTGGAGTTGAACATTGTAAGTCAATTTTACGTGGTACCCAGAGGGCCTTTGAATCAAACAGGGTCAAGTGTTAACTTATCTCTGGAAAGTTTTCTTGGATTATAGTTTTAAATATTCTATTCTTTTTCTTTTCTTTTTTTCTTTTTTCTTTTTTTTTAATGTATCTTTATTGATTTCAGAGAGAGGAAAGAAAAGGGAGAGAGAGACAGAAACATCAGTGATGAGAGAGTCATTGATCGAGCCCACAACCCGGGCATGTGCCCTGACCGGGAATCAAACCCTGATCGCCTGGATCCTAGGCCGACGCTCAACCGCTGAGCCACGCCCGGCCGGGCTCTACTCTTTGTTTTTCTTCTTCAGGGTTCCTAATATACGTATGTTGGCTCTTCTTTGCTTGTCTTCTGTTTAACCCATTTTCTCTCTGGACCTTTTTCACTTTCTTAGTTTCAGTTTTATTTTCTTGGCTATTTTCCTGCTTTTCTTCAATATTCTTTATAAAATGTTTATTTGACTCTATTCACCCTTGGGCACTTCTGAAATTCAGTTTTCACTTCTGATATGACTCTCTCTTCCTTGAATTCAATCAACTCTTGTTTCAATTCTTATTTTCTTTGCTCATTTCTCTTAAGTTTTTAATTTCTGATCCAAGGTGTTTTTCAAATTTTGATGTTCCTGTTTTAGGTTAATACAGGTTGGAATGTTGTGTTACAGTTTTCTTCTGCTTAGTGGTTTCAGGGAGATTTTCATCAACTGGCATGTTCTCATTCTCATTGTCGCTTTGTGTAGATGAAAGCTGCATATGCCTGGGCATTCCATGAGCAGGCCTCGTGGTGACGGTGGCGTTTACAAGATCCCCACTCCAAACCCCCTCTTTCTTCTGTCAGTGCAGCTAAGTGCATTTTTCTTCATAGATTGTTTGAGGGAAGGGCATATGTGCATTTTTGGATATTTTGTCTCTTTTGTCTTCCAAGATTCTATATTTCCCTCTCTTGTTAATTGTTTTCCTTCTACTATCCAGAATTCAAGTAATTCTCCTTTTTCTAGGATTTTTGTGAGGATGTTGAAATCTACAGAAAAGTTTAAATAATTTTTCGGCCACCACTCATATTTATCACTGGGATACTATGAATTGACATTTTATAATTTTTGCTTATCACATATTGGTGAAACTATCCTTCTAACCATCAATTAATGCATTTTAGTTTTGATACATTTCAAAGTTAATTGTCCACATCTGTACATTTTGCCTTAAATACTTTATGTATATATTTTTAAATAGAGCTCAATACTTCTTTACAAGTTAATGTAACATATCCATACATAATGAAATGCCTAATATTTAGTTTACATTTTCTAAATTTTAACAACTGCATATATCTGTGTAACCCAAATCCCTATCAAGATATAGAACATCACCATCACCCTAGACATTTCCCTTATGCCCCTTCCCAATAAACCCTCTACCCCATACTCACAGACACAACATTGTTCTGATTTTTCCAGCATGGATTATTTTTACCTGTTCTAGAATTTCATATAAACGGTATATACTCTTTTGTGTAGGCTTATTTCTCTCAGTGTAATGTTTTTGAGATTCATTCATGTTACTTTTACTTTATCAGTAATTAATTTCTTTTTATTTCTGAGTAGTGTTTTATTGTATGAACATAGCAAAGATTCTTTATTCTCTGGTTCATAGACTTTGGGGTTATTTCCAATTTGAGGCTATTAGGAAATAGGAACTGTGAATATTCTTGTGCAAGTATTTTTGCATGTATTTGTTTCTTTTCTATTAGGTAAATATGAGGAGTGGAATTGAGCTCTATATACATTTTAGAATCAGCTTGTTAATTTATTCAAAGCAGTTGTACAATTTTACACTCCCACCAATAATGTTGGAGGATCTGCAACCTTACCAACTTGTGATGTTGTCAGTGTTTTTAATTTTAGCCATTTGTAAGTCTTCTTTGGTGAAATTCAAAACTTTTGCCCAATTTTATTGAGTTATTTCTCTTTGAGTTGTAAGAATTCATACATTTTAATAGCATTTCTTTATCAGATATGTTTGCAAATACTTATTCCTACTCTGTAGCTTCCCTATTCATTTTCTTAATGTGTCTTTTACAGTTAATTTTGAGTCTAATTCATCGATTTTATCTCTTATGCTTAATGTCTCTTTAAACTGCCTGGGAAATTTTCACCTACATTCAAGTCATGAAGATACTCAAGTTTCCTTTAAAAGCTTTATGGTTTTAACTTTTATGTTTAAGTCTGTGGTTGATCTCAAATTAAATGTTGTGTATGCTGTGTGAGGTAGGGGTTAGTGCTCATTTTTTCCCATATGGTTACCCAGTTATTCCAGTATTGTTTGTTGAAAAGACTTTCCTTTCCCCATTGGATTTTTCAGGCAACTTTGTTGAAAATAAATGACGTATAACTTAGGGATCTACTTCTGGCTCTCTATTCTGTTCCGTTGGCCTATTTCTTGACCCTTATTATAGTATCAAACTGTCCTGCTTCTTGTAATGTTCTAACAACTCTTGAAGTTGAGTAGTTAATTCTACCAACTTTATTTTTTTTCAACTTTGCTTTGTATATTCTAGGTTCTTTTCATCTCCATATACATTTTAGAATCAGCTTGTTAATTTCTACAATATTTCTGATGGGATTTTTATTAGGATTATGTTGAATCTGTGAATCAGTTTGAGGAGAATGTCAACAATATTGAACCTGCCAACCCATGAGCATGGTATAAATCTCTACTTATTTATATCTCCTTTAATTCTTTTCAGCAAGGTTTTGTGATTTTTAGTGTATAGGTCTTACACATCTTCAGTTAATTTGTTTGTTTTACTTTTAAAATTTATCTTTATTGTTGAGAGTATTATAGGTATCCCATTCCCCCCCCCCCCAATTGATCTCATCCACTTTCCTCCCACCCCCTTCCCAGGCCTTCGCCCCATTATTAACTGTGTCCATAGGTTATGCATATAACTTCTTTGGTTAATCTCTTCCCACCCTCCACCCCCCTTCCCTCTTTTTTTTTTTAATTTTCACCCGAGGATATTTTTTATTGCTTTTCGGAGAGAGAGAGAGAGAGAGAGAGAGAGAGAGAGAGAGAGAGAAACATCAATGTGTGTGTGTGAGAGAGAGAGAGAGAGAGAGAGAGAGAGAGAGAGAGAGAGAAACATCAATGTGTGTGTGAGAGAGAGAGAGAGAGAGAGAGAGAGAGAGAGAGAGAGAGAAACATCAATGTGAGAGAGACACATTGATTGGTTGCCTCCGACACACGCCCCAACTGGGGCCAGAGATGGAGCCCTAAACCCAGGTACATGCCTTTGGCCAGAATTGAAACCAGGACCCTCCAGTCCACAGCCCGATGCTCTAACCACTGAGCTAAACTGGCCAGGGCTAAAAAATCTACTGTTTCCACTGGTCCATAGCTTAGAATAATGTCTGGGGGGCTGTAAGCAACTGCCCTGGGGATGAAGGCAGAAGTTCAGGTGGAATTCCCAAGGCCAGGGGGCTGCAACTACCCTTCGATGGCCAATGAGTTAGAGGCCTTTAATCATACCTGAGAGGGGGCTTTCGCAGAGGTGCTACCCAGGGTTGGCCTGCGGCGACTGCTGAGGTAGAGCCCATCTGGATGAGCGTCACTTCCTGCTCTAGGTAGCGGTTCTTCAGGAAGCCACAGAGGGGAGGGCTGAGTTAGCAGAGCCCCAGGGTGCAGATCCAGCAGGGCCAGCTGAAGATGCAAACCTAGAACCATGAAGGCCTCCAAGGAATCCGAAGTGTGACCCGATTCATCCTGAGACAGCTTCTGCCTATCTTCTAAGAAGGCACTGTTGGTACCCTTGTATTTTTGCCTTGCCAACTCACAGAAGTGGCACACACCCTTTAGGGCCATGCGTTGCAATTAAAATAGTAATCCAAAGAGAGTTAGACGTTGGAGGTTCACAAACACAGGTTGGCCAGGTAGCGGAGAGTGGCCTTGGCTTCATTTGAATAATTCTGAAGGTTCTGGGAGCTCTTGCTGGAAACAAGGCACTAACCATAAAAACACAAGGTTCCTGGTCTCGCAGCCATGGGCTATCTGAGAGGCAGCCTGGAAGCTGAGGCTGGACAGGAGACTGGGGGGTGGTCAGAGCCCAGAAGCAGAATAGGCCTGCGGTATCTTCCATCCAAACGCTGTTGAATTAAGAGACAGATCCGTGGGGCCTTCAAATGCACCATCTCTTAATTATTTTAAATTTTATCCATTGACTTGCCTCTCTGTATCTCACTTTTAGTAATTTCTTCAGATATATCAGCCAGATCTCAATTATTTAACCAATTTTATACTCAGTTTCTTTAGCTTTTAGTTTAAGCTTTTTCTAATCTTCCCAGTTATTCCCATTTTTGTACTGGCCCAAAATGTATTAATGCAAATTATATTGCAGTCATTGGCGCCTGCCCTTAGATAACCCTGTCTCCCTCATTTGCTTACCATTTGCTATTTGGAAGGGCATGTTTCAAGAACAAAACGCCATAAAGGCATGTTATATCTAGAATATAGTTGCTTTCAGCGTTTACTCCACCTTACCGTTCGAAGCAGAATTCTCTGGACCCCTTCATATCCCCAGTGTCAGTAAACTAAAAATCTAGTATATGGAGCAAATGTTTATTGAATTTAGGCTTACTACTTTTATTTTGTATTTATTTATTTTTAAAAATATATCTTTATTGATTTCAGAGAGAGGAAAGGAGAGGGAGAGAGAGAGATAGAAACATCAATGATGAGAGTCATTGATCGAGCCCGCAACCCGGGCATGTGCCCTGACCGGGAATCGAACCCCGATCGCCTGGATCCTAGGTCGACCCTCAACTGCTGAGCCACGCCCGGCCGGGCTGGGCTTACTACTTTTAAAAAAGGAATGGAGGAGCTGATATTTTCATAGATGCATAAAGGCGTAGAGAATTATTACATTTCAATAGACTAATAAAAGTCTCATGACCTTCGTCATCATCAAAAGGCCCAGAAATATAGGCTCAATCATAGAACTTTAGTACTGGGCACTCCAGTCCTACCAATGGCTCCTGGTTCTTAGAAACTGAAATCTTCAATGTGGCTCAACGCCATCCGAAGTCTCCCATAATCAATTCATACTATTCTCGTTCTCTTTTCTAAAAGAAACTTTCTTTTCTAGAGAAGTTTAACATTTACAAAAAGTCAAGCAGATAATACAGAGTTAGTTGCCCCTTCCCTAGTTTCCACTATTCTTGACATCTTGCATTAGTGTAGCATGTTTGTAACTGATAAGCCAAAACTGATATTAATTAAAGCCTATATTTGTTAGTTTCCCTTTGTGTCGTACAGGTTTACAGGTTTGACAAATGCATAATGTCATGTGTCCACCGCCACATTATCATAAGGTTATAGTCTCAATACCCTAACAATCCCATGCTCCAACTTCTCACCGCACCCCACTCCAGGCTCCTGGCAATCACTGATCTTTTCACTATCTCTATGTCATATAGTTGGAACCTTACAGTACACAGCAATGTGCATTTAAGGGTATTCCATGTGTTTTTGTGATTTAATAGCTCATTGTTTTTGCACTAATATTCCAATATTTGGATGTACCACAGTTTACCCACTCACTCGCTGAAGGACACCTTGGCTGCCTCCAGTTTGGCAATAATGAATGGAGCTGCCATACCCATTCACGTGCAGGATTTTCTGTGGATACACATTTTCAAATCATTTGGGGAAATATCTAGGAATGCAATCATTGGATCGTATGGCAAGACTATGTCTACCTTTGTAAGAAACCGCCAAACTGTCTTCCAAAGGGGCTGCACCATTTTGCATTCTCACCAGCAGGGAATGAGAGATCTTGTATATCCTCGCCAGCACTTGGAATTGTCAGTACATGTGCAGCAGTATCTTGCTGCTGTTTCTTTTCTTGTCTTTTCTTTTTAAATGTCTTTATTGATTTCATAGAGAGGAAAGGAGAGGGATAGAGAGAGATAGAAACATCAATGATGAGTCGTTGATCAGCTGCCTCCTGCACGCCCCCAACTGGGGATCGAGCCCGCAACCCGGGCATGTGCCCTGACCGGGAATCGAACCCCGATCGCCTGGATCCTGGGTCGACGCTCAACCGCTGAGCCACACCCGGCCAGGCTAGTGATTCTTTTTAATTGGGCTGTTTTGTTATTGTTGAGTTTAAGAGTTCTTTGTACATTTTGGATACAGTCTTTTATCAGGTGTGTCATGCAAATGTTTTCTCCCAGCCGTAGCTTGCCTTTTCATTTCTTTCATAGTGTCTTTTGTGAAGTTATTCATTTTAATGAGGTCCAGCCTATTTTTTATTTCATACATGTTTTTAAAGCTGTTGTATCTAAAAATTCATCACCAAGCCAAAGTCACCCAGGTTTTGGCTTGTGTTATCTTCAAGAGATCTTACAGTTTTGTATTTTATATTAGTTTATGACCTATTTTTAGTTAATTCTATGAAAGGTATAAGGCCAGTGTCTAGGTTTTTTTGCATGCGGGTGTCCAGTTTGAACATTTGTTGGAAAGACCATCCTTTCTCCATTGCATTGCCTTTGCTCCTTTATCAAAGATCAGCTGGTTACACGGGGTTCTCTCTCTGGGTTGACTACTCTGTTCCACTCTTCATCTCTTTTGCTAATGACATTGTCTTGATCACTGTACCCTGAAGTCAGGTCATGTCAGTCTGCTGATGTTGCCTTTCTTTTAAACCCTCACCCGAGGATATTTTTCCCATTGCTTTTCAGAGAGAGTGGAAGGGGGAGAGAGAAACATCGATGTGAGACACACCGATCAGTTGCCTCCCACACGCGCCGACCGGGGCCTAGCCTGCAACCGAGGTGCGTGCCCTTGGCCGCAGTGGAACCAGGGACCCTTCAGTCCACAGCCGATGCTCTAACCACTGAGAAAACTGGCCAGGGCTGATACTGCTCTTCGTGTTCAGTACTGTGCTGCCTATTCTGGGCCTTTTGTCTTCCCAGATAAACTTTAGAATCAGTTTGTCTACATCCAAAAATTACTGCGATTTTGACTGAGCTTGCACTGAACGTATGGACCAAGCTGTGCCACCTTAATACTGAGTCTTCCTATCTGTGAACATGGAACATCTCTCCATTCACTTTGCCTTTGATCTGTTTTCATCAGAGTTCTGTCGCTTTCCTCAGACGGATGTTGTACGTATTTGTTGAGACTTATACCTAAGCATTTTATTTTCGGGGTGCTAATGCAAATGGTACTGTTTTACATTTCACATTCCAATTGTTTGTTGCTGGTATATTGGAATGCAATGGATTCTTTTTATATTAACCTTGTGTCCTGCAACCTTATTATATGAACTTATTAGTTACTGGAGGGTTTTTTGACATTTCTTTAGGATTTTCTACATAAATAATCATGTCACTGGGAACAAAATCAGTTTTATTTCTTCTTTCCCCTTATATACCTTTTACTGTCACATTTCATTTGCTAGAACATTCCAGTGTGATGTGGCACAGGAGTGGGCAGTGGGGACATCCTTGCTTTGTTCCTGATTGTAGCAAAAAAGTAACTAGTTTCTCAACATTAAGTATGATATGAGCAGTTATTAAATATGTTTTCTGTCTTGTTAAGCTGTCCTTTCTGGTCCTTTGGCTAGAGAGCAGGGTTTTCTGGGATCTTTATTTGCACTCAAAGTTTGGAGTTGTCACTTTTTCCAGTAATCGGTACAGGACATATGAGGAAATAAGGAATCTCGGAAGCTCACACTGTGTTCCTTGGTTCCCCAGGCCCCTGGCCAGTCTGCCTTCTTCTCTCCCACCCACCTTTCATCGTCTTATATTTTATATATCATGATCAGGATTTTTTAGCTGTACTTAGCAGGAAGGATAGGGAAAAGAAATTTGGAATCAAAAGTCCTTTCTCCATCATTTTAATGTGTGTGTAACGATATTGCGGTAATGTCTTTTAGAGACATTCATTTACAGATGAAATAGAATGTCTGAGGTAAACTTCAAATAACTCGGGGTGGGTAACGGGGAGATACAGCGCAAGTGAGATTCGCTCTGAATGGTAATTGTTGAAGATGGGGATAAAAACGTGGAGGTTTCTTCTGTTTTAGCTGGAATTACATTCTCTCAGCCTGAACACCACACATTTAATTGATGAAAAATGAAAACAATTAGCTTAACAAATGCATTTTACTTGATATCAAAGTATTTCAAAATATGGGGACCTTGAACAATAAAAGGGGTCCTTGGTGGTGAGAAGGTGGAGACCATCATGTCAGAATGTTGCGATTTCTATTAAGGTTTGGGACAGTAACCTATGAACTTAGGCATAGACACTCAGTATTCAGGAAGAAATATACTCTCTATAGAATTGGTAATACAGTGGTCCCTCGGTTTTCATAATCTGTTCCGGACGATTGCTCGAGTTCTGAAATGTTCGAAAACCGAGGAACCCACAGCCGACAGCTAGGCCTCAGGATCTTGCCTGTAGTGGAAGCCATATGGTCTGTTCACTTCTGAAGTGTGTTTGAAAACCGAAGCATTTCCTTCTGGGTTTACGGTGTTCGTAAACTGAAATGTTCGTCAACGGAGACGTTCGAAAACTGAGGTACCACTGTAGCCTAAAATGTGTACTCTAATCTTCTGTTGGACATGTGTGAGGCACAATATTTCAGAGTATTCACATATTTCGCTAATTCCGCAAGGAACTTTTCTTTCACATTGTGGCATCTGAAATCCAAATACTTCTAAACACTGTTATATCATAATCTAATTTGTAGTAATTTTTTAAACGGTACATTTTGTAATCTCTGGGTGGTCTTCTTAACTGTATGTAACCAGCTTAGCCACCACGGGAACCATCCTACACTCTTCAGTGTTTTAAAGAACTGTTCCCTCAGTCTTAGGGCTGGGTCAGGGGGAAATATGGAGCTAGAATAAAGAAGTAAAATATAACTATGAATGTTTACCAAAGCACAGAATGGGTGGAAAGGAAGGAGGAGACCTTACTACCAGCAGAAATAAAGCCAGAAATCTCCAATTTAGGGACATGAATAAAAATCTTAGTTACTATGGTAAAGAACTTCATTAATAATAAGCAGATGCCTTCAGGTGCTAAATTCCATTAACCTCTCAATCTATAGAAACACAAACGTTACAGACATTGGCCAAGCCCCCATTCTTTCCCTGCTAATACTGATACCAGGCCATCTACCAAAACTCCTTATTAATAGGATTTGACCTCCAATAACTTTTTCTGACAGTTGATTATAAAGTAGAACTTCAACATTATGGTTTAGGATTATTTTAGAAACAGAAGTAAGTGCTTTTGTGATTGAACTCCACTCTCCATTAACACAGAATTGGTACTGGCTTTCACTATTTGCTTGTTGCGAGTTTTAAATGGACACAATTGTAAATAAAGGATCTGAAACAGAGGCCCTGATAAAGCTTAAATGGAATCATTTTCCACAACTCCAGTTTTATTTAGATTTTATGTGGTTGCCCAGAGACACAATTACGGAAGATATATTTATATTATATATAAAATATAGATAATGTGGGAGTTTCTGACAAATGATTGTTAATGAAAACTTATTAACTATGTAACCTTGAATGCCAGAGAAACCTCAGTATGTACAGATCAGCACGAAGCTCCCAGTTCGTAAACTTTGGTTGTATGAAGATGCCTCAAGCACCAAGGAACAAACAATAATCCTAATTAAAAAAGAAAACATCTCAAGAAACAAAAAATCCTTCAACTCTCTTGAATCTATTTTTTTTAAACATCATTTGGGGAAATTCTCTTTTATTCTACCTTTTCTTCCATCTTGGTCAGTTTCAAAAACCATTATCAATAAAAACTGATCAGGGAAAAAAGGACCGACAACAATGACAGACAGAGGTGATGCGTCAAAGAAACTATTTCTGGAAGTTATTCTGCTTAAATACAAAACTGTCTTAACCCAGGAGATCTGTATTATGGAACATGCAGGAAAAAAAGCTCTGACCAGCTCGAACAACGCAATCGTATGGGAGCCGGGACGGAAGCCCGTGAAGTGATCTTTAGCAGACCCAGCTGGAGATTCTTGGGCTTCAACTTCTTCCCTGGCATCACTGCATCTGCTGGCTGCAGAGCCATTTGTGTAACATACAGGCATCGAAAAAGAGACCTGATGGATGAGCACAGCCTTTCAGGGACTTCACACAGAATCTGATGGGTGAAAGGAAGATAATCGAAGAGTGAAGACTGAAATAAAAAAATGGGGAAAAATTTCAGGTCTGTGTAAGTCAGGACGGAGGGGGCTTTAGAGGAACAAACTGACAGCTGCATGTGTGGGAGGGACTGCATCCCTGCATACAAGTGGATTACACACGTTTATATTAAGTCAGTTCATATATCACAGCTGACGATTCAGACGGGCTGTTTGCTGAGAAGCGGGAGGAGGTCCTATTCACTGCGCTCCTCGGGCCGCGGGCCTCTGTCCCGCTGGCTGGCGGTCTCCGCGCAGGACTCAGCAGCATGGTAGATGAACGGGTAGAGCTTCACGTCGGGTCCGGGGCTCGAACAGTTTCTACACTCCTCGTTGTAATAGCGCAGCAACAGCTTATACACTTCTCCTGGGGAGAAAGGACAGACCAATTGCACATTAAGGTATGTAGACAGATAAAATGACTACAGAACACTCAGCTGTATTGTAATCTAAGGAAAATACGCTTACACCTGACTACTGAAAATAGAGTATGAATTTCTTATGCCTGCAGGGCTTTCCTGACAGAAAGACAAATTTTTAAAAATAACTTAAATAAGCTATTTATTAGCTCATGATCACAACAGGCTATATACAAGGTCGGTCAAAAGTAGGTTTATAGTCATGAGTGCATGAAACAAGAGTTCACTCTTATTCTTATTACTTATTCTTACATTTTCTATATGAAAAACTGTAAACCTACTTTTGCCCCACCCTGTCTAGTGGATTACCCATGCATCATTTTGGGGTTTGCAGCAACTCTAATTCTACACTCAGCTCCCCTTTCGTGCGCAGCTGGCACACACTAGCTGAGCATGCCGGTGTGTCTGATAAACGTGACTAGGGACAAGGCTGCTGACCCCCACGCCTTCTCTTCTCTTAGTTTCCTGTACATACAGATATAGAAATGGGAGACTCCAGCTTCTCAGCTTTACTTTAATAAGCTGATACACCCTTTCAAGATTGTGGATGACACTTTGCCAGAAAAAATGGTTCTACAAATGTTGCCTAAGACCATCCCCCACAACCCTCAAAAATCCCACTTCATTTTTTCTTATTCCCTGTGATCCATCCAAGTTTAGCAGGTGCTCCTCCTGTTAAATCCATCCAGCTACCATCTCCTGCTTACCAACAGTCAGTTTCCGTTCAGTGAGAAAAGTGTGCATGCTGTAAATGTCTCTCATCAATTCCGAGTCCCCAAAGGTGAAATAAACCACGTCTCGCTCAGCTACAGCAGCTGCCAGTATCTGTATCAAGGCTGCAGCAAAGAGAAAAAACATGGCTATGCTATGACACTCCCCATGAAAGCGCCTTTAGTTCTTTCAACCAGCTATATTATAGCCAGTGTGCCAGAGATTTATCCTGCATTAAAGATTTATAAACCCAACACGCACATTATTAGAAATGGCAACTAGAAGACGGGTATAAATCATCCAGTTTTGCGACTTCTCAGACATGCCGCTGAGATTGTCACTGAGCCACAGAATTCCCATCAAGCACCTTCGTGGGAAAACAAAAGAAGGGGCCTTTGAGGCAGCACAGTCAAGGCACTAAGGTGGTGTTTCTTCCTGCTTATATTAATCTGGAACTAAAATGCTTGTGTTCGCTTACCTAATTATTTTGTCTCATTACACAGCGACTGGTCTTCTGTATCGCAGTCTCTGCAGGTGCGAGGCTGCACGCCCTCGTTAGCCCTACGGAAGCACCCTCCTTCCTCCTGCACTCCCACCTCTACCCAGCCACTGCCAGTGGAGCGAATGCTACTGGAAGCACTGGAGGTGACCTTGGTGTGCCGGGAAGGGAAAACCATCCCCAGGAACCAATGTTACAAATCACTGACACAAGTATGTTTCCAAAAATTAAGTTTCTTTATCATCTTCATCTCAACAAAATTTGTTTGAAATAACAAAACTGCACACAGGTACAATAAATGCCCTTTTACTAATTATATATCTTTTTTCCTTAACAAAAAAAAAGGAGGTGAAAACTGGGTAAGTTTTGCATAGTTTTGAATGAAAACATGTTAATATTCTACATTTCAAAAAATAAAATTAAAACAGTATGAATAGGAATGAGGAGGAGCCTATAACTAAAAGCAAACTAAAACAAATGAGCCTAATTTTATTTCAAAAGAACAAAAGAACTACACTGAAGGGGAAGGAAAAAGGAGAGGGTGAAAGAAAGAACTAACATAACTTACAAACAGTGTTTCACTAATATACCCTCAGTCCTGGGCATGAAGGAAAGAATTACAAACAAATTGCGCACTCTTTTTACTCTATTTGCTTACCACAGTAGTACAGGCAAAGCAATTCTGAAAGTATTTTAAATATATTTCAGGATTGAGCAAATGAGTAAATGTTGATATTGTTGGGAGCTGGGGATCTCTCTAATGGGAAAAGACAAGAATCTCTGGCAGATGCACTGAAATGGAAGACATTGGTATGTGCTCATAACATCTAAATACATGTGTGTGTGTGTGTGTGTGTCTCAGAGAGAGAGGGAGAAAGAGAGAAAGGGAAAGAGAGGGAGGGGGAGAGAGAGGGAAAGAGAGAGGGAGAGAGAGGGAGAGAGAGAGCGCATCTCTTGCTTTGTCTGCTGGAAAAGCCCAAATGAAGACATCCCAGTAGCAGTGAGCACACCTAGTGCCCAGATCTTGGTATCTAATACCACTCCCCCTAAAAGAAGTAGGATTCCTCAGGGAAATGCCTAATTCCATGGTTGGGACAGGACAAGCAGAAGACAAGCCCAAAATATTTTGCTATACCAGAAAGTAAGGAAATGTTAAAAAAAAAAAAAGACAGGAAAAAAAAAATTCATGGGAGTTTGTCCCATGAATACAGGAGCCAATTTGAAGACGCTCCCACTAGCCAAATCTGGAAGCTAAGCACCAAAATATTAAGCACAGTAATAAATGACAAACTACTGAAAAAATACTAATCGCTGAGTCCACACTGATAATACATAATAAACAGAGAAAGGAAGGAGGGGACTTGCTCATAGGAGAAAGCCAAAGACTAACCAGTAAGTGTGGAGATACTGCTGGAATGAGATAATCCTCTTTTGCAACCATCAAGGCAAAGATTGGATCTGGCAAAAATCATGAAAGGATGCTAACTCTAAGGGAAATTTTGTCTTAAAGTGTCTTCCCACAGACTACTTATTAGCTACAAGAAAGGGGAAAAACTTAAAATCTAGACAGTGGAGAAATCAGACAACACCTTGACTGGGTGATCAGAACTAATACCACCAGTGGGGTCAGATGGCCATCAAATGCCTTAGACACTATCACCCATGCAGTGCTCTGAGAATGAAGAGCCTCACACTGACCACAAGGAAACAGCAAACAAACTCAAGGAACACTGTATTCTTTAAACATATTGATGTCATAAAAGACAAAGAAGGCTGGAGAAACACTCCAGATTCAAAAGGAGGCTACAGGACATAACAAATAAATGCAACACCTGTCTCTAGACTCTGTATTGAAGGGCAAAAAGGCTATAAATGGTTTTATTAGGCCGCCTGACAAAATTGGAACATAGATGATAGAGTAGATAAAAAAGTCTATCAATGCATAATTATGAAATTAATAACTATAATGTATTTTATAGAGAAAACATTGTATTCTTAGCCCGTGGACAGACAATTGTGTGGGAAAAGCCTGAAGAGGGGGTAGGAGTGGAGGGGTAGTGGGGGGGAAGGGGACATCTATAATACTTTCAACAATAAAGATAAACTTAAAGAAATAAAGATAAAGTTTTTAAAAAGACATTATACTACATGTGAGATTCTAAAATACCAAAGTATTTCCTAATTTCCAAACTAATATTTATTGAGTATCCACAACATGACTAGGCCTCATTAATCTCAGAGTATTGAAAGTAATTAATCTCAAAATAGAGATGTTTTAATTAAAACTGCTCAACCAACTTGTGCATACATTAAAGCTTTAATACACGCCATTTCAAAAGGTTCCTAATTAACCTAAACTACATATAAAAATGGGAACTAATGAATCGTCATTTTCCTCTACCAAGAGGTGTCATTTCTTACCTTTCAGTTTGAATGAATATTTAGCTTTAAGTATTTCCCATTTAAAACAGAGAGAAAGAGAGACCTAAAGAAATGTCCTTTTAGTCCTATTTCCTCCTTATATACAGGAATACTATAAACTGGTCATTTGCCATTTAAGAAGTGAAATATTGGCAAAAAGTTTAAAATTAATCTCTCTAGAAAGCTTATTTTTAAAGTGCTTCACAAGCCAGGAGCATCTGAGATCTTGTTTCCTGGCATATGTTGTCAGTTCCCCTCAGACACACTCTTATAAGAAAAAAAAAAAAAAAGCCCTGGTCAGTGTGGCCCAGTTGGTTGGGTGTCATCTGGTGCACCAAAAGGTTGCTGGTTTGATTCCCAGTCAGGACATGTGATGGGTTTCGGGCTCAATCCCCAGTAGGGGATGAGCAGTAGGCAACTGATAGATGTTTCTCTCTCAAATCCATATTTCTCTCTCACATCCATGTTTTTCTTTCTCTTTCTCCCCCCCATCCTTTCTCTCTAAAATCAATAAAAAATTTTTTAAAAAATGCTTCACAGGCCATTTTGTCCCTGTGGATAGGCTCTTAGGGATAAGCTTGACAGCCACCAAAAGGAGGCCAGCTCCTAAGAAAAGACAGCAATTCACATTACCTTCTTGATTTCACATCTACTTCTGTTTGGGTGCACGTTGTAACATAAACATGTTAGACAAGCTGAGACTGAAGGTAGGAGGAGACCTAGTTCAGTCCTTACCCTTCTGCTACCTATCAGTTCTATGATTTTCGTCAAGTCACGTAACTCTCTTTCCAGTATTTTCCTCAGCTATGCAATGAAGGAGTTCAATCAGATCCCTAAAGACTCTGAGTGTAGAATTCCATAATCTCTGCTATAATTTTTCTTCTTCCATTGGGTATTAGACTATAAATTCAGAAATAAAAATTTCAGAAATATATGTTACTTTTAATCCTAGATAAATCAGTAAGCACTAATAAAAGATCATTTTAAATAGAATTGTCTTTAGACCCTACTATCTATAACACCTTCAAGACCTTTGTAAATCTAGAGAATTGTGTCTATGAGTTAAGTGAACTCTCTTGCATCACAGATCTAATAGGATGTGTGGACTGACTCCAAGTATGACACAAAAGCATCAAAATCTAACTTGAAACACAAGTAGGTGCCAAAATAATCACTTAAATTAACCTGCAGGGAGCTTGCTTTTAATTTTCTTTTTGGCATCAATGTTAAGCTATGAAAAAAGTTAAAATAAATATGAATAACATCAAAAAACAATTCACAGTGTCCTCTTGTAATAGATGAACCAAACAAAAATGAGTAAAATGATGGATACTCATACCAAGGTGTGGTCTGAGGTAATATTAGTAAAAGCTACTAACTCTGATCTCCTATCCTACAGCATGTTGAGCGGTTCTGACTGCTCCATAAGCACAAACTCAAGATTTACAGCGGTTAAGTCACTTAATGCTTACAAAAACTGAACAGGGTCAATATTAGTATTACCTTCATTTTGAAAATAAGGAAGTATAGCCACCAAAGGTTAAGTAATTTGTTTTAGGTCACAGAGGCAAAAAGGAGTGGAGCTGAGGTGGAACCCAGGCAGTCTGACTGGAAAACTCACGCCCTGACCCCCGTGCTGTGAAGCTGCCCTGCCAAGTCATTCTGCTCTACTCCAAGCAAATTTACCCTATGCCTGTCGGAAGAATTGCCTCAAACTGTTTATTTAGTTACATTATTTAAATGCATGCTGGCAAGCGGGCTAAAACAGCAGAGTTGAAAGTACTACTGATGTCCTTTGTTAACCCAGGCTGCCCGCTAGCCCACGTGGCCGCCCATCTTGAAGGCTCAAGCACCGCTACCAGCCGCAAAGGCCTTAGCTTGCTCTGCCAGGCCAGCTCTCATTCTCTAATTGGTCTTGTCCTCTGGCTACACCCCCGCACCCCCCAGTGAATATTACTAAAGGCTCAATATTTGGTCCTTTCATTTGCTTTAAAAGCTCTTTCTCTACAAGAATTCAACCACCATCTCTAGAATGCCAACTCCCAAATCTAGGTCCAGATACAGAGTTTGGCCGATAAAGTAATAGCAAGAGCAGAGACACTGAGCCCTTGGGCATGAATTCTAGTTTGAATTCTAGCACTGCCACTCTATATCCTTGTGATCCCAGGCTAGTTACCTAGTACTCTGTTCCTCAGTTATCGCACCTCTAAAGATAAAAATAAAACCTACTTAATAGGCTGTTACTAGCTAATGTAAGAAAAGCCCTTAGTACAATTCCTGAAACACAGAATGCATTCAACACGTTTAATAATAATAACAACACATATTGGTTTTTGAGGATGACAGGCCAAATTTGAATGTTGGTTCTGACACTTACTAGCTGTCTCTCTTTGAACAGGTTTATTAGTCTCTCTAAAAACCTTGGTTGTCCTGGCCGGTGTTGCTCAGTGGTTAGAGCATTGGACCTCACACTGAAGGGTCTCAGGTTCAATTCCTGGTCAAGGGTGTGTACCTGGATAGCAGGTTCGATCCCCAGTCCCCCAGAGGCAACCAATCGATGTGTCTCTCTCATATCGATGTTTCAAAAATCAATGGAAAAATATCCTTGGGTGAGTATTAATAAAACAAACACACACACACACACACCCCTTGTCTCCTCATCTTAAAGATGAGTCTACAACCGGAAGGGTAACTATGTAAACTAAAGGAGAGAATGCAGCTTTTCTTAAACCTGGCTGATCTCAGCAACTTCCAGAGTTAAAAAAAAATCCAAAAGCCATTTCCCAGATTCACTGACTCAGTGGCATCATCTACCAGGTGCTGATAACAACCATTCCCCTCACCCGGTCCCTCTGAATACGCCACGGGAGGGAACAATGCAGAAAGGTTAAGGAGTGTGCCCAGGTCACGGTGCGCAGCGGCCAGGCCAAGAGAAACGCAGGGCACGATGCGCTCCCACAGAGGAAGCAGAGCGGAACCGGTGGCAGGCAGGCCGGCGGGCTGGCCCACGATGCGCCTCGTCTGCCTTCCATTTATATTGATAGCCACCCCCCCCCCACTTCCACCACCAGACCTCCCCCAAACCCCAGCCAAAGAGACGGGCAGGCCAAGCACAGTGTGGCAGAAAATGATTTATCAGCACTGTCCAGCTTCCAATCTTTTCTAGAACATTGATTTTTCCGGAGTTATCTATCTTGATTCCAAAATAGCAAAATAACCAGTAAAGACATCATTTAGGTTTGATATAAATGTGATTTAAGTTATGAAAGAAAACAAATTTATATAAATTTCTATAATCTCAGAATACTTTGTTTAATGTAAAATATATAATAAAAATCAACTGGATATCCTCTTAATATTATTAGAGGACGTGTTCAGTGTTTACTGACTCCCTGATTACAATGATTTGGTCCAAGGGAGGGGAAAGTGATCTAAGTTGATCAAATGAGAATATTTCCACAGAATTTTTTTTTTTTTTAAGAGAGAGTGGAAGGGAGGGCAGAGAGGGAGAGGGAAAGAGAGAGACATTGATGTGAGAGAGACACATGGATTGGTTGCCTCCGGCACACACCCTGACCAGGTCAGGGATCGAACCTGCAACCCAGGTATGTTCCCTTGACTGGGAATTGAACCCATGACCCTTTGGTGTGAGGGCTGACACTCTAACCACTGAGCCACGCTGGCCAGGGCTCCACAGCATTTTTAATCTGAGTCCTCCTTTACCCTAGGGACTTTACTGCAATATTGTAAGCCTGGAACTATTTGGTCACTGCTCCTGCCATGCGGAGATATCCAATGAAAGTAGAAGAGAAGGAGGCCATCATCTTGAAAAAAGCAGGCAGGGCCGCACCAACACACATAAGAGGAAGCATCTAACCTCAGGATCCAGTCATCCCAGAGGCCAACTCTGCTCTGCCTTTCTCAGCCACATTGGCCAATAAAATACCCTCTCATGCTTAAGTGATAAGGTACATTAGCGTCTCTTGTAATTGAAAGAATCCTAACACAGAACTATTTTGCACGGTAGGAGAAAAAGGAAGAGGGATCTTTGTGGAATAGTTAACACTAGAATGGAATCTTAAAAAACAGAAGGAATTAGCCAGATATAAACAGTTTAAGAATATGCAAAATTGGGGGAAAAAATGCAAAACTATAGATTAACAAAAGGCATGCAGAAGTTGCTGAATAAACTTGTTAAACAGAAATTCTTTGAGCATACTGTATTTGCAAGTCACTCTTGGGTAGTGAAGGTCAACATCAAGATACATTTTAATTATGCTAAACTAGCAAGGGCATAATCTCTCACAAGTCAGGAAACAATATGGAAACAGAAAAAATAAACACCGAAGGAAATGCAAAAAGAAATGGACAAAAACACAATAAAACAAAAACGTTAGTGCACCACTCTACCTTTCCTGGTGCACCCAATCCCTTCACAAAGCGAGACGACAAGACTGGAGCGATAGAGGGCCTGACCTAACGGTACAGAATCCAACTGACGTGGAGTAAGTTCTATACCACTCAGAGGCAACTTCCAACTTCCAACATAATATCTACAACAATGGACTATGTTAGGCCACAAAGAGAAGCTCAAAACTCTCCAAAAAGTAGAAATATTATCTACACTCTTTGATTACCATGCAATAAAATTAGGAATAACAGATAAAAGAAACATTTAAACAAAAACAAAACCACTTACCATTTAGAAATGGTTTTAAATTACCTACTAAAAATCTCACGGGTGCCTGGTGGTAGACAGGGCAGGAGCCCACTCCACGTCTCTACTGAGGTGAGATAAATAAAGCTGCAAAGAGCCATATTGCTTCCACCTTAACAATGAGAAAAGGCCAAGTGATCTACAGAATCATAACTTTTCCAGAGTCTACCAGGAACTGAGTTTGCAAAATAACCAGTCTGACAAGCCCCTCAAGAAGAGATGAACCAGGAGCTCTCCCTCCCAGGAGCACACCCACACCGTCCCCTCCTCTTCATTCTCCCTCACCCCCACCCCAGGTGTGTTACCATTACTGTACCTTCCTCACTCCCAAGCTCCAAGGGCCCTTCCTTTGCCTCTATAACTCATTTCCTCAGCCCATTTCTTCTAGGAATTGCTTCTTCTACCTCTATGATTTTATAAATAAATGTTCTCTTATTTAAAAAAAAAAGAAGAAACACAGATACTATTATTTCTGAAAGAGCACAGAAGAGGTGGCCACCATACAAATGGGTAAGAATAAATCAGTTACAACTAACAAAATGTTAAAAGCCAAGTGTGCACTGAAGAGTCACTTTGGAATAACTAGGAGCCCCAGAAATAAGAGTTCACAGTCACTCAAAAACTTTTCCATGGGTCTCCGCAGGGTGCTCAGAAAGACGGTCCAGCTGGGGGACAGGCACTAAGCCCTTCCCTCTTCGCCATGTCCCTTCTTTCCTAACCTCTGGCTTCTAGGGTCATTGGCTGCCTGGGGCAGAAAGTTGCTAATAAGTGTCTATTGAATTAATAAATATGTGAAAAATATTCTCCTAATAGCTGTAAGCATAATATACAATGAAAGAAGTTCAAAATTAAATTGTTATAAATTGCAAAACTCATGTACAATTAGGTAACACACGTATTAAAAACGTTTGCCTTATTTCTAGTAAGAGAATTACAAGTTTAAGAATTTACATATCCGCATGTTTTCCCTCTATGATTTTTTTTTACTATCCTTCTTTCCTTCTTTCTCTTATAAGGTAGGGAGAACAGCTGACGGTCCAGAAGTCTTTGTGGAAGGTCTGTGGTGAGACCTAGGGACTGATAAGGACGGCCAGTAGAGAAAATGTTAATCTTGGCCCTGTTTATCTGCTCTCAGGGGGGTTAGTTTCCCAACTTTGTATCATCTGTCCAGCCTCTGGATTGGGCCAGGACCTCTAACTCTTACTTATGTACCTGCTCTATCTCCTCAATACTAGTTCATTAGCAAACATATCTTTCTTGGTGCTCTCTTCTATTAGAGATTAATCTAGAATTTAAATGCCTCCTTTGCTCATGTCTGTGATGTGACTAATAAGAGGTGAGCTTATAAAAGAAGAGCTTATACTATTCTGATGGCTAACTTTTAAAAATTGTGATATAATTGATCTATAACATTATATCAGTTTTAGGTATATAACATAATGATTTGATATTGAGAAATAAATAGCCTGGCCGGCGTGGCTCAGTGGTTGAGTGTTGACCTAGGATCCAGGAGATTGAGGTTTGATTCCGGGTAAGGGCACATGCCCATGTTGCAGGCTTGATCCCCAGTGCGGGGCATGCAGAAAGCAGCCAATCAGTGAGTCTCATCGTTGATGTTTCTATCTCTCTCTCCCTCTCCCTTTCTCTCAATAAAGTCAATAAAAACATATTAAAAAAAAAAAAAAATGATCACCACAGTAGTCTAGTTAACATTCACCTCCGTACATAATTTCAAAAATTTATTTTCTTGTGACAAGAACTTTCAAGATCTACTGTTTTAGGAACTTTGAAATATACAATACAGTATTATTAACTATAGTTGTCATGCTGTACATTGTAGCCCCATGATTTACTTATTTTATAACTGGAAGTTGGTATCTTTTGACCCCCTTCACCAGTTTCACACCCCCACTCCCACTTCTGGCAACCACCAACCTATTCTTTGTATCTATGAATGTATGAGCAGTTTCTTGTTTTGTTTTTAGATTCCACATATAAGAAAGGTCATATGGTATTTGTTTTTCTCCGTCTCACTTATTTCATTTAGCATAATGCACTCAAGATCCATTTATGTTGTCATAAAATTTTTTGATAATATTTTTTGTTACAAAACCAATATACAGGGTATGGCAAAAGTAGGTTTACAGTTATTCTTATGGAAGGTAATACAATAATCAATAAATAATAATACAAGAATAAACTCTGTTTTGTATACTCACAACTGTAAACCTACTTTTGTCCCACTCTGTATGCTCAGAACAGAAAAATACAGATTAAAAAGAAAAAACATCTAGATCACTCACCTAGAGATGACCAAGTTAATCTTTGCATACAAACAGATAAAACATAGAGAACCTCAAATTTATGTATGAACCTTTGTGTTCATAATTTAATTTAAAAAATGATTTATATTATGTATACTGTGCATTTCCCCCCAATTTGGCAGATTCTAAAAGAATCCTTCCATGTCATTGGTAATATTTCTGCAACAGTTAATGGCGGCTGCATAAACCCAGCCAGGTGTGGCTAAGCAGTTGAGCAATGACCTAGGATCCAGGAGACCAAGGTTCCATTCCCGGTCAGGGCACATGCCCGCGTTGCGGGCTCGATCCCCAGTGTGGGTCATGCAGAAGGCAGCTGATCAATGACGACTCTCTCATCATTGATGTTTCTCTCTCTCCTCTCTCTCTCTCCTTTCCTCTCTCTGAAATCAATAAAGATATATTAAAATAATAATAATAATATTCCATTGCATAGATGTACCATACGTCTTTCTTTCCAAAATCAGTTTTAGTAAACAACCCCTCCCTGAAGGACAGTATGACTACTTCTAATTTTTTAATGATTATTCAAGCAAATAAAGGGGAGGGAATGGTAAAAAAGTCACTCCAAAGTTTAAATCTCAATAACAGAGAAAATGAATTACATAATGAAAATCTTTTATTACTATACTTGATAGTCACCAGCAGAAGCAATCAGCAGCCTGAAAGGCTTTATGCCATGAAGAAAAAAGTGAAAGAAACACATTTATAAAGCTTCCTAAATTGTCCAGCACAAACAACCAAGCTTATGACAGACGTGGTTTCTGGATGGATGATATCAATGTACCCATTCATTTTACTTAAAAGAAAAACAGAAAAAAGTGTGTCATAAGATCAATAAGTCCAGAGTGAAAAACAGGTTTCCTCAAACAAATTCAGGATGATAAAGAATTTCATAAAATAAAGCCCAGACATTTTTTTCCATAGACTTTCAAAACACTGAAAACAACAGGCAATTTTTATTTTTGAGTTGAAGAAAATGTGAGCAAAAGTCTTTAGAATAAAAAAAGAGAGAAGATTTTTTAAACATATCACAAAACTACAAACATGTAAAAATTAACTCCACAGGACAACAAACCAACAGGCTGAAATAAATGAAAAACACTGAGAAAAATACCTGAAGCATGTGACATTTAAATAATTAATATTTCTTAATATACAAAGAGTTATTACTAGCAAATGAAAAATCAGAATAACTCCCTAAGAGCTAAATGGGCAGAAGACATGAAAAAGCAATTCACAAAATTACTAAAAATGACGAATAAACACTTGAAATATGTTGAACCTCAGAGAAATTAAAAGACTGACAATCCCATTTTTGTGAGGGTACCCCTGTAAGGAAGACAATGTAATTCAGAAGGACAATTTGCTGTAAGTATAAAAATATATAAAGTATATACATCTTTTGAGTCATTAATCTTACTTCTAGGAATTAACTTTAATAAAACAATTATATACAGCATATACAATTACATACTGTAGTTTTGCTTATCATATAAGATAAAGAAAATAAACCGTCTACGAGTAGAGAATTGGTGAGAGAAATTATGGTACGTAGGTACGTACAACAGACTAGCACGCAGCTATTAAAAATGTTAACAGCAGATCCACATTTGTTGTTGTGAAAGCCATCCATGAGACTGTAAGGTTTGCAAAATGAGGAATTAGATTAGAGCACAGAATATATGGTGTGATCTTATTAATGTCATGTGGTTACAAAGACTGTTACACAGAAATGTCTGAAAGGCTGGTCACCAAAAAGTTAACAGTGAATTCTGGTGATTTTCACATACATTAGGATAACTTTCTGGATTTAAAATAATAAACATGCGTCATTTTTATAAAAATAAGAGACTCATCAAATATGACAGACTCAGCTGTTATTCCCAACAAGGTGGATGCTGTCAATCTCTAGTTTGGCTATTAAGGCCAGCTGGCCACTCAATGTTTGCTTTGTGTTCCTGTTACTTTGAGAAATGCCCTATAACAAACATTCTGTCTGCTTTTAGTCCTGGGTTCCAGGCACAAACTTTAGAAACCCTTGGAAATTCCTGAGTGGTTGTGTCTTTGTTATGCTAATGAGGTGACTCCTAGTGGGCCCCTAGATAGCTTCAGCATTGGGATTTCCAGTCATTGAACTCCAGGGAGTAAAGGGAGGGTTGAAAATGATGTGGCCAATGTTCCAATGAACGATGCCCGTGTATGAAGTCCCAATAAAAACTCGGGACACCAAAGGTCAGTGGAGCTTCTTGGCTGGTGAACACCTTGATGTGCTAGGAGAGTCACTGCTCTGACATCACAGGGAGAGGGTGTGGAAGCTTTGTATTTTCTCCCAGATCTCACCTGATGTGTATCCTTTATAATAAAATTGTAATAGCACCTTCCTGGGTTCTATGAATCACTCTAGTGAATTATTACATCTGAGGGGAATTGTGGGAACCTCCCAACTTGTGGCCAGTTGGTCAGAGTTTTGTGTGGTCTGGAGGACACCCACCCTTCACCTCAGACTTCTGGGTAGAGTCTGAAGTAGGAGTGGTCTTGTGGGGGACTTTGCCCTTACCCTGTGAGGTCTGCACAAACTCCAGGTAGGCAGTGTCAGCACTGTATTGCGGGCACAAACCAGTTGGTGTAGTCAGACCAGGTGAGTTGGCAAGAATGGTAAGCATCCTAATTAATGACATTAGTACTATTTTCTATAACTGATACTTTTGAGAGTAGATGTCATAATCTGGTAAATGTCCAAAAGCTTTGTTGATCAGGTTTTGTGATTTTTATACTGCAAACAATAAAATGCAATAAATGTTTAGCTTTCTCGGGTACCCAAACGCCTCTTGTGTACCATTCGTGCAGCTCTCCCAAGCATTACACCGCACACTGTGCACTCATCACTGTGTGCTGCATCTGTCTATGCTTCTCTCATATGCTAACCTGTGAATTCCAAAGCAGGAACCATCACCCACCTTGTATTCTCAGAGCCAGCCACAGAGCCTGGTCTTGAGCATGGTTTCGAGGCCAGAAACCTCAGCATCTATCTTCCTGTCTGTCTGGGTGACGGCCCGATCTTGCTGGGCCAAGAGCACAGCAAATGCCCCATAAGTTTGGTGAATGAATGACTGAGTCAAAGAAATAGTTCTGTAAACAAAAAACCACTTCTGTGAAGGAACATGCTTGAGTGGGTACTCTGGTGTGAAACTTCATAGCCATTTTGGATTCTTCTTTCTATTCAACTAAGTACCATGTCTGACAGGTCACAGAAATCAGTAACCTCTGAAGGGAAACAGTAAATAAAATTCCTTTAAACACAACAAGAAAAAAGAGGATGGTGTCAAATATTCTTTTTCTCTTCTCTTGGATCTTTCTGTTTCTTATTATGACAGAATATCAGAAACCCAGTTTGAAGGACTAACCTTTCTCCCTTCTTTTAACAACTTATACACTCACCTTTTAATCTAGCATCGCCCCCAAAAGCACCGCAGCCCCAGTTCCCCGTGGCCACTGCAGAAAGATTCTCTGAAGAAACTCCAGGACGGATAAATCCGCAGTAAGCCTGCAGGATGAAAGAAATTTCAGCACATGAGTGACTAGACACTAGCAGTCTTTCTGACGAGATGTATCTGGAGCATTACCAAGCTTGTTATCTCTCTTTTTTTTTCTCCTTAAGGGCCAAAATAGAGGGAAAAACAGAAAATTGTGGTATTATACAAAAAAGAAAGAAATGGTTAATTCTGATATTTATTTGCTTTGATGCTGGGCAAATCAAAGCCCTTAAACCAATACAGGTCTCAGTTTCGTTTTTGTTTTTTTAAAATATGTTTTTAGTGATTTCAGAGAGAGGAAGGGAGAGGGAGAGGGAGAGAGAGTGATCGGTCAGCTCCCTCCTGCACACTCCCTACTGGGGATCGAGCCCGCAACCCAGGCATGTGCTCTGACCAGGAATTGAAACATGACCTCCAGGTTCATGGTTTTATGCTCAACCACTGAGCAACACCGGCCAGGCTCAGTTTCTTTTTTCAATTCAAAGACATATAAATGAAAATATCAGAGATATTTCAAGAGCTGATAGCATCTCAATTACAAACTACCAGGAACTAACTAAAGGAAGGAAAGACACTTAAGGCATTGCTTTATTTGAAGGCTTTTGATCACCATTTTTTCATTAAGGTAAAGGGTTATTACTATTGTATTTCCTCGGCACTCTCTCTCTGATTTATTGGGACTAGATTAATAACTGTGAGTAGCTTTTAAATGTGCTTTCTGCTACTAAAACACTTAATAAGCAAGCAACTATATTATAAAAGGGATTCCTACACCTGATTACAAAATAACCTTAATATCCATTCCAGCTCCAAGAGTCTGTAGTTTTAAGCAGTTTTAAACTAAATATTTAAAAATGTACTTCTCAGTAACCTGAGAAAAGAATAATACATCCCAAGAATGCTGTCTAAGTATGAATTAGTGACCAGTTCATCGTGTATATGAGAAGACTGCAGCTCACGGCCTCAGAGGCTCTGATTTCCAACTCTTTTGCTGTCAGCCTCGCTGGCCTTCCTGCCTTCTAGGGCCTCCTAGCTTCCTAAGACTATAGGACCGTATTAAGGGGTTGAATACAACGGCGAAGCAAATCTCCCTGGGTTCTCTCAATAGGAAACAAAGCCAGAAACACAGCTTATGCAGAACTGGAAAGGAGATAAAAATGATCTGTGACAAATGCTCCCAGAGAGGAACCAAGGACAAAGAAAGATGCTCTAAGAAACTCACAATAGACATAAATTGCTCTGAAGTTTCAACAAAGGTATAAAAGTATATTTTACCCACTGTCTGGGTGCATTAACGAGGCTATTCCTGCCACCCCTCCTAGGCTGTAAATCCTGATATGTATGAATCACAAGCTGCTACCAGACCATTATTCAGTGACGTGGCACAGAGCTTACACCAGGGCTCACACATGACCTGTATAATCAGATGCAAGGAGCTTCTGAACATTTCTTTCAGGTAAAAAATATCAAGACCTCAATTTTTTGAGCAGGTTCTTGAAAGATATAAGTCTCTCTGCCTTTATGCCAACAGGAAAGGGAACAAACTCTGTCAGAGGACATATACCTTTGGTTGCCTGTCACATTCTCCTGACATGCCTAGATGAAGAGATTTCTTAGCTTCCTAGCTCGTGTCATTTCTGTTTTGTACTGTCAGAATGGTTTTAATCTCTTCCTCACTGCTGTTTATACATATCTGGGCTAACTTTTCTTTAATAAAATGTGCTTTCTAAACTAAAGCCTAACAACAGAGAATTTGAAATATTTAGATTATTACAAGTGAAATCTAATATAAAGTATTAACCAATTTTACAAAAACAAACAAAAAACTATCTTAAAAAATGGCCAAAATGAAAACAAACTATAAAATTGAAACAAACATGCATTTGGTGTTTTTATCAAGTAAAACTTTAAAAAGATAATCAGAAATGAGATAAAATAATTACATAGTAATTAGATATAAAAAATAACTTTACAATAATTAAATACAAAATTCTTTTATTCTGTTAAAGCCAAGCATTTCCAAGGTCAGAAACAGGAGAGAAGTAGCCAGCTCCTCTAAATCCCCTTCGGAGAGCCAACCCATGCTGCTTCTCCAGTGAAGAGCTGGGGGCCTCAAACGTTGGAAACCAGGGCAGGGGATCCTTTCCTTTCCAGGAGTAACTGAATCACTTTAATAAGAAACAAAGATTGGTAAGGACAGAGACCTTAAAAGAGGTGCCAAGTTCCGACTTCACGGAGAAAGGTACTAGGTGCTCTCAAGAGCTCCACACAGGCAACAAATCATTTTTTCCCCACCCAGAGCCAGAGCACTTGAGATTAATGAGAGCAGCAGGAGTAAGAGAAAGCCAGCTAAACCTGAGTCACATCCTGACGTGACATTCACCAATGACAGAGCTACTTATTTTTCTACTAATAAACGACTTTAAACAGGGGAAAAAGGAAGCATTCATACCTCAGGACAGTAGGTGGAAGGTAGCAATGAGCACTTTAAGAAACAAGAGGCAGGAGGAAAATATGGGTATCTAGAGGCAAAAACTAGACCCCAACCAGGAAGTGGTGAAGATAGAAATGTAGGAAGCAAACAAAGAAAACAGCTGTTAGAGCCTAAGGCCCAGAAATGGGTCCAGAAAATAGAGGGTCCTCGGGAACAGTGTGCCACCAACATCCCGGCACTGACGTGCATGAGCACACACTTACGTAAAGTCTCAGTCTGCAACATTCACTTTAGCAGGCTCAAGCAGATATAATTAAACTCTGTCTTCCACTATACTACAAATACATTAGATTTAGCAAACACTGCTCCTAAAGGGTTGCTTATTTATATGAAGTCAATCTAACATAATTGTTCAACTTAAATTAATACATAGTTGGTACTGATACTGATTTTCTGAGGTTTTAGAATATTGTGATTTCTTAAAAACAAACATAACATAAAAGACCCTTAAGCAGCTTGGGAACATAGTCAATAATATTGTGTTAAGTCTGCAGTGACAGATGATTACTAAATTTAGTGAGGTGATCACACTGCAAGGTATAAAAATGTTAAATCACTATAGTATACACCTGAAACTAATATAACTAGTATAATACTGTATACCAACTATACTTAAATAATCTTTAAAAGAATCTTTCGGAAGAGAATAGAATAATATTAATTAGGAGTCTTAAAACTATCCTTAGATTCAGTATTATCAATTTTGTAAATTTCTTTTGTTACTTTATTAAATAGCAACTGTATAAAGTTGTTTATTACTATAGTATGTACATGTATAATAGAGAAACCTTGGGACCACCTAATCATTCAAAACAGTAGTTAAGTCACAGTTTATCAATCCCACCAATTTTATGGCCATTAAACATATTATTATGAAGATTATTAGAAAGTATGAAAAATATTTATAATATACAGTTATTTAAATAGGTAAAATACAAAATTATAGGTACTTTCGAACACATTTATATAAAACTAAATATTCATGTGGAAAGACCTATACAAATAAAAACAACTATTTGGATGACTTTTTTGTCTATAAAACAACTGTAACATTAGTAAATTGATTTTGCATTTTAAAAATGCAATATAAGCCCTTGCCACGTTGGCCCTCGCAGGGGGCTCAGGCTCGATTCCGGGTCAAGGGCATGTACCTGGTTGCAGGTTCTATCCTTGGCCCAGGTTGGGGGTGTTTGGGGGAGGCAACCAATTGATGTGTCCCTCTCACACTGCTGTCCTGTCTCTCTCTCTCTCTCTCTCTCCACCTCCTTCCCTCCCACTTTAAAAAAACAAACAAACAAAAAAAAACAATGGAAAAAAAACATCCTCGGGTGAGGATTAACAACAACAAGGAAAGCAATATAAAATGAAAGAATATGCAGACCTAGTTTCCTTCCTCGTGTAAGAAAGCAATATAAAATGAAAGAATATGCAGACCTCAGCTTCCTTCCTCATGTGTGAAATCGAAGACTAGATTAGGTATCTCTTTGGTTACTGATTCTATATATTGAGAGACTTAAGGGAAAACCCACTAAAAATGATACATTTTGAACTAATATTCCTGAAAAGTAAAGTGACACATATTTCAAGAAAGTATTATAAATGAACAGATGCTGAACTTCTTAGACATATCGGCAGCAAGCATTGATTGGTTTTGTTAATCAAGCTCTGGTTTAATAGCAAGCCCCTTCTAAATCTGGTGATGAGTAATAAAAAAAAAATCAATAAATAAATCAATTTTTAAAAAGGTAAATGGTAATGCTTTCCTGCCCGAATGGTCTCTTCCCTTTGTTAATTTTCTGACCCAGAAGCCTCCACAAAATATATCCATTACTTAGTCTTACCTAAGAGTGTAACCATGGCTAAGTGTGACTTCTCACAGGTGATTTCTTTATTCCCTTGCTGAGCTATTTGCCACTTTTGCAAGCTGGAGTCATAAATCTTCCCAATCACAAAGAAAATTCTTTAGCATGTCACCCAGCTGACCTCTCAGGGGATTAAACACTGCTTCACAGTATAGGTTGGATAAAAGGAGACTGACTTTTCCTTTTAAAACCCAACTCTACTTGCAGGTCACATGTCAGCCCAATAGGATAGGTAGAGCCTAGATGGAATAGACTGTTTCCAGAAGTAAGAAAGCACTTTGTGGGGCTGCCTTTCAATTATTACCTGGTGAGCAATGGCTAAAAGTAGCAGATTGGCCCCTAGAGTTCAAAGATCCACAATGAATTTTGATGGTGAAAACTGGTCTTATGCTTGTTGATTCATTTAGGAAAATGGAGTTTTTCTATTCATGTCTACGTTCTCCCTAGCATGCCAAAAAAAAAAAAAACTATATTGTGCAAGTCATCTCTAAAGTGATTTAACATAGACTTCTACTTTAAATTTAAGTTGACAAAACACGGGGAGATATAAAACATTTGGTACTCTCTCCAAGTTGTGTTGTCAGTTTCTGGAAAACTCCCTGTTGCTTGTATTGAAATTTATAATTAACACTATTTTAATAGGTAAGTGTAACTAATAAATGATGAAATGCTTTAATTTAGAAAGCCCAAAATTATCTGGATTAGCTTTCTAATTAAATTATCAGTAACATTTAACAAAGCCATTTACTGCTTTCTTTTTTACCAGTGAAAAGAATGAGAAAACGAATTCTTTGCTAACAGAGCAAATGTTTATGAATACAGGAGTAAATAAAAAGCCACAGGTTTACCAAATGGCTTCCCATGTGCCAGGCCCTGAACTAAGTGTGTTCTCAATGTTAGCTCATGTATTGATGGGCTACTTTATGCCTGTGGTATTTCCTTGTCTCATGGGAATTTAATAAAATTAAATTCTTAAGGGGGGAGAAGTTGGTTCCTCAAATTTTCTTTAAAAACTCTATCAAACAGAAAAGGATACTGAGCCCTGGCTAGTGTTGCTCAGAGGTTAGAGCATCGGCCCTCACACTGAAGGGTCTCTGGTTCTATTCCTGGGACCTGTAACTGGGTTTCAGGTTCAATCCCTGGCCCTGGTCAGGGGACTGTGCAGGATGCAACCAACTGATGTGTCTCTGTCACATCAATGTTTCTCTCTCTCATTCTCTCTATCCTTCCCCTTTCACTCCCTCCCTGTCACTCTCTCTAAAAAGCAATGGAAAAAATCTCCTCGGGTGAGGATTACAAATAAAATTTTAAAAAAAGAAAGAAAAAAACAACAAAAAGGATACTAAGAAAAGTATTCAACTGGAACCTTGCTCACAATATAGGATTATGATGAAAAGAGAAGAGGTAAGCCAGGCATACATGCTTATAGAGTCATGTGTTAACAAATGCAGGAAATATTCTTAATGATTTAAGATTGAAACAGGTAAAAAGTCTGGAAAGACAGATATATTATAGTAATCTTCACATGTGAGGAGTAACCTTTTTAAAAAGTAATTTGAAGGTAAAAACTTATTTTCTCATGTTGCTCTAACCATATTTCACATGCTCAATAACTACAATTCCATCATCACAGAAAGTTCTATTGGACTTTAGGCTTTAGATTCTTTAGCTGAGTGCTAATCAGTTCATGATGAGTGACAAAATTAACCCAAGGTCAAAAAAGACCACCAGAAAGTGTTAGAACAGTCCCTGTTATCCAGGGTCATACATGTGTTGTGTTTGCACTGGCTAGAGGAGAAACACTCTCTAACACCTGGGATACTGTTGAGTCCTTAGAAGGGTATTGCCTCAATAATGGTGTGAAATGAGCCCTGGTCTAAAGGATTTACCTAACAAAGCATCAAAGCAAGCCTCAGAGGACTGTTTCCAAGTAACTTATTTCTAAAACAAAGCTCAAAATTAAAGAAAAAATTTAAAAGCTCCAGCAAATAATGCAAAATTTACAACATTTGGCATCCAATCACAAATTCTCAGGTATGCAAAGAAGCAGAAAATACAATGCATATTGAGGAGAACCACCAGTCACTAGAATCAGGCCTGGAAATGACATAGATGATAACTTTAGTAGACAAGGACCTTGTAACAGTTATAACTATTTCATATGTTCAAAAGCAAGATGAAAGATTAACCATATTAAATAGAGACATGGGCCCTGGCTGGTGTGGCTCAGTTGGTTAGAGCGTCACCCCATGCACGGAAGGGCTGCAGGTTCGATTCCCAGTCAGGGCACATACCTGGGTTGTGGGTTTGATCCCTGGTTGGGGGCATATATAGGAGGCAACTGATCTCTCTCTCTCTCTCCTTCTCTCTAAAAATCAATGAAAACATATCCTAGGGTGAGGTTTAAAAAAATAAAGAGACATGGAAGATACAAAAATGACTCAAATTTAACTTCTAAAGATGAAAATTACAACTTCTGAAGTAAGAATTTAATAGTAGACAGGATTAACTGTAGACAGGCATTGCAGATGGAAAAATTAAATAACTTGAAGACATAGCAATGGAAACATCCAAAATAAAACATAAGAAAAAGATCATAAATATAAATATATTGTGATAAATGAATGATGAATGAGCAGTAGGACAACATAAGACAGTCTAAGAATACGTGCAATTGGAGTCTCAGGAAAGTAATGACAGCATGTTTTCTAAATTTAATGAAAACTAAATACTCACAGATCCAAAAAGCTCATTTAAGATTTGCTCTCTTCATCATGGATTTTAAGCAATTTGATTATGACAGCTTTGGTGTAGCTCTTCATAAGTTCTGTTGAGCTGCTTGGATTCATGAGAACTCAAAACAGAAAAATCATGAAGAGAGCTATACCAAGGCACATCTTAATCAAGTAGCTTAAAACTAGTGAAAAGAGAGAGTCTTCAAAGCAGACAGACACACACACACCATATACAGAAGTGTTACAGGCTGAATTGTGTCCCCCAAAATTTGTATGTTGAAGCTAAGCCCCAGTACCTCAGAATGTGACCATTTTTGAAGAAAAGGCCTTTGAAGAGTGGATTAAGCCTGGCTGGTGTGGCTCAGCGGTTGAGCATCGACCTATGATGCAGGAGATTGTGGTTCAACTCCTGGTCAGGGCACATGCCCAGGTTGCGGGCTCAATCCCCAATAGGGGGTATGCAGGAGGCAGCCAATCAATGACTCTCTCATCATTGATGTTTCTCTCCCTTTCCCATCCTTCTCTCTGAAATCAATAAAGATATATTTTTAAAAAAGGAGTGGATTAAGTTAAAATGAGCCTAATCCAATCTGACTAAGTCCTTACAAGATAAGGAAATTTGGATACACAAAGGGACACCAGGGGCATGTGTGCACAGAAGAAAGACCATATGAAGAGACAGTGAGAAGGCTGCCACCAGAAAGCCAAGGAGAGAGGCCTCAGGAGAAACCAAACCTCTAGCCACTAGAACTGTGAGAAAATAAACATTTAAGTCATAAAAAAAAAAAAAATGAAATAAAAAGTAATTTGAAGGAAGGGGAACCTGGCTTATTTACTGCCTGTGTGACCTGGGGCAAGTTAGTCAGCTTCCTGAGGCTCAGTTCACTCTCTGTAAATTGGAGATAAGAACAGTGTCTACACCTCTCTGGGAGGTTAGAATTAAGCGCTAAGTAGAATTCCTACATACAGTAAGCAATCATTAACGTTAATGATTACTTTTACTATTGTTCCTTGTATAATTCTTTTTTAAAGTTTCTACATCCATTTTATTTGACTGAATCTTTTACGAAATATAAATTAGGATTAACTGCATATTGACATAAGTAATGGCAGGTTGAAAACATAAAGAACTGCATTACTGTACATTAAAAACCAATCCGTCTGCTTCATGTAGTTTCATCCATTTCACACTTCAATCGACACTTGGCTTTACAGGGCTTTATTTGCTTTATTTAGCATTTGAAGAATACTTAGGAAATAACCATAAATCTGTAACATTTTGAGTGATTTGAGATAATGTATTTATATCCAAAAAGTTTATCTTTAAAAACTGTTATAGTAATATGTAAGAAGTGTAATTAATCATTCACTAACTCGTTTAACAAATATTTTTTAGAAGTTCCCATCAGCAAGGCAGTGTGCTAGGCACTGACTGAACTGAGTGAAATAAAACTTCTTCTGTTTTGTTAAAGAGTCCTTTTGTGTGTGTGTATGAAGCATATCTCATAAGGTCTGTATATTCTACAAATAAATGTTTTTCAGTGTTGGTAACACTTATGTATGCTCAGGGTTATCTTTTAAAAAGATAGTATTTGTTGTCCGGCCAGAGTGGCTCAGCCTGGTTGCAGTGTTGTTCTGTGCACTGAAAGGCTGCTGGTTTGATTCCCAGTCAGGTCACATGCCTGAGGGCAGCCGAGTTACGTTTCTCTCTCCCTCTCTTTCTCCCTCTTCCTCCTCCCTCCCCCTCCTTTCTCTCTCTAAGCTTGTCCTCGGGCAAGGATTGGAAAAAAAAAAAAGATCTTGTTTGTTGCTAATTTCTAAAAGTGAATGATCTAGCTCCTTCAGAAAGTATTTGTGAGAATACAGACTTTATCCAATAAGAAAGGAAAATTCAAATCTGTTAATATATGATTATGCTTAAATACATTTCCTTTTTATATATTTCTCTCCACACTACCTACTGCTCATATAAATGACTTCTAGTATCAAGGACCGTGTGAAAAATTCACATATACATGTTTAATAAGTAACATCTGATGAAAATCTAAATATAAATCCTTTTATTCTATTGATGTATATAATAAAAACGTGCTTGGAAACAACTGCTATAAGGCAAGAGTTTAGGACAGTGAAACAGGCATACATTTGAAATGCAGTTAGAATAATAAAAGACATCTTTCAGGCAAGTTTCTGACTTTCAGGTCAGGTAAGAGAGAAATTATAACTGCTGATAAAACAAAGAACAGTCTTTCTGGATAGTGAAATTACTCACATTAAAACAACTTAATAAATTATATATAAGAAAATATGTGCAACAATAATTTAGATTCTCAAGCAGATTAGGATATAAGATAATAAATGTAATTATTACATTTGTAATAGCCACTAAATTAAGATTATTTGGTTATTTGTTTTGCTAGTAATATGAAAGGCAAGGCGGTTGAGCTGGGATAAACAGACCAGCAGAGAGACCACTCTTGTGGGGAGACCCAGGAAGAAGATGTGAAGGTGACATCTGAATGCCAGACATGCGATCCAAAGGCACTCCAGCCCCCTTGCAAAGATACACCCTGTCTGCTCTCACTATCAAAAGTCTGTGTAGGGCCTGGCATATCTGTAACCATGTAAAACCACAAACCTCATTATCTCAATAAACAGTCTCATAACTAAATCCTACTTGTAGGAGTTAAACCATGGTTTTCAGAATTGGGTCAGTGTTCTTAGCTGTGAGAGTACTTTGAGGAACTAAAGAAAAAGCCAACTGTTTTGCTAAGACCCTAAATCTAAAGAATAGTTTTAATAATCTAATGTATGATAGTATACTTATTGTGGTTAGCAGTGGTGAAAATTTGAACTAAGAACAGGAATGGCTCATTTTTATATTTCTGTAATACAATCAAAAAGCAAATGATTATAGTAGAGAGCACTAAGCATCATAGAAAATTAATTAGACAATAAATATGTCTAATTCCTAAATCAGTAAGTAATTCATAGGAATCTTACCTACAATAGACCAATTTTAACTTGACTTTTACTGTTTATCTGTTTTAATCCTGACAGTATACCTCATAGAGAAAAAGATGACTGGGTGGGTCGAAAAAAATTTTCAGGGCTCGGTCACGTCTATCTAGTTTCACAATGATAATGTTCCAAAGCAGCTAAAGGTACTTGATGAGATAAATGCACGTGTGGGGCTTAATGCCAAGCAGCAGTCTATCTGGCATCAGTAATCAAACAATTACGAAACGGAAAGTACATCTTGTACAAGCTGACAGATCCATTAAATCAGGAGAGCTGTGGGCAGACATACTGACACTGCAAGAATTACCAGAAAGCATTAATTTCAGCATTAATAAAATGACAGTAAATAGATGACAGCTGCCAGATGAACTAAGAAATAAGGTTGCTGGCCTTGTTAAGCTCACGTCTGATTTTCTCAGGCACAAACTGGTCGAGGTAGCGTCTGAAGTGAAGGGCATCGATGGCGACAATTTCAGTGCTGCGCCGCTGCCAGTCGTCCCTGGAGCAGGACAGAGGAGGGAAAGATGAGGGGAAGGGAAAGACACTCACAGAGTAAAGGCCTTCACAGGTTTCTGACACTCTATAGGGTTAAAGTATTAAAAACAAGCCCATGGCATAGGTCTCAGAAAAACAAGAAGGCAGAAAACACCATATTATTTTAGATTCCAAGGTATACACATTGTAGACTGCCAGGCATTACACAGCAAAATAAAAAATTATGGAGAGACAACAAATATGACATATTGTAAACGGGTACATCATTTACAGGGAGTCTCAGAGATTAAAGGATTTCGGGGAAAACAAAGAAACTGAGGTCTCTGTTTTCCTCTAATACTAAAGACATGGCATTTGTATTTGGACACAAGCTCATTCCTCTCTGTTTTGAAAGGTCACTGGGTATGTAACATCACCATGTATCATCCAGGAAATAATCCCAAGAAGTCAAGTGCTACAATGTGTAGCAATTCAGTACAACATCCTACCTACTGTGCTGACTGTGAAATTATTTCAAAAGACAAAGACAGCAAAGCAGACAATAACTCAAAGAAGACAAAATAACACATTGCCTGTGGAAATACGAAGGACTGGATGAGATGGTGATTTTGGAAATGTGAAATTCCAAATATTTCATCTCTTATAAACTTGCACATATTGATATGCCAAGCAACTTTCCACACTGAAGAATAGCAATAAAAACCTTCACGTTAATCTGTAAATAATTATCATAAATTAAACATCCACATAGATAACTATTGCAACCACACATTTTAACCAAAACAAAGGGAAAGAGACCAGGGGCTGGATTGAGATATTACAAAGAATAAACTTGTATGGCTACATGGGCAATAGCTGATTCTTTCTGCGAAAATGGCTCTTTTTTGTTTTGTTTAATCCCTTCCCCTTTTTCACCCAGTCCTACAATCCTCTTCCCCTAACAGCTGTCAGTTTGTTCTCCATCTAGGAGTCTGTTCCTATTTTGTTTGTTTATTTTGTTCATTAGATTCTACATGTAAGTGAAGTCATATGGAATTTGTCATTCTCTGACTGGCTTATTTCACTTAGCATAATGCTCTCCAGGTCTACCAATGCCACAAAGGGTAAGATTTCCTTCCTTTTAAGGGCCCAGTAGTATTCCATGGTGTAAATGTACCCTGGCTTTTCTATCCACTCATCTAGTAATGGACACTTGGGCTGCTTCCAAATCTTGGTTATTGTAAATTGCGCTGCTATGAACATGGGGTGCATATATTCTTTTGAATTAGTGTTTCGGGATTCTTAGGATATATTCCCAGAAGTGGAATCTCTGGGTCATAAGGCAGTTCCATTTTTAATTTTTTGAGGAACCTCCATACTGTTTCCACAGTGGCTGCACCCGTCTGCATTCCCACCAGCAGTGCAGAAGGGCTCCCTTTCTCCACACCCTCACTGACACTTGTTTGCTGATTTACTGACGGAGTCATTCTGACAGGTGTGAGGTGAGAGACCTCATTGTGGTTTTAACTTGCGTCTCTCTGATGATTGAGCATCTTTTCACTTCTATTGGCCATTTGTGTGTCCTCTTTGGAGAAGTGTTTCTTCAGGTCCTTTGCCCATTTTTTAATTGGGTTGTTTGTTTTTTGGTGCTGAGTTGTGTAAGTTCCTTATAAATTTTGGCGGTGCTTATAAATTTTGGATATTAACCCCTTATTAGAGGTATCATTGGGTAATACGTTCTCCCATTCAGTGGGTTGTTTTTTCATTTTATTGATGGTTTCCTTTGCCGTGCAAAAGGTTTTTAGTTGGATGTAGTTCCATTTGTTTATTTTTTTCTCCTGTTTCCCTTGCTTGAGGAGATATATCAGAAAAAATACTACTATGAGATTTGCTTTCCACATTTAGGTGCTCCTACGTTTGGTGCGTAAATGTTTACAAGGGTTCCATCCCCTGGCTGAACTGCTCTCCTTATCACCATGTACTGTCCTTCTCTGTCTCTTACTATAGCCTTGGTTTTAAAGTTTATTTTGTCAGACACAAGTATTGCTGCTCCAGCTTTTTTTTCCTTTCCATTTGCATGAAATATCTTTTCCATCCCTTTATCTTTAGTCTGTACCTTTCATTCTGAGGTGGGTCTCTTGTAGACTAGATATATATGAGTCATGTTTTCTTATCCATTCAGCTGCCCTATGTCTTTTAATTGGAGCATTTAAGCCCACACTGGCTCTTTTTCATTAGAACACACACATACACAAGCTTTCAGGCTCCATTTCCATAAAAATTCACCTCTGTTAAACCAATTTAGTGGGGAAGCAAGAACATGTAAAAATATATTTCAATAAAAAATAGAAGATAGCAGCAGCAAAGTCCACTGTAATTTCTGCTGTCAATTGTTTCACAGCAGTAGGCAAATTGTCTTGAACATACCTAATCTCCCAGAAAAGTTAAGGATAACTACTTATGCTGTTTAAGGGCTTTAAGTTATAACTATAACTATCCCAAGCAAGTCTGGCCTTGGACGTTAACTTCCATTGACTGCTCGTCCTGGATTTAGACTTTTGGCTTTTACTTCTCTTTTTTTCTCTTTGGTATATGGTAATACTGTTTTAACTACTAATGAACCTGTAATACAGAATTTTAAAAGAAAATTATATTTCTTAAATAAGAGTAGATGAGAGACAGAATGTATGAGGCCACACTCCCTAGCTTTTGGCCATGTGATAACTGAAGTCAGAAATGAACTCACCTTTCACTCCCATCTTCATGGCTCCGGGCCCAACGGTACGTCTCAGCATAGCCTGTGTATTCACTGTACTGCTCGGTACCTGAAAAAAGAATCTGTCAATATTACTTTCAGAAATATTTTCTTAAAAGCTGCACCTTCTAAAAAAAAAAACAAAAAACCACTGGTCTTAATGATTATTACTTCCCGTTAAAGAAATAAAATGATGCCTCCAAAAGCCACTATGTTTATCATACAATGACTGTTTCTTAACAAATGACTACTTATATAATAAAGGTTCAATACTGAAAATATTTATGACAAAGACTTAATATTCAGGGAAAAATATTCAAGAATATGTGGTGTTTGAGGAAATATAAATTTATAAAAATAGAGAATATATTTAATAAAAATAAAAAGAACATAAAACCAAATCATGGCATGCTAATTATATCAGTTCTTTATCTAAAACCAAATTAATGTCACTTTTGGGACTGGATTAATTTCTTACATGTTTACTTAAACAACTCTGAAGCTTTTATACACAAAGAATAATAAATGTAGTGATCAAGATTACAAATGGCCTTCACATTTAACTACCAATTTATAGACAGAGAACAGAGGAACATCCTAAATACCACCATGAAGATGTAGTCAGCAAAATTCAGACCATGGGAAGCTCTACAGGACTGACAGTTTGGGTTGCTTATAAAAAAGGGGTAAGGAAAGAAAAAGAGTGAGGAACCTATAAATGAAAAGAAACAAACATGAAAACACTAATAATAAGAAAGTGTCCATAGTTATATTAATATTAGATAATAGTATTATGAAAGATAAAGTGGAACATTTCATAATGATAAAAGTGTTAACTCATCAGAAAGACATAACAATTATGTTTTTATTTTGGTTTAACATTTAAAAAATCAATTCATGAAATCCATCATATTAACAAATTAAAGAACCCCACATATCAAAAGATGCAGAAAAGATAAAATTCAACACTCATTCATGATTAAAACTCAGCAAAATTGAGAAAAAGGAACTTCCTCAATCTGAGTAAAGATTATTACATAAAACCTTACAACTAGCTTCATATTCAATGGTGAAAATATTCCACTTAAGATCTGCTACAAAACAAAATTCAAGTGAGTGAATTTTAAGATCTTAATGGTTTCATTTAATGATTCATCATTCAGGCAGCATCCCATCTAGCAGATACAAAGAAGCTCCGAAAAGCTGTACAAAATGAAAGACTTTTATAGGAAGAAGGGAATGGGACAAGGAAGTTATAAAGGCAAAGAGGGATTGTTTCAGGCAAGGTCACATTCCTTCCGGGAAGGCAGGGGTCTTTCGGGCAGATTTCCTCACTAATGCGGACATGGTAATTCCAGACTGACTGGGTTAAGAGTCCACTCCAGGTGGAAGGCAAAAAAGTGTAAGTTAGGTGTTAAGTCTCAGTTTAGTGATGTGGGCTTAGTATAAGCGACTCTATTTCAGGCTTGCTGTCTCTTTTTTAACAAATCAAGGTAAGAATTACCACTCTCATCACTTCTATTCAACACTATAGTAAAGGCACTAGCCACTGTAATAAGGCAAAACAAGAAATAAAGTCATAAAGAGTAAAAATAAAAAAAAAGTAAGGAAGAGTGTAGCTATTTGCACATGTCCTGACTGTTTAAATAGCACATTCTAAGGAATCACTAAGAAGAGAAAGAGAATGTTTGGGGGAGAGAGGAAGAGAAAAAAAAGAAAAGCTCATAAGTAAATGCAGTAAGGTCAAAGGCATACCTATATGCTAGCAGCAAGCAAAGGGAAAATAAAACGTAAAATAATCCATTAATAATAGCGTCAAAACCCGTAAAATATTTAGTAAATTTAACAAAAGGTGTAGAAGACACCATCAGAAAAAAGCTAAAAAGATCTAAAGAAATGGAAAGGTAAGATTATATATGTTCAGGGGTTTTATAATGTCAATTTTCCTCAGTTCTACTGACAATCCTCGTAGACTTTTTTCATGGTAACTGAGAGAGCGATTCTAATATTTATAGAGATGCAAATAACCCAGAATGGCCAAAACATTTTTGAAAAAAAGGACAAACTTGGAGGATTCGACCTTTACAGCTGACCCTTAACGCAGGGGTTAAGGTACCAAATCGTGAACAGCCAAAAATCTGTGTATAGCCTTTGACTCTCTAAAACTTAAGCTGTCTCCTTCTATCCATGGGAGACTGCTTGCCCCCTCCCGCCCCCACGCCCCACAGATAACAAAACCCACAGGTGCTCAAGTTCCCTATACACAATGGCATAGGCCAATACATACAGCCATCCCTCTACATGCTTAGACTCCAAACCAAGGAAAGAACACAGTACAGGTATTAACTGAAAAACATCCATATATAAGTGGACCCATGTAATTCAAATCTGTGTTGTTCAAGGTTCAACTGTACTTGGCTGTCATTTAAGGAAAGACCAATAGATCAATGGAACAATTTAGAATTAATAGGTAATTCTGCACTTGTATGGTCAATTGACTTAATGTTCCTGGAACATATAGATATTCATAGAAAAAATAAATAAACAAATTTCAACTGTTCTCTCATATTATGAAGAAAAATTATTTTGAGAGAGATAACAAACATAGTCATAAAACTATAAGACCTCTAGAAGAAAACAGAATAGTTTTATGACACTGGGGTAGGTAAAGATTTCTTAGGATAGGAAGGCAGTAACCTGATAATTTTTTTTTAAACTACATTAGATTAATAGTAAAATATCTTTAGGAAAATGCTTAGGCAAGACTGGAGGAAAAATACTCTGAAAACAAATATCTGACAAAGATTTGTGTTTAGAATTTTTGAAGAACTATATAAGTCAATAAAACAACCCAATTTTGAAAAACAGAGCAAAAGACTTGAACATAAACTTCACAGAGGAAGCTAAACAATTGGCTAATGCCTACATGAAATATTGCTCAACATCATTAGGAATCAGAGAAATGTAAATAATAACCATAGCGAGATACTACTACATACCCAAAAGAATGGCTAAAATAAAGAATGACAACATCAAATGCTGACAAGGATGCAGAACAAGTAGAATTCTAATATATTGCTGGTAGGACACAAAACAGACAACAATTCTAGAAAACAGTTTGGCAATTTCTTATAAAATACATCCCCTTAACCTAAAAATTCCACTCATAGGTATTTATCTAAGAGAAACTGAAACTGCAATAATGTTCATAAGCAGCTTTATTAACAATAATCTCATATTGGTCAGGGTTCAGCCAGAGAAAGAGAACCAGTATAAGATACATATTAAAAGATTTATTGCAAGGAAATGACTTATTCAATTGTTGGAGCTAACTAGGCAAGTGCTAAGGACAGGGTAGAACTCTCAGGCACAGGTTGAGGCTGCTGTTCACAGAAGGAATTTCTTTTTCAGGGAAGTTTCAGTGCTGCTCTTAAGGCTTTTCAACTGACTGAATGAGACCCATCAGATTATCTAGGATAACCTCTATTATTTAAAGCCAACTGATTATGAACTTTAATTACATCTATAAAATATCTTTACAACACCTAGATTAGTGTTTGACTGAAACTAGGGGCTATAGCCTAGCCACACTGACATATAAAAAAGACAATCATAAGCCTAAAAATGGAAACAATCCAAATGTCCACCAATAGGAAATTAGCAAGTGGCACAATCATACAAACAAGTATTACTTAGTAATAAAAAGGGATAAACCACAGATACACTCAAAAACATAGATGATTTTCATATATTATGCGGAACAAAAGAAGCCAGGCACAGAAGAGTACACACTATGTAAATTTATTTCAATGAAATTCTAAAAAGACAAAACTAATTTATGATGGAAAAATAATTTTTGTTTCTGGGACTGGCATGGATATTGACCAGAAAAAGGGCCCAGGGGAATTTTTGGGGGTGATGGACATGTTGTTCTATCACTTGATAGGGATGTGGGATTATAAGGGTGTATCTCTTTGCCAAAATTCACCAAATTATGTACTTAACACTGTGTTCTTTGGCTGGTGTAAGTTTTATCTCAGAAGGACAGAAGGGAGGGAGGGAGAGAGGGAGGGAGGGGGAGGAGAAGGGAGTGAACTATACAAAAATACTGAACTCCACTTAACAGTGAACACTGCTTTTGCAGTGACATGGCTTTGAAGGTTTGAAATCACCTTTTGTGTATTCTAGGCCTAAACAAATGAAAAAATAGACAACACTAGGAGCCACATTTTCCACTGTTGGGGAAGTGAGTTTCAGTATGGAAAAGAGGGAGATGAGAGTGTACGTCCTGATGTTGGGTGGAATGGGAGATGTCCTTAAGAATTCAACTGGGGGTGTGTGCCTGTCCGATGAGAGAGCATAGACACAATGACACTCAATAAGCACATCGAGTATTCAAATCTTAATTTGTAAAAACTAACTAAAATCCAGGACTCCTTGGAGAAATGGCTGATTCCAGAGCTGGAGGAGGGAATACGCGGGATGAGCCTAGAACATCTTTCTGTGCCAGAGAAGAAGGAAGTGCATTCAAGGATGATGGCACACTCGAAGGACACAGTAAGCAATGTGAAGGGCTCTCACTGACCAAATCTGTGACAATTTAGCATCAAAACAGATGATAGTAATGGACTATCACCCACTGAATAAGAATCCATACGTCTATAATTCTTGTGCCACCTACCAAATGTAGACGGAATGATGAAGTTAAAGAAATTATCAAGGGCTGCTGAAATTAGTGGGTAAAAGTCTGCTGATGGGATATTACAGTTTCAAAGTATGTAAAATATGTAATTACATATTAATTACAAAGGCAAAGAGGAACCTAGCAGATCCCACCTTAACCAACTCATTATACCTAATATCACAAATATTAGGACAAAATGGTATTACTCCTCTCCTCAAAAGATACAGAGGCCCAGCCGGTGTGGCTCAGTGGTTGAGCGTTGACCCATAAACCAAAAGGTTGCCGGTTTGATTCCCCGTCAGGGCACATGCCCAGGTTGCAGGCTCGATTCCTAGTGGGGGATGTGTAGGAGGGAGCTGATCGATCTCTTTCTCTCATTGATGTTTCTATCTATCCCTCTCCCTTCCTCTCTCTCTAAAAACATCAGTAAAATAAAAAAATATTTTTTTTTAAAAAAATCTCTGTATTATTTTAAAAAAAAAGATACACTGAGGAGGACATATCACTACAGAGGGATTCCTACAAGAATGAATAAACTAAATCTAGTTTTCAAGAAACACTGGGCAAACCCCAAATAAGGGAAACTCTACCAAGTAATTGGCTTATACACTCTAAAAATATCAAGGTGAACAAACAAAAGGAAGGAGTGAGAAACTGTCCCAGTTTAAAAGATTCATGTAAACTACATTCAAGGTCTGATCATGGATAGGATTAGCCTGGGAAGAAAACAACCTAGAGAATATAATTAGGATAACTAACAAAATTAGAATACATGTATTTACTAGAAAGTAGCTAATAGTACTTTATCAATGTTAACTGTTCTAATTTTGATAAGTGGGCTGTACTGGGAAAAAGGTACTTTTATGTGTAAAGCTGTATGTTTAAATTTACTTAATTTTACACTTTAAAATATACCGTTTATTGTCAATTATATCTCAATAAAGCAGTTTAAAAACGTTACCTAACTCCTTCACTAGACTGTCAGCTTCTTGAGGGTATGGATTATAAATTATTAGCATTTGTGCCTACATTAGCATCTTATAATGCAAGAATATAGAAGCAGATAATTAAATATTTCCCATAGAAACATGATAATTAATGAGCAAAACAGGAAAAACATTGTATTAACTGAGGTTAAAATAAAGAGTCCAGAAATACTTACAAAAGTACTATATAACTGGGAGATTAAAGATGGTGGCAGACTGAGTGGAAGCTACACGGACACTCTCCCAGGAACAAACTGGAATTACAACTAAAATATAGAAAAACCATCCTGAATAATCAACTGCAACTGAAGACAAGCTAGAGAGCACCCTTGTAAGCAAGGACGAAAAGCGAAGACCACATAGAGACTGGTAGGAAGTGTGGAGGCGAGAGGGCTGGCTGGGCTCCCACAGGTAGCAGCTGAAGGTCCAGAGGGAGATCTCAGCTGTGGGGGTCTCCCACTGAGGACTCTGGGGCCTAAACCCCAGGCTGGGCTTCCCAGCTAATAGCACCAGAACTGAGAAAGGACCCCACATAACATCTGGCTGTGAGAAGCAGCCGTGTTTCTGTCTGCCAGGTAGAGACGGCTGGGAATGCAGGCACCCTCTTAAAGAGCCAACACACAAAATATCGTGCAGCCACACACCTTGAGCTCCAGCAGAGGGAAGGCAGATTGGACTGGAGCTCTGTGAGGAGAATCTAGGGTTGTAAGCTCAGAGGGCACCCCTCTGGATTCCTGTGCCGAGTCATTCACCCATACTGCAGGGGCAGATACTTACCCTCCAAGCAGCTTTTGCCTGAAGGGGAAGGAATTGCCCCACCCTGCTAGAAAACCTCTCACCCAACTCCAGGGAGTTTCTACAGCCTGAGGCTCATTAAGATAATCAGATTAGTCAGCCTGCAGGCAGAGGCAGACCTCAAGTGCTTTGAATCTTTGCCCTATCTGATTCTGGACCCTGGAAAAGCAGACTTTGTGCGCATCCTGATCCTGTCCAAACACACCTAGCCTCAAGCTGAGGGTTGTTAGTACCTCCAAACAGGGTTCTCAAGGTCAGTCACAAACAGCATCTGACATTGGCCTGCACCAGAGACCATCCAAAAGACTGGGAGTCCTAGCAGATCTACCTAATACATAGAAACAAACCCCAAAAGGCAGCCAAAATGGGGAGACAAAAAACAAGTCCTACATGAAAGAACAAGAGAAGTCTCCAGAAAAAGAGCTAAATGAAAGAGAGATAAGCAATCTATCAGATACAGAGTTCAGGATACTGATTGTAAGGATGCTCAACAGCATGAACAAAGATATGGAAACTATGAAGGAAATTAAGAATGACATAGCAGAAGTAAAGAATACACTGGAATAAACAGCAGATTAGAGGAAGCTGAGGACTGAATCAGCGAATTAGAAGACAGGGTAGAAAAAAATCACTCAATCCAAGATCCAAAAAGAAAAAACAATTAAAAAACAGGAAGACAGCTTAAGGGAGCTGTGGGACAACATGAAATGTAACAATATTCGCATCAGAGGAATGCCAGAGGAGGCCGAGAGTAAGCAAACACGTGTTAGGACACAAAACAAGTCTCTATGAGGTCAAGAAGGTTGAAATCATATCAAGCATCTCAGACCACAAGGGCATGAAATTAGTAAATACACTCAAAAACATTCAAACACAAGAAGGCTAAATGACATGTTATTAAACGATGAATGGGTTACCAATAAGATCAAGAAGGAAATCAAAAACTTCCTGGAAACAAATGAAAATGAACACTCAACAGCCCAAAACCTATAGAACACAAGGAAAGCAGTCCTAAGAGGAAAAGCAAGAAAAATTTTTAGTAAACTAACCCTACAACTTAAAGAATTAGAAAGCTCCCCTGTGAAGCTGACTGGACCAGGGTTTTTGTTTGCTGGGAGTTTTTTTTCATTACTTCTTCGATTTCATCAGTTGTTATTAGCATATTCAGGTTTTCTGATTCTTCCTGATTCAGTTTTACATTATCTCACTCATATGTGGAATCTAACGAACAAAATGGACTGAGGAACAAAACAGATCCAGAGACATAGAAGCATGGAATAGACTGATTAATCTCAGAGGGAAGGCGGTGATGGGGGAGTGGGTGGGGAGAGATTAATCAAAGAACTTATATGCATATATGAATAACCCAGGGACACAGACAATAGTGTGGTGAAGGCCTTGGGGGGGGGGCAGTTTGGATGCAGGGTGGAGGGGATCAATGAGGAAAAAAGGGGGGATATCTGTAATACTTTCTACAATAAAAATAATTTTTTTTAAAGTACTATATAATTGACACATATAAAAAAAATTCACATTTACAAAGGGAGTGTGGCAGGGTAAAAAGAGCACCACAATGAAATTAGGAGATACAAGGAACCCAAAGTGAATCCTTAAGTAACCAAATCTCATTAGACTTCATTTCGTCATCTAAAAATCAGGTTTTGTTAATAATTCTTATGTTGTTTACCTAATAGAATTGCTTGAAAAACCAAATAACATGAGTTTAAAATCCTTCCAAAAACCATAAAGGAGTTAGTATTGGTGTCATTAGACTTAACTTTGTAAGGGGGTAGAGAAATCAAAGATATATGGTTCTAGGAATGTGGGGCTTGAAAGCAAGCCGGTCTGCTGGCCTTACTGGGCATAGAGACAGCAGGAACAGCTGGTTTCTTTTCCATCTTCTGCCCTGCCATGGTGTGCAATGGCAAAAAAATGTATACATGCTGTAACAGCCGATAGCTCAATTTTGAAAATGAAATGTATTTTAATAAACACTGCCCTTATAATTATTCAAAGTGTGTGTATACATTTGGGGGCGGGCACACTATATATTAAACAAAGAAACAAAAAAGTCTACTCTGATCTCTTAACTATGAAAAAAATACCTGTTCTGTTTTTTGAAAAGTGGTTGAAAAATAAAAATATCAATTATATTTCTATTTCAAGTTAGAATGATTTCAGTCTTCTTTCCTAAGACAAACAAGGTTAGATTTATTTCCTTCAATTATGGGAAATTTAAAAAATCATATATAGATGCTTCTGCTCTAAACAAATTAAGTCCTGGGTTTTCTAAGTAGACATCTTTCAAAATTATGTCAACTATTCTGAAAAACGAATGCCCTTAACTTGTTTTGAAATCAAATTTATTGACAAACTATGATGAAAACATTTAGGTAAACAGTGCTAACAGCAAACAGGAGTCAGAAGACTGAATGATCTTTTTGACAGCTCTGCCTTCACTTAGGGAAATAACTAGAAGGAACCCACTAAAATCTTTTCAAGAGTTTATGACAGCTTTATGAGATTTCAGATTTAGCAGTAAAAAACATTCTCATTTTCTCTTACTAGTAACAAAAGTTTGTGATGAACACAGGAAAAATATTTGGAGATTAAAAATATCCTACCTAACAATGGACTGTGCCCTTAAAAAGAACGTTTATATGAAAGCCACTGACCCTGCTTTTATTAGTATCATTCATATTGTGGTAATTATGCAGCAGATAAAAACAATCTTGCCTTACATTCTCATGAGTTACAAGAATTAAAAAAGCCAAACTCCAAATGAATTTGGATCTTTCCCAATGAGCTGGTGTCATTTAGTTAGCAATGGGCTGTTTTTGTAGTAATGGGCATCTCTAGTGTTGTTATTCTATAAAAAGCACCAGTACTATAAGCAATGGTGTCTACTTTTGTCCTTTCTATCAGTTCTACTAACACAAAAGATACAACGACCTGCGATGTCTGGGACGACTGGATTCATTAGAGTGCAGGTTTTATGTTAAATGTACTAACATTCTGCTCAGTAAGTTTCACATCTAGGTATCTTTATATGCTCACCACACAGAGACAATGAAACAATCTCCTAGAACCAGAGTAATACCGTTTGGTATTAAAGCTATTAACTGCTGGGTGTTGCAGAGGAACAGGAGAGAGGGAAAAAGGAAAAAGAGGTAAGACTGGCGTTTCAATTCTTTCCCCCTATCTGTACTTACTGAAAGGTTTTAACTCATGGATGCCCCAGGGATCATAGAAAATAGAGGAATAACACTGTCTGGATAAAAGTACTTGCCTGTTTGCATGACCTGTTTCATATTCATTAAAAGTCTGATACCAACCAGATGCCCCACAATGATGATAAATTTAATTTATTTCCAATTTCTCAAACTCTTCTACAGATTCAGGCAGCACAGTCAGAGCCATTAGCTAGTCACAGCCACTGAGCCTAGATGAATCATTGAAGGAATGGAATTGATCAGGCAGATAGATTGCAGTGCTCCGTTAAGAGTCTCCTAAGAAGGGAGATGGCAGAAATCCAACATCAAATAGATGATGAAATGGCCATTTCCATTAAGGGAACATCACATCACAGATATTAATTAGGAGGCTCTATAATAGAGTTAAGAGGATGTGGGGGGAAAAAATGCTGAGTTAAAAGTCACCCCGGGTGTCCTTAGCCTGAAGCAATTACAGATTTGAAGGTGAGTCATGGTTCTGCAATTTTCCATTCATTTCACAATGCCTGTAGGTAAGTTACAAACCAGACATACCTCCAGTGATGGAGTTTTTGAGATTGGGGACAAACTATCTTTTTGTAAATTAATTTGAGAGAGAGAGGAAGGGAGGGAGAGAGAGAGAAAGGGGGAAAGAGAGAGGAAGAGAGAGAAATATGGATGTGAGAGAAACATTGATCAGTTGCCTCCCGTCCATGCCCACATGCACCTGCACCAGGATGGAACCCGAAACCTGGATATGTGACCTGTCTGGGAATCAAACTTACTACCTTCTGGTATGGGAGATAATACTCCAACCAACTGAGCCACATTGGCCAGGGGTGAGGGCAAACTATCTTTAAAAAAAGCCCAGCCGGGTGTGGCTCAGCGGTTGAGCATCGACCTAGGATCCAGGAGATTGCGGTTCGATTCCTGGTCAGGGCACAGGCCCAGGTTGCGGGCTCGATCCCCAGTCGGGGGCGTGCAGGAGGCAGCCGATCAATGACTCTCTCATCATTGATGTTTCTATCTCTCTCTCTCCCTTGCCTTTCCCCTCTCTGAAATCAATATATATTAAAAAAAAAAAAAAAAAGAAAAAAATTCTGTTTTCCTTTTACATGGAAATTACATCCTTTATTTACAGCAACATTAATGGTAGTTGGCGAGAGACTGACTTCTTTCCTAGCATAAGATAAATGAAGGAAATGAAACAAATTAACTTTAAATTTAAATGCCCAGCATTCTACCAACTTTTTTTTTCCAAATATGTACAGCTGACCCTTGAACAACATGGAGGTTAAAGGTACCAACCCTCTTGCAGTCGAAAACCCACATATAACTCTTGACTCCCCCAAAACTACTAATAGTCTATTGTTGACTGAAAGCCTTATCAATAACATAAGCAGTTGATTAACACATATTTTATATGTTATATGTATTATATACTGTAATCTTAAAATAATGTAAGCTAGAGAAAAAAATGTTACTGAGGAAATTATAAGGAAAACACATTTACAGTACTGTACTGTATTTATCGATACTGTGAGTTTATATCGTCTGTGTACAAAATGAATCATCTGTCAGCACCTATATCATATTGTCTTATATGATACAAAACACTGTAGTTGTTATATGTATTACTAACACTAGAAATCAAAAATGGAAAGAATACGAAAAAAGCATACAGACTCATGCATTCATAACAAAGAAGAGGCAATCATAGGCTACCATGATTGTTTTATGCTAGCCTAGTGTAACTGATACAATTACTTCACAGTAGTAAGGAAATAGCCAAAATATTTTGATATATTTATTTTTAAAAATCCATGTGTAAGTGGATCCATGCAGTTCAAACCTGATTGTTCAAGGATCAACTATAGATTCATCTAAAAAATTGATGGAATTTTTTTTCTGAGTCTTCAGTTCAAATCTAACTTATCTGCTTAAAATTAAAATTCTTTAAAGTATTATTTGATATACCCAAATGCTGGAGACATTCATATTCCATACCTTCATAGCTCTCTAAAACAGTGTAAGCCAAATAGTCAAAGTATTTATTTGCCCAGCAATGGGTTTGTGACAGTTTAATTTTTTGTTCTGTAATTCCTTGTACTCTCTTCTCCCGCCCATACCTTCCAACTGCATTCTTTGTATCTGCATACATAATAAACAACAAATAAATATAGCTAAATCAATATGTGAGCTGATATAACGCTAAGAATAAAAGGGTTTTATCTTTCTATTTCATTACAATTTGGATCACAACCTCCATCGAAGAAGAAATTCCTTTGCCAAAGTTCCATTCTTAATTTCCTACATAAATTCAGACAATTAACAATTGTTTTTTGCTCTACCACACCAAAACAGCAAGCTCACAATGATATTATAAAAAATAACATAGGACATCTAAACGAAGTGGAATAATTTGTTGAAAGCCTTTTTACCTACAAGTACTTATAAAAGATAAGAATATATTAGCAAAAATGATGGCATAAAACCTCTGAAGATTCTCTCCTCTGTAATTTTTACACTGGTAAAAATTGTGAGGATCAACACTTTCCGAACTATGGGAGTTAATCAAAGGCTTGAAGCAGTCCAAGGAATGTTTATTAAAAGAAAACTGTCTGAATCTTGGTAAAAAAGGTGAGTCTTGTGGTGTTTTTAACTTGTCCTCCCACTCTCCCAAGCTCTGTGGTAGTCTTAAAAGCCAACAGCCTGTAATTACAATGAAACCCAGCAGCCTAGTAGCCACCAGAGGTGGAAGAAGAGGGCTGACGCTCCTTCAAAGCCCTATTCTCAGAGAATTGTCATCATATAACCTGTCTGGTGGTTCCCTGGAAGATTTCACTCACAAGACTATCTTTATTTGATCTGAATTGGAGCTTGACCAGTAGGAAAAGCCTAATCTCCAGTGATGTTTGCTGAAAACAATTATAAGCAATTGTTTAACATTGTGGCTCCCTGAGGCAGTAAATAATAGTTGGGGCCAACAATAGGCTAACTAAAGGTTTCAAAGAAAAACTTGAGGAATGAGACAGGTGTTCCATAAGTGGCTTGGAAAAGTTCTAAATATTCCCAGGAATGTAAAAAGCTACACACATACCCATGGCTATCCACATGCTCAAGAAAAGAGCTGAGAAGGTCCTAATATCTCCTCTCTATCTGACCTCGGGGCTCTGTGCAAGCATGAAGTGAAGCATCAACTGCCTGGTGGAGTGCTGAGACCCAAAAGCACAAAAGTCCTTCAGCAAAGACTGAGAGACTTATTGGTTCTAGGCACTTAAGGAAATCTCTGTCCAATCATTAGCTGACCACTAATATAACCAAGCAGAGGCTTCAGCAGCCACACACATAAAAGAATACAGACTTTACAGAATTAGTTTAGAAAAGTAAATAACACTAAACAGCAACAAAAACACGTTCCGATTTCAAGAGTTACCACATTATTTAAAATGTCCCGTTTTCAACAAAAAATTAAGACATGCAAAAAATGAGGAAGTAGGGCCCATACTCAAAAAACAAAAGTAGTCAATATAGTAACTGTCCCCAAGGAGCCCAGATGTTGCACTTACTAAACAAAGGCTTTAAATCAGCTATTTTAAATATGTTCAAAGAAATAAAAAAATTATGTCTACAGAACTAAGTGAAAGTATGAGAATAATGCCTCGCAAATAGAGACTCATAACAAAAAGATAGAAATTAATTTGTTTTTAAAAAGAACCAAATAGAAATTATGAAATTAAAAAGTACAATAATTGAAATAAAAATTTCACTGGCGGGATTCAAAAGCAGATTAGAGCAGGCAGAAGAAAGACTTAGTGAATTTATTAGTGGTAACTCTTGAAATCAGAGTGTGTTTTTGTTGCTGTTCGTCACATACCTCTTTGGAGAGTAATCCAGTGTGAGGAACAGAAAAAATAATGAAGAAAAATGAGCATAGCTTCAGAGACCAATGGGACACCATCGAATGTACCAACATATGCATAATGGGAGTCCCAGAGGAGAGGAGAAAAAGGGGCAGAAAGAAGATTTGAGGAAATAATGAACACATATTTACAAAATTTATCTAAACATTCAAGAAGCTCAATGAACTCCAAATAGGATAGTGAAATAGATCTATACCTAAATACATCATAATCAAGCTATGGAAAGACAGAGACAAAGAATCTTGAAAGCAAAATAAAATTTAGATAATCTCCTGAAGGTTGCCTACAAATATATCTGAAGGAAAGTGTGTGTTTTCAAGATGAGACCTCAGTCTTAGTTCTGTCACATACCTATTTGGAGGGGAATCAGTTGAGTGTACTTTTTTTTGGTTTTAAAATATGTTTTTATAGCCTGGCTGGGTGTGGCTCAGTGGTTGAGCATCGACCTAGGATCCAGGAGATTGAGGTTTGATTCCCAGTCAGGGCACATGCCTGGGCTGCGGGCTCAATCCCCAGTTGGGGGTGTGCAGGAGGCAGTTGATCAATGACAAGTCTCTCATCATTGATGTTTCAACTCTCTCTCTCCCTCTCCCTTCCTCTCTCTGAAATCAAAAAAGATATATTTTTTAAAAAGTTAAAATATACTTTTATTAATTTTAGAGAGAAAAGGAGGGAGAAAGAAAGAGAAAAACATTGATGATAACATCAATTGGCTGCTTCCTGCACACCCCCTACAGGGGATTGTGCCTGCAACCTGAGCATGTGCCCTGAATGGGAATCGAAACATGGCCTCTCGGTGCATGGGATGACATTCAACCATGAGCCACACCGGTCAGAGAGTTGAGTATACATTTGATGTGACTCCTCAGGGATGGTTTTTCTCCCATTATAATCTTTGGGACTAACAATCAACCAAATTCTCCAACCCAGTTGAATGTTTAGTTTCCTACACTAATCTCAAAGCAGCAACAGATTAAAAAAGGAAGTAACAAATCCTCTTTTGCGGAGGGAAAAAAGGTATCATCAACTGATGAGTGATTATGGCTTTTATGTGAAAATGTTCTTTTAGGTACTTGAATAAAAGTCTTAACTTACCTAAGGTAACTGATTAAGAGTTTCTTAAGAGCAATTAATTCCTGTAGCCCACTCAGAAGAAAAGACTAAGACATATCTCAGTAAAAACCCCCCAATACCTTAAATAAAGAAAAATAATTAAATCTCAATAATTGACCTAAAGTATAAGTTTGACTGTATTACCCTCTCTTTTTTATTAACTTAAATCAAGGGTAGGAACTAAGATAATCACACGTTTTCCCTTAGTATTAGGAATTAGGGTAACCATAAGGTTACTGATTTATTTCTCTTCTATAAAGCTCACTGGTGTAGACTCTCCAAACATTGTAACTGTGCTTTCTGCATTTATATGGCGTCATCATATTGAAGCATAACACATCACTTTGGAAATATAATGGAAGAAAAATAATAGAATACATGCTCAAAGTCCTCTCATTTTCTTCTTTTTAAGGGCACTACATCATAAAAATTCAAACTGCAGAATAACTGAAAAGTTTTCCCCTTGTTCCTCAGATAATGATGCCTACAGGTGAAAGGTGAGGGTAAAGTGTCTTCCTCAAGATCAGGAAAATAAAACTACAGTTGAACTTTGAAAACACAAGTTTGAACTGTATGGTGCCACACATATGTGGATTTTTTTCAATAAATACCTATACTGTTTTTAATCCCCGTTTGGGAGTCTGCAGAGGCAGAGGGCCAACTGTATGCATTGATCTATACCATTTCTACAGGGAACTTGAGTATCCTCAGATTTTTGGTACCTGCAAGGGGTCCTGGAACCAATATGGAGGTTCAACTTAAATTTTGGGGGAGTGAAAATTATATGTGAATTTTTGACTGCATGGGGGGGGAGGGGTGGTGTTCAAGGGTCAACAGTATAACAATTTCAAAACACCAAGTATAAATTAATGAATAACAATTTGGGAATAATGCCCATGGCAGAGAAAAGCTTATCTGAGTGGCCTCTAGTCTTCATGTTAAGATATTCATAGATGGGGAAAATTACCCCATTGTCCAGATTTCCCCAAACTAACCTGTGATGATAAGACATTCATTGTGATCCAGCACCTCAGTAAAGAGCCGTGAAACAATCAGCTCAGGGTTGATTAAAAAGCGAATTTCTTCTTGCACAAGTCCTGCACCGGTTACACCACCTCCAACAAAACGGTTTGCAAAATCCACCTATTTGGGAAAATGTGGCACATTAAATGATGATCTAAAATGCCTACATATATGATAAACAAGTACACTACCTCTAAGATCTAATCTTGCTTTCCCCCCTCATATAAATCAATCCCCAAATTAGCAATCTCCTCAGGGGGAATAGATTGTGGTTGACTGTATTCTTTCCATGTTGCTGCAGTTAACATTTCTGCATATTTTTTAGGATTTCAAAACCTTAGAAGGAACCTAGAAAATGGAGCTTTTAAGCAAAGACTCAATGTAATTATATGGACTTTTGTTTATAAACCCTTTTTGTGCTCCAAGGGCCACAAATCAAGAAAGGTTTTATCTGGAAAGATTTCAAGATCATTTCCCCACCATTCACTACTCAATTTCCATTTACGTATTTCATAGACTTTAACTACACCTTTCTTATATAATATGGCAATCAAACACTTGTTCTTAAAGAACTTTAAAGTTTAGTAATTGACCTTTCTTGCGTAACCTTTTCTTCTGCAGAAGTATAAAGGGATGGAAATTTTGTCCTTCCAAATTCAGTTGCAAACCCCCAACTACATGAACATTAGAAACTATTTCTTAAAAGTATACTTAAGGGGGAAAAATGAAGACAAAACCTAGTTTAACAATAAAGATTCAACTAAATATTTCCAATTTAGTTTAAAACTATACATAAGCTTTCTGTGGAATACTAAGATTGGATCCCCAAGCACCTATTTATTTATTTTTATTTTTAAAAAATATATCTTTATTGATTTCAGAGAGGAAGGCAGAGGGAGAGAGTCTAGATAGAAACATCAATGATGAGAGAGTCACTGATCGGCTGCCCTCCGCACGCCCCAGACTGGGGACCAAGCCCACAACCCAGGCATGTGCCCTGCCTGGGAGTTGAACCTTGATCTCCTGGATCACAGATTGATGCTCAACCACTGAGCCACGCCAGTCGAGCAAGCTCCTATTTATAATGATGAGGTACACCATCCTCAAGAGAAAGCAAACTCAACTTGACATCATTATTTGTTTGTCTTAAACTTACTAAGCACTCCAAGGTGTCACACAATGCTAGAAATTATGGAGAAATAGGTAAGAAATGGTTTCCAACTTTGCCTTAGATTATTCTATTTGAGGAGTTATATTACACACATATACAACTGTGTACATACATAATCATACGTACAACCCCCCCATCCCACCCCCAAATTTCGTAAGTAATGTAAGAGAGGCTTATATCCTGTGCAGGAAAACCACATTCCTGTATCTCTTCTTTAACTTCACACTGCTACTAAATTCACAACACTTCTCACACCAAATGTGTGGGTTTCAACACACATAGCAATTCTGTACCACCACCTAGATATCCTATAACTCAATTCAGTTCTGGCACTATCTACTTGGAGTTAGCATTGCATTCCAACAGCTAAGGGGTTCAGTCCCACAACACTGCTCAACTTCAGATGCCAACTGTAAGTCCTAACTTATAGTTGAATGGTTAATAATTATCAAACCCCATGACCCCCTCCTGGGGTTTGATAATTTGCCAGAGTAGCTCACAAAACTCAAGGTAAAACTTACTTACATTTACTGATTTATTAAAAAGGATTATAGTAAAGGATACAGATGAACAGCAAGATGAAGAGGTACACAGGGCAAAGATGTAGGAAAGGGCAGAGTTTCTGGGCAAGTCACTCTCCCCACCAGTCACACTCCCAGCACCTTCACATGTTCACCAAACTGGAAGCTCTCTGAATCCTGCACTGTGGGGATTTTTATGGTGGCTACAGTGTGTAGGCATGATTGATCAAGAACTCATACTCTACTCCCTTTCCCCTCCCCAGAGGATGGGAGGTCGGGGAGAAAGTTCCAAACTTCTAAGCATGGCTGCGTCTTTCTGGTGACCAGCCCCCATCCTGAAGCTACCCAGGAGCCCACCAAGAGTCACTTCTTTAGAACAAAACACTCCTATCATCCAGAAAATCCCAAGGGATTTAGGAGCTCTGTGTCAGCAATCAAAATCAAAGACAAAATATTAGAATAAAAGATGTTCCCTGTGCTCTTATCACTTACATAGTTACCCAGATTTTAGGAGCTCTAAGTCAAAAGCTGGGACAGAAACCAATAAATATATATTTTCTATTATTTTACATATATTTTCAGACTATTTTCAAATATAAGATTTCTTAAAATTTGTGTTCTCTAAAGCAATTATGACATTAAATGATAATCTGAAGTCTGTTTTACAAGAGTAAAAAAAGAATATGAATCTTTTGATATGAAAAATACGAGAGAAGACAGAAATTAACAGACGGCAAAGTATTCTTTAACTACAGGGGAACTTGGAAAATACTGAAAATTACAACTAGACAAATTCTTGACATGAGTTACCACAGAGAATCATATATATTTGGATTTTTATTTTGGCATACTGAATCAATGCTAAAAAAAGGGTAACTCTCTAGCTTTTGTAGAAAAATAATATTGGTTAAACTAGTCCATTAATTAGAATTAGTTACCTACTACATAATGAGGTCTTGATGCACTGGGTGATTTATGGCTTAAATTGTTCAACAAATACTGACTGAATCTTGTGCTGGGAACCATAGGATACAAAGATGAGTAAGACACAGTTCCATAGCATTCACCACGGAGATGGGAGTCAGGCACACAAGCAGAATGATAGAGTAATTATTAAAGGACTTATTTGTATTAATTTGATACTGCCCAAATAATACAATTAGATAAAATCAGAGCCTGGGAAGGAGGATGGGGAACGTTACAAGAGGAAATGTCATTCAATCTGGATTTTGCTGACATTCAGGCTGAGAACATAGCTGCACAAGGACACAGGAGAAACCAAATGTAAAGAGTTGTCAGAGGAGAGTGGTAAGCACACTCCTCACGCCTGCTGGAGATGGAGAGTATGTGGAGGGTTATGGCTGCTGATGAGGTGGTCTGGGGTCCAGGGAATTTTTACTTAATTCTGAAGGTTCTGGGAAAGATTCTAAAAAAGATAAGTAATAACAAAGAACCTGTGCTTTAGGGAGATAATTCAGGCAAGAGTTTAAGAATAAACCGGAAAAATACAGAATTAAAAGTAGAGGCTAGTTAGATGACTATTCCATAGTTTATATAATTACTGTTAGTTCCTCAAATAGGTCAACGGGAAAGAAAGGGAAGGAAAGAGAGACTCAGCAAAGAAATAAAATGGACAGCACTTAAAAACTGAGAGACTAAGTATAGCACTATAAATAAAAATAAGAAACAAAGAAGGTTTGAGGTCAGCTAAACTTAATTTTTACTGGAACAAGGTAAATAGCCAAAATAGAAGGATAAGCTCTATCCAACTTATGTACTACTGGGTAATGATAAATGAAATGCATTCAATGTGCATGCACGTGTTCATTTTTTACATAAAAGGCTAACATTTTTTCCTTGAAAGGTATGCACAGAAATAAATACACTAAACTCAATATGACTTTGAAAGCAGGAGGAGTCTTTTAGAAAATCAAAGTTTCCTCTACTTGTAAAGTTCTTAATAAAAGGCTATTACAGGTGAGAAACCTGTTCCAGTACATGAAAACAGCATGTGACTGCTTCTTTATTTTTATCCAGTCATTTTCCAACTCACTTTAAAGCTACTTGTTCAGATTACTCAGTTTCTGAATTATAACTTGATGAAAAGAGAGAAATGATAACACTCCTTAGAGGTTTTCTTGTTGTTGCCATTCAGCATAATGCAATTCATATGCTACACAAGCAGCTTTGTGGCACTGCAATACAATATTCCCTGCTCTCCTGGGGATACATGACACGTGGAGGGGGGATAATTAATAGAAGCCTTTATGGTATTCTTTTAATCTACTGAGGTTTCATATTTCATGTATAATATGTTCCAGGAAAGTGGGGAGAATCTCAACCTTGAATGTTGTTAAATAACTCCCCGTTAAATTGTACTGTGATGAGATGTCGGCATTCCTGCGGTGCTAACTAGCAGCAGCTTTGTTGATTTTGTGTGTGTTAAGAGTCCCTCAGTTAACCCAAGACTTTAACGTAGGAAAGAATATCATCAAGATGAAAATGTGGAGAAAGAGTGATACTCACTTGGAACAAATTTTAAGCATATTTCAAAATTATTGTTTTAAACAGAAGAAAAGGTACTGATTACAAATTTAAAACAATTTTTAAGTTACATACAGGACAAATATCAATACAGTTATCTTATTTTTGTTTATCTCAGATAATCACTGGGAGAAGGTGATTTAAAGGAAAACATGACTTGCCTCTTTGGAGATTTCAATTACAAATATGTCTAATTAAAGGCAATGATAAAAAGAATCTGTATCATTGGGCACTTAGAGCATCTTATAACTAGCCCAATGCAAATCAGTCCAGTCATTTTATATTGTTATTCAAACAAATAAGTCTATTGTCAGGCAACTGCTTTATTTAGCTTTGACCCAACACAGGGTGGGGCAAAAGTAGGTTTACAGTTGTGAGTACTCAAAATACGGTTTATTCTTGTATTATTATTTATTCTTTTTATTTTCCATACAAACAACTATAAACATACTTTTGCCCCACTCTGTATATGCATCAAATAAGGATTGAAGAAGAAAAATCAGCCATTCTCAGTATCAGTGAGATGACAGGCAAGATTCTTTCGAGAAAACTGGTATTACAACGCTCTTGGAAACAGGATAAGAGTACAAATCACTCACATTTTTTCTGATTAGTGACTTTAAACAAAAATCACTTTAAAGCAAAAGGAAAGTACATGTTCAGGTTAGGTGTTACATCAATTTAAAGCTAGATACACAGGGTGTTTTACTTCTTAACTCCTTTTTCCAAAAATATTTTTTTAAGTAAAGGCAGTAACACAAATTAATAATAAAGACTGAGAGATGGACAAAATTACCTGCTTTACAACAGGGAAAGGACAGCAAGCATCGTTGGTTCAAGTGCCTAAAACGATTATATATGGGAGAAAGGACTTTATCAATCAATTTTAGACGCCTGTCTCCTAGACCTAAACAAGGTCTAGTGGCAGAAAAACATCTCAAGCTGGTCATCATTTAGGGCAGAGCAAGAGCCTTTAAAGAAAAAACAAAATGTCTGGTGACAGCTTGTCAAGACCACACCCTGGGAACTTCATCCACTGTCAATCCACAATCTATGTCTGAACCAAGAGGCCCGATGTTGTCCAGATCTTGGGATTTTCTGTCAAAGGCTCTTAAAGAGGCTCATGTAAGAAACAGAGAATGTACGTTGGCAAGTAACAATATTATCGCAGCTGTCAAGATGATCTGTTTGGTGTTTTTCTCCATTCTGCTATCATGCTTCTTTGCATTAAATTAGCTTAGAAGATAAACAAACAGCTTTCAAACTCCCTTTGCTGTCAGAAGCTGGACATGAGTCCCAAACAGCAGCGGGCTGCTGTGCTTCACCCACCTGTAGCATGCCTTGACCATTTCCTTCGATGGTACCTTCATATGTGACATGCAGTCGAGTCAGAGGTTTTTCACATCTACAATTTAAAAAAATATTCACTTATTTATTTTTTTAATGACAGGTATTTCACTATAGAAAATATAAATTAGCTTCCAAAAAAACTGAAACCATTCCAAATCTCGAAAGCCAGAAACAGATACCTACTGTTAACATTCTTGGCATTCAAACATTTTCTAATTCAAATATACAAATATACATTTTTAAATTAAAATGATATAATATACTGCTTTGAAACCTGTTTTCCCCTACAAAATATTGAAGTTCCTCTTCTTTAGGAGTTGAAAAGCTTAAGAAAAAAGGAAAAGAATTAAGATCTATAAAATTTTATTATTATCCCAGAGTTGACAACCTAAGGAACAATAAAGAAAAATTTGGTAATTCATGAGATTCTCAGATAGGCTCTATTTCACTAGTTTGATAAGTGTGTGTGTGTGGGGGGGGTCTTGATGAAAATACATGCCACAGAAATTCTTTTCTATGGTATTTTTACATTAATAAAGTTGACAGATGAACCTAGTCCCTGTGAGTCACAACTATTTTCTTTCATTTTCATAAACCATAGTCACTGAGGTATTTATGAAGTTCAGGACACGCCACACCTTGGCATATTCAATATTTTAAGCTGAAGAGATCTGAGAAAATGGCAGAAGCAAAAAGGTCATTTGAACCTCCCTTCTTCGCTGAAACAGTTCACAAAACGCTCATGGGAAAGGTACCCTCCTTATATCCAGGAGAAAGAAGCGTCCTTATCTTCGAACACAAAGGGAACCCAGAAAGAATCCTAACAAAGACAAAGGGGCATGTGGTCTCCCCGTTTACTACAACTGCTTCGTATTCCTTAACCCACCCACGACTGTCTCCTCTTCAGCACATGCACGTCTGTTTCTGGAGTCTTCATTTCCTTATGAAGGCTCCCATGTCGTGTAAACTTACATAAAATACATCTGTATGCTTTTCTCCTGTTAATCTGCGTTGGTCAGTTTAATTTTCAGACCCAGCCGAGGAACTAAAGAGGGTCAAGGAAAACCTTTTTCTTCCTTATCTGGCTTACAACATTGTATTAAAAACCAATTCCATTTTATAAGTAGCATTTGATGATGGCACTTTTCCTTAGACGCTCCCCCTGATTACTGAATAAATATATAAATTATAATAGAATATAAAAGATGAAATCCAAATCCCTAACTCATACAAGGGTGGCACTGATTTTTTTTGGGAGGGGAAATTATATGTTTTTTAAAACAATTACACACACACACACACACACATATAGTTGTTGTTAATCCTCACCTGAGGATAGTTTTGTACATTGATTTTTAGAGAAAGTGGAAGGGAAAGTCGGAGGGAGAGACAGAGAGAAACATCGATGTGAGAGAGACACATCGATTGGTTGCCTCCCGCATACGCTAGTACTGGGCCAGGGATCGAACCTGCAACCCAGGTGTGCGTCCCTGACTGGGAATAAAACCCCCAACCCTTTGGTGCGTGGCCGATGCTCTAACTCAGGGGTGGGGAAGATTTTTTCTGCCAAGGGCCATTTGGATATTTATAACATCATTTGAGGGCCATACAAAATTATCAACTTAAAAATTAGCAATGAAAAAAGCTCCTAGCCCTAGCAAGTTTGGGTCAGTGGTCAGTGCGTCGGCCTGCGGACTGAAGGGTCCCAGGTTCAGTTTTGGCCAAGGGCACATACCTCAGTTGCAGACTCGATCCCCAGCCCCAGTCGGGGTGCGTGCCAGAGGCAACTAATCGATGTTTCTCTCTCTCTCTCTCTCTCTCTGTCTCCCCCCCCCCCCGAAAAAGCAATGGAAAAAATATCTTTGGGTGAGAATTTTAAAAAAGCAAAAAAAAAAAGCTCCTAGATTTATCGAATTTTGGATCCCGCCTACAGTTGCCTGGCAGGGCCAGACCAAAGGATTTCTACGGCCATATACGGCCCACAGCCCGGGAGTTCTCCACTCCTGCTAACTACTAAGTCACACTGGCCATGGCAAAAATCATATATTTTTAAAAACAGTTTAGCTGAGGAACTACTATTTACTTACTGTGATTTGCTTTTTCCTGGTTTCGATGAGTCCAAAAACATTTCAGACTGACCAGTCTTAAACTCAGAAGGTGATTCAGTATAGGTTCTATTCTAAGAGCTTAATTTGCATTAACTCATTTAACCCTCACAACAACCCTATCATTATCTCCTTTCACAGATGGGAAAACAAAGCACAGAAGGTATTTGAGTAACCTGCCCAAGCCCAAGGCTAGTAAATGAAGCAATAAAGATTTAAACCCAGGCAGCCTAAATCAATGAACAGTTCACATTCTTAACCAGGATGCTATACTTTTAGAAAAACTACTTTGCAAATCTCTCTTAGAAAACAGGGAGACCACCTGTGAGGATACTACTGAAAAGATAAAGCATGATCTAGAAACCTCTGGCTTGTCAGTCAGGACTTCGAAACAGAAATCTCAACTATCATTAACAATTCTCCATGACTAAAGCTGTCAACTTAGAGTACAGTTCTCAATAAAATCATGAAATTGCTGGAAACTGGGTTTTTGTTTTTTTAAAGCATCTTCCAACTCCCTGACAGGTCTCCTCTTCTAGCCCCAGAATATTCTCCATTCCACTGTACCAGGAATCAAAGACATAGCTTATTCTGGCTCTCTATGATTAATTAACAAAGCCTAGCTAAGGTATTTACTGATAATCAAAGGGTTAACTGTAACATGTCAGAAGCTTGGAAATCAGAAAAGCCTCTAACTTCCTAAAAGGGGCACCCATTTAGCCCCTTACTCCTGGAAACACCAAGAATCTTCATCTCTTCCTCACCCTCCCTCTGTAAGTGAATGCATGTTTCTGGTTCCGTGGAGTCTGGGAGATTGATATTAATATATCCTCTAACTCATTATGAGGCAGCTAAAACAAAACAGAGAACTAAAACAAAGGTTACCAAGTTAAATTCTATCTATCCAAGTTAAGGGGAATGATCTTGATCTTATTTAGGGGCAAAATTATCTCACGGACACAACAGCCTTGCAGTTCTCTGCATTTTGACCTATTTCTTCACTCCCAGATGGTAATGTATAAATGAGTGTGCTTTCACATTAGTGCCAAATAAATGTCAAATGCAGAGTGGAGAGCCTGAGCTGAATTAAAAACAAGCCCTCTGAATGACCTATAAAACCTATATCTAAGTGATGGGAACAAAACATCTGTATTCCTATTACAGACTAATTGAAGAGCTAAGAAAGGCACCATTCTGTACTCTGGCCTGGGCAGATAACAGAGCACACTATTACTTATAGTTCTAAGCACCATATTTTAAGAGGGGTCAATGGTCTGGGGTATGTAAACAGCAGAGATAGAGCACTTAGAATTCATATTATATGTGAAATAGAAGAAATGAGTAAGGTTTGTATATACCTGTATGCATCGTTAGAGGTATGGTGAATCAAGAAAGCATTAAGATACATGAAGGAAGGCTGAAAGTTAAAGAAAATTAAATTTATTTACTGTAGCTCTAGAAAGAAGAACCAGGAATGGGAGGAGGATTATTGCACAGCCAGACTTTTTTAGTAAATGAAATTGTTAGATAATAACACAAGCGGCCGACTGAGTGAAGTTGTGAGCCTCCCGCCACTGAAGCTGTCTAGTCCCCATCTGTCACAAGTGTTACAGAGCTGATAGTATTTTTAGCAGGCAGCTGCACCCGATGACTTCCTGGGGTCCCTTTCATCTCTACTAAGCCAGGATTCCAAAATGCTGTACCTGTTCTCTTCCTTTCTGGCACACCTTTCTTTTGTTTTTCTTCAGGTGCGCAGTCTTTCACCACTCCCCTCTATTAGTAATCATCTCGGCCATGCAGTCAGCCTCCTAAAGTAAGTTTGTTTGGCTTTCGCCTCACAAATAAACATGTCTGATGAATGAAACACCACGGGAAAGCCACCTAAGCAGATGTGCCTTCTTAGGTTAACCCCCTTAAAAGTGAGTCTCTTCCCTTACTAATTTCAAACAAAACAATTACAAACTGCAATAAAAATTATTAGCCCTGGCCAGTGTGGCTTAGTTGGTTGGAGCAACGTCCCGTGCACCAAAAGGTTGCAGGTTCAATCCCCGGTCTGATGTGTATGGGACGCAAGGAACCCTGACCCTCTCTCTCTCTCTCCTTCTCCCTTCCTCCCTCTCGAAAATCAATAAAAACATATCCTCAGGTGAGGAGTAAAAAAAAATTATTGGGAAGTGAAAATGGTAGGCACTGTTTAACAAGAATGCATAATCAAAATACACATTTTGTATGTCTAACATGAGCACTGAAAAAGCTGATCCAGCCCTGCCAGCGTTGCTCAGAGGTTGAGCATCGACCTAGGACCCAGGGGATCGAGGTTCGATTCCTGGTCAGGACACATGCCCAGGTTGTGGGCTCGATCCCAGCAGGGGTGTGAGTGGGAGGCGGCCGATCAATGACTCTCTCATCATTGATGTTTCTCTTTCCCTCTCCCTTCCTCTCTTGGAAATCAATGAAAACATATTGAAAACAAAAAGGTTGATCCATTCTACTTTAGGTGCTTTGGAGACTTTAGAGTAGGAAACGTGTTAACTATTCCCAGACACTAGAAAATTTACAAATCTGATGAACTCAGATTGGTTATTCTCCTCAGTATTTGTAGATAAATAATAAGAACAAAACAGTAAATTAGCTACTTTCACAAAATCTGCCAATAGGACACATGGACAGACAAACCTCAAAATTCTCATCTATCAGGCAGATTCTAGGTCATTCCTATTTACAATTCAGTTTAATAAAACACTTTCCCCAATCTTGTTCTCTAGGAGGAAAAGCCATAAAATACAAACACGAACCAAAACAGGAGGGTAAAAAGGAACATTAGTTATTGGTGCTCCATTTAATATTAGTTTCTTCACATACACAACTCCTGAATTCTAACAGGACTTTGTTTCAGGAGACAAAACGAAGGCAGGAGAGTAGAAGTCAAAGGGCTGCAGACGTAGATTCAAAAGGCAGAAACTTTTTAACAATGAGAGCTCTCAATGGGTCGCTTATGAGAAAAAACTCCCCAGGAAAAGGCAATTAAAACACTTTGCTGATTGGTCATGAGATAACGGGTGTCTGACGAGTTAAGTCATTTTAAACACATTGCTGATCAAAGTAGCCAGCCACATGGGAGAGTTATGGTTCAAAATAGTTGGTCAGCAAGGTTTAAGAGGTTGGAAAAACATCTTTCCAGGGGCTATAAAATAAAACCCTCTCATGGCAAAAACAGTCCTCCTAATTCTAAGATTTCTTGAGTTATTTTTATCATTACCTTTCCCACTCCGGAAAATCTTCAAGACTCTGTCTTGTAAATGTCACCAACCCAGTAGGTTCTACAAAAGCAATAAAAGAAAAAACACACTTAAAATAAATTATGATTTTGAAAAGATTATACATACATTCAGTAAAAGAATGGGTCTAACAATGGCTATACAACTAGTTTTGGAATACACAGAAGACTGACTTAAAACATAATCCTTACAGTAGGATAAGTCCTCACTAAAACAAAACACTACAAAACAACAGCACAACAGGAGAATGTGAGCACTGGTATTTTTTAGTGACATTTTCTAAACTGCAAACACTTTTAAAAAATAATTGGGGGGAAAGATGCGTAATGGGTGTATCTTACACAATAAAGACAAAACATAATTTTAATTTGTAGACTCCTTCTCAAAGAATCTTACACCTAAAAACTGGTGAATGTATACACATTTATGTATTTTATAATGAAATAAAATGTCTAGGATTAAAAAATGAAAATTGCTGGAATGCCTTTGGAGGTGACACAGCCAAATCCAGGTTTTAGACGATATGCAATTGCTCTACTTATAAGGTGCCTTACCCAGAAGGAGGAATTACTGTGTTCTAAATGGTCAGAGAAGACAGACATAGTTTTCAAGTAGGAATACACACAAGAGATCAAAAGGCAGTAAATTTTAGAGGATAAGATCCTTTTTGGTTAGGTTTATTTTTTATTTTTTAACTAGTAGCAAAAGCAACAAATAAATCAGTTGACCAAAAGTAATTTGTTTGATTCGAATCAAGGAATAAACTAAAAAGGCCAGGCCATTTTTGTTTTCTTCTATTTTATTTTTTTTTAAGCTCTTAAGCAAAGAGAGATATGTCAGAAACTATTAGTGATAATGGTAGCAGAGTTTCAATGAAAGCTTAGCAATCATTTCATTCCTGTGGATGTTCTACTTTGCTTTCAGTCACAAGCAGTAATAACTCAAAAATCATATGGAGTATTTATATTAAAAAACAGAATTTTGTTAAAATGAGTTATAAACTATTCTTTAGGTGTCTATCTTTAAGACAAATGGATAGCCTATTTAGAACTCACAAGTAAGAAGTCAAACAATTCAAACACTAGAGAAAAATAATTCTATTAATAGGAAACTAATGTTAGAAGTAAGAACATTAAATGTCCTTCATATACACTAGGAGAGACCAAAAAAAAATTCATAAATGAACAGTGCTGGCAAAGCACAAGAAAAGGCAGATAAATACGGTTCTTCAGATATAATTAATAACAAAAACACCTTGAGAGCATGCCTATTACCTTTTTTCCATAAAAAGGTACCTTTCATGCCAGAATAAGTTATTCTGGTTGATTAAATATTTCCCTTAATAAATCAAAATATATACTGCATATGAATCATTAATTTTTAAATACTCCATCTATAAGATACTTTATTTAAAACTATATTGAAAATAATTTAATTCAGAAAGCTCTTTAAAATCAGTCTCAAGATCCTCATTACAAATATTGGTGTTTGGCAACACTCAAAAGTTTGGTCCTGATGGAATTATATTTTATCATTTGTAAAAGCACATTTTTTTCATGTATTAAATATCTGAAAATGGAATACATCTTTCATAGCCCAAGGTATCTAGCCATTGCATTTGGTCTGGAATAAAGTCAAATTTTTCCAGACAGGATGTGCATCTGCTTCTGCTGTTACCCAAGAGCACCACCAACCTGAGGACAGTTTGAATTAAGTCCTCTGTTCAGGCTTTTGTGGATCATACTGGTAATATGACTTCGGACCCCAAACTTGATTAAAATTCTCAGGGGAGATCCCCCCCGCCCCGACCCAGTGCCAAGGTTGACAGAGCAGTTTGTTTACTGTTCCTTTTCTGCACAGCCATGTTAGCTCCTCATTCACCCTTAGACTAAGGGTGCAGACTTCTGGTGTACCAGCTTTGTCAGAGGTCTCCTATGACTCCCCATCCTGAGTGTTTTTTCCTTCTTAGTGGTATGTAACATAATGGCACTTCCTACAACTACAACATCCTAGATTTGATGAAATATATGGTACTTTAAATACATTTCTTTTTCCATTTTTTTAAAAATAATTTTTTCCCTTAAATGTAAAACACCTCAGTATAGCAGACAGGCATGAAGGGCAAGCGGGTGGGCTTTATAATTTGTTTTAAACCGCAAATGAACAGGATTGCTGCCGTCACTCAGGCTCTCCAGAGCTACTGGCTGCAAAGGTTTGGCCTCCAGCTGAGATCTCCTAATGCCCCTTGTGGCTGAGCTCACTGCAGCGGTGCAGCAGGGGTGCCTGAGCACTGAGAGTGGACACTGAGCCACTTGCCATTCCGGCAACGCCAGACACAGGTCTCCTCCAATTGGCTGGTGCAAGGTGGACCCTGCCCATCAACGTACTCGGTGAGGTGCATGTAGCTGATGCAAGCTGCGTCCTCGCCAATCAAATGGACATGTGGGCTCAGGAAGGTAGCGTGAATGGGCTTGCTGTTTTTGGACACAAGATTCTCGAAGTAAAACTTATGGAAATCCATTCCCTCGAAGAGGTTACCAAGGGCTTCAGGCTCAAAGGAAGTGAGGCCTGGATCACAAATCTCGGTGATGGCCTCAATCAGTCATTCCATGATTTTAATGATCTCCTTCTGTTTTCGCACTCTGAGATCCTCATGTTCTGTGGCGGTGCTGCAGTTCCCCGTAGAACCCTTGATCCCATCTGTAGCGTTACATACCACAGTGGTTTGTGGCTCCTGGACACCGCCATCCAACTTCTTGTTCAGTAGGCTTTAGGTGGCTAAAAAGTTCCTGGTGGTGAGCATGGTCATGAGGATGGGACCCTTCAGTATCCTCTGGGCACTGGACTTGCAAAGCACTCCACAGTCTCCTGATGTATCGTGGACGCCGCTGTGGACCGCTGGCAGACCCATGCATGCTTGAAAGCCTGGTCCGCTGTGATACGTTTTGCAGGGTTTGTGGTCAGCACTGGCTCATCAGTTCTCCACTTCAGGAGTCACAGTGTCCCACTCCAGATGGGACATCATGGGTTCCGGACCTGACCTGCTGATACAGCTTGTGTCGGTCCTCATCTCAGAGGGGGGACATCTCCCCAGGATACTACACAAGATGACTCCACAGGCCCTGAAATCCACAGGTTTTCCATAGGGATCTTTCCTCAAGACCTCAAGGGACAAGTAAGTTGGGGTGGCTGCTCTCCCTGTACCCGGACGGCTAGGCCAATCCCAGCCAGCTGCCTGCGGCACCCTTGCTTTCACTGGCCAGCAGGAGGTCCTCAGGCTTCAGGTGCTGGTGGACAATGTCACGCTGGTGGATGTGGTTAACGCTCTCCAGAATCTGATGCATACAGTGGCAGGCATCGGCTTCACTGTAGTATTCTCTGGCCAGGATGTCTTCTAACAGCTCTCCGCCAGTAACGAAGTCAAACACAGGGAGTGAAATCCTTCTTCAGAAATAGTGTCATGGGGGCACACAATGTTTGGATGTTTCAGAAGTTGGCAAATCCAGGCCTAACGTTCTAGTTTCTGGTGATCCTGAGCAGACCAACTTCTTAGCATTGACAATTTTTGCTGCATACTCCTGCATGGAGGTTTTCTTCACACACCCTCGGGTTACAGAGAAAGCACCCTTCCGAGCTCCTCAAAGAGCTGGTAGTTGTCAGTGAAGCGGGTGCAGGTGGCAGTTGTGGCCATGCAGGAGGGCGGGTGGACCCAGCGATGCAGCCCACAGCAACGTGGGTGCACAGTCACTGCTGCCCCGCCCAGGGGCCAAGAGGAGGCCTAAATACATCTCTATAGCTTCTATTCAGTAGACTCTAGAACTTCTATGTAAAGTAATCATTAAACTGCAAACCTCTTTTATTCCACTTAGTATTTCCTCCTTAAGCCTGTAACTTTACATTCTGAAAACCTATAGTGTGTTTCACTATATTTCTACAAAGAACTAAATTACCATATATAGTGAAAAAGCCAGAACATGAAGTGTCTAATTATAATTTCCTTTTTAGTGTGACTGATTGCTACCACTTAGGATGGTTTATAAATTTCTAGTTGAAAAAACAAAACTTTATTTTTTTTCTCAAATTATTTAAAATCCTAAAACATAGAAAGGCAAGTCAGCCTTTAGAGAAGACATACATGATTTGACTCCAGGGACAGAAAAGTAAACGCTGAATTACTTAGGTATAATAATGAAATTCATTCTACTTAGATTTAGAATAGCAAAAAATGTACTCATTTTTCTAATGAAGTATTACAAATTCTAATTTAGTTTTATGTATCAGTCTGAGTCTTCATTTGCCTTAATGTTTCATTCAGTACAGAGCACAAAACTAAAAACTGATGAGCTAAGAAATAAATAACCCTCAGACAAAGCAGCATATAATTTTTCCCTTTAAATTCCAAAATCCTAACAATTGATTCCATTAAAAAGAAAAAGAAAAAAGAACAACGTCCACGTAGCAATATCTTCAAGATGTGGGGGTATCCAGCACGCCTACTATAATGTGAGATTCCTTACTAAAGGAAGGGTGTGAGGAAAAAAGACCTTAAACGATTAAACGATATGCTTTAAGACAATCCTACACCTGGACAACCAAAACTGAAAAGAACTCATTTCAGTTGACCAGAGTTGACTTGCCCTTTTTAGCAAAAACAAACTTTTGAGATGTTTTGGTTTTCTTTATAACCCACTTTCAGGAAAAGCCCCCCATTGATAACAGCTAACGTTTATTAAGCATGTAACTTCTCACTTAATATTTACAACTAGCCTATGAGATAACTATCATCATTCTATTAAGATGAAGAAATTGAGGCTTAGAGATGTTAAGAAACTTGCCTGTAGTCACCCAGCTCTTAGGATGAGTGTCACTAAGAGCACTGGTTAGATATTTACCGGTGCCTCAAGTGCTACAATTAGCCTCTGAGGAAACAAGATGGTTGAGGTTCAACAGAGGAAGACAGACATGTGAACATGAAGTAAAACACTGCTTTATAAGAACTGTACAAAAGGTTTAAAGGGGACACAAAAGAGAGGGGTCTGTAGGAAGACAATGAACTGGTTGATGACTACAAATAAACTAATTGCAATAGTCAATGCTTCTTTAAATAAAGAACACCAAAAATGTATTTCCTGGTCAACATACTTTGTTTTGAAAGTATTAATTTGCTTCTATTCATGAGAACAAATTATGGTAGGTTATGTTGGTCTAGTTTCAGAATATATAAAACTCCTACACACTCATGGCACACATTTATACACACACACACACACACACACACACACATATAAAATTTAGATTATAATATTGAATTATTTGGTTTGGGTAGGAAGGTGTCCTTTGAACACAAAATGTTCTTGATCTGAACTGTCCCCATCAGTGATAAAAATTATAGTAAGAATGAAAGGAATTTACTTTTCTCTGTGACTCTTCTAAAGTAGCAGAAGAGCGTTTTAAGCTTCTCTGGTTTTCTTGAGGAACGTCCTTCAAACAACCTGAAAGAGACCAAAAATAAAGATTCACAAAGAACTAAATCTATATGACTACCAAGTAATAAAAGAAGTAATTCTTTCAGAAAGCAATTCTGTAATAATAGAGAACTGGAAAACTGTTTGGATTCAAATGGCATCCAGAGAGGACTGAAACCAACTAGAACCAGGCTCTTTACAAATTGTCCAAGTCAGATGGCGCTCACAATTCCGTCTCTCTTGTCTACTTTCCTCCAGGGACAAGGCACCATCTGGTTCCCCAAAGTCAATTAACCCAGTGAGTTAATGCTCAGTTATTTTCCCAATGGCAAATACTATTTATAATCCACAACATTACTAGATAGTTAAATGACTGAACAAAAATAGTATCTGAAAATAATCCACACGACTGTTTGTGTTGGGGAGGCAAAGGGGGAGGCGAGAACGACTGGGACAATGACAAGTGTGTGTGACAAGATGTTGGAGGAATGACCAATCCTTGATAATTAAACAAATACACGCTTTGCATGGCAACTAAAACAGTGCCTACCCTACGTCACCCAGTTTCCAGCAGCCTGGACTGCACTACTTAATTTAGTTTTCTCTGAAATGATGTAGCATTGTTATTGGTAACACATTATGCAATTTATCCCAAGGAAAGAAAAGCAGGGCTTTAGAAGCACAGACCTGAGTAAGTAGTTCACTAAAAGATTTCAATCACAAAAGCATGTTTTTAAGCATGAGATCTACTTTTCCAAAAGCATTTAAAATTTACCGAGAAATTCTGTGGCTATAAGTGAAGAGGTATTATTTATATACCTCTAGTCATAGGTCCTGGCTTTAAAACCAGAACAGTTCAAGTAAAAGTTCACTTTACCAAGTGTCAAATGGGTAAAAATTTCATTAGAAAAGCAAGCTTATATAACTATGCAGAAAGGAAAAAGCCAATTCCATGAGAAAATCCTATTGAGCAAATAAAATGAATTAGGAAAACGGAAGGAAATGCAGATTTCAAATGACCTGTTTTCAGTGATCTAAAATACTGCATTCAGGGTCAATTTCTGAGAAAACAATTTATCTGAATAGTTATTTCCTGAAAAGAAAACTAATGGCAGAAAGCATTTTCACAAAATCTAACCAATTTTTAAAAGAATAGTGACTGAGTAATAATTTTTACTCACCTAAGAGAACTTATTTTTCTAAAATGTTTATTATAAATATTCTTAAAAATCCAGCTCCCTGCAGAAAGAAAGGATCTTTGAGAGTGTGGGTTTCAGTTTAGTTTCTTCTGCAATGTCAACCAGAACAGAGTTTGTTTAAATCAAAATGATAGAATGAAGAAGCCACTTGGCAGTTTAATTAAACATCCTGTATGAAATAAATATGATTTACTAAATGAATACCTTGGGAATTCATTGCAAAATCCCTTTCTCGGTTTACTACTTAGTAGAAGGAAGCAGTATTAATATAAGGCAGCCACCGATTTTTCTCAGAGATGAATTCATGTTCTATACAATTCAATTAAGGGGCAAAAGTTCCTCTTCCACAGAACTGCTGCATTGTGAGAAGAAAATGTGTGTTGACCTTAAGAAATAATTTCCCCAAACATAAAAGTATCCCTAGTTTCTACCTGTGGTCAGCTATGTGTAGAATCACATCAACTTTCACATATTTCATAACCATGATGACAAATTATTAACCTTAGGAGCCTCGTGGGAGTACAGATTGATTACCCTAGGGATACGGACTTTCCTGGAAGACTGTGTGGCTATTCTCACCAACTGCAAATGCGTACCACTGTTTACTTTGCAGGGCCAAACCCAGGAGGTGCAAATCAAGCAGAATCTCAGTGTATCCTGTTTATTCATTGCATGAGAGTTTCAAAGCCCAATCTCAAATCACTCTATAACCAAATACACTTTCCCATCTTCCCCATGGAGCAGGGAAGTGTGGGGGGGTGTTGGAGGCGCAGAGGAACAGGGGGGCGGAGAGAAAGTCAGGGAAGATGAAGCTGGTTTAAACCCTTGCGCCAATTCTCAGACTTCGCTGTGAAATATTATAGTACTATGTATAGCCACCCAAATAAAATGAATTATCCTGGTATGGAAGCAAGTGAAAAATAACATAAAAACATAGGCAAGCAGCATGAGTGAAAGTGATCAGAAGAGTGATGTATTATCTGAGGGACAGTTTTTGGAAGACAAAGGAACCGAGGATAGAACCAAAAAAAGGAGCAAAACAGAAAGAGCAGGAGGGAGAGGGAGAAGAAAGGGAGAGAGAAATGGGGCTGGAGACAGGGGAGTGTGAGAAGCAGAAACTACACACACAGACACCCAGAGAGACAAACATGGACAGAGAGACAAGAGACTGGAGACAATTAGACTTCTCATAATAATCAAGCACCATCCAATTTTTTTAATTTCTCAACACCAGTTTTTCTTTAAAGTTAGATTTTCAGGTCCTGGGTATGATATTTTGGGTCAGCAGGCATGCGTGTAAACACGAACATAAACTAGGCTGTAATAGCCTCCTGCATGCAGGGGAGGCATTTTGACACTTAACTGAACAATTACAGGTTATTAAAGAAAGCGAACAGAAAAAGCTAGTCCAGGCAACCTTACCTTTGTTCTAAAAAACCTTTTTCTTTTTCAAGGGAATTAAGTCAAACAAGGTCAATATTCATTAGCTGGTAGTTTCCTTTCCATGAAGAGAAACCTAGTTTAGGAAGCTTTTCCTGGATGACATATGGATAACATTATGGGAACTGGATGCTAGACACACCCCCTATGTGATTTCAAGTTAAGGATTAATCCCCTTAGTACACAGTAAATCAAGCCCAAAGCACTATAACCTCCACTTTAAAATGGAAGCAAACGGTAATCCAAAACCCAGCCAGAAAGCTTGGCTTTTCTGTGCAGCACTCTGCCATATGGCCGCAGCAGCACTTTCAATCCAGGGAAGAGGCAGATGTAAAAGCCTCCTGGGCTGACCACTGCTGCAGCCCACAATTAATCTCTGGCCATCAGTTTCTAAGCAATCTTAGAAGCATCAATGCTAATCACATTGGAAGCCTTTAAATGAATGTTTAGGCCCTGAAAGGCAAGCAGGGGAAAAGGTCAAGGATATTTAACATAACTAAGCAGGGCTGGAAGAACACAACAATAAATTTAAAAAGGAAGACTTATTCAATTTATTGACGTCAGCCTCCCACCACATACTCTTAACCATTTTTCTTATTCAATCAACTAGCTAGTCATACCTCTTGTGAGAATCAATACGCATGCGTGTGCATACACACACACAGCTCCCAACTGCCAGAAACCATCATCATAAATAGCAACTATGCAACAAAGAAAACACAACATGTTCCATAATCAGCTTACCAAATGGCTCATCAAATTAGGTATACTTGATCTTTCATAAGCCACATAAAAAAGGGAACTTTGGGTTGTTTTCCGTTTCTGGATCACATTCAAGAGCATTTTGTTCTTGAGGACGAAAGGCATCATGAAAGAGCACTGAGTTTGAGCAGAAGACAATACTCAATTCCCAGCTCTGCTGACAAGTCATTTACTCAAACTGAACCTATTAGGATAGACGCTTCCCCACCAAGAAACATGCATCGATAGAATCAAAGTGAGCTGTCATGTATAACCCTCGTTCCTGTTGGTTGCTAGTATTGAAACACCCACCATCTCAATGAGAAGCAAGTGCAGACATCCTGCTTGCTGACGAGTCCCTAAAGCAACTGTACAGACTGCTATAGGCTTTACCTGCCTTAATTAATTTTCAGAGTTCTGGTGACCAAAAAAACATCCGTCAGCCAGGAAGACAAGAGTATACCTGTTTTAACTCTTCAGCAGGCCCACTTAAACTCTTATTTGGCGAAAATGCTACTGGGATACAGTGTTTAAATTTCTCATGGTCACTTGGGACTGACAAATGGCTAAGGTTCATTTTATAGATCAAGAATTATTTCTAAGGGTAGCTCTAATTTCTGACAAGCTATGAGGTAAGAAGTATTAATATGGTTCACTGAAAGGAGGCTACATAGTAGAGTGGTTAAGGGATACAGCTTCGAGAGGTTGCCTCTGTACTCCTGAGTTTGAATCCCAATTATACCAGTTAACTCTAAGCCTTCATCTCCTCATCTGAAAAAATGAGAAAAATACTGACTGATAAGATTAATATAAGAATTAAATTTAAAATAGCACAGTGATTGGTAAATGGCTGATACTTAATAAATATTAGCTATTATAAAGTGATAATCTCATGCAAAAAAATTTTCAGATAATGCTAAGCAAGCAGAGGTACTTGTGCTGGCATAAGGCATTCCACAAAAGCCACCAAAAAAACAACAGTCATTTACATAAAATGCTCACACTGTTCTAACCCATATTCCCTTCCTTCAGAAAAGTGGCTCAGCCTCTTTTCCCATCAAGCCTAACATGCTGACACTGAACCAACCAGCTCAGTCTTCAGGATAAATGACCACGCACAATGGAAAGATAGAGATGCTGTTCCCAAGATGTCCTAGTGCTCCTGTCGGAGGTTTAGCTGAAAAACAAACCTGTGGTCCACTTTATGGTTGAGAAACGAAGGCTGTCAGTGTTGCGGGGACCCTGCCCTCAGAGAGCCCTGGTGTTTGTCTCACATGCTAAACGGAAAAGTCAGAGTAAAAGGTGACGTTACTGGGGCTGTAATTAGGAAGGAATAAAGTTCTGCTCCATTTCTGATGAATGACTTGTTCTTCCTCTTAAGTAACTATTTTTCTTCTCATTATAAAAGTAATATATGCTCATTATAAACAGTTTGAAAAATATAGAAGAGAGTAAGGGCGTTGAATGTTTCTATCTCACCATCAGTGGTAATCGTATATATGTTTTAAATGCTGCATCAAGCTGCATTTTTTTTTAATTTTCACCCAAGGATATGTTTTTATTGATTTTAGAGAGAAAGGGGGATAGAGAGAAACATCGATCAGCTGCCTCCTATGTGCGCCTCAACCCGGGATCAAGCCCACACCTTTGTGCAGGGGACGGGACGACACTCAGTGAACGGAGCCACCGGCCAGGGTGGTAATGATGTTTCAACTCATTTCTTGTTGGTCCATTTCCGTGCTCACACATCTATGTGCACAGGTGTGAATACAGAAGATATTAACAGGTACAGATATTTTAACATAATTGGATCATATTCCATTTATAATTTTTTATTCCTTGTTAAAACCTACAATTGCTGATTCTAATCACGCCTAACCTTTTGCTCCCTTTCTTGTGCTTTTTCTTGTTTTACTGATGAAGAATGTACATTTATTTATAGTTGTCCACAGAGAATCTTAAGCCTTTCAGAGATAGAGGCTATAAACATCTAAACAAGATATAGGACTAAAGTTATCTATGGCCCTAGTCAGTGTGGCTCGGTGGACAGAGCGTCTGCCTGCACAATGCAGGGTCACCGGTTTGATTCCAGGTCAAGGGCACATATGTGGGTTGCAGGTTCGATCCTCAGCCCAGTCAGGGCGTGTGCAGGAGGCAGCCAATCGATATGTGTCTCACATCAATGTTTCTTTCTCTCTCTCTTCCTCTTTCTCAATGGAAAAAATATCCTCAGGTGAGAATTAACAACAAAAAGTTACCTGTGGAGAGTTTAAATACTGAGTTCTTAATGTAGTTTAAAAATATTCGGGGGGGGGGGGAGTGGTGCTGGATAGGTGAAAAAAAGAGGGGGAAAAAATTACAAAGTATTGAAGCTGGGTGACAAAAATACGGGTTCATAATAGTATTCTCTTTATTTTTGGTATGTTTGAAAATAGCCATAATACATTTTTAAAAAATAACTTTTTTAGAAAAGAGGCTTTCTGATACAATCTTAACTTAGTAAGAGAACATACTACTCTTATCAAAAAAATTTAAAAGTCTACAATTAAGTCAAAGAATCAATCTTCTGAGAAAGCTTGTAACTAAGGTAGCAAAGGGTCATCCCAGGGACCATGAAGATGCATGCATCAGCCGTTACTCTTGCACAGAAACTAACTCTAAGTGGCAACTAAAGCACTCATGTTAAAGCATTATTAATTAGAGAACAACTTTCCAAAACCAAAAACCTAGAACCACTAGGACAGTCTTCAGAATTTTGGATAGAATTTTTATAATTTTCAGCATCTCTGCAGATTCTAGGGCTGATCAAACATTTATTCCAAAATAAATTATCTGGAAACAGATAATTATATTTCTATAAAGTGACATGTCTACTTCTTACATATAAAACTTGACCATTTCCTTTTCTATATTAAGAAAACCTGCAAGAGATGCAAAGTCCTTTACTACTAGTGAATTAGTCTACTTATATAGTAAATATTTAATAATTTTTCAAATAGGCAAAAAATTGTATTTAATAAACAGATTCTTCACACAACAGCAATTACAGATACCAATACTCTTTGTTTTCTCTCAGTCCTGCCCCCAAAACTAGAGACATCAAAGATAAAAACTGTTAATTACATATGGCTTAAAAATAAAACATCTCCTAATTCCTAAGAATGAGATGCAGTCTGAGAAGTAAAAGACAGCAAACTGAGGACAAAGAGTCTAAGTGACAGCACTAGCACTCAGCCACTAACCCGTCACTTGATTTCTCAAGTGTTTCATCTTCAGATTTATTTTCATTCACTCCACAAGGATTTACTGAAGGCCTACAATGCATGAGAGTTAATGAAAACAACAACAAAAAAGGAAAGATAAGATCCCTATCCCACTGAAAGAATTAAACAAGCAATTATAACAAAACAGGGTAGGCAGTACAGTAAGAAAGTAGAGAAAACTGAAGGCACATTCCTGGTAATACAAACCTAGAAAGTATGCTGGATGCCTTTCTTCCTCCAGCCACCAATCCAGTCCATTCCATCAAACTGACTTGTCCTTCACATGTCTCCACAGTTCCACCCCCACCACTACACTGTCCAGTTACCATCCTCTTTCCTGGGGTATGGCAACAGCCTCCCTTCCCAACTGGGTAATAATAAGCTCACTGTACTCTGGCCCCTCTCCACTGGGTTCCCACATTCTAGTCGATACAAACTTTTGAAAACATAACTCTGATCAGGTACATTGGCCTCTCCCCACTCCTTCGTATCAGTTCCTGGGCCTGTGGTGTCCTTTTCACCATAGTGCCTTTGTTCATGCTGTTCCCTCTGCCTAGAATGCAATCACCTCTCCTTTCCTCCTTGGTAAAAACTCCTACTCACTCTTTCATGGTTAGTTCAAAAGTTATTTCCCCCCAGGAAAGTTTCATTTACCAACTTACATCCTTTACTAGTACAGTGTCATGATGCTGTGTACCTCTCCTTCATATTAACAGTGGTGCACACAGGCTGTCACAGGAACCCAGAGGGGCAGGAAACCTACCCTGGCAGGATCAGAGAGCTATCAGAAACAGGGATGGGTGAACTGAGGCCTGAAGGAAGAATAAGTGCCATGTGGAGGGCAGAAAGGCACAGTCAGAAATTAGCTTGTCCCTTCTCTTGTAATCCCAAGGCACGTAACATACTGTGGAGAATACTGTAACTGTTCACTGTATATTAGAATTAAACTATAAAACTAAATACTATTCTCTTAAAACAAACTTAGCTAATGTACAGATTTGGGAAAACAGGTTAAAAACACATTCTCTTACACAGATGATATTATTTTTTATTGTTTGTTGCCCAACTCCTCTTTGGTGTTGATAATGGAGAGTAACTGTACATAACAACAAAAACTTTCATTGATATTTTAATGCCCGAAAGCCTTAAAAATATAGCCCAAGAATTATTAGTCTAAAAGTACTCATATATTTAAATCATCTGCTATGCTTTCATTTGCCAAACACATAAATAAAATAAAATGCAATAAGTTGTATAAGGTGTGTATGGCTTGGTTTTAATAAAAATTTATGTATTAAGTACTAACCAGCTAAATTCTAGAATTTTTAACACCGTAAGAGAGAGAAGCATTGTAAATTTCAAGAAGCTAAAAATAATGCCTTTGGGGCTAACAGTCAATGTCACTGCAGAGAACTCTGAATCCATTTTAATACTGCCTGTGCTGTTGTAAGAAATCCTGCCCATATAAAGTAAGTGGCATTAGAGACAACAACAGTTTAGTAGCAATGAGCACACCTATCACCCAGATCTTGGTTTCTAAATACCATTTCCAATAAAAGAAACCAGGGTTTCTTGAAAAAATGGTTGATTCCAGAGTTGGGCCATGGAAAAAAATAAGATGAATCTGGAACATGTTCTGATGCCAGAAAGCAAGAAATGCTCAAAATAAAGGTGGGGGCTTATTAAAAGAATACAGCAGCCAACATGAAGGAGCCTTAATGGCCAAAGCTAGGACAATTTGAGAAGCAAAAGAAATGATAATGTTAAATTTTAACTCACACAATAAAATAAATATTCATAAATCCATTAAGATATTTTAAAAACACACACACACACCAATAAAACACGGGAGAGAGAAGGCGAAGGGATAGCTCTTCCTTACAATAAAATCCCAATTAATAAACGAAAGAGGAAAGATGGAATTTAAAAATCACAATAGTAATAACTGTTGCAGACAAGATCTACCAATGGATGCTAAAATTAGTGGGGGGAAATGTGAGGCAAAACATTTGTATAGTGCCAACATATCTCCCCCAAGATATTTATTAATCCAAAAGGAAAGGCCAGTAACTATACGGTGGAAAACCAAAGCAGACACCACCTTCGTCAGGTGATCACCAGTAATAAGACATGTCAACATCATGAGCCCACTGACATAATGCACTGAGAAAGACACAACATCAGTTCTGTGGTGTTTCTGCCAAAATGTATGACCTCATTCCATTTGTACAAAAGTGTCAGCCAAACCCAAACTGAGGAACATTCTACAAAATAATTGATGAGTAGTCATCAAACTTGTCAAAGTCATGAAAGAAAAGAAAACTAAGGAACAGGGTGAAGGAGAAAAGAAAACTAAATATAATGTGGAAACTGGGAGAATCCTGGAACAGAAAAATATGGCAGAAAAACTGCTAGAATTCAAATCAAATAAGGTCCCTCGTTCAGTTAATAGTATTGTAACAGTGTTAATTGCCTGGTTTTGATTAGTTTACTATGGTTACATAGTATGTTACACAGTAGTATTAACATAAGGTGAAGCTGGGTGAGCTGTGTACAGGAATACTCAGTACTATTGTTGCACCTTTCTAAATATCTAAAATTAATTCAAAATAAAAAGTTTAAAAAAAATTTAAAAGGTAAACTCAAATAAGTGTCATTAATGAATGCACCATTCAACTTTGAAGACAAACAGAATGGCACACAAAAGCGGACTTTGCTCCCCGACTGCACCTCCTGCTCTCACTTGCCGCACTGCCCCGCCTCCGAGGCAAGAGATGGGAATGAGAGGGAGGTAGTGGAGGACATTACACAGCCTACTGGGAAAGAGGAACACGCATTATAACAACTTTCTGAAGGCCCTGATATCAGGGAAGAAAACTTATATACTATCAATAGATGCCGTAAGGATAATTCTCAGGTAAAAAAGAAACAAACAGAAGTATGCCTGGGGGGGACATCGTATTCATTTGCCAAGAAGGTTTTACAGTGTTTTTGTTTGTATAGATGATAGAGACAGTGATCACTTGGAAAAATGGTTAGAATTTAAAACTTTATCAATACATTCACAATGTATTAGTCTTTTGTCTTCCTTTTGAAACTATTGCATTGATAAATTAGTCAAGTCTATAAAAAGTCAAAGTCAACTTTCACTTTTGCTTTTCACCTTAACACACGTTTTTCAAGTCTTAGAAGATAGTCAGCCTCATGACTTTAAACTCAGGCCTCAAGAAAAGGAGGACTTGCACTCCAGCTCTAACATTTTTCAGCATACAAAGAATATAATGTTCAATAACTGTTCCTGTGAATATCACACTGCAGAGGCATGAAGAATCCAGGGAACTGCAGGAGGAGGTCAATCTGACAGGATAGAAAGAACATGGACCATGGAGTAAGACAGGCCTGAGATTAAACCTCAGCTCTGTGACTTATTGGCTCCTGGACCCTAATCAAGTTCTAGAAACTTTACTTATCTTGCCTGCAAAATGGCAAAAATATCACTCAACTCACTCTACTGTAAGGAGTATGTCACATAAGTATACGGAAAGTGTCTGGCCTATGGCAAATTGCTCAATAAATACTATTAGTTCTTCCATACTTCTCTGTTTCAGTTAAACAGAGGCTCTCTGAAAACATACCGATTGAAGTTAATGTCTGGGTAACTGGAGTACTCTGATTTCATCTTGGCATTTCGACGTGGAAATGTGCAGAAGAATGCATTAGCTAAAAGACTGGCGATCTGTTCCTGTGACATTGTGATGGAATGATTCATCTTCTGTTTCAGGAGCGGTATTGGCTGAAAGAAGAAACAAAAGATTCAGGCAAGAAGTGCAATAATTAGTTTAGCAATTTCAAAAGCAGAGGCACCAAATGGCATTTACTAAATTAAGGTAGAAAAAACTTCAGGCCATTCTTGAATTCTTAAATCAACAATACCATTAGAAATATGTACTTGTTTGACTAACTGTAGATTTCTGATCAATAATAATGATAGTGAAGAGAACACAAAACATTACTTATTAGTGAAAAACAAGATTGCTTTAGCAAGTAAGAAATAAAAACACACTGCCCATGTAATAAAAAATTAAAACAAAGGATGAAACAGAAAAATACAATGCTGAGTTTAACTATTGCTGCATATGCAAAGTTTTGTTCTCATTTATATTAAAGATTGCTGGACAGAGCAACTTTTCTCTTTTAGTCCTAAATAAAATAATCTAAGGAAAATAATTAAATAAGTCTTCCTTCTAAATTTGAATCACACTTCACATTGACAGTATTTTTAAAGAAGATTTTTAAAATATGGTTTTTTAAATTGATTTCAGAAAGAAGACAGGAGAGGGAAAGAGAAAGAAAGAAGCATCAATGATGAGAGAGAGTCACTGATTGGATGCCTCCTGCATGCCCCTGACTGGGAATTGAGCCCGCAACCCGGGCATGTGCCCTGACCAGGAATCGAACCATGACCTCCTGGATCATAGGTCAATGCTCAACCACTGAGCTATGCCAGCTGGGTGACAATTTCTTTATAAGACTCAAATCTAATTTTATGACAGCAATTAATAGAATAGAATATGTATGTATATAGACTTATGTATAACTTGTAAGAAGATAGACATTTCCTACCTACTCATTCCAAGTCAAAGAAGAAGCAGGACATTTTATCTTCAAAATTTTGATGTCTGAAATGCCTTCTAGTTGTACCAAGTCCAAATTTATTGACCTTTTAGTTTCAGTATAATCCACAGGACCTGATTATTGTATCCAGCAGGTTTTATTCTTTTCTAAATGTTTAACCGATATGTTTAAAGACACAAGGGTAAAACCAAAGACCAACTGCCAACATCTCTTTATATATCAATTGTTAAATTAAAAATATTCCAGAGGATGCTTTTCCTTCTTTCAATCAGAGCCAGAACTAAGGATCCTGTACACCTGCATTAACCACAAACCAGCATGCAAGGAAAACTGTTCTGATCGGTCTCAGGAATCAACATCAGGAGTGACACTGAGGAAAGGCAGCCAGGCAAATCAAAACTGTAATACTCTAAGAATTAACTTATCTCCAAGTAACAGAAAATACCTATCTCTGCTAGAAGAAGAATATTCTAGAAAAAGAAAAGGTTAAACTTGCAGTTCAACAATTTCTCTTGGAACAATACAAAGGTAAAACAAACAAGGGATACATAAAGAATTTATTTTCACTTCAGTATCCAAAATTCTCTCTCATTTTAGGCCTCAGTAATCACTATTCCTAAGAAAGAGGAAATAGCTCATATTGATCTCCATTTCCCAGCCTACACATTTATTTACAATCCAGCAATAAGTTTAGAAAAGGTAACAATGTGTCAATCAATGGTTTAAAGCAAACTGGTACTTGGTTTTAGTAAGAAATGAGATTTTAACTAATTTACGAAGTTAACCACAAAAATGATTTTAAAAGTTGATGGTGATATTTTAGGCTTAACAAACTTTAACACAACCATTCCTTGTTTTCCTAATAACCAAACAGCACAATTTTAAATAGAATACATGATTTCTGCTCTCTTGATGAGGAGAAATGCCTTAAAGTTCATTTGAGGAAACCAGAGGATGTAAATCTTACCGTCAAGCTCTGAGCTAAATAAAATAAGAGACTGATTAATATAAACAAAGATCTTTCCAAAGCACAATCTAAAATTTGTTTCTTTTAATTTTCTTTTTATAAATCTAATATTTACCATTTAGATTTGGTCCAGAGAATGTTAATGTGATAAATCATTAAATAACAGCATATGCAATTTAACTTGCCAAAGATCTATTCTGATACCAAACTGAAATGTTAACTTGTGCAGCAGAGATTTACTTTTCAGTAGGAAGAGCACAGAATTAAAATGTTCCCCCTATTAACACACTAATGGAAGAACAGCTATTTTAAATCAGGATAAAACGTTGGGAGCCACAAGTCTGATTTTGGTCTTCCAAGTGCTTTGTTAAAGCTTACAAATTTAGATGCTTTTGAATATATATTTCATTAAATAAAATATAAAAACATTCTCTCCTAAAGCATGAGAGGAAGAGAAGATTAAGTGATTTATGTATAAAGGCAACATACTACTGTCAATTATGAACTAAACATTGAATTCAAAAAGCATTTAATTATGTGGAATCTAAACAATATAAACGAACAAACAAAACAGAAACAGACTCATAGATACAGAGAATAGATTGATGGTTGCCAAAGGGGAGGAGGTTTGGGAACTGAGAGTAAAAGGTGAAGGGATTAAGAAGTACAAGTTGATAGTTACAAAATAGTCACGGGGATGTAAAGTACAGCATAGGGACTACAGACAATAATATTGTAATAACTATGTATGGTTCCAGGTGGTTACTGGAAATATCAGGGGTGGGGGCACTTCGTAAAGTATATGATTGTCTACCAACAATGCTGTACACCTGAAACTAATGCAAAATAATACTGAATGTAAACTGTAATTAAAAAATAAAAAATAGTCCTGGCCGGTGTGGCTCAGTGTTTAGAGTGTTGGTCCGTGCACCAAAGGGTTTCAGGTTGGATCCCCGGGCCCAGTCAGGGTGAGTGTGGGAGGCAACCAATAGATGTGTCTCTTTCATGTCGATGTCTCTCTCTCCCCTTCTCTCTCCCCCCACCCCATTCCTCCCGTTCACTCTCTCTAAAAATCAATGGAAAAAATACCCTTGAGTGAGGATTAACAAATAATAACAATGATGATAATAATAATAAAATTATCAAATAAAAAGTAAATAAAAAAGCATTTAATAAGCACCATGTTAAACTTGAGGACACAAAGAGGATCTCCCTAGAAGAAGAACATAATCAGAGGAGATATATAAAGAACATAAATTAAAAAATAATGTGCTAAATATTATCTGAGTGCTACAGGAGAGATTAGATTTGTCTGGGAGAGGTAGGGAAGGCTTTGCAGGGGAAGTAAAAATTAGAGCCTAAGAGGTAGTAAGAGATTTTACCAGGTAAGGAAAAAAGCAAGGAGGGAAAGGAAAAAGAATAAACATGAAACCTAAGCAAGCAAATATAGGCATACCTTGTTTTATTGAGTTTTGCTTTACTGTACTTCACAGATACCTTGTTTTTTTTACAAACTGAAGGTCTGTGGCAACCCTGCATCCAACAAGTCTATTGGCACCATTTTTCCAATAGGCTCAGATAATGGTTAGCATTTTTTAGCAATAAAGTATTTTATAATTAAGGTATGTACATTGTTTTTTTAGACACACTGCTATTGCACATTTAATAGACTACATATAGTGTAAACATAACTTTTATATACACTAGAAATCCAAGATACTCATGTGACTTGCTTTACTGAGATATTCACTTTATTGCAGTGGCCTGGAACCAAACTGAAACATCCTCAAGGTATGCCTATAACTTCCAACATAAACAACCAGATGAGTTTTGAAATATATTTACCCTGCACAATAGAAAAACTTATTTCAGACACAATGCATTAATGAGGTAAAATTAAAGTTACAGAAAATTGGAAATACCACAGTGAAATGCTAACAAGTAGAGCAAAATTGAAAACATTCAATGGTGCTCAACTGAAAGCGGCAGCATGGCCCACAGGCATCTGGGCATGTTGTTGTTGTTTTTGTCCTAATAACTATACTTGTGGTTTTTGGGGTGCCCCAATGACAGAATGAAATGTGTGAGACCATCCCACACATTCAAAAACTGCTCCACACCCAAATGTCCCCAGGGCCTCTGAGAAGTGTTAAGCAGAAGCCTGGCTAGCATCCATGAAGCAAGGGGGCTGGCCCTGGAAATAAAAGACAAAGGAAATTCAAACCACTGTTGTGAGAAACATAGGAAGAAAATCCTGAAGAACAAGCCAACAACCTCTTGTGAAGGTTTGAAAATATGTATGCAAATTCTTTGATAACTCCTTCTTTTAAGAGGTAGAGTTTAATTACTATCTTCTTGAGTGTGGGCTACATTTAGCAATTAATTTCTAATGAACAGAAAAATAACAGAAGTGATATTGGGTGCCTTTAAAAACTAGGTCATAAAAGGCATCGACACTTCTTTGCTCTCTCCCTTCGGTAGCTTGTTCTGGGGAAGTTAGCAACCATGTCATGAGGACACCCAAGCAGCTTATGGAGGGGGAGCCCCATAAGGCCCTAAATTTTGAAGTAATTTCTTATATAGCTATAAACAACTAAAAACTCCAAACAAAATGGAATACTACCAGATTATTTCTTCTGTTTTTAAAAGTTAAGAAAGTACCATGAGCTCATTTGTTATACAATATACCACTTTGGGGGTAGGGGAGCAATGGGTGAGTAGTAGTAAGCCATTTGGAAGATAAAATGTTCTAACACCATTAGTATGTTTTGAAATAATTACCACTTTTTTTTTTTTTTAAGTTAGAAACTATTTAAACAAAAAGAGAAAAAAGAAGTCTGAGTAAGCAAACTTCAACAGTGTAAACGGAAGCTCAGAAATTGAATGCTGCATTTTTAATGTTCTTTTGTAGCATTCTCTTTAGCCTCTAACCTTTTCTAGCAAAATCATCATATTCTTTGGCAAAAACTATTACCCATCTCTCTCTTCTGCCTCTTTGACTTCAGCCATAAGAGTTTAATTGTGAGTCACAAGAAAGCTACTAGGGAGGAAGTTATTTCCACTAACCTGGGTGCAAATATTTGGCAGACAGAGTGCAATTTTCACCATATCCGGCAAAATGGACTGATACAAATGTTGGGCTTCTGCTTCTTCAAGTACCTGAAAACCAATGAAATATGTTATCAGTGATGTTTGTTATGAACTTAAATTACATACCTGCTTTTCATAGGATCCCACAATAATGCACATTATCAGTACCAACAGAGGTACTAAGGTGAACTTAGGCGAACTTATAAAAGCATTTTCAAATGTATGTAATTCACCATAATGCCCTCTGAAAATTAATTAAGTATCCCAAATATCTTTCATATCAGCAGTCACAATTAATAAAAGACTTGTGAATTAAATAGTACATTCTGTCCTTGGTTACATCAGTTAAAAACTGCTTGACCATCAAGAACTCTCTCAGAAGCCTTCAAGGACCCATCTGGCTTCAACAGCCTAGAAGTTAAAGAAATCATCATAAAAGTCAGATTCATTATTTCAGAGCATATTATATGTGTCAAATCTAACCTATTAGACAGTAGGCAGTGAAGTTTCTGATGACCTTAGAGTTTTCCTTTTCCAGGCACCCGTGGGAAGTTAAAACCACAATTTCCGTATCATCATTTAAAGCACAACGAAGAGGACAGTCGTGGCCCAGTTGTCTTTTATAATTTCCCATCTCTACTGTTTCAGAAATTACTTCAGGCCTTTTAATCCAATTTCACTCAAAATACAAGAATACTTCTTTAAAAGTACTGAAGATAACAACACTCTTAATTTGGAGATATAGTCAAGATTAAAGCAAATCACTTATCTACTTGAAATCACATGTGCACTAGAAGAGGTCACATTTATAATCCAGTCTGATCCTGTCACTATTACCTAGAAAAGAAATCTGAGGTGAAGGAGGTCATCCGGTCATCCTAGCTTGTGAAGGTTACCCTAAGCAACTAATCAGAACTGGAACCCCATGTGTTCTCGCCTCCATTCCACAGCCCTCCTCACTTTCCTATGGACCAGTGTTTGGGATTGATGGATACAGACTTTTCATAACTATTTATGGATTTCCTCTGCTATCAGAATATAGATATCCACAAATATCTATAGATTTCCTCTGCTATGAGCTGAAATAAAAAATATCCATTCATCTATCTGCAGCTGGACAGGGTTTGTGTGTAAACAGAAAAAGTAACAAAGATAATTTATGTTCACTCTGGTTTTACAGCGAGTTTCTAAGAACTGTCTTTATACCAAAGCTCTAAAATTGTAACCTATGCTTATGACCCTCTTTAAATTAGGACAATGTGAAACTGATATTCAAAATGAATAGAAAGATATTTGCAATTCAGGGATATGAAGATATATCTATTAATCATAAATATACAGAAAACTAAGCAAATGAACACAACACGATTATTAATCTGGGGAAAACAAAAGTTGTAGAAGAGTGGAAAAGCAATCATATCTTCCTAAATACAGTGTTTTTACCACCCAACTAAAAAAAACAGAGTATTAATCTAATTGAAATAAATATGGTAACTATAGTGGGAAAATATAAATAAGGCTTGTGTTATTGGTGATGGGGAAAGTGAATAATAGCTAAATCCTAATGTTTAAAACATTAAAAAAAAATAGCTTGCCTGGGAAGTGGTGCTCGGTGGTTAGAGCATGGCCACATACTGAAGGGTCACGGGTTCAATTCCCAGTCAAGGGCACCTAACTGGGTTGCTGGTTCAATCCCCAGCCCGGGCTGGGGCTCATGTGGAAGGCAACCAATCAATCTGTCACTCTCACATCAATGTCTCTCTCTTTCTCCCCTCCCTCCACCCCTCCCTTCCACTGTCTCTAAAAATCAAAGGAAAAAATATCTTCCTGTGAGGATTAACAAAAACAAAAAGCTAAAGAATTCAAAGTGGTTCAATGGCTGCCTCTTTATTATAAGCCTCTTTAACGCTAATAAAAATAAAAGCTAAATTAAAAAAATAATACACTCACGAAGGCATTCTACTCTTTTAGAGACACACAAGATGACGTTAACATTTTTTCTTTTCTGGGCACCTTTGGGAAGTTAAAACCACAATCTCCAAATCATAATTTGAAGCATAACAAAAATGACATTCATGGCCCATTTTGTCTTTTATAATTTCCCACCTCTACTTGCTTTCCTGTATCCGAAAATACATAAAATTAATGCATTTGTTTAAAATATTCAAACTCTTCTTATTTGTAATTTATCTTTTTGGTTTTTAAAACAATTAATTTTGAAATAATTATAGATTCATAGGAAGTTGCAAAAATATTATACAGACAGGTCCAGTTCGCCCTTCACCCAGTTTCCCTTAATGGTTACATTTTACATAACTATAGGCCAATATCTAAACCAAGACATTAATCCTGGACCAGTGTGTGTGTATCATTTTATGCTTTTTTATCACATGTACATTCATGTAACCACTCTCAAAATCAAGATACACAACTGTTCCACAACAAAGATCTCCCTCATGCTACCCATTTGCAGTCACAACCTCCTTCCTCCAACCATTCTTAAGCCCTAGCGACCGGTACTGTTTTCCATCTCTATAATTTTGTCACGTTATGTCAATGGAATCATACAGTATATGTCCTTTTAAGATTCACCTTTTTCAACCAGCACAATGCCCTTCAGATCTATTTAAATCGATGCAAGTATCAGTAGTTAATTCCTTCCTATTCCTAGGTAGTATTCCATGGTATGAATATATAGCAATTTGTTTAACCATTCACTTACTGAGGATATTCTGGTTGTTTCCAGTTTTTAGCTATTACAAATAAACTGCCTTTTACTTTCAACCTGCTTACATCATTGTCTGAAATGATTTCTTGTAATCAGCATATAGTGTGTCATGTTTTAATCTACTCTGCATATATATTTTAATTGGCGAATTTAGACCATATGTAATCACTGATATATAGGGACATATTCATTTCATTTTTAATCTATTTCTTGTATTTGTTTTCTTTTCCTTCCTTCCTGTAAGTTACTTGAACATATTTTAGAATTGCATTTTTATTTATCTGAAGTGTTTCTAAATACATCTCTTTGAATTGATATTTTTACTGGCTGTTCTAAGCATTATGTATAACTTACAGAAATTTTTGCCTTTCTTTAAATCCCTTTACCCTTCCCCATTTATAATATAATTGCCTTCTACATTTCCCTACAAAAATTCAAAACCACACTAGACAGTTATAATTTTTTTAAACATACTGATTTTGAATCTTGGGCATTTTATTTATTTTTTAATCCTAACCTGAGGATATGTTCATTGATTTTTTTTTTGATTTTTTTATTTTTTTGAGAGAAGAAGTGAAAGGGAGGGAAGGAAGGAGGGAGGGAGAGAGAGAGAGAGAGAAACATCGATATGAGAGAGAATCATGGACTGGGTGCCTCTCGCATGCACCCCAACCAGGGATCAAATCTGCAACCTAGGCATATGCCCTGACCGGAAGTCGAACCCGAGACCCTTCAGTACATGGGACAACACCTCAACCAACTGAGCCACTCCAGCCAGGGTGACAGTTATAATTTTTGAAAACAGTAAAAGAAAATGTCAAACATAATTTAGAGTATTCAAGAAGAAAAGTATATTATACTATACTATATTTTTCTTTTTCTTTTGTTCTTCCTTCCTTCCTTCCTTCCTTCCTGATGTTCCAAGATTCCATCTTTTATCATTTCCTTTCTGTTTCAAGAAATTCCTTTAAAGATTCTAATGACAAATTCCCTTATCTGAGAATGTCATGAAGAAAGTTTCACTGGGCTCTCTCCCTTCAGGGAGCACACCCGTGACATTCCCTTCTCTCACAGGTATATATCCCCTGACCTCGAAGGGACCCCATGAGACTTGCAACGAGAAGAGCAATGGGCAGCAGCAGCTTGTCCTAAGCTAACCCCCTAAACCTGTCTCCAAGGCCCTCTTCTCTCTGACTCCCCAGTGAGCCAGAGCAGCCCAGCCTGGGCTCTCCTGCTGCTGCTTCTATGCCCTTCCTTGTCTCACCTAAGTACATTTTTGCTGCAGTCAATAAGTTCTTGCTTGTTTTTACCAAAAAAAAAATTCTAGGCTGGCCATTCTCTTTCTGGCCTCCATGTTTTCTGATGAGAAATCCATTGTCATTTCTCTCTTGATGCTTTCATTTCTTTGCCTTTAGTTTTAAGAAGTTTGGGTATGATGTGTCTTGGCTTGGATTTCTTTGGGTTTATCCTCTTTAGGGTTTGATCAACTTCTTGAAGCTGTAGGTTTATGTCTTTCATCAAATTCGGGAAATTTTCAGCTATTATTTCTATTTTTCAGCTACTATTTATTTGAGTATTTTTTTTCAGCCCTGCCCTCTTTCTCCTCTCCTTTCAGTATTAAAAGACATAATTGATGGATCTTTTGTTATAGTCCCATAGGTCCCTAAACTACTGCTATCTTTTTTTTCTGGCTATTTTCTTTCTGATATTCAGATTGAGTAATTCTGTTGTTCATTTTCAAGCTCACTCACTTCTTTCCTCTCTCATCCCACTTGCCCACATTGAGCCCATCCATTGCATTTTTCACGTTAGCTATTGTATTTTTAAGTTCTAAAATTTCTATTTAGTTCTTTATAACTTCTATTTCTCTGCTGGGACAATTTTTTCATTTGTTTCAAGCAGGTCTGCAATTGCACAACAAAGCCTTTTTGTGATAGCTGCTTTCAAATCTTTGTCAGATAACGCTAACATCTGTGTTTTCTCAGAGTAGGCATCTTTTGATTGTCTTTTCAAATTTCGTTGAAATTTTCCTGGTTCTTGTGATGAGTGATTTTTTATTGAAATCCAGACATTTTGGGTATTATGTTATGAGATGCTGGATCTTATTTAAATCTTGTTTTAATAGGCTATCTGTGACAGGGGAAGGGATAGTCACCTCATTACTACCAGTTAAGAGTAGAAACTTAGGTTTTCTACTCCACCTTTATTGACTCCCAGAGCGAGGAGGGAGAGGCATTGTTTGTTTTTTTGTTAATCTTCACCTGAGGATGCTTTTTTCATTGATTTTTTTTTTTTTTTTTTTTTTAGAGAAAGTGAAAGGCGGGGGGAGAGAGGGAGGGAGGGAGAGAAACATCAATGTGAGAGACACATCAATTGGTTGCCTCCCAGACGCACCCCACCCGGGGCCAGGGATTGAACTTGCAACCCAGGTACATGCCATTGACTGGGAATCGAACCCATGACCCTTTGGTTCGTGGGTTGACACTCTAACCACTGAGTCATACTGGCCAGGGCGTAAGAGAGACATCTTGATACCACTAGGTAGGGGTGAGAGTTTGCTCTTACCACTAGGCCTCTGCTGATACCACCCTGGTATTGTATCTTTCCTAGGGCCCCACAGACAAAAGCAGTCTTCTCTGCTCTTTCAAAGCCTTCTTATGTTTATATAGTGTCCAGGGTTTTACCTCTGTTTTGCAAGATGGATAAGAAAAAAGTGTCTATCCAAACATTTTTAACCCAAAGACATTTAATCTTAAAGTGTCTAAAATTAGGCAGACAGCATTTTCTCCTTTGGGTACCTTTCCTTGTCCTTTATTTTATTTATTTTTAACCGTATCTTTATTGATTTCAGGGAGAGGAAAGGAGAGGGAGAGAGATAGAAACATCAATGATGAGAGAGAGTCATTGATTGGCTGCCTCCTGCATGCCCCCGACTGGGGATCGAGCCCGCAACCAGAGCATGTGCCTTGACTGGGAATCGAACCCCGATCGCCTTGATCCTAGGTCGACGCTCAACTGCTGAGCCACGCCTGGCCAGGCCCTTGTCTTTTAAATTTGACATATGAGTAGCTGCTGCCATGCTTTACTGACTGTCACAGCTTTAAAATATCACTTATTTATTGGATAGGGCATTATTGCACTGGGCTTTTTTAAAACTGTCAGTGCTTCAGACCTATGTCTAATGTTGCTTTGGAAACACTAATAAGAACATGAAAAATGTCATTTTAGAACATAACCAACCCAACTATTGTTTGAAATGCACAATTAAAAAACTAGCATGACTTTATCCCTTCTCATATATTAGTACCTTTATGCAAATCTAACTTTTACAAATTATTATTTAATATTAATCTATACAATGCAAACCAAGATATAAGTAGTAAAAGGTTTTTAAAATGTAAATCATTTAACTTCAAGAGTAGCAAAAACCTTAATAAATAAACATTTATTTATAATATATCATATATTATAATACAGTTTATTTATACTAATAATGATGATGATGATCATAATGAAGATAAGCATTTATATTGTGGTAAAAAGGAAAGCTTCATTAAATTCTCCCATAAGTTAGGCCTTGCCCTCTATTGGATAGTCTGTATAGAAAATTATATGTCGTAATTCTGCATATATGTGCATTTATCTTTTTATTCTAGTCTAACAAATCGATTATGTATATGTCTCATTCAGAACTGATACAGTGAGTTTCAAAATTATAATGCTATTTTGCCCATCTCTTCTCTTTAGACAATAGATCTGTTTGTTCATTCAATTGGCCAACAAACAAATATTTAAGCATTTATTATGTGCAAGACACTGTGCCAGGAATAAAGGTAGAACCATAAACAGTAATGGACATGATCACTGACCTCATTAACCTCACAGCAGAAAGCCCTATGCTCTTTCTGTGACCCCTCAATATGTCAGCCCTAATCTTGAAGGAGAGTAGTTACTGCAACCTCATCACAGTGACCGTGGAGAGGCTATCTTTCTTTCTTTCTTCAGCAGACAGAAACATGGAGAAACTACTAAAAGAGCAATGGAATTTGCCAACTGTCAAACAATTATAAATTATTTAAGTATCGGTAAGTATACAAAGAGAAGTGATTTTTGCTTCTTTCTTAGAATAGTACTTGATCAACTAAAATTACATCTGTGAACAGTGCTCTAACACTAAAGACATATACATGGCTAAGTACAGTGTCTGGCAAACAGAAAGTACTAAATAAAAAATGGCAACTGAACTTTGAGTGAATAAGTGAAATCCGTTGCTGATAAAAATTAGAAAACTAGTGTCATTTTACTGAAGAAAAAAATTTCCACTGATCTACCTCTTCAAACAGTTCATAGCAAACAGCTTTTAAAAAGTGACCAGTCACAAATCAATCAATGTAATAAATACCTCAAGTTAATCCATTTTATCTATTGGTTTAAACCTAATTAGATTGTAGTAAAATTTTGAAAGGTTACTAATAATCTTCTTTAATGAAAATTCTCGAAAAATATTTATTTAAGAAGTATAAAACATTAAACTTTTAAAAATTGATTTTTAGAGAGGGAGGGAGGGGGAGAGAGTGAGAAACAATGATATGAGGAGAGACATCCATCGGCTGCCTCCATACATGCCCCAACTTGGGATTGAAACTGCAACAATGGTATGTGCCTCGACCAGATATTGAACTCACAACCTTCCGGTGCACAGGGCAGACGACACTCCAACCAAGTGAGCTACACCGGCCAGGGCTAAAACATTAAATTTTGTTAAAAAATTTTTCACCATAAAAAGCAGGTCACCCAAAATCTACACAGAGGAAAAAACTCGTAATTCTATGACTCTGAAATATTAATCACTAAAGTGCTTGTTACGTTTTCCTCCTTATACATATGAAATCACTTAAAATCATGTTGCTGAAGCAATTTAATATTTATTTTTCAACTAATATGACAACAAAAGAATTTTCTACTTTGCTATATAGTTTTCACAAACCACTAGAAACAAAATTTTTTTTAAACAAGTCATACATTTTCATTGCAGAAAATTAACATAAACAATAATGATCAAAAACGTCCCAAAAAATCAAAACCCAGGACCAGATGGCTTCGCTAGTGAATTCTACCAAATGTTCAAAGAAGAGTTAAAACCTGTCCTCAAACTCTTCCAAAAAACTGAAGAGGCAATACTTCCTAACACATTTTATGAAGCCACTTAACCCAGATACCAAAACCTGACAAGGATAACACAAAAAAAGAAAACTACAGACCAATATCTCTGATGAATACAGATGCAAAAATCCTAAACAAAATACTAGCAAACTGAATACAACAATACATTAAAAATAATAATACAACACAATCAAGTGGGGTTTGTTCCAGGGGCACAAGGATGGTTCAACATATGCAAATCAATCAATGTGATACATCACATTAACAAAAGAAATGATAAAATCTTACGATCTCATTAATAGATGCAGAAAAAGCATTTGATAAGATACAACCTCCATTTATGATTAAAACACTCAATAAAGCAGGTATAGAAGGAAAGGACCTCAACACAACAAAGGCCATATGTGACAAACACTCAGCCAATATCACACTCAATGGTGAAAAAGTGAAAGCTTTTCCTCTAAGATCAGAAACAAGACAAGGATGCCCACTCTCACCACTCTTATTCAACAAAGTTCTGGAAGTCCTAGCCAGAGCAATCAGGCAAGAGAAAGAAATAAAAGGCATCCAAATTGGGAAGGAAGAAGTAAAAGTGTCACTTTTTGTAGACAGCATGATTCTGTACAAAGAAAACCCTAAAGACCCTACCAAAAACTATTACAAACAATAAATACAATACAGTTGAGGGATGCAAAATCAATGTTTAAAAAACCCCAAAACCACTGCTTTTCTATGTACTAACAACAAAATTTCCGAAAAAGAAATTTTTAAAAAGCCCACAATTCCTTTTGCGATTGCAACAAAAAGAATAAAATACCTAGGAATAAACTTAACAAAGGATGTGAAGAACCTATACATTGAAAACTACAAGACATTATTAACAGAGATTGAAAGACACAACAAAATGGAAAGATACTTCATGTTCATGAACTGGAAGAATCAATATAGCTAAAAACGGCCATATTACCCAAACAATATACAGATTTAATGCAATTCCATTCAAAATCCCAATGGCATTTTTTAAAACAATAGATTAAAAAATCATCAGATTTGTATGAAACCACAAAAGACCCCAAATAGCCACAGCAATCCTAAGAAAGAACAAAGACAGAGGTACCACACTACCTGACTTCAAATTATATTAGACTACAGTTTGTCCCCATGTACAAAAATTAATTCAAAATGAGTCAAAGACCTAAATATAAAATATGAAACAATAAATTACATAGAAGAAAACAGAAGTACTAAATGTATGGACCTTGGTCGTAGAGAACATTTTATGAATTTGACCCCAAAGGCAAGGGAAGTAAAGGCAAAAATAAATGAATGGGATTATATGAAACTAAAAAGCTTCTGCACAGCAAAAGAAACAGACAACAAAACAAAAAGCAACCAACCCAATGGGAGATGATATTTACAAATAACAGCTCCAACAAATATCCAAACTATATAAAGGATTAATATCCAAACTATATAAAGAACTCATATAACTCAACACCAAACAAACAATCCAATTGAAAAAGGGGAAGAGGACCTGAACAGACATCTCTCCCAAGAAGACATACAAAGAGTCAACAGATGTATGAAAAGATGCTCAACTTCACTCGCTATTAGGGAAATGAAAATCAAACTACAATGAGATACCACCTCACATCCATTAGAATGGCTATTATCAAGAAGACAGGTAAAAACAAGTGTTGGAGAGGCTGTGGGGAAAAGGGAGCCCTCCTTCACTGCTGGTGGGAATGTAGACTGAGCAGCCACTATGGGACACAGTCTGGCAGTTCCTCAGAAAATTAAGAATAGAGCTGCCATATGACCTAGCAATCCCTCTCCTGGGTATATACCCGAAAAATTTGAAAACATGTATTCACAAAGATATATGCACCCCTACATTCACAGTGGCCAAGACATGGAGACAACCAAAGTGTTCTTCCATAGAGGACTGGAAAAAGAAGATGTGGCACATATACCAAGTGAAATACTACTACTCAGCTGTAAGAAAAGATGAAATACTGCCATTTGCGACAACATGGATGGACCTTGAGAATATTATGCTAAGTGAAATAAGTCAAAGAGAAAAAGCTAAGAACCATACGGCTTCACTCATATGTGGGATTTTAAAATTGAAACTCATGGGCAGAGACAGCAGTGTGGTGGTTACCATAAGGAAAGAGGGTGGGGGGTGGAGGAGGCCTAATACATGGTGATGGAAGATGGTTTGAGACTTTGGGTGGTGGGCACACAGTGCAATATACAGACCTCATATCATAAAAATGTACACTTGAAACCTATATGATCCTATTAAGCAATGTCACCTCAATAAATTTAATAAAAATTGAAAAAGAATATTAAAATAAAAAAATCACTCATAAAGTCACTATTAAGATATCCATTAATATTTTGGGATATATCCTTTCAGGCTACTATTAAAGTCTGTATTTTGTTTTCATTTACATAGTAGACATTTTCCTATGTAAATAAATATAACCCTATACCACCATTATTAATTGCTGAGTATTATTTTACTATTTGAACGCACCATAATTTATTTCCCAAATTAACTGTCACCAATTTCCACTATAATTACCATTGCAATGAATATCCTGTACATACATCTTTGTGCACCTGCCTGAATATCTCTACAAGTGAAAATGCTACATCAAAAAACATAGGCTTCTTCCTTTTTTAAGGCTTTGTGTCCTATCAAGATACAGAACATTATCATCACCCTAGAAGCTCCCTCATGCCCCTTCCCAGACAACTCCTGCCCCCACATCTGAGAGACTACCACTGCTTTAAATTCTTCTACCATCGGTTAGTTATGCTTCCTGTAAAACTTCTTATATTGGAAACATAGGACATGTACTATTTTATGAAAGGCTTCCCACCCAACACTGTACTTCTGATATGCATCTATGTGGTGTGTATTTGTGGTTTTGTTCCCTTTTATGGGAACATGAAACTGTGGCATGAATAAACCACAATTTCTTTCCTCATTCTCCTGCTGATGGACAACTGGGCTGCTTTGAGGTATTGGCTATTAGGTAAAGTTACTATAAACATTCTTTTATACACATAGGACTTTTTGTGTACACATATTTTCATTTATCTTGGGTAGGTATACAAAGAAATGGAAGTAATGGGTCTTAGGGTAGGTAAATGTTTAGTTTTCTGAAGAACTGCTAGAGGTTTCTCCAATATGGCAGTCTCATTTTACACCTCCAAAAACAAAGTGTAATTCTTTATATATTATAAATACATTTTGCAAATAGTTTTTCCTTGTCTTTAAGCTTTGTCTATTCATTTTCTTAATATCTTTTGATGACAAGTATTTATTAATTTTTTTATGGCTAATGTTTTCTATGTCCTAAAAAAATCTTCATCTACTGCTAAGTGACAGAGATGCTTTCTTCTAGGAGCTTTATGTTTTTAGCTTTTGCATTTAGAGTTATTTTCTATGTATGATGTGAAGGAAGAGGTGAAGTTCATTTTTATTCACCCATATGGATATCTAGGTTTTTCCAGCACCATTTGCTGTTTTTTAAACTTTAACAAATTTTACTACAAAAATAATAACATAAAAACTGTTCAGCAAATCTATATTCAGTGTAATTAAAATAAACAAACACCAAATATAAAAATATATACATCTAGCTCTGGTCAGGTGGCTCAGTTGGTTGGAGCATCTCCCATACACTGAAAGATTACAGATTCGATTCCTAGTCAGGACATATACCTAGGTTGTGGGTTCTATCACCGGTTGGGCGCTTACAGGAGGTGATCAATGTTGCGCTCTCGCATCTATTTTTCTCTCTCGTGCGCCCTCGCTCTCTCTAAAATCAGTAAACATCCTCAGATGAGGATAAAAAAGATACACACATATGTATATATGGTCAAGAAACCAGTGCATTTTTGGTCGCAATATTTTTTAATACATTATCTTTATCCAAAGGAATTATTTAATGACAGAAGGCATTATGTACTAGATGTACAGAACTGTAACTTTAAAACTTGTTTTAAGGTCTACAGGAAGTGGGTTTTGTTTATTTGTTGCCAATTCTTTATGTCTTTGAACTCACAATCACTACAACAACGTAATAAGATGGACAGAGGACGTAGTAACGTCTAATGGTCTAAACAAATTACCAAATTAAGAAGCTACCAAGAGGTAGCTATACAAAATCTGTAGAGAATTCTAAGGAATTTCTTTAAGTTCTTAACAAAACAAAACAAAACAAAACAAACACAAGTTTTTTAAAAAAAGAGGTAAAAGTGGAAATAATAAAACAGACATCAACAAATTTGCTGAAGAACAACATAAAACCAAGATAAAATTAAATTAAACTTTAAATTTTTAAAAATAGTAATATGGTTGAAAACTCGAAGAGTTAATACTGGATAAAACTTTAAATGACAGTACAAATAACTGTAATTTTAGAAATTTGTTTTTCAAGAGCATGAGAGTAACCCTGGTTCCCTACACAGCCAGTTTCTATATTCCTTGGACTGCATGCATGCTAGAGGAAGACTAACAGGCAGCAGCCAAAATGATTAAGCTTCAACTTGGGTTATAAAGCATTGACCTGATGGGCTTTTCTTGGTCAGAATCAACACATAAGCTTAAAATCAAGAACCAAAGCCCCCCAGTGGTAAGTTGTGTTCAATCTGGTGGGCCCTGAGGTCATCTCTGACCGAACTAGCATCAGCCAGTCATGAAGGAAGGAACTCTCCCCAGGATCTGATTCCTAAGGCCCCAACCTAGAGGAGGTTTCCTAGTCAAACAATTCACATTCCTTGGAAAGAGACAACAGGCATCAGCTGTGTCCAATGAAAGGAAACACTGACCAGGAGGACCCTAGACATTTTTTGAAATTTCTGGGTCCAGCACCATTTGTTGAAAAGGTGCTTCTTTCTCCCACTGGGTTGTTTTGGCACCTTGAAACAATCCAAGTGTCCTTTGATAGAGGATTGGATAAAGAAGATGTGGGTTATACTGTGGCTTATATATACAGTGGAATACTACTCAGCCATAAGAAAAGATGAAATACTGCCATTTGTGACAACATGGATGGACCTTGAGAATATCATGCTAAGCGAAATAAGTCAGAGAGAAAAAGTTAAGAACCATAATGATCTCACTCACATGTGGGATATAAAACTGAAAGCAACAAATGAACAAACAAGAAAAACAAACAAAAACTTATAGACACAGACAACATAGTATGGTGATTACCAGAGGAAAGGGGGGTTAGTAGTAAAGGGTATAAGGGGTGAAATATATGGTGATGGAAGATTATCTGACTTTGAGTGGTGGGCACACAATACAATACACAGATCATGATCACAGAAATGTACACTTGAAACGTATACAATCTTATTAACCAATGTCAACACAATAAATTTAATTTAAAAAAATCAAATGATTGTATAATCGTGGGTCTATTTCTGGGTTTTCTATTAACTTCATTCTTATGCCAGTAGGGAACTATATTAGTTTCCCTGGGCTGCTATAACTAAGCACCACAAACTGGGTGGCTTAAAACAACAGAAATTTATTTTCTGTTTTGGAGGCTAGAAGTCTGAAATCAAGGTGTTGGCCGAACCATGCTCCCTCTGAAGGCTCTAGAGAAGACTGACTCCTTCCTTGCCTCTTCCTAGCCTGTGGTGACTACCAGCAATCCTTGGGGTTCCTTGGCTTTTAGAAGCTTTCAACAAATAGCAGCTACTATTATCATTATGCATATTTTACCCTCTGCCCTGTTTTACTACAGTTAAGCCACTAATTATGCATCAAAACTTAGTTCACATCTTCCTGTGAAGTCTTCCCTGATTTTCCTAACTGCTCCTTCCTCTGTCACACACAGGTACCTGGACTGCTGTAGCACTTATTATGGTTTATTATAACTATTTATTTATATGTTTTTCTACTCTCCTCCTCTGACCTATGAAACACTGCAAAAGCAGGGATTGTATTTTATACATCTTGCATTCCAGTACCAAGCAGAGTAATACTACTATTATTCGCTGAACATAGAGTTAATAAAAATTAAAAAAACCTTACCTTTTATCCTGAAACTATCCCTGCAAAGTAAAAAACATAAGGAAACTGAAGCTTGAAGAAGGTAAAGCAATTTCCCATATTCAAACTCAGTGGCATACATTGGGACTAGATGCCAGGGTTTTTCTTCCCAGGTCCACAGGAAGGGTATTTTAGAAAACAGAGCACTGGCCCAGAAACTGGAAGACTACAGTCAGAGGACCAGATCTGCATTTACTCTCTGTATTAACACAGAAAAATCCCAGAATTCTTTATTTCTTTATCCATAAAGATAATTCTGTTTAACTTAGAGTTATGTTCAGATATTACTGTTTTATAAATTCTAAAGCTCCACATACAAAGTTCAGATATTACTGTGTTTTCTAAATTCTAAAGCTCCACATACAAACACAAAGTATTACTATCTAACGGGCCAGTAATTCACCACCCTTTGGAGCCGCCTCCTTCCTCCATTGCCCCCACATCAATTAACTGCCGAGTCCCACCGACTGACCCAGCAGGGGCCTACACATTCATTACCTCTTTTTAATCACCACCAAACTACCCTGATAGCTCCTCATCCAATTTCACCAAGATCACTACAATAATCTAACTGCTGCCCTGCTGCTAGCCCACCTTCAGTTTCTGCCCCGTACACCTGGTGTGTTCCTGCTCCACTTGAAAGCTTTCAATGGCCTTTCACTGCATTTTCAATACAGTACAAACTCAGTAAGCTAATAATCAAGCGATCTGGCTCTAGATGCTTGTCTAGTCTTACCAAGTGTATGTGTGCGCACTCACACACATACACACTACCTTCTGTACATTTTACATACTAGGCAATTCAGCAATTTACTCTTTTCTAACACCTACCTGTGTTTCCAAAGATAAAATTTGCATCACACCTGGAATATCTTTCATACTCAGCTCTAAAACTTACATTTTAATGTTTTGCTCAAAGTCTATCCAAATTGACTTCCAACTAGAAGGTAACTCTCCCTCTTGTAATTTATCTGTACTTCTTTTCACAAGACAATTAAGACTTCTTGCTTTATGTTGCAGTTATTTATGGATGCCTTCTAGTGCTTACTAGAAGTTCCTTTGAGGCAAGATTTATATATACCTAGAACAGTGATGTTCATCGGTAACATTCGTAATAAAAATATTTGTTAAATTAGCTGACACTTTCTATCACAGTTAAGTAATTTTACAAAGCTCCTTTCTCTTTCTCCTCTCTACTGCCTATCAGAATCTCTATTGCTCAGGATAAATACTAGAGTTGTTTGTTTGTTTGTTGGTTTTTAAAAGAAAAATTACGTTAAACTGCATACGGACTGAGCTTTCTATAATATACCTTAAACTTACTGGAGTTACCTCTAGAGCTTCTAAAGTACAACAGACAGGTTCATGTTTCAAAAATTAAAAAGAAATAACATAAGTCAGAACTATTAAGATCCTTCAGATCCACTTATTCTTCAGGCATGTTTTTAGGCTACAAAAATTAAACAGAGAAAACAAACAATTTTAGTACTAAATTATGTAAGGGTAAAAAATCAACTGGAGAAGGTGAATGTTTCTAACATTTATCTGTTCACGACTCAGGCTGACACTCTGAAAAGAATGTGACAGCTTACAAGACAACAAACTCACTCATTCCCCGTAATTTCTGAAGACTCATGCAAGTCTGACAGGCCAGACACAGAGTGATCTCTCATGTGTATCAGCCATGACAATTAAGGCTTCATTAAAAATGTTCTCCAAATTTTAATAAAGTCCAATTGGTTTTTAAGAAATAGCCCAATATTTTCATATTTAAGAAGGCATATTTCACAAATTATTGAACTAATTTGTGGACCTAAATAAAATAGTCCAAATATTTTATCTTATGGCATCAAAAATGGTACAAAATGAATGTGGTACAGAGGTCAAGGTGATATGAAAGGCTGAATGCTAACAGGGGTCAGCAGTGATGCCACAGGAAAAAAGACTGGGCAGGGAAGCCATCCTCCCTCTCCTCTTTTGGTCAGTTTGATTTTCGTCTTCAAATAGCTATTGAGTTTCCCTATGAATTTTCAAAGTCCTATGACTCAAATCTGGGAAGCAATGATAAAAATCACAGTTCATTATAAGTATCTAAAATAATTTTAAGGAAAATACAAAAGAGGCTTTAAAGTATTTGTCCTATAACTTACACTGGAAATCATCTTTGTCATTATATTAATTGGATAGTTGTTTAATATGGGAGAAATCAGGCTCCTATAGACACTGCTCCATCACTGGTTGCCAGCAGAAGGGGGAGGAAAGTGCGCTGTGATGGAATCTCCTTTTCTTATTAATTTCCCGTCCCATAGCCAGGCTCTGATTAGCCAGTACAGGAAAGAGGAAGGAGGAATGAAGTGAGAAAGCCCTCCTGCTAATCCTCACAACTCCACATCCAGCCTCTCCCAATCACTGTTGTTTCTCATGACATAACTATGCATTGGTTTCTCACTTCAATCAGAAACAAGCCATCAGTGGCGTAAAGTTTACAGGCTTTTGTAGACAGATATAGAAATCTTACCATCATGCACTCCTAACACCAAATAATTAACAACTAATCTGAGAACACAAGTAATTTAGAAAGAACGTCTTTGTCCAATTCTTGAAACAATATGCATCTAATCAAAAACAGCCACACTATTACCTACACAAATTTCATTAGGTTATACATGAAGAACAGTTATGTAGGTTTATGAAACATGAAGGATGCTCTTCTCTAAACAGTATTTACTGATAATCACTATCTCTTTCTTATGCTAATAAAAAAATTCACAGAGCATTCTTATCTTGGAAAGGACAAAACAAAATACACCCTCATTATCTGCTGTCTGAACAGAAGAATTTACTTCTCAATACTGTTACAGTAAATGATTATCTTAGGGAATAATCCCACACTAGCACAAGATGCTTTGACAGGTCTTTCTCATCTCTCATTTCCATTATTGTGACTACATGGCCGTATCCATCAATCACTTTAGCAAACACCACCAAACCACAATGCTATTACATACAAGCCAACAGATATTTTCAATACCATAAAGTCACACTATTATTCATCTTTTATAGACAGGCAATCAAATTCAACATGACAAGATTTCAGAGAAATAGATAATGGTAATGTAACTTTTCTAGTCCTAGAAGCAAAATGGACTTAATTTGTCCAAGAAATATAAGAGTGATCAACAACTTCAATCTTTTATTATACTTTTAAATTTAATAAGTATATCTTTGAACTATAAAAAATACTTTTAAAGTACTTAGTTTTACTTTTAAGTAATCTTTAAGATAGTTCGATGACAGCTTCTCACATTCACATAACTAGGAAAATAATTTGCCATACAAACCAAATGATAGGCATACAGACATATTGTAGTGCTTAATTCTTAATTTAATTCTTAAATTATCCAGTATGAATTAATAATCAATATTACAGTCTGAACTTCACTCTTATTAATAAGGCTGAAACAAATGTAATTTTCCAAAAGGTTTGAGGGCACCACCTGGTGGCAGATTCTTCGGAGAAAAAAATACAAATGCACTAGTAATTAAAAGAAATGCTATTACAGTGAAAATATCTTTTTAAAATATTGACCAAGTTCTGCTCAGCCACTCAATTATTTCAGGTAATATCCAACTAGAAAAATTCAAAATGTGACCAAAGAATGTTGATAAGCCTCTAAAGTTCCCCATGAGGAGATCTGACCACCAGCAGCTTCCAGGTAGTAAGAGCAGTGTCAGAAACAGAAGGAATCTCAGAGATGACCTAGTGCAGTGCAAAATAAAACTTCTGTACTGTCCAAGATGGTAACCACCAGCCAACTGCATTGACTGAGCATCTGAATGGCACCAGGAGTTAGACCAGTGGTGTCAGACCAGACCTGGGTACTTGAATTCTGGCTAGGAAAGAATTCAGAGCCAAGATTCAAAATATAAGAGAAAGTTGACTTAGAAAGTCACAGAGGTAGAAGTGAGCAGTAGAAGAAATGGGCTCAGGAAACATGTTACAGAGGCAAAAGAAGGGACCTTGGAGTTTAGGAAAGAGAAAAAAAGGAAAATGTGTGTGTGAGGGGGTGCTCCTGGGAAGGAGTGCACTGGTTCCTCCCTCCTAAGAGCTTTTAAGGGCAGGGATTTTAAGGGATTTTAGGGGAGGTCCCAGGGGAGGATCTCACTAGCATATTCATCAGCATTCCAGGTAACTGGTTGGTGCCAGGGGGTCACTGGTCAGTGCAGCTGGTCCTGAGGTCAGCCATGGCCTCGCTTGTCTGGTTTTGCTGCTTTTCTGGGCTTGGAGCTGAAACACAACTGAGGCCTAGATGTATTTGATGTGGGTCAGAACCTCACTGTCCTCGGGGCTTAATGCTTAAGGACTATTCCCCGGCCCCCTTGTTCACTCTCCCTCTAAGAGGGTCTAAGAGGAAAGGTCAGGGGAGGGCCAAACCATATGATCAACGATATGAAAGATCAGGGGTTCTAAACCGCATGACCAGAGATATGCTCGGGGAGGAAAGGTCACCCTGAGGCGAGGTCCTTGTTCTTCCAGTTTTACCCACTGCTAGGCACCCAGGGCTTTCTGCACTAGTGACCTTCTGTACCTGGCCCATCCTCCTTGCTCTGCTAATGTCTGTCTAACTGCCTATCATTCATGGAGGCGTGCACAAGTACTACTGTGAGCACAGTTTTTAGAAAAGGCTAGAAGGACAGAAAAGCACTCTGGAAGACAAAGATTGAACTGAATCTGAAAGAATGAATTAAGAGCAAGCAAACTGCATGTCAAAGAACCACAAGCAATTCAGAGTCACTAGAATATCAAGCTTGAAGTAGGAAAATGGCAAGAAATGATGTTGGAGAAGTGGGCAGAGACAAAGCCATGGAATATCATAAACATCACGTAGAAGAGCTGAAAATAGATAAGGTGTCACATAAGGTTTGAAGATACATGTTGCAGATAGCTCACTGTGGGTGAACAGCATGAAGGATGGATTTGAAGGGAGCAACACTGAACACAGGGGTCAGCTATCCGGATAACTGTTCCAATATACCACCTGAGTCATGATGACGGCATAAATCACACAAGTGTAACAGAAATACAGGGGAGGCCTGAGAAGTATTTAGGAAGTAAAATTATTGTGTCTTTATATAAGAAGCTGACAGAGAGAAAGAGCTGAAGATAAAAGATTTGAATGTGCTAAGCACAGAGTAGTAAAGCTCGTGACACTATGTTAAGTGATAGGACATAAGAAAGAAGACACAGGGATGAGCAAGTAAAAAGTCGGTAACAGAAGTGACAGCTATACTGAACACTAAAGGACAAGCAGGCGTTAACCAGCCTTTGGGGAGAGGATGAGGCCAGAAAACATACCGTGATATGTGCATCCGAAAGTTTAATTCTGTTTTGGACATGCTGAGTTTGAGGAATGGAGTAAGACCAGCTTTTCCCTTGAGATACAAAGAAAGGGATGAAAAATACTGAAAACCTAAAATGAAATGAAGAAACTCAAAGAATTGGCCTTTTCAGACAGTCTTGAATCTGTGAGACAGGAGCAGATGGGTAGCAGAGTTTTGGCAAAGATTAAGGAACAAAGAAAAAAAGCAGAACCATAGAGTAATAAAGACAGGAAAGATGACAGAGAGAACCAAAGGCCAGGTTAAAGTTCAGTAATACTGCCTCTCAGTCAGGCCTATCAATAAAATGTATAACTTATTTCCTGCCTTCTTCCGTTCCTCTCTCCTTTAACAAATATATCCTACTTGTTAAGAGCAAAGGAAGCATGTAGCTGGATGCTATCAGAGTGGTTGAATGCTAGCAGAGTGGCTGGACGCTTGCAGATACCAAAGGTCAAGGAGGATCTAGTTGAAAAGGCAGATTACACATATCAGATTGGGCAGTTAGAGATAGGAAGGCAGAGGAGAACCAAAAACTGTTTTGCAAGGTGTGTTCCACAGACTACTAGCTACAAGGGAAATCATAAGCCGTTACACAGAAAGGGGTTCTGCTCATAAATAAGCTTGGGAAAATGTTTAGTTAACCAAAACTAAGCAGGCTTCCTTACTATAAGACTCCTCAGGATTATTCCCAGGATTGTAACACACAACATAATAACCTGACCATTCGACCCTTTATTTACAAAGTATTTGAGCAACACAGCCTGGGAAACAGTGGCCCAGAAGAAAAGGGATAGAAGCAGTAGTCTTAAAAACAGAGTAGAGAAGGAATAAGAAAGTAGAAAACCCGGAGGCTATGGTAGGAAATCCAGAACTCACAATCTTAGAGAAGGCACTGGCCCAGCGAATACGCAGGCCAGCTTGTGATCACATGTTCATACGGGTTAATACAGCAGAGGGTCTCACATACAGCCCTGAGTCACACTAGCACAGGGTCACCAACATGAATACCAACCAAAGTTGGCCAAGCTGATGTCAGGGGCTAAGAGGAAAAAGTGTCAAAGATGGGCGGTAGGAATGAGAAGATGGACATAACCAGATGGCGAAGGATTCAAAGCAACAAAGGCTGCTGGATTTGGCAGGTACCCTTCCTAAATCAGTGCTTTTAAATGATGCCAGGTCTAAGGCCAAAGGCCACTGACGCCACCTTTTCTAGAGAATTTTTCTGAGGGCTTCTTCTTTCTACCTAGAAGTCAAATCTTTGAACTACTGGGCCTCCCTAGCTTCCTTCAATTGGTTTCTATGATGATTCTGCCCCGTCCAGCAGACCTAATATTTGGACAGTATGACTCAGTTCCTCTCTGAGTGCTAAGTCAAAGGCTGGCTCTGATGGCATGCACCACAGAGCACAAATAAAACTGAGCCCAGGTCTACAAGTATCACCCTAGGCTTTCACAGAGCTGGAACAGGGTCAAATAATTCAATTTTGGACAGGAATCAGCAGTAGAGGCTGAGGAGAAAAACAACTTTTCATTCTAATAAGTTCCATTTAAGAAGGAAAAGCTGACAACAGAAAAAGCTCCTTCGTCTAAGATAAAAAACTGTGGGACAGATACTATTTAAGAACTTTGAGAAAGGTGACAGAGTAGAGCAGTGGTTCGAACTACCTGGGGGGTTTGTAAAAACTGAGAAGGCTGGGATCAGAAATGATACCATTGCAATGATCTGGTTATGAATTAATAACTGGAGAGGAGCAAAGGGAAGCTGCAATTTAGACGCATGCCCAGTAAGGTATGAATGACATAGAGGGTGCTTCCTTGTCAGTCATACCTGGGAACAGAGCATTAGCCAGAATAGGTGTAGCCACCGCAAGGGAGCGAAATCTGAGACAAAGTTCCGAAACAAAGGGAATTCCCCCTCTTGGCCCTCTTCCTCTCGTGGGACTCCTGTTGCAGGGGGAGCGCTCCCCTGCATTCGCCTATATGGCCCACAGTCATGTGGGCTCCACACAATAGACTGATGGACAAAAAAGAGCCGATGCTGTGCCAGACTCAACTCTGCCACGGAATGAAAACTTTGGATACAGGCCCTGCTTCTGGCTCTGCTTGAAGCCCCAGCTGCATATTTTCCAGGACTGGTTTAAGGGAAAATAGGCTTTGGAAACTAAGGGATTAACTTCACGTGAATAAAAATCACTCATTCTCCGGTGTAAGTCTTAGAAAATTCTTTTTCTCAAGATAGCTTTAAGAACCCCATTCCCACTAGCAACGGAGAAACTCCACTCATGCAATTCTCCAATAACAAACCCACCCAGGGGCTTATGAAAGCACAGAAGGCTGGGCCTCACCCCCGAGTTTCCAATTCGGTAGGTCTAGGGTGCAGCAGGAGAATTTACATTTCTAACAAGTTCCCAGGTGATGATGTTGCCGCTGGCTCAGGAGCCACGCCTGAGAACCTCTGCAATACAGCCGGGCTTCTTGGTCTTGGCACTGACACCGCAGCTGAGTAGTTCTGTCACAGGGATTGTATACTCTTCACTGTGTGGACAAAAAAGGGGCCGCATGCTAAACCCAACACGCTCAGGGGAGGCCTACATGGCGGCCTTACAAACTCAGAGACGGAAAGTAACCACATAGGATGGCCTGAAATGAAAACTTCCTAACTAAAAGCTAGTCATGGAGGGTAGTCATGTCCTAGGCCGGTATTTTTCCCTAACAAAGGTCAATCTTTACCTTAACTGAGCCTGTCATCTTTTTATGCACCCCTCAAGGCACAAGCACACCAGAACAGAGACCACAAGTCCCCTCATTGTTATTATTATCATGTTAATTGTAAATTATTAATTATCCTACACCTACCTACATAAAAGAAGTACAGGTCATTTGTTTTACTTTTTATCCAACCCCAGAGATTCCCTGCTCTACTCTCTCCTGGCTCCCTAACCTATCACCAATGACTTTCAAGTAACCCCCTTAACGCCGCCTCCTTTGACTGTAACGAATAAAATAAAGTGCAAAACTACCATTCTCTGGAGCATTTTCTCAATCCATTAAAATTTGCTTCCCCGAAATTGTCACCAGTTTGGCTCAAATAAGCTCACAAAAAAATTCTTACAGGTTTGAACGTTTCTTATGCTGACAATTGTAGGATGTTTAGTGGCATCCATGGCCTCTACCCACCAGAGGCCAGTGGCACTCCCTCCCAGTTGTGAGAACCATAAATGTCTCCAGGCATTGCCAAATGTCTCCTGGGAAGCAGAATCACTCAGATGTGGACTACCATAACACAGCATGGTAGTTAAGAGCTAACACTCTGGAGTGAGAGGCACTTGGGTTGAAATCTTTGGCTTCATCACAAGCAAGTTACTTAAATTCTCTAAGCTTTGGTATTTAGTTCACTTGTAAAATGGAAATATTATCTTCCTAATGAGGAAATGATAAAATATACTGCTTTCCCTGTACTTAGTACATAGCAAACCTCCCATTAATAAGCACCACAGTCTCTACCACAGATGATCAAATAGGATATTCCAGCAAGCACTAAGATTACCTACAAGGACAGAAGAAGTCTGGGAGGAGATAGAGCTAAGTTCTCAATGAATAAGAGTTGCAAGTGAATTGAAGCTAAAATGGTCTGCAACTTAAGCAGCAGGCCGGGAAGAAAGAAAAGTTTGTAAGGGGAGTCAGAAGTCAACCATGGGGAAAGAGACTGTATAAGGCTGCTCGATCCAGTGAGCTATGACAGTAAGCACTCTGAACATTCCACTCCTGATGGAAATGCCCTTGCGCTACAGACTAAATGACTGTGTCCCCCCAACACTCATATGTTGAAACCTAATCCCCAATGGAAGGGTATTAGGAGGTGGATCTTTTGGAAGATGTCATGAGCATGGAGTCCTCATGACTGGGATAAGTGCCCTTCTAAAAGAGAGCAGAGACTGTATCTGCCAAGGCCTTCATCTTGGACTTTGCTATCCTCCAGAACTATGAGAAATAAATGTATGTTGTTTATCCACCACCCAGACTATCGTATTCTGTTATAGCAATCTGAGTGGATTAAAACACCTTGTGTATCTTTGAGCTGGGCTTCCCAAGGCTGAGGCAGATTAGACCAATAGCATCATTTGGGAGTTCATTTGAAAATATTCCATATTTCACTATGCTGGAAATGGTTCTTGTTGCAGCAAATGTCTTTTTATAGTGCTTTTCATGTGTCAAAGAGCATCTGAGGCAACAAGGTACTATGCCACTCAGCTTATTAAATACTTCAACACTGTCAAGTATAACTGCTCAGGCAGATTAGAACCTGACTGCCTTCTGCAGTTAATCATTACCATGGCTAGAAAATTCCACTAACACCAACAGTAAAATATGAAGAAGACTTTTGGCTCAGTCCTCAGTAGATTCAGCTAATGGTGCACCAAGAGGACAATGGACCTGTTTAGTCTTTATGACCAAGTTTACTGTATTGTTTATTTAGGCTACACACTACAACAGTATATAAATTTGAAAGACAGATTTATATTGTTTTTATTTCCTCTTATTTTTATCTTTAAATAATATATACTACAAAAATCCTTGTAGTGTGAAATGAGATCTTATATGTAGATGAAAGTATTAGAAGCTTACCCGAAAGCAATACAGGATTTATTTTTAATAAGTAGAAGCATAAGAAAAATAAATGTAAATTAATGTAGCAGGAATTATAAATCAAGGTATCATGCCAAGCCCTTGCTGGTTTTGCTCAGTAGTTAGAGCATAGCACATCGGCTGGTGAACTGAAGGGTTTTGGGTTTGAGTCCGGTCAAAGGCACAGACCTCGGCGGCAGGCTCGAACCTCAGCCCCAGTCAGGGCTGACATGTGCAGGAGGCAACCAACCAACCGATGTGTCTGCCTCACATCAACCCTTCTCTCTTTTTCTCTCTTTCCCTTCCTCCCTCCCTTCCACTCTCTCTGAAAAGCAATGGCAAAAATGTCTTCCGGTGAGGATTAAAAAAAAAAGATATCATGTCAAATTGTGTAAAAACAAACAAAACCCCACCTCAGTTGATAGAGATATAAGTCATGGGAAAGATTAAACATGAAATTACTATCTCCCCTCTCACAGAGCAGATTTCTGGATAATCAGTGCCACAGCAGTATTTAAAGTAATGTCTTCACAGCCATCTGAACCAAATGAATACGGCTGAAGTTAAAGGACATTAATGTACCAGCTTAATTTCATTATTAGAATGTAGGAGGAATTATGCTGAATGGATTTCCACTTTGGGGTATCTGTAATTTCCATTCCCCTGTCCTCCACAGACATAAATACAACTCAGTGTTTCACAAACACAAAATAACAACTCTAATTTTATCAATGATCTAGTGCATGGAGAGCTTAACTAAGATTGGTCATTCATTATAACTTAGCAAGTTTATCAAGCAAGGTGCCTACTTTTATTTGGAGCAATTAGTCCTATGGGATATGCAGGACTTACAAAAAATCATGAACATGAGACCGTCAATGCAAGCTCCAATTCGAAAGCATACATTAATCAAACCGAGTGGGCGGGGAATCCACTTATCTCATATAAATCTATCATTTAATATTTTAGTGGCTCAGATTAGCTCTCTTTTGGCTCCTACAGTTCTCATGAATTAAATTAAGTCAAGCTGTAAAGCAATGCAGACCTTACTGATTCTAGAGATTGTGAGTCACCAATGGAAGGAGTCCAAAAAGGTTAAATTTCCACTGACCTCCAAACCAGAGGTTCAAAAGCTAGAGAGATAAAGACATTAGCTGTAGTCTTATGAAACATTCAAGGCTGCTAGGCTGCTTTCATTTTATTAGGAATTTGCTACAGGCTCTTTATGACAAATTTAACAAGGATACTTTAAATCTTTTAAGCTTTGAAGAAAGATCCAGAAAACAGATTAGCTATGAAGAAATTCAATTTGGAACTGGAAGCTAAGGAGTAATGTGTTTATATACATTCAGAAACTTACTTCTGCATTACTGAAAAAACAAAAGGCTACTGTGGAAGACCACAGTCTTTACTGGTTATTAAAGAAATTTGTTCTGATTTGAAACAGTGGTTACAACAACCTATTACCTTACATCAGCTTTTCCCAAACTCTTCTAAAAACGACTGATGTTTCATGAAATGTTTACAGAGATTCAGGCATGGAGATAAGAAGGGGATTGGCGAGAGAAAAAAGAAATAATCCTATAATATTTTTGTTCTAAAATTTTTAATACTCCCAAAACTATATTTGATATAGTTATTGGATAAGCTGCCCATGATTGTATGCTCCTCCCCAAAGGCCAGGAAGTCCACAGACACCACTGATGTATGAGAGCACTGATGGTCAAGTGATGCATAAACATACAACTATTGTGCTTTACGCTATTTAATGACAGGTGACTTATGCTACAATTTTTCCCCAATAATTTCAACACCTTATATTTTAACTTTTAACATATAATAAAGATATGAATCAAAACTTGAAAATTTCTTCTAACCATTACTTTATATATGTGAATGACTTGGTAATCTATTTTAATACAAGCTTATATTTGTTTTTTTGTGAGTTTCTACTGATGTTCTGTCAATAATGATAATTTTTAAATTTCTCATGGTCACATGAGTTCAAAAAATGTTATTTTAGTTAAACACATGTATACAATAACACCTCAATTTCAGGGTCAATAAAATATGATGAACTGTTTTTAAAATTCAAAACTTTGCCTGGCCTGGTATGGCTGAGCAGTTGAGCATTGACCTAGGATCCAGGAGATCACGGTTTGATTCCCAGTCAGGGCACGTGCCCAGGTTTCGGGCTTGGTCTCCAGTCGGGGGCATGCAGGAAGCAGTCAATCAATGATTCTCTCTCATCATTGATGTTTCGATCTCTCTCTCCCTCTTCCTTCCTCTCTCTGAAATCAATAAAGATATATTTAAAAAATAAAATAAAGTAAAAATAAAATTCAAAACTTCATATGAACTCTGAAGGAAAAGATGACTTAGGGAAAATCAGCTGCACTTAATTTGCATCCTCAGTATGACCTGCATTTACCTTTCAAAATATATTAGCACATAAGCAAGAGTGCAAGTCATTACAGAGATTCATACACTCTCATTTACAGGGAAAGACAGTTTACACAGCCTTTCTCTGTTAAGTCATAGAACAACATATACTCAATATTTTAGTGACTATAGCAAATGATGCACAATGTATAAGTTACAATAAAGAATTTACTGTTTATGTATGACTTGAGGTATAAATTTCATGTATGTACAAAAAAAATTGTGGCTTCCAAAGAGGAATATATTAATAGCCTAACAATGGCAACAAAGCCTTTCTACTTTAAACTGTAAATGTTTCCATATTTTATTTTGAAATGCCCTCTCATTCCTGTACTCCCAAATCTCACTCTTCACTTGTGACAGCCACAGATATTATTTAAAAACAAAACAAACGGCAGTCCAGCATGGCTCAGTGGTTGAGCATCGACCTAGGATCCAGGAGATCACAGTTCAATTCCTAGTCAGGGCACATGCCCAGGTTGTGGGTTCAATCCCTACTTGGGGGCTGTGGTGAAGGGGGCAGCCAATCAATGACTCTCATTATTGATGTTTCTCTCTCTCTCTCTCCCTCTACCTTCCTCTCTCTGAAATCAATAAAGATCTATTTTAAAACAAACAAAAACAAACAACAAAAACCCTCATTTTGTTATTTATGGCAACATTATTGATAAATCAACAGAACTGAGGAAATAAGAGGTCTATTCATTCCTATCTTTTCTATCCCAGACATAAAGCTAAACATGGAAAGAAAAATAAAAGTCACTAAAAACCTTCAGTTTCCTTTGACTAAGACATTTGTTGTAAAAGTTTGCTATACATACTGAAAAAAGTTTGCTATACATATAGAGTTTGCTCTCTATACTGAATAAATTAACATTTACATTTATTGTGAAATATATATATCCAAAAAGCACATAAAATCTATATGCATGACCTAATGAACAATTATAAAGCAAACATCCTTTTTTAAACTATCATCCAAGTCCAGAAACAGAAGCCAGGATTACAGAAACAGACGTAACCTCTCTTGAACATACTCCCACACCCATCTTTAATCACTGTGACTTCAATGTGCTCTGTAAATTTTACAAGTTAATTCACTGAGAATAAAAATAGTCTCACTGGTGTTGTAAGATGGAAGTATTTAAAATACCCATAAAATATATTAATAGGGAACCTTTTCTAAAATACAGGACATTTTGTTAAACTTCCCTGTGGAAAATGCCAGCAATAAGTGTATCGATCCATTTAGAATTCAAATTATTGAAGTGTTTGAATTTAATTTTGTGGAACACCACACAGGAGAGCCATAAAACACAGATTATTTGTTCCTAACACTTCTAACAGCTGGCAATGAAAACCAATGTTAGCACTCAAGATGGGAAAAACACTAAATAATGGCCATTTTGACTCAGTAGCAACTAAATATTTAACTATAAATTACAAAATAACAGACTGATCTCTGTGATCTTTGCTGGGCTCTGACAACATAATAAAAGTGTAGGCACTACTCTTCACTTCCACCCCAAAGAAGGATGCTCACACAGCACGATTATCAGGGTTCTGGGTCTCTTACTTCTTGTACTAGATACTAGTGTATAGACAGACAATAACTGTAACATGGAATCACACTAAATGACAGTTGATATTAGGTAGCTTCCTGTTTTAGGTAGTTCAGGGTACACAATCTATTACTCCCAGAATTAGTCAAAGCAAGACTTTAAAGAGGAAACTATTAACAGCCCCAAAATAAACTTAACTGTAAAATATTTAAATTGATGATGTCTAATTTGAACTTTTTTTTCCTTAGCAAAGCAAGCCACTTAGAGCTCAATGTGATATTTAAGTAAAGAATTTCCAAATATTGTTAATAAGCATTTAAGAAACCCTTTTAAAGAAGTACTCTGACTCCAAAATGTGGACATAGATAATGCAAAACAAATAGAATTCATTCATAATTCAAAATCTAGCCAAATAATTGTTTCCCTTACACTGAAGATATTGTCTTCCTCCAATCCTTCCCACATATATGTCTAATATTACTTCTCACTAACCACCGCAGCTTGGGCAATGCTATTCCTGTGAGCCAGGAGATGGTAAGTTCTATATAATACCTTTAGAGATTTAATGGACAGAAAAGCAAATGTATTACACATCTGAGGTCTTCTGTTAAGTACACTGACAATGACAGAATAAAAAAGTCACAGGGAAGAAAATCCTTGAATCTCTAGGTATTCTTTCACAAATAAATTTCCTTAAATCTCTAATACTGGAATGGCTAAGCAAATGATATATCAATTTGATGGAATATTATGCAACCATTAAGATTAAAAATAAAGCTATGTAACACAGATTTTATAAAATATCAGAAATATTTTAAAATATTTTTATATCTAGATGTAACTATAAAATATTATATATATGAGCAAAACTTAAATGAAATAATAACAAATGAATAAATTACAGTGTAGGGACTCCTCTAGCCCTCTGTATGTTTACAAAATAAATAAAAATTAGAAGGTCAAAAATGCAATGACTTATCTCTCTAAAGAACTGTAAAACTATCATCAGCACCCTGGTAATCATCTCATATTTATGATCTACACTAAACATACCAAAACTTGCTATATATTACCCTTACAGGAACGCTTCTGGACAAGGTCACCAGATAAAGGGGAAACAAGGTCCTGTCTGAGTAGTCTGATTAAGAAGAGGGAGAGGGGGAATGACTACTTTACCTCATAGCAAAGTGACAGAAGTATTTTAGCCAATGGCATGTTTTACTGCTATCACAAGGTATCAAATTTAACATTACTTCTTACCAAAATTAACAACTGTGTCCAGTTTAATCCCAGAAAATTACATAATGCAAATGAAACACTTTTGCTTATAATTCAGGTGACAAAAGATTATATCAGTTTGGTCAACTTTTCATTGCATCGAAAATTACATCTCTTTAAGAGTGAGAGGTACCTAGAGTGGAGGGTATTCTGATACAGGCAGAGGCTGCCTCTAAACATCACATGGGTCAAAAGCTCAAAAAGGTGCCCTGAAATCACTGGTCCTATCTCAACATGCAGAATTAGTTTGGATTCTATGTATACGACTATTAAAATTGCTCTTCACAGCTAACTTTTTGCAGAAATTAACTTTTTGCAGAAATTAACTAGCTGACCCTAAAATTCACACAGAAGTGCAAAAGATCCTACATTACCAAAATAAACTAGAAAAAGAACAAAGTTAGAGGACTCACACTTCCCAACTTAAAACTTACTATAAAGCTATAGCAATTAAGACTGTGTGGTAGTGACACCGTTGTAATAATCTGGTTATTATTTAACAGGAAAGGAGTAGAAGGAAGACTAGATATTATAGGAACGCCATTTATACAGCTTTGCTAATATAACACTCTCCAAGTCTGTTCCCCACAGATCAAATGGGGAAAGGGACTGCACAACAGCAGTTTAGAGGCATGTTCAGTAAGGTCTGAGTGACATGGGAAAGTGCCTACCTGTCTGACACTCACACCTGGGAACAAATAAGTGGTCAGAATAGGCGTGGCCACTGCAAGGACACCACACCTGAATATTTAAACTTCTGAACAAAGGAGTATGCTCTCTTGGCTCTTGCCTCTCCTGCTTGCCTGTGCTCCTGTGACTTCTGTTGCAGGGGTGCGCTCCCCTGCATTCGCCCATGTGGCTCATGGCCATGGGGGGCCCACATAATGGACTGATGTTCTTTAATTAGCCTGAATGCTGAACTGGACCCAGCTGTAACATGGAACGGAAGCTCTGGACACTGGCCTTGCTTTTGGCTCTACTGTAACCCCAGCTGCACCTTTTTCAGGACTGCTTTAAGGGGCATGGGGCTTTGCAACCTGAGAAATGTAACTTCATGCAAATAAAGCCTTTTACCACACCTCATTCTCCAGTGGGGGCTTCTGAAAGTGCTCATTTCAGCTGTACCCCAAGAGTCACCCCAGTCCCACAAGCAAAGGAGAAATTTGACTCTCTGATAACAGTAGGGGCATAAACAAAGACACACAGATCATTGACATAAAACTGAGAGGCCAGAAATAAACCCTCATGTTTATGGTCAATTGGTTCTTGAAAGGGTGCCAGGACAACTCAATAGGGATAGAATAGTTTTTTCAATAAATGGTGTTGGACAACCAGAGATCCACATGCAAAATAATGAAATTGGACCTCTACCTCACACCATATATAAAAATGAACACCAAATGACTATTCACATGAAAAACAATAAAATTGGACCCCTAATTTAAACCATATATAAAAATTAACTCAAAATGGGTTATGGACCTAAGTGTAAGAGCTAAAACCATAAAATTCTTAGAAGAAAACATAGAAGCAAATCTCTGCAACCTTGAATTAGTTTCTTAGATTGTAACACCAAAAACAGAAACAAAAGAAAAAAATAAATAAATTAGACTTCATCAACATTAAAAACTTTTGTGCTTCAAAGACCACCACAAAGAAAATGAAAAGACAACCCACAAAATGGGAGAAAATATCTGGAAATCGTATATCTAATAAGGAACTTGCATTCAGAACATATGAAGAACACTTGTAACTCAATAATAAAAGGACACCTAACTCAATTTTTTAAAAGGACAATGTATTTGAATGCATATTTCTCAAAAGATGATATACAAACGGTCAATGAGCACATGAAAAGTGCTCAACATTTGTCATTTGAAATGCAATTCAAACCACAATGAGATACTACTTCACACCAAGTAGGATGGTTAAAATAAAAAGGGCACATTAACAGAGGCCGTGAGAAACTGAAACCCTGCGCATTGCTGGTAGGATGGTAAAATGATGCATCCACTTTGGAAAACAGTTTGGCAGTTTCTGAAAATGTTAGACAGAGTTCCTGCATAACCCAGTAATTCCTAAGTACACATGCCCAAACAAAACCTGCACATGAAAGTTCATAGCAGCAGCACTGCTAAGAGTCAGAAAGTGGAAACCCAAATGTCCATTAACTGATGAACGGGTAAACAACATGCGGTATATGCACACAACGGAGTATTACTCAGCAATAGAAAGGTAAGAAGACTCTCACAGGACATTTCTCCCACTCTAATGATTACAGTCATCCATGGACACGTGAGCGCACCTGCTTTCCAAGGATAAGACTGTCGATCACTTCTGTATCTCGCATAGTTCAATGCCTTATATGTAAATGTGCTCAGTGTTCTTTAAGGGATAAACATCATTACAAAAAATAATAGTCCTTCATGTATTCAACGAAGTTACTGGTGACCTATTTTGTGCTAGAACTAAACTGGGCTTAAATCTAGAGTCATCCGTTTAATGTTGAACAGTTATTTAACCTATTTTCCTCTCAATTGAATGTGCTACCTATACCTCACAAAAGTGTTTGAAGACTAAATTCAGTAATATATTCCTTTAGATACACGTATGTCCTCAATAAATGCCATTTTCTTTTTTTTCTCCTTTCCTCAAAAGTAACTGAACACATTTCTTTAGGTTTGTAAAAAAAAACAGAGGATATACCCAAGAGAAAAATAATCCCAAACTTTTAAAGTGAATAACTTCAAATTTTTAATTTATATTATAAACCCCACACTTCATTAGTAAAATTATTTATTCAGCCCTGGCCGATGTGGCTCAGTTGGCTGGAGTGTCGTCCATACACCAGAAAGTGGCGGGTTCAATTCCCAGTCAGGACACATCCAGGTTTTGGGTTCCATCCCCAGTCAGGTACATGGGGAGGGGGGCAACCAATCTATGTTTCTCTCTCTCCCCCTTCCTCTCTCTAAAAATCAATAAAAAATAAATTATTTATTCAGAGTCTGAGAAGTAATATCATTAAAATATAGTATCCCACATTGATATGATATAATTGCTAGAAAATTACTTCGAATTGGCTTTGCCAAGAAGCTTGAATGTTACAGGCACATCTTCCTAGGCAACAAATTTAACAAACATATTAAGCCCTTACTCTGCAGAAGCCCTTACAGTGTGTTTTATGTATTAGCATACTTTGCAAGTAATTATAGTGAGGAGGGCATGGTGATGAGAGTCTCTCACACACTGCTGATGAGAACTGAAAACTAGTACAACCTTCTAGGAAGCTAAATTGGCAGTATGTATCAAAGGCCTTAAAACCAACATACCTTTTGATCCAATGATTATATTCCTAGGAATCTATTCTGAGGAAATAATCAATAATGTAAAAGATTCAGGCATCAAGATATTCACTGTGAAACAGTAACATTTTTTAAAATCCATATTCAATGTGCATAGGTAGATACAATTACTTTTTTTAAAAATGTTAAAGAGTAATTGTTTCTGAGTAGCAAAATCATGGGCAATTTTTATTGTCTTACTTTTTTGTATTTTCCAAGTTTTCTGCAATTTAGATATGTTAACAATAAAGGACACTTTTTAAATGGCAAAACAAACTGTTTTTAGAGGTAAGAAAATAACAACATATTTGATTATCACTCTAGAATTTTAAAAGCGATTTCAGATACATTAGTTAGCTGGATCTTTAAAACATGCCATAAGGTGGATAACGTAGTTATTCTGCCAATTTAACAAATAATGAAACTAAATGGGGTCATGTGGTTTGTCCAAAGACACACAGAATTGAGACTAAGAACCCATGATTCTCATTTCTATATGTTCTTTTCTCCACCAGGAGTTCGCAATGTGTGGTCCCCGAACTACCAGCAGCAGAAGCAGCAGAAGCAGAATCTAGGAATCTATCAGAATATGAAGTCTCATGCAGCCTACCCTGAACTTACAGCAGATCTCTTTATGGGGAGGAATCAGGTTACTGCTTACACTCCCAAGGAGCAGAGAGATACAGTGAGTGTAAGCCTTCCTGAGTGTTCGGTACATTTTTCAGGCAAGCCCAGTGGCTGAAATGGAGCCGAAGGGCTGTGGTCGTGGTCATTGCCAATGCCAAGTAAAAAAACAAAGTGTGTGTTGGGGAGAGTTCCTGGCCACCTCCCCTTACCCTCCCAGAGTTCACCTCCCCTCACCCTCCCAAAGCCAGAAGCGGGCCCCAGAAGAAGCTGTAGCAGTGAGTGACGGACAACAGAGCATATTATCTGCAGCCCTGAGAACTGAAGAGGCAGACGCATTTTACCCTGAGCAGCAGAGGCAGCACGCTGCAACTAATCCCTGTGACGGGTAGAGACAAAGAGGTCAGACAGCTGAGGTCTGGCAGTTGCCCTTAGTGGGAGGAAAACAATGCCAGAAATGCACCCGCCAGCTTCACCCAGCTCACCCAGTCACCACCCATCTGGTCTGAGCCCAGTAGGAGCACCTAGGTCTGCTAGCAACATCTGGTTGCAGGGGACAGTGCTGGAATTTCACAGGCTGGAGACCCCATCGCTCACCACATTTTCCCACAGCAGTGGTGCCAAGACAGAGGAGACCTGGTCACAGAGGAGATGCTGACCTGCCCAGGGAATACAGGGGACCATATTTTCCACAGCCCAGAACAGATCTGAGAAGCCAGAGCAGTGCAAAAGAAATAAAAACTTGTGCTTCCATGCCACCTACTGGAAAACAAAAGAAACACTTCTTAAGCGACCTACTAAATAGAGGTCCCTCTTAAAAAGATAAAAAAGAGCAGATATCATTCCCATAGATGTATAGGCGAAGAAAGAATCCATCAAATACCATGAATAACCACAGTAATGGGGAAGCTCAAAAAGAGAATGAAAAATCTCCAAAAAGTAAACTTAAAGACACAGAAATATGTGATTTATTTATTTATTTATTTATTTATTTATTTATGTTGCTGTAAATCCTCACCCAAGGATATTTTCCCATCGATTTATAGAGAGTAGGAGGGCGGGACAGGGAGAGAGAATCATCGATGTGAGAGAGACACATCAACTGGTTGCCTCCTGCACGTGCCCTGACTGGGGCCGGAGATTGGGCTCGAGACCACTAGGTGTGTGGGTTGAAGCTCTAACCACTGAGCAACAGCAGTCAGGGCTATTTATTTTTTTTAATCCTCACCCAAGAATATGCTTTTATTGATTTGAGAGAGAGAGAGACATAGATATGAGTGAGAAATATTGATCAGTTGCCTCCTGTACAAGCCCCGAATGGGATCAAACCACAACCTAGGTATGTGCCCAAACTGGGAATCTAACCCACAACCTTTTGGTGTACTGGACAATGCTCAAACTAATTGAGCAACCAGGTCAAGGTGGAAATATGTGATTTAAAAGACAGAGAATTCAAGATTGCAGTTCTGAAAAAACTAAACAAGATACAAAAAAACACAGTTTAATGAACTCAGAAATAAAATCAAAACACAAAAGGAGTACTTCACCAAAGAGACTGAAACTTGAAAAAAAGAACCAAACAGAAATTCTGAAGGTGAAGGACTCAAAAAAAGAGGTGACAAATGAACTAGTGAGCACAGAAAATAGAGCTGCCCAGATGGAAGAAAGAATTGGCAATATCGAAGAGAGAAAAATAGAAATCTAGAAATGACACAGATGGAAGACGAGAGAGAGACTTGGGAGTAAAACAAAAAGAAGAAAAGAAAGAACTCTACAAGAACTATCTGACTCCATAAGAAAGAACAATACAAGAATTATGGGTATTCCAGGAGGAGAAGAGAGGGAGAATGGAACAGAGAGCCTATTCAAACAAAGATCTGAAGAGAACATCCAAAACCTATGGAAAGAGCTGGATTGTCAAAACCAAGAAGCGAACAAAACACCTAAATATCTCAATCCAAAAAGGCCTTCTCCAAGACACATTACACTAAAACTGTCAAAATTAATGACAAAGAAAAAATTCTTAAGCCAACCAGGAAAAAAAGATGGCAACATAGACATAATGGAAATCCCATTAGATAATCATTGGATTTTTCAACAGAAAATCTATAAGCTAGGAGAAAGGAGAATCAAATATTCAGACTATTGAAAAAAGAGAAATTACCAAACAAGAAAAATATATCCACCAAAGTTATCCTTTAGATATGAATGAGAAATAAAGATTTTTCCAGACATACAGAAGCTGAGGAAATTTAGGACCTCAATACCTCCAACACAGTAAATACTGAAGGGGGAAATTTCACCTTAAACAAGACGAGACAAAAGAATACAAAACTATATGAGTAAGACTAACAGACAGGAGCAGGGAATTGCAACTCTTTTTCTTCAGAACAGGGTATAATACACTTAAATACAACATAAAGGTTAAAGGAGGTAAAAACATTAAAAAAAGAGAAGACAATTAGCTACGGCAATTTGAAAATGCACACAGCATAAATAGGGATAATTTGTGACAACAAAAACATAAAATAGGAGGAAGTAAAGGTCTGAATTTGCAAAGGGTAATGGAGATATGATGAATTCAGAAGAAAAGGGACTACTGTATATAGTAAACTTTCTTTTACATAAACCTAATGGTAACCACGCACAAAAAATCCAGACCTGAGACATGTAACACAAAAAAAGAAAAAAACGGGAAAAAAATCATAGAATACCACCAAGCCAAAACAACAGACAGAAACACAAGGGAAAAGACCAATAAAGGCACAGAGCTACCAGAAAACAAAAGATAAAATGGTTATAGGAAATCCTCATACATCAATAATCACCCTAAATGTAAGTGGACTGAATTCACCAATAAAAAGGCACAGAGTAGCAGACTGGATCAAAAAACAAAACCCAACCATATTTTGTGTTCAGGAGACACATCTCAGCTACAAAGACAAGGTTAGACTCAAAGTGAAAGAGTGGAAAATGATTCTCCGTGCAAATGGCACCCAGAGAAAAGCAGGTGTGGCCATACTTACACCTGACAAAACAGATTTCAAGATAAAAAAAGTAAGAAGAGACACAGATTGACATTTAATAATGATAAAGGGGACACTACCTCAAGAAGAGATAACACTTCTCAATATATATGCACCCAATCAGGGAAGCACCGAAATATATAAAGCAACTACTAACAGAACTAAATAGAGAAACTGACAAAAACACAATCAGAGTTGGGGACCTACTGAGAGCTGTAGATAGATCATCCAAACAGAAAGTCAATAAAAAATTATTGGTCTTAAATGACACATTAGACCAAACAGACATAATTGACATTACAGAGCCTTTCATCCCAGAACATCAGATTACACAGTCTTCTCCAGTGCACACGGAACATTCTCAAAGAGAGACCATATATTGGAACACAAAACTAGCCTCAACAAATTTAAGAAGGTTGAAGTCATACCAAGAATGTTCTCTGACCACAATGCTTTGAAACTGGAAATCAACTGCAAAAAGAAAGCAGGAAAACCCACAAATATGTGGAGATTAAACATGCAACTAAAGAGCGACTGGGTCAAAGAGGAAATAAAAGGAGAGATCAAAAGATACACAGAGACAATTGAGAATGACAACAGGACGTATAAAAACTTCTGGGATACAGCAAAAGGGAATATAATAAGAGGGAAGTATATACCATTACAAGTCTATCTCAAGAAACAAGAAAAATACCAAGTAAATAACCTAACATTACATCTTAAAGAACTAGAAAAAAAAAAGCAGTCTGAAGTAAGCAGAAGAAAGGAAGTAATAAAAATTAGAGCAGAATTAAATAAAATAGAATTAAACAAAAAAATTAATGCAACAAAGAGCTGGTTCTTCAAAAACATTAATAAAGTTGACAAAAGTCTGGCTAAACTCACTAAGAAAAAAGGAGAAAAGATCAGAATCAGAAATGAAAGAGAAGTTGCTAAGGACTCAGAAATGCAAAGGATCATAAAAGAATAATGTGAAAGATTGTATGTCACCAAATTCAATAACCCAGAAGAAAGGGACACGTTCTTAGAAATACATACATTACTAAAGAACTAAATTACAAAGAACTAGAAAATCTAAATACACCTACCATCAGTGAGGAAATTTCAAAAGCCATCAAAAACCTCCCCAAAAGGAAAAGTCCAGGACCATATGGCTTTAACAGGGAATTCTACCGAACATTCAAAGAACACTTAATATCTGCCCTTCTCAAACTGTTCCAAAAAACTGAGAAGAAGCAATATTTCCTAACATGTTTTATGAGAGCAAATTACCTTGATACCAAAACCTGGAAAAGATAATGTAAAAAAGAACACTCCAAAATAAAAAAATGAAAAAGAACACTACAGACCAATATCTCATGATTAAGATGCAAAAATCTTTTTCAAAAAAACTAGCAAATCAAATACATTAAAAAGATAATACATCATGATCAAGTGGGGTTCATCCCAGGGGCACAAGGATGGTTCAACATATACAAATCGACTGATGGGATGCACCACATTAACAACATAAAGGATAAAAATCATATGGTCATATCAATAGATGCAGAAAAAGCATTTGCAAAAATACAACATCCATTTATGATTAAAACACTCAACATAATGGGTATAGACGGAAAGCACTTCAACATAAAGGTCATATGTGACAAAACCTTGGATAATATCACACTCAGTATTGAAACTGAAGGCTTTTTCCTCTAAGATCAGGAACAAGACAAGGATGCCCACTCTCACCACTTATTCAGCATAGTTCTGGAAGTCCTGGCCACAGCCATCAGACAAGTGTAAGAAATGAAAGGCATCCAAATTAGAAATGAACAAATAAAATTGTCACTTTTTGCAGATATGACTCTTTACAAAGAAAACCCTAAAGTTTCCACTGAAAAAACTATTAGAAACAATAAACAAATACAGTAAAGTTGCAGGATACAAAATCAATGTGCAAAAATCCACTGCATTTGTATATACTAACAATGAAACTGCAAAATTCTTTTGCAACAAATTCAATTGCAACAAAAAGAATAAGATACCTAGGAATAAACTTAACAAAGGATGGGAAGAACCTATAAACTGGAAACTGCAAAACATTATGAAAAGAGATTTAAAAAGACACAAAGTAGAAAGATATTCCGTGTTCATGGATTGGAAGAATCAACCTAGTTAAAAATGGCCATATTACCCAAACAATATACAGATTTAATGCAATCCCATTCAAAATCCCAATGGCATTTTTTAAAAGCAATAGATCAAAGTATCATCAGATTTGTATGGAACTACAAAAGACCCCAAATAGCAACAGCACTACCTGACTTCAAATTATAATACAGAGCTACAATAATCAAAACATCATGATACTGGCAGAAAAACATACACATAGGTCAATGGAACAGAATTTAGAGCCCTGACATAAAGCCACATATATATAGGTAAATAATTTTCAACGAAGGAGCCAAAAACACACAATGAAGAAAAGAAACCCTCTTCAATAAATGCTACTGGGAAAATTGAAAAGCCACATACAAAATAATGAAACTAGACTACGGTTTGTCCCCTTGTACAAGGATTAATTCTAAATGGATCAAAGACCTAAACATAAAATGTGAAACAATAAGTTACATAGATGAAAACACAGGTACTATACTTATGGACCTTGGCTGTAGAGAACATTTTATGAATTTGACACCAAAGGAAAGGGAAGTAAAGGCAAAAATAAGTGAATGGGACTATACGAAACGAAAAAACTTTTGCACAGGAAAAGAAACCGACAACAAAACAAAAAAGCAACCAACTAAATGAGAAATGATGTTTGCAAACAACAGTTTCAACAAAGGGTTAATATCCAAAATATATTAAGAACTCAAACAACTCAACACCAAGCAAACGAACAATTCAATTTAAAAATGGGCCCAGCTGGTGTTGCTCAGTGGTTGAGCGTCTGTCATGATCCAGGAGATCACCATTCGATTCCTGTTCAGGGCACAAGCCCAGGTTTCAGGCTCGATCCACAGTAGGGGGCGTGCAGGTGGCAGCCAGTCGATGATTCTCTCTCATTATTGATGTTTATCTCTCTCTCCCTCTCCCTTCCTCTCTGAAATTAATAAAAACATATTTAAAAAAATTTTTTTTAAAAAGCATGGGCAGAGGACCTAAAGAGACACCTCTCCCAAAAAGACATATAAAAGGCCAGCATATATATGAAAAGATGCTCAACTTCACTCGCTATTAGGGAAATGAAAATCAAAACTACAATGAGATACCACCTCACACCCATTAGAATGACTATTATCAAGAAGACAGGTTAAAACAAGTGTTGGAGAGGCTGTGGAGAAAAGGGAGCCCTCCTTCACCGCTGGTGGGAAGGTAGACTGGGGCAGCCACTATGGAACACATTAGGGTGATTCCTCAGAAAACTAAGAATAGAGCTACCATATGATCCAGCAATTCCTCTTCTGGTATATACCCCCAAATATTTGAAAACATTTATTTGCAAAGATATATGTACCCCTATGGTCATTGCAGCATTATTCACAGTGGCCAAGACATGGAAACAACTGAAGTGTCCTTTGATAGAGAACAGGATAAAGAAGATGTGGCACATATACATTGGAATACTACTCAGCCATAAGAGAAGATAAAATACTGCTATTTGCAACAACATGGACAGATTTTGAGAATATCATGCTATGTGAAATAAATCAGACGGACAGTGTCAAGAGCCATGATTTCACTCATACGTGGGATATAAAACTGAAAGCAACAAATGAACAAGACAAACAAACAAACTCAAAGACACAGAGAACAGTGTAGTTCCCCCCACACCCAAGGGAAAGGGGTGTGGGGGGAAGCTAATGGGGGTGAAATATATAGTGCTGAAAGGAGATTTGACTTTTGGTGGTGAACACACAATGCAATATACAATATACAATATACAATTTTATTAACCAATGTCACCGCAACAAATTTAAAAAAAAAAAAGAAATGCAAAGTTTCAGGTCCTACCTCAGACCTGTGTAATCAGAAACTCAAGAAGATGGTGATCAGCAATCTGTTTTAACATGCCCTCCACAGCATTCAGAAACACAATAAATCTGAGAGCCACAGCTGTGCCTCATACTGCCTCAACAAATAGTTTGTGACAGTCAAAACACTTCCAGAAAAAAGTGGGTGGTGGTGTTATATATACTACTGTCAATGGCATTTTCACATGTTCAGGCTCTTCCTATTTAACAGGAAGTAACTATAAGGATTCACAAGAATCTTAATGTCTGACTCCTGACCATGTAATTAACCAACCATTTTCTTTTGGATTACCACTAGCAGTCCAGAGGACAAACAAATCAGGTACAATAATGTCAGAGGAAATGAGCTGACTAGAACACTAGAATGTCACTACCTAAAAATGCTCAGAGAAGAAGACTGTTATACTTAGGTGTGTTTTGCAGCATGATCAGGGAGCGGGACTGGGGGGTGGGGGGTGGGGCAGGAATCTGAAGCATAAAAAATTGTTAACTTGCACCGTTACTTCTAGATAACATTCTCCTGACCTTCATAACCCTGAACACCAATATGACTACCTGATCTGTGAAATCCAGTCCATAACTACTTATAAAGTAGTCAGTATATGTAAAGCATTGCACAGGTGCTATAGGAAACACAAAGCTGAGAAAGATAGTCTCTGCCCATGAAACTTAATGTACTAGAAGATGTCAACATTTCATCAAGAATAAAACAAGCCTGGCTGGTGTGGCTCAGTAGCTAAGCATGAACCCACGAACCAAGAGGTCACTGGTTTGATTCCTGGTCAGGACACATGCCTGGGTTGCAGACTCGATCCCCAGTAGGGAGTATGCAGGAGGCAGCAGATCGACGATCTTCATCAGTGTTTCTATATCTCTATCCCTCTCCCTTCCTCTCTCTAAAAATCAATAAAAACATATTTTTAAAAAGAATAAAACAGGCAAAGAGCAGAGTGCCACATGGTATATTTAAACATTTGTCAAGGGAATTCCAAGAAAAGTGACATCTCATTTTGGAGGGAACAGACAGGAAAATGTGAGTATGGGAGATAGAATTTCAATAGAGAAAAGTGGAGGAAGGGGGCATATCAGCCTGTTATTGCAGAGAAAATAAGGCATCAAGGGTGTGTGCAGAGGGACAACATACTGCAATTGCAGGCAACAGTAGAAAGAACATTGACTGGGTTACACTGCTCTGCCAGGGACAATCTACATCACTCTGGCCAAGAAAGTCCATCTCTAATTCACAAATACTTATTTATGATAGAGATAATAATAGTCTTATTCGATCTCATAGAGTTATCTGAAAAAGAGGCTGGAGAGGGAATAGCCCCAATTTAAAAAAAATAGGACATGTCCAAAGTTCAATAATTATTCTCTATTAGGTAAATCAAAGTATGTAATATTGAAAATACTCCAATTTAAAATGTTTCCATTTCAAAAATTACTTACAATTTATATCACTAGTAAATGAAACATACATAATATGAATGACTAAAAATAATGTAAGACAAAAGTTATTAAAAAATTTTTTCAAAAGATTGTATATGAAGTATCTTTCTTTGGGAGGCTTACTAACCTCGCAAACTGAAAATACACTTATCAAACAATTTTAAAATCACACTCTTTGTTATTTATCTCAGAGAAATAAAAACTTACGTTCATGCAAAAACCTGCACATGACAGTATATGATATAGATCTGTTGTAACAGCCAAAAACTGGAAACAACCCAATGTTCTCAAATATGACTATGACTACACAAATTATGATACATCTACATCATGGAATACTACTCAGCAATAAAAAGGAACAAACTATTTGTGTATTTAAGAGAATGAGAAAAGGCAGTTTTAAAAAGTTACACACTGTAACCTTTTTGAAATAACAAAATTATAGATGGAGAACAGATCAATGGTTGTCAGAAGTTAGAAGAGGGTTGGTGTGGCTATAATGGGCAGTAGCAGTGAGCACTGTGGTGATGCAACAGTTATCTATCTTGACTATGGTGTGGTTACATGAAGCTGCACTTAACATAAGTAACTGGTACAATCTAAATAAGCTTTTATGTGAATTTCCCGATTCTGATACTGTATTATACTTACTTAAGCGATCAACATTGGGTAAGGTGGAATAAAGCATGTATAGAACCTCCCTGTACATTTCTTCATAATTTCTTGTGAATCTATCATTATTTCAACTTAAAGTGTTAAAAAAAAGGTACACTGCCATTTTTTCAAAATGGATGATGCCCTTTCCTCCAAAAGTACAACCTATGAAAGTAGTATTTTTACCCATTGCTGATGGCATGCTAAATTGCTAGTCTCCTGCAGAAAATGATTTTATAGCATAAATCCATGGCACCAAATTTTGTGCCCTTTGACCTAGTCATATAATTTCTGGATATCACCTAAAGAAACAATATCAAATTTGGAAAAACATACACAGTTTCAGTCAACGACAGACTACATATATGATGGTGGTCCCATAAGAATTATAATGGAGCCAAAAAATTCCTATCACCTAGTGACATCGTGATATAGAGCAACACATTGCTCCTGTGTTTATGGTAACATAGGTATAAACAAACCTACTGCACTGCCATTCATATGAAAGTATAGTGCATACAATTCTGTACCAAACACAATACTTCGTGATAAATGACTATATTACTGGTTTATGTATTTATCATACTGTACTTCTTATCGTTAGTGTATACTCTTTGTACTTACTAAAAAATGTGCTGTAGCCCTAGCCGGTCTGGCTCAGTGGTTAGAGCATTGACAGAGGACTGAAAGGTCCAGGATTCAATTCCAGTCAAGGGCACGTACCTCGGTTGCAGGCTCAATCCCCAGCCCCAGTCAGGGCACGTGCAGGAGGCAACCAATTGATGTGTCTCTCTCACATCGATATTACTCTCTCTCTCCCTTCCACTCCCTCTGAAAAAGCAATGGGAAAAGTATCCTCAGGTGAGGATTAAAAAAAGGGTCTGTAAATGCCGCCAGCAGCCCCTCATAACTTTGTGTTTACATCTCTTGATTGTAACATTTTCTCTTCTACTTGATTTAATCTCATGCTGTCTTGTTTTGTACAATAATATGTTGCACAGGCTTGTAGCCTAAGAGCAATAGGCTACACAATAGAGCCTGGGTGTGTAGTAGGCCATGCTATCCAGGTTAGTATAAGTGCAAAACATCTGTGATGGTCATATGATGACAAAATCACCAAAAGATGCATCTCTTAGAACACATGCCATTTGTTAAGCGGCACATGACTCTGTGTGTGTGTGTGTACCTAGATGTCTGAGAATATGGGAATTATTAAATTCTCAAAAACTAGACATGAAATATGCAGCCATGGATAATGCTGATAATGGTACAACAATATAACAGAAAAAGAGAATAAAACAAATTAGTTCCTAAACGTGCATATATAATAACAGGAAATGTTTTTCATACAAATAAACGATGATAATTGTGTTAGTGTAACAGAATTACTGATATTTTTCTTAACCTTTTTTATAGTTGTCATATTACTTTCATAGTTAAAGAAATAAGCATACTCTTACCTTATCCCAGAAATCAACCAAAGCTGTAAAGTCCCATTTCTTAGAATATGCCACATTGTATTTCAGAATAGCATCCTATGGAAAAAGCATAAACAAAGACCTTGTGATATAGTAAAGTGAATTATCTATGAATAGCCTGTCTCCTTTATGAACTACTTCCAGTAAATTTCTTAATGCTGAGCAAACTTCCTCCTACTACCATCAACTACTCCACATCAGTAGCTATGAACAAAGAGAATGCACACTAATTTATTATTTACTTAAGAAATATAAGATTAGATAGGTCAAGTAACAGGAAAAACATCACAATTAGTCTAAAGCATACACTCTAAATGAGGTAATACAATCCAAGTAGACAAAAATCAGATATTGGGGATTTAAAAACATTAAATATTATGATTTCTGGCCATTGAAAGGGTCACACTATGTACACAGATATACAGCATATTTATAGCATTAAAATTTCATGGGGACAGTAAATTAGGAAACAAATGCCTGAAAAGGATCCCTGGTGGAGAGGGGAGTAATAAAAAATAATTGACATTGCCCTAAAGCATAAAATGGCATTTCCCCTTTATTATCAGCTATTTTTATAAGCTACATATTAATAGTTATATCCCCCCCCCTGCAGTTCACACAAACTACATATTTATGTACAATGAAAAGTTAAAATAGTCCGCCATCTACTGGTATAACAGTTAACTGTCTAAATAGGCAGTAATCTAGTTACCAGGTTTTATTAAAAACAAGACAATGTCACCACCCAAAAAAGACAATAGGCCCCAAATGGAGTCACTTATGCTGAGCCCCACATCACCAAACTGAAAACTTAATTACAGTTTTGGCTCTCCCAGAAACAGACCCTTAAACTAGTCAATCAGGAATCACCTGGTTGGCAACAGTGAGGTAATCTGCCTGATAAACCCTTGCCATTCCCTGAAGGAAAGTGACCTTGTAACAAGCAATCCACTTTTTGCTAGTATAACTTCCTTGTTCCCACTCCCTTCTTCCTCCTCAAAGTCTTTATTTTGTACAGTTCCTCAGAGCTCCTTTCTATCTGCTAGATAGGATGCTGCCCAAATTCATGAATTGTTGAATAAAGCCATTAAGATCTTTAAAGTTTACTCAGCTGAATTTTGTTTAATACCAGAGTGGGGTATGGATAAGATAACCAACTAGTTATGCAGAGAGAACTATTTTTTACAATTATATTTTACCTCATCCTTTAAAATTTCTACTTTGATTATATTTTATAATGTGCATATATTAATAAAGTAATAAATATGCAGAATTTATAAAAAACCTACTAATATAAATACACACCCCAATTTTTTTTACTGAAGGCATAGATGTAAGGACAGGAAAAAGGCCTCTCTCTTTCTTTGCTGTGGCCTTCCACAATTTATGAGAAGCACCTGGTAATTAAACCCCAAGATTGTTGGCTCCTCTGATTGAAACAGCCCCTCTGTTGAAAGTGTGAGGCAAGATAAGCTACTCTCAAGGCTACATTTTTGCATCCCCGCCTCTTCCCTGCTGTTTTCACAACTCAGGAATAATTCACACCAAGGAGTCTCTAATTAGTGGAAAGTTTCCTTCCCCCATCCCCTTCAAATGAGCCTCTTTTGAATAGAAAATAACTTTTCTTCTAAGCATGTTTTACAGGCTTGGGAAAATACTAATAAGATACCTCCTTAGGACATCTGCCTGACTGTCTTCTGGAAAGCAAACAAATTTTAACTTTTCAAGAAAACCCCGATATCTGTTCAACTTCAACAGAATCTCCTCCCTTCCTTGTGGCTAGGTAACAGCCACTACTGAAAAGAGCAGGCCACCCTTTGTTCCCTGTACTGAGTAACAATACTTTGCCCTTTCCTCTCTTGGAAAGTAAAGTAAACTTCCTCTCTCTATCTCTTCTTTTAGTTTTGAATCCTCTCACAGCCCTCATCACAGGCAAACCCTAATAGGTACATCTGAAAAACACTGTCAGATTATTACTATAAATCTTCCAAACTTCTTCATCATTAAAGTTTTTAAAAAGTAACACTCTGCCAAAGAGCTTCCTGAAAAATACTTCATGCCATATAAAAGATCACCAAGCATCTATCTAGGTTAAAAAATGAGCCAACAAAATGTACATTATTTACTTGGAATCGGGGGATATTCAAGTTCCTTCAAAAAGGGAGGTGGAAAAGCATCAACCATAAAATAACATGGCCAAAAAAAGGTTTTCTTTTTCTCAGTCATAATATAGGGTGTCCCACAAAATGTATACACACACTTTGAATAATTATAAAGGCAGTGTTTACTAAACTACATTTCATTTTCAAAATTGAGCTATCAGCTGTTACAGTGCACATACATTTTTTTCAGGACACCATGTACAAGATTTTCCATCAGGAAATAAAAAGATTTTAAGGATTTTTTTTCAAATCACTTGTAACTGATTTCAGAACCTCACACAAAGTATTAAAGAGCAGTTTCTATCAACAGGTGAATGGACAAAAAATGCATATACTGGGACAAACAACTGATACACTCAACAACATCGATGAATCTCAAAAATCTTCCTTGTATATACTATGTGATTCTATTCATGTAAAAATGTAAACTAATCTGTAGCAAAAAAACACACAAACCAGATCAATAGTTGCCTGGTACCAGTGCAGAAAGGAGAATCAACCACAAAGGGGTAACAGGAATCTTTGGCAGTGACAGGGATTGACTGTATCGACTGTAGTGGGGGCTTAACAGATATATGCAAGTGTCAAACCTCATCAAACTACATACTATAAAAGGATGCACTTTCTTATATAAAAATTATTCCTCAAAGTTGGTAAGAAAAAACACTTTAAGTAGCATTTACACTCTTGATGGGGTTTTATAATTAGCATTAACTCCTAACTAATACTTTTACTTCAGTCTTCAGGTCTCAAAAGTAGTCTACCATGAGGTCTCTTATCATTAGAAAAGCTGGATGCTATCCTGTATTCATAGCTATCAACTCCTAAGTGAGTTTTTAGTTCATAATTCATACTAGCACAGTCAGATAAAGCATAAAAAAGTCCACTCCTTGCAAATTATTAGACACATTACTTACAGAAATATTACTGTGTAAGTCAATTTTTGAGGACATTGCTCCTTTTTAAAAATTTTAACATCTCGAATGTCTCTTAAATCAACACCAAATGCACAAAAACAGCAAAAAGAGTATGGGCAAAAGCTGCAACCAAGGTAGGTTTACAGTTGTTCATATGGAAAATATAGTAATTAATAAATAATAATACAAGAATAAACACCTCTGTTCTAAAGTTTTGCACACTCACAACTGTAACCCTACTTTTGCCCCGCCCTTTCATATTGTTCTTCCAGCAAAGGAAAAGTCATGGAAGAAAATCTCGATGGATTACTATGTTCTGTTGAATCTACTGTAAAATAAACAAGAAAGAGAAATTCAGATTCAAGCAGTTATCCTTCCTAAAGTACTCATGGCACACTAAGGAATTGCTAAAAAGGTGAGTGGAAAATGTAATTTTAGAATACTATGATTATTCCATGTTTAAGCTTTAAAAAAATAGGAAAATTCTTCAATATCCTGTTTTTAAGGCCATAAAGGCTTAAGAAAGTGTTCCCCAGAAGGAGTTTGGATAGTACTCTTGGGTGGCCTGTTTCAGTGTTTGTGAGTTTACATTATTAAATTGTGGTTTTAGAATACAAAGACCAAAACACAACACACTGTAGGAATGGAGGCTGGCACTTTAAACAGATTACAACGATCAAAAGATTGAGCCATCCTAAGATACACTGCAGTACAGGATGTCAAACTCTAAAGAATCTGGACCAAAGTGGTCACTATCATATTTATTTGCAAGCTGATGTTCTGCATACAGATCCCAAGTTTGCATCTGTGATTAGCACGAAAAGTAGTAAATACAAAATGAAAAATTTTTCTTTATATCATGTTTTCTAAAGCAGGGGTGGGGAATGTCCAGCCCATGGGCAGTATATCATTTGGTCTGGCCCAGCCATGGCAACCACAGGCGAGACTCAAAATTCAATAAATCTAGAAGCTTTTTTCATAGCTAATTCTAAAGTTGATAATTTTGTATGGCCCACAAATAATGTTATAAATATACAAATGGTCCTTGGCAGAAAAAAGGTTCCCCACCCGTTCTAAAGTTTCTCAGCATACTACTTTGGGGTTCAAATCAGTGGTTAAAACACTTCTGTGCAGAAGGTGGCACTTCAGGCAACAGGACAATGTTGAAGCTCTTCAAAACGGAGCCAGGAGTTGCTAATGTGGTTGCTGCCATGAGTCACAACTACAATGATGGGCTGCAGTTCTTAGAAAAGATCAATAACAAATGCTGGAGAGCACTGTCTGGTGTGGCTCAGCTGGTTGGGCAATGTCCTGTGCACCAAAAAGTAGCCAGTTCAATTCCCAGTCAGGGTACATGCCTGGGTTGTGGGCTCGATCTCCAGTAGGAGGTATGTGGGAGGCAGGTGATCGATGTTTCGATCTCACATCAATGTTTCTCTCTCTCCCTTCCTCTCTCTAAATATCAATTTAAAAAAAGATTTTTAAAAAAACCCACAAAACTGCTGGAGAACACAACATGAGGGTTAAAGGAGTTTTCTATGTGAATGAAGCTCTAGAAAAATTAATGTCTGAGAAATGAAGGAATGCCTGTCCCACGTTATGAGTTTGCTGTTGGGAATACGGTAGCCTTTAGTATGAATGACCTTGAAGCAGTGGTGTTCCCAGGTGGCATAAGATTTGACAATAACTGGGGTGTTCATTAGCTAAGAACCAATTTAGATGAAAGTGATGTCCAGCCTGTGAAGGAGCAACTTGCCCAAGCTATGTTTGACCACATTTCTGTTGGGGTGGGGTCAAAAGGTGTTATCCTAATGAATGCCAAAGACTTGGAAGAGGCCTTGGAGAGATGGGTGTGGACTGGTTGCTAAGAGAAGGCCATGCCTGGGCTGAAGACAAGGAGCACTGTGAGAATTATGGAAAAATGCTTCAAACTGACCCCAATAAGGTCTCCGCGAGGGCTTTAAAAAAGAGGCCTTCCTCACTTCCTGGGAGCAGGAAACCACTATGCAGAAACCCAGGCTGTAGATGAGATTTTCAATGAGTATGCTGCTAAGAAGATGGGTATTGACCATAAAGGACAGCTGTGTGTGATGATCCACAGTGGAAGCAGAGACCTAGGGCACAAAGCAGCCACAGATGCCCTGGTTGCTATGGAAAAGGCCAGGAAGAGAGACAATATTATAGTCAATAACCATCCATTGGCTTGTGTTTGAATTGCTTCTCCAGAGGGTCAGGACTACCTGAAGGGATCGAAAGCGGCAGGGAACTATGCCTGGGTCAACAGCTCCTCCACGACCTTCTTGACCTGTTAGGCTTTTGGCAAGGTCTTCAACACAACCCCTGATGACCTGGACCTACACATGATCTATGATGTCTCTCACAATATCGCCAAAGTGGAACAGCATGTGGACGGAAAGGAAGGGGTCAACACAAGCTTTCCCTCCTCATCATCGCCTCATTGCTGTTGACTGCCAACTCACTGGACAACCAGTGCTCATTGGTGGCACCACGGTAGCCTGTTCTTACTGGCACTGAACAGAGCACGACTGACACCTTTGGAACAGCCTGTCATGGAGTGGGCCATGCACTGTCCCCAGCAAAATCTTGACGTAAGTTAGATTTCCAGGATGTCTCAGACAAATTGGCAGATACAGGAATTGCAATTCATGTTGCCTCACCTAAAGTTATTATGGAAGAGGCTCTTGAGTCCCATAAGAATGTGACGAATGTGGTGAACACCTGCTATGATGCTGGAATCAGCAAGAAGGCCGTTAAACTGAGACCAATTGCTGTTATCAAAGGGTAGATCCCTGACTGTGGCCACGAGACTCCAATGACCCTTACTGAAGTGGAAGTGGACTGAAATGCTCTTCAGACATCAAGACTCAGAGACCTGACAGGTTCCAAAGTATGCGGCTGTAAATGCCCATTGCAAAGTGGCTGACGAGGAGGACGCTTGCTTCAGGAGCTGGTGTTGTAAAATTACCTTCTGGGAGGAGTCACATGGCCCCCATTTGGAAAGGGATGCATATGCTTCCTCCCTGGTTGTCCCACAGAGTTTTAGGGAGATCTATTAGGGGTTGGGGATAGTTCAAGAAACTGCCTTACTCAGTCACACAAGTCTTTAGTCATCAGAATGAACTTCTTTTCACCAAGCTCTCTTTACATCCTGAGAGGTGTCACAAAGTACATTTTATTAAATGAGAAAGTTTTAGAATGTTTCCTTTCTGCCCACCTTTTGTCACTTTGTCCATTCACCCACCACCTACCCTCTTCCTCTGCACTGAGCAAAATCCTAAATACCACTCTTATTTGGAGAATATCCTTGGGGTCATGTCAGGATGTTAGATGACTGGATAATGGGACACACTGAGGAGGCAATGTGTGGGAGTGTAGGAATAGGGACCCAAAAGAAAAAGTAATTTTTCATAGGCTTTCTACCTTTCTTATTCTAAATATAACACAGAGTTTTGACTTAACTTGCAAAATGGCATCCACTGGTACCTGTTATTAATTAGACCTGGTCTGGCAAACTTTTCTTGGATAATAACTTGCACAACAGCAGCAATATCTTTATATGGGTGATCAAACGATTAACATCTGTGATTTTAATGATTGCTCTGTGTTGACAAGTTGACTAATCTTGTGCCACCCAATTAGACATCATGTTATGTACTGTGACACCTTGAAAATGTTCGTTATAGGTAACTAAGGCCTCAGTTGAGCCCAAATAGCCAGTGAAGTAGAAAAATTTAAGAAAGTTGCAGTATGCTGTTAAAAAACAAAAAACAAAAAAAACTTCTCTGCAAAAAGGAAATACTGACTACAAATTGTCTTTACTGTGATAATGAACACAATTCAAATGATGTTTCATAACACTTCACATGGAAAAAAATCAAATTGACATAGCTCTACATTATATTTATAAAGAATTTAGATTTTGATTTTTGTTTGTACGTATGTAATTAACATTATACTAAAAGTAAGTAAACTGTGGCAGACCTGGAGAATTTCTTCCATTTAAAAGGAGTACAAGATTGAAACACACTGTCCTTAAGAAATAAAATTTTTAAAATACATTAGGGCACAATATATCAATGTTTTTTCGTGTTAATTTAAAAAAACAGGAGCTACAGAAAGGTGAAGAAAATTTAAGAATAACTTGCAAGAATAAATGGAAAAACAGTATAAAACCTGAGAAACTATACACAACAAATTAAGTCTCTCAAAGAAAATGAAACCCATTTACACAGAAGTATAGAAATATCTTACTGTTTATAGTTATAAAAACTTCAAAGTTTACATAGTGCCAAAAATAAACTTGTACTCACCCACATTTTGGCTATTAGAAAAGCAAGCTAATGAAATAGCGCCCTTACAATCTTAAATAAAATATTTTTAAAAATCAGCAAATAAATTATTGCCAAAATATTAGATTACTAAATTATTAGATTAATAAATTATTAAACTACTAGAAGCTATATTACAAGCAATAAAAAACAGAATGTTTAATGTATACTTTAATCATTAGGAAACTGAGCTTCCCTTTGGGCAAGTATTGCTGAAATCATAATTCTTTCCTCATTTACTTTTGAAGACATTTTGGAAACATGATAATTCTAAAACACAAATAAAAGAGAAGCTTGGACAGAAGGAAATTGGATGGGGAATCAAGAAACAGAGGTCTAATTCCTGGTTCTCCAAATTATTCTGTATGGCTCCAGGCAAGTCATTTATAACTCTTAATATTTCTACTGATTTCTTAGTGATGGAATGGAAACCAAGAATGTCCCTAAGTAGAGTTCCTCAGGAAGCAAGCACGTTACATATAAATAATGCTGTTACTTGAGTACATTAAAGATCAAAAAATGTCTTTGAGGGAGGAGACATAGGGCCCATCTCTAGGAACTACATGTAAGAGGCAAGAACAGAAAAAAGAACATACCTTCAGGTTTTGGGGTCGTGTGAATTTGTTAAGAAGTGCAGTCTGAATGAGCTCCCACCTGCTCCCTGCTGTTCGCTCACCATTCTTCGAAGAAAAACAAAAAACAAAAACTACTCTAAGTTTTTTTGCATCACAGAAACATAAGTATGTACTAAACTACCAGAGGCTAAAAGACCATCAGTTTTGTTTTCACCTCATTTTCCACAGGGTACAAGTTTTGTTCTGAACAAGGCATCTTTACATGCTTATTGTCCCACAAATCTTTAAAATGTGTTGGAAAAGGTTTAGGAACTTCTCCTGCTCGCAGAAGATCTACCTGAAATAGAGATGAACAAGAAAACTGTAAGTGCATAAAAACTAGGTGTATCATCCAGAATTCAAAAAAGCAGCCAAAGCAAATGCTATAAAATACAGACCAGCTCCTATTTGAGAAATCTTCAGCTGCGTGCACTCCTTGCCTCCCTTTCACCAGCCTTTCACCAGGCCTGGGCACGCATCCCTGTGCCACCTAGGCCCCATCCTCACTCTTCCTTGCCTAAATTGCTGCCAACAGCCTGCTACCCCTTTCCCTCACTCCAGCTGTTCCCAGAGACTTCATTCCCCTTCACATCTCATGCTCACTTGGGGATGACATCATCTTTCTCAAGTATTCCCAGGCTTCTAATCTTACAATGGCTCCTCTCTGCCTATACTTCCAAATGATGTTTCCAGTTTTTAACATCTTCTTTTATCCAAACACTATCTGGTTAAATATCTATTCTGACCTTTAACACTCAGCCCAATTTTTATTTCCCCTAAGAAGTCTTCAGAAACTTTAAATAGGTAGCTACTTTATTCCCTTGTTTTATTAGATCACTATCATACTAGAGCACAGTTTTTTCCTTCCCCTGCTTGACTCTAAACTTGAGAATAACAAACATATTAACTTTGTATTCTGAATATTTACTAAAGTGAATGGCATGTGTGTTTTTATTTTGTTTTAAATTTTTTAAAAATTTTTTTAATACATTTTTATTGATTTCAGAAAAGGGAGGGGGAAGAGAGAGATAGAAACATCAATGATGAGAGAGAGTCACTGATCGGCTGCCTCCTGCATGCCGCCCACTGGGGATCCAGCCTGCAACCCAGGCATGTGCCCTGACTGGGAATCGAACCCCGATCTTCTGGATCATAGGTCGATGCTCAACTGCTAAGCCACAACGGCTGGGCATGTGTTTTTGTATATATAGTGTATACACATATATGTAAATATACACATTTATATATACATTTACATGTGTGTGTATGCATATACACACACACACTATTTATAATAAGCATTCAGTAAATGATTGAGGAAGGAGATATTTTAAAACACAAAAGTTTTGCCCTGGCCAGTGTCACCCAGTGGTTAAAGCATTGGCCTGAGCAAGAAGGGTCATGGGTTCAATTCCCAGTCAAAGGCACATACCTGGGCTACAGGTTCAATCCCCAGTCCTGGTCAGGGTGCATGCAGGAGGCAACCAATTGACGTGTCTCTCTCACAATGATGTATGTTTCTCTTTCTCTCTCTCTCTACCCCCCTTCCCCTTCCACCCTTCCATTCTCTCTAAAAATCAATGAAAAAAATATCTTGGGTGGGGATTAACAAAAAAAATTAAAAATAGATAAAACACAAAAGTTTTACATTTTTCCTATTCTGAACATTTCATATAAACAGAATAATACAATATGTGGCCTTTTGTGTCTGGCCTCTTTCACTTTCCATATGTTTTCAAGGTTCATCCATGTTGTAGCATAAATTGGTACTTCATTGCAGATAATCAAATAACCACATAAATAAATGTAAAACTTCAACTGTAATATGCTATAAAGAAGAGATTTGTGGCATTAAGAACTCTACATAACTTCAGCTTAACTGTGTGTAGAGAAGGCTGCCTTGAGGAACTGGCAACCGAGCTGAACTCCAACGGATAAAAAGAAGGTAACCAGGAAACGAAAAACTGTTCCTCTAAAAGGGACTAGCTCATGGGAAAAAAAACCATAAAATAGGCAGCTTCATGTCTGGCTGGACTGGCTCAGTTGGTTGAGCACTGAAAGGTTGCAGGTTCAGTTCCTTGTCAGGGAACATACCTGGGTTGCAGGTTCGATCCCTGGTTGGGACACATACAGAAGGTAACTAATTGATGTTTCTCTCTCATATCAAAGTTTCTATCTCTCTCCCTTCCTCTCTCTAAGCATGTCCTGGGTAAGAATTAAAAAAAAAAAAAAAAAAAAATAGGCAGCTTCACGAAAAGTCTGCAACTCAAGAGAAATAAATTTGTAGGCCACCTATATAAGTAATCACTAAAACCCTAACTGGCCCAGTCGGTGTGGCTCAGTGGCTGAGCGTCAATCCATGACCCAAGAGGTCACCAGTTTGATGCCAGTCAGGGCACATGCCTGAGCTGAGAGCCAATCTCCAGTAGAGGGCGTGTGGGAGGCAGCCAACCACTGTTCCTCTCTCACTGATGTTTCTCTCTATCCCTCTCCCTTCCTTTCTCTCTTAAAAAAAAAAAATCAATAAAAACATACTTTTTTCTTTTTTAAATCCTAACTGTGGATGAACACCTAGAGAGAGAGTGAGAAGAGGACCTGTGAATAAACCTTGAGGAATAGCCACATAGAGAAGAAGAGCTAAAGGAACACAAGAAGTAAATAAGGAGGTAGGAAGAAAGCTAGGATTATATGGTGACATTGAAGCCAAAGGATGAGCATATTCCAAGAAGGAAAGAATAGTCAGGAGCAAAAAGTCATCAACTATGCTGAAATTATCTTCACCTCCAGATGGAGACCCCAAAGGTGATTTTGTAAAGATGGTCCATGTAATCTGTGGTGACAGAAGAGGTACCAGTCCAGCTTCCACACAGGAAATACATACATGAGAATTTGCTTTGGAATATGCTTTGTGTGTGTGCATGCATGTGTGTATGTGTGTGCCTCTACGTGCATATGTTTGTGTGTATGTTTATGTGTGTGTTCATCCATGTATTAGGTAATCAAGCACTGAGTGTCATGTCCATGAAATTTCAGACTGCCTTATATTTCTAATGCTAAATATCAGCTTTATTTTATTACTTCAAATTCTTTATTAATATTTGGCATCTTAGAAATACAACTAAGAAATGTTTATTTAATAACTATTAATTACACATATGCTGTTTTACCATATTCAGAAAAAAGAATCTAGAAGAAAATACACCAAAATGTTAAACTCTTGGAATAGGGCAGAGAGATTTAGGTTTTGATTTTAATGATTTCATGTTATATACCTTCATATAATAGTTGCATTTTTTTCAATGACCCTGCATTACTTTTGTAATAAAATTTAAAAAAATTTTTAAGATGTTTAAAATTCATGGGTCATTGGATATCTAACAAATACATACATAATAATTACAGAGACTAAATAATTATGGTATCGGATGCTTTAGGTTTTCTTTGTGGACAGTGTAAAGGGAGAAAAAGTCACAATATCACTTACCTCCCCGGCCAATCTTTTCTCCAAATCTTCACTATTAACATATTCTCAGTCATCTACCCTTTTCTTAATATTACAGGCATTATCCATGCCTCCTTTTCCCTTACCACCCAATCTTTAAGAATTCACCATGTCCTATCAATTTTATCTCAAAATAATGTGACCACCTATTTTCTCTCTTTTTTAAAAAAAATATATCTTTACTGATTTCAGAGAGAGGAAGGAAGAGGGAGAGGGAGGGATAGAAACATCAATGATGAGACAGTCATTGATCGGCTGTGAGCCCACAACCCGGGCATGTGCCCGGACCGGGAATCAAACCCCAACTGCCTGGATCCTAGGTCGACGCTCAACCACTGAGCCATGCCCAGCTGGGCTATTTTCTCTTTTTTATCTCCACAGTTATTACCTTATCTCAGTGATCTTCAAACTTTTTAAAATAGCATACCTCTTTAAGAAATCTGACATGAAATCATTAAAAGAAAATAAAAACCTCTTAATATAATTTTTATAATAACTTTTCCTTACTCTAACATCAATAAATGAGAATAACTGTTTTATGAAATGCAAATATTTGAAATTGGGAGTTAGGGATGACAGCTTAAGCTTCTATTTACTTTTTTATATCTCCTACACATTAAGAAAATCCTACTCACACACCTAAATAGTTGCAAATGCTAATTTAACTGTTATTTTGATGTTTAAAAAAAACTTCAGTTAAACAGCAGTAGCAAGAGAATCTTAATTCCATTGTCTGTACAAAAATGAGTTCTCTTGGTAAATCTATTAGTTAAATACGGTATTAAGCATTTTCAAATCTAAACTAACAAACACAATTTCAAATTGTTTGTTAGTTCTTTTATTATCAGTTTTTCATAGTTAAAAATATAATTTAGAAAAGAAACGAGTCAAATTTCAAAAGAACCCCAAACCACTTCAGTGCAGCACATTTTGATAATTACTATCTCCTTACTTTTCATCTCTTATTTCTTTTCCCTGTTTCCAGTGCAGCCTCATTCCAATTTTTTATTTTTATTTTTTTACATACAGCTGTTTGATTAATCTTGCTACAACACTACTACTGTCTACACAGGCATTTTAGTGATCTCCATTACCTACAGAGTCAGGCCCAGTTTCCATGGCATGAACCCAGTACACTTTTCAAGTCTTCTCCACTACCATTTCCCAGCCAAATTCTAAGCTCTTGTAAACCAACTGTTTTCCATTCCTAAAACAAATATTTTTTAACTACACATGCTTTTCTTATAAAGGTTATGCCTCTGTTTGGGATTCTCTTGCCTTACTAACTCCACCTCAGAAATTTTTGCTCATCTTTTGGAGCTCAGCTCAAACCCCACCACCCTGTTAAATGTTGCTTCCACCTCTAATCATGCTAAAGAATTCTGTACTTTGAAATATTTAATCACATCTAGACTAAGCTGTACCATAAAAGGGATTTTTTAAAAGTAGTACCTATAAAATCTAGTAACAGAGACTGACTAATAAATAAGATTACTATTTAAAACTATCCAATGAGTGATAGAAATCTTCAAAAATTGGGTTGTGGTGGTGGTTGTCTAACTCAGTAAATTCATTAAATATTACTGAATAGACCACTTAAAATGGGTCAATTTTATATATCTCAATATGATGTATTTTTTATAAAGGAACTCACAAAAAGTATGAAAGAGACTACCAAGGGCTTGCAAGGAATGGGAAGTTATTGTTTAGTAGGTACCAACTTTATGTGTGGGATGATGAAATCTTTCTGAAAATGGATAGCGGTAATGGTTGTTTAGCACTGTGAATGTACTAAATGCCGATGAAACATACATTTTAAAATGTTTAAAATGGTAAATTTTATATTATATATATTTAACCACAATTTTTAAAATGAGATTGGTTTTAGACATGTTGAGTGTGACATACCAGTGGACAGTGAGTGATGGAGGTGTCTAGAAGGATCTAACACTCAGAAAAGAGGGCAAACTGAAGAATAATTTGAAGATTCTGAACCATAACTTTGAATTTTAGGAACTAATTCAGTACCTAACATGTAGTGGGTGCTCCATAAATACTGTCAATTAAATATATATACATATTTTCTAATCTAATAAATTTTCTTAAAAATATAAAAAATTTCAATTTACTCATCAGTTGACAATGATTCATCTTACAGATTTGTTAAGTACTGTATTAAGCTATCATGATGTTTCTACATTCTGTAGACTTCTCAGTACTTTATAAGCACAAAAGAGAATCACTTTCAATGCCTTGGTCTGTCTTACACAATAAGTAACACAAGAAATCAAGACTTAGAGCCTTCTCTCTATATAGGTGAGAGGTAATACCTACCCGAATAGTTACTGTGTGACTGGCAGATGGTCTCAAGAGAGGCAGCTGGATCCCACACCCAGGCATTCTTCTCATCTCCTCAATAGGAGTTCCAAGCCATTTCTTATCTGGAGAAAGGTGAGGTGGAACGTATTTAGGGATCCTCCTGTCTGTCCTTTGATGTTTGATTTCACATTGTTCTTTTCTAAGGTCAAAACAAATGTATTCAGTCACAAAGCACTGTTTAAATTCACTTGGATACACAGTACAAAACTTACCTAGAATGTTTAAAATGTGCCAAACCTGTTCTTTCTCCTTGGCAATTAAGAGAAAAACTTAATCTGGCGTGGCTCAGCGGTTGAGCATCGACCTATGATCAAGGTTCAATTCCCGCTCAGGACACATGCCCGGGTTGTGGGCTGGATCCCCAGCTGGGGGCGTGCAGGAGGCAGCTGATCAATGACTCTCTCTCATCACTGAGGTTTCTCTCTCTCTCTCCCTCTCCCTCTCTCTGAAATCAATAAAGATATTTTTAAAAAAGAAAAAACTTATAAAGCTCACAGTAAAACTCAAGATTTCACTTTCAATAGTCTGTGGGAGGAATTTCCAAACACAGGTAAATCACTTTCTAAAAAAAGGACCATTAAGAAAATGGACACTGCCAAATAAGTCATGGTTCTTAGTATCAGCTACTTCTCAGGACACTAGACAGTAGTCTTCACTGAAGTGAACTTTGACAGAAAAAAAATTACAGAAATAATAGAGAGTGGGCTTTAAGCTTCCATGTGGAATAATTGCAAAAATGTAATTTTTAGTATTTTTTTGTAATTCGACAGACTGGGATTTAACTCCGTGTTACCACCTACAAATTACATAATTTCAGTGAATTCTCTAACCCAAATTTCAATTTCCTCATTTACAAAGCAAGTACAATACCACCTGACTGCCCGTCAGAGCATTAGAGAAAAATGTAGTATACAATGGCATAGGGAAATGGTTAAATAAACAGTAGCTGCTATCAATCAAATATTTTTATGTCCTGATAACTCACATAAATTTCATGGAACTAAAAATCTGATTAATAATACTTATTTACACCTTCCTTCCCGTTTCTGGCCTTTTTAGAATTAAAAATTTTGAGTCTAAGTTTAAGTTTAGCATAAATAGATAACAAGAAACAACTGTTTCTTTTGCTTCAGAGTAAACCATACCTTTGCTAAACCTCTCTTAAAAAATTACAAAACGCATTACACTATTGGAGATACTCCTAATGGGAAAATTACCTTTTGTCTTCTGCTTTGGGAATTCTCATGAAATGATCTGTGATCTTAGAACCCTTTTTCCCATGTTGCTTGGAATTTCTGCATTCTACATTCAGGCTACAAGTACTTCCAGGCAGTCTAGCATTTAAATCATTCATTCCAGCACAACTGTCTCCTTCAAATTGGAAATGCAACCGGATTTCACCTCCCTTAGCAGGGGACCATTTCCTCAATTCCGTGTCAGCTTCTTTTGCTTGGAACTTTGAAGGTTTGCTTGCTGTTTGGGAGGAACTGCTCTCTTCTTGTTCATCAAATCCTGGACTTGTCTCCTCATCTGCTTCGGAGTCCTGACAACTATTTTTGGAATTATCTACATCCATTGGTGACTCGAGTTCGCCTTCTTTCTCAAACGGAGGAGAATTTCCTAGGCTACTTTCTTGTCTACTCAATTTGTTGGCATTTCTCAGTCCAGTACTGACATCCTCTGAGCCAATGTCTGACAAGGGACTCTCTGGCACATCTCTCTCCTCCTGTCGACAACCTGCACAGTCTTCCACAAGGTGGCAGGACTGGCATTTCTGGTGGCTTCTGGCCTCTCTGGCCTGTTCACCTGTAGTCTGCTTTGCATTTGCAAGCTTTACAGGTATTAAAAATTGTTGATTGTCTCTACTTTCCTCACTATATGTGTCACTGTGATCATCATTTTGAGGTGACTGATCGTTAGCATTACTGAACTGTTCTGATACCAGAGTTACTGTTGGAGGTTCACCTTCCAAAAGCTGCTCTGTGTGTTTTCCTTCATTTTGCCACTTACACATAGTGGCAGCCTGCTGCTGGTTCAAATATTGTGTACTTTTTTCAACTGGTGATTTATCAATACTTAGCTGAGAAACATTTTCTAATTTTTCCATGTTATGTTGATAAAAGTTATCTTTTTGTACAGAACTCATCATGGATTCTACTCTTGTATTGTTGTTTTCTTTACTATGCAAACTATAAGAAAATAGAAAGAATTAATGACAAAATAAAACTTACGTTATAATAGAAAGAACTTATGATACAAAAACCACTTACCCAACCATATTCCAACAATGTCACAGCAATAATTAAATTGCTTGTGATTACCTGAGCATACAGCATTCTTTCATGACGCCATGGCTTTGCACATATGTCTATAATGCCCTTTCCCCAACTACATGCCTAGTAAATACCTTCCAGAATGAAGTGTTAAACTTCACTCACTTCCTGTGCAGTCTTTCCTACAAAGGTAAAGTGGATTGTTTGTTCTATATGCTAACTACTACTGTACCTTGTTTAAACATTTACTATTGCATTTATCACACAAAGTAATATTAGCAGGTCCTCAAACAACATCATTTCATTCAATGTCATTTTGTTATAATGTTGATAAAATGCAATACAAACTTAACTCTTGTTTATACCAACTAGCCTATAGCAAAACTGGTTTCATTATATGTGATTTTGCTTAAAAATGCAAAACCTATTGACAGTGTTAAGCGAGGACTTACTGCAATCATGTGTTTCTGTATCTGTTACCACCACAAGTATCTTAAAGACAGAATTATTTCTCCTTCAACTCTGTATCTCAAGTATATAGGACAGTCCTTGGCATATAGGAGACTCAAAAAAAGTTGTGGATTTAAAAAACTGAGAGAGCAAGGAGAGAAAATAACATGAAGCAAGATAAAAGATCCAGCCCTGGCTGGTGTGGCTCAACTGGCTGAGCGTCATCCCATGCACCAAATGGGCGCCAGTTCAATTCCAGGTCAGGGCACATACCCAGGTTGAGGGTTCGATCCCCTGCTGGGGTGCATATGGGAAGCAACCAATTGATGTTGCTCTCTCACATCAGTATCTTCCTCTCTCTCTCCTTTCTTCTCTTTCTAAAATCAATAAAAACATACTATTTTTTAAAAAGATAAAACACCCACATATCATATTATTCATTTCTCTATGTTTCCGTACCTTTCTGATTCAGCTGTCTTGATTCCTTTAGTATCCATCCAACTGGTAATAGTCTTTTGTTTGAAAACTGTTAAAAACAACAACAAAAAAACATCGAAAACATTAATGTATTATGCATACATGCCTTCAAAGAGACAATACTTATAGCAGCATATATACATGTAAGGCATTATGCTAAGTTCTGTGGGTTAAAAAGATTAATCACTCCTTTCACACTCAAGCAATGGGAGGTAATACAGGAACATAAATATAAATACATTTGTCATAGAGTAGAAAGCAACCAGCCTCTAAAACAGCTGGTATGGCCTAATGGATGAGAGTATAGGCTCTAGAATCAGACCACCTGCATTCAAATCCTGACTCTCTCACTGGATTTTGAAGAGTCCTTTCTCTGTGTCTCAGATTCCTTACCTTGTAAACATGCAAATTAATAGTATCTCTCCTGGGATGACAATAAAGTGTCAAAAGTCACACTCAGAGCTGAAATTCCAGAATTCAAATTAAGGAAGCTCCCTGTAATGCATAATACATGTAGCCTGGAGGGCAAACCTGAAGGTGCAAGAAGAAAACCCACTGGTAGAAACCAGCAAGAAAGCTACTGATCTATGTCAGGGGTTCCCAAAGTATCTGAATCATCAGGAGGCTGCTAATAAATAGGTCCCAGGACCACACTCAGAGCTACTGAATCAGAATCTATGTGTGATGATGGAGATGTGAAGGGAGCTGAAATCTGTATTTTTTTCAAAAAGTGATTTTGATGACCAATTAGGTTGGAGAACTACTGGCCAAGGACTAGAAGTAATCCTTGTGAGAACAGAGAGGAAAAGTTGAGAAGTAAGTCATTCAAGATTTCATAATCATAGGAGTTAAAGGTAACACTAAGTATTAAGCTTGAGAGACTTAAAAGATGGCGAAAGCATTAAATAGAAATATGGGAGGGAATCTGGACTTGGGGAGAACTATGATTAAGTCAACTTTGAACATACTAAATTTGAGTTGCCAGTAAGATAACTAGATAGAAATGACCAGCAGACAGTAGTAGCAAAAGTAGAATCAGTGACTCAGTAGAGAGATGCAACATAAATAAATGTATGCCACAACTTATATAAGCATCAGAAATAAGCATGCTTTCAAAATTTAATGTGCTTCATGTAGATTAAATGTATATAATATTTTAGTATAAAGACACAAAATCTTGAACAGTCTCAACTACTATCTAAATTGCAATGTAAGAATCTAGGCATCTTAAATCATAGATTCATTCTCATCTACTTATGTCTCCATAAACACAACATGAGCAAAACAGATGCTGTCCCAAATATATGAAAATCAACAGTTTATCACTGTAATTGAGTGTCACATTATTTGTACCTTCCACAAAATACTAACATTCTAACTAGTAAAAATCTGTTCAGCATTTTTAAAAGTTTCTTTCAAAAAAGCAATTACATATATAGTTGGTATTTCTTGTTAAATATCTTTTCTTTAGTGATTTAATTAAGTTAGTACTTCTACAGCAGATCAGGCTTCAAAAAAAATCAGTTTCAGTCAGAAAGGAGTAAGAGATGAATCAATTGATTCTGAGACTTTTTCTGTAGTTCCATTTTCGCTTACTTAATTTCATTGTATTAAATACAGCAAGTATAGAAAATCCTCAAATTATAAGCCAGCAATGAACCCACAAAACTTCACTTTTTGTCAGTGTAATATTTAAAACACCTTTTTTCCATAAATGTAAGCACTAATGGCGTGCAATGGCTAGGTTCCTAAATACACGTGAAACAGCTCTGCAACAAGTTATAAACCCTAAAGACTGCCTACATCACTCCATAGAAACTATGAAGTGTTCCAGCGCAGTTGAAAGGCAGGGCTCTCTCCTAAAGCTCTGGCAACTGAGCCTAGGTTCCCTCTCTAGCTTCAGGCTCCCTATTATGGTTCCATTCCTGAAACCCGAGAACAGGATGAAGGAGGAGAAGCAACAGGTGAGGGATGGATATTTCCTGCCAGTAAAACATTCCTCAGTCCTTCCGGGGGCCCCATAGAAAGGTTTGCCTACTTCTCTTTCTAATACCACTCCTTTTGGCTTCCAAAGCAAGCATGAAATGATGCGTCCCAGGTTTCCTGGGAATTTCTTCCTTTTAACTAGAAATAATCACAGCAAACAAAAAGGGAGGCAACAGGTGATGAAATACAAGGTCTGGAGTCAAACAGATTTTATATTGTGATCTTTGCTCAGTCACTTAGTAGTACATCATTTCTTTGAGCTTCTAATTTCTGATCTATAAAATGTGGTTAACAATACCTACTTCCAAGGTTTATGTAGATCAATGAGAGAAAATATTAAGTGTCCAGTCTCACAGAGCAGAAACTCAACAAATGTATTCTCTTCCAGTACTTCCACCCAATCACTTTTCTCACTGAGATCAGTAGTCATCCAACTTTATTCTGACTTCACACCATTTACACATAACCTGATCAGTAACATCACTCAGTAATCACCACATTTCACTGAGCAAATCACTCAGGTGCTACAGGTATCAGGCAAAAGGTACAAAATCTGTAAAATTCGCTTGCATATCAAAGGAACACTGCATCTCCACAAAAAGTCTCTTTCCTCCAGCAGCAGCAAGATGAGGTATGGGAAGGAAGGATGTGGTGAGACCAAAGGGCAATGGGTAGTGGAGTTTTTGAGATGAGGAAAGAGATCTGAAGATGCTTTTGACAGCCCTAAGGCTGAAAGGATGGGGAATAGTGGACAAGCCAGCTCCAGGCCCCCTTTCACCAACCACTAACCTACACTTGGGCCACTTCTGGAGTGGGGAGAGAAACTCTAGGTAGCTGTAACGGGCAGAAAAAGGTAGCACCCACAGTAACACAACTGGAAAAATCATTCCATAGCTATCAGAATGTGAATGGCAAGCTAGATTCTGCCTATATGCAGAATATGAACATTTCAATCAATGTAAGAAATATGCCCAGGAAGATAAATAACACAAAATTTAAAGATACTGAAAAAAATATTCACCTCCTTATCCCTCCTACTTCTCCTAGGGTAACTATACATAAAAATTTTAAATACCAAGTTCCTAAAAAAAATTCAAAAATTTGAAAACAATAACAGTTCTTGGTAGATTTAGACTTTGAATGTTTTGTTAATTGGCATCCTGTGACGGTATACTGAAAACATCTATACACATAAAGTACAGCCTAAGTATTAATTTGGTTCATCTTCTGCAGAAAGTATTTCTGCAGAAAATCCAACCGGTGAGGACTGACTGCCCCCTACCACCTGCAACTAACTTTTCCTCCTTTATCTGCAAATAAAGTTAATCGGACCACAAATTAGCTTGTCATGTAGGCCAGATACAATACCTGGAGGTCACCCTCAGTTCCCCCTCCCCTCCACTCTCCTTCACCAAGTCCTCTAAAATCTATATCTGAAGTCTTAAACCCATCCTTTCCCCTCCATCTTCAAAACAGCACCAACATTAGAAGAACAGGTACATCACTTATTGGACAACTACACTTGTTTCTTGCAACTGGTCTCTTTGCCTATAGTCTTCACTTTCTCTGTGTTTTATAAACTACAAATGACCAACATTTTTTAATGAAATAATTCAGACAACATAAAAATGTATCATACATAGTAAGAGTATTATTTCACAAAAAATTTATTTGTTATAAATATGACATATATTTCTTGCTCTGTGTACTAGGTGAAATTTAAACTGTGGATTACAGTTTAAAAAGTCCAAAGGCCACTGTCTAAACAATCTTCTCTAGAATATTAACCAAATGATATCTCTTCTTAAAAGCTTTTTAGTGGCTCCCCATTAGCCACAGAATAAAAACCAAAAACTGTGAAATGGCACTCGAGTTTGTCCATGATAAGCTCTTGCCCACTTTTCCAGTGTCATTTGATACTGTCATTCTGCACTCCAGTCCTACCACCTCCTGCACATGCTGTTCTCTCTGCCTATATAATTTGCTCTGTCTCTGATTTATGCAGCAAATCCTGCTCATATTTCAACTTAGTTTAGGTCTGCTCCCCACTGCCTCTAAATCCTGAGAAAAGTGTACACCACTCACCAGAGGACTGCGTGACCTCCTTTTTGAAATGCTATCTTTCCCGCATGACATAACAAAAGCCAGGCTTTCCTCCTACTTCTCTGGCTGCTTCTCGTCAGTCTACTCTTAAATGGTAGTGTTCCTAAAGTTTCTGTCCTAGGTCACCTTTATTTCCTCTACATGCTTCATATGATCTAACTTCCATAGCGTCAATTACCATGTTTATGCCAAAAACTCCCAAACCTTCATTTACAGCACAGATATACTTCTTATGAGTACAGACCCACATACCCCATTCTCTCCTACATGAAACCATTTCACCCCTTCCCTATTGCCCACAGCTAAGTAAAAATCATCTTATTTTCCACCTAGACTAACTCCTTAACCAGTCTTGGGCCTGCACTTCTGCTCCCTTTCAATCCATTCTTCATTTTCCACACACCAGGCACAGAGATCTTTATCCCCAACCCCAAAAGATTATATATATCCCTTTGATCAAGCCACTCCCTTACTGAAAACTCTTTATCAGCCTCTCTTTGCCCTTATATATGAAGTGCATAACCCTACAAGTCCCAATAGGATCTGGTCTTTGCCTAGCTCTCAGTCCCATCTCTCACTGCTCTCCCTTGACAGCAAGCATCCTTTTCACCTAGCGCACTCATCATTCTTCAGTCCTCAGATTAAGCATCTCATCTTCTAGGAGATTATCTTTTGATTCCATACTGGATTAGGTACTCCTACCAGATATCAAAACATCCATTACCTTTTATTATACTGACTTATGTAACTAACTCTCCTCGTAAATTTTAGGATCTAAAGACAGAGGCCAAATGAGTCTCGCTCGTTCAACCCTGTACACCAGAGTCAAGTACAGCGCCAGCTAAGGTTAACAGCTCTGCACCTAGGGAACCAGAACCTTAATAGACGGAAGTTGCCTTGTAGTTTCTTTCAATCAAGAGGCTGAAGTTTCACATACACAATTAGATTTCCCTAATGACTAAGACAATTCCTCAGTCAAACCTGAGTAAAGAAAACAGGTGGAGCCTCCCATTTTCCGCCCTGTGACTGCTCATCAGGGTTTCTCACCACAACGGGAAAAATGTGGCTCCATTTCCCCACAAGTGGCTTTCGTGGCTCAGCAAAGGGACCTCAAGAGTGGTGCACACTAGACCAGGAGTGACTGGAGCCCCTGTGTCCTCACACAGAGACCAAGGTTTGGGCCGAGACAAAGGGCAAGGATGTTTATTTCCCCACGTACCAAGCGAGGTGGTGCTGCCTCGGAGCGGTCCCGCCCACCCCGGGCCGCAGCCTGACGCGGAAGGTGGGACCCTGAACTGCACCGGAGCGTCCTTGGGATCGCGGGCGCGCCTCTGCCCGCGGGGGAAGCTCCGGGCGTCCGAGGCGGCCGGCGGAGGAGTTGCAGAGGCGCCCCAGCGGGGCCGCTTGGTGCAGGGCTCACAGCCGGGGCCCGCACTCATGCTGGGACCCGCACCGCACAGTCCCCGGGCCGGCCCGGGCGGAGAGCCTCATTCACTAACCCTGGGGGACGGACTGCGCCTCCTCCTCGGCGCCTCCGGGCACCATTCCCTCTCTGCTGCTGCCTGCTTCTGCAGCGCTGCTCCGCCGGCTGCTCGAGCCAGGCCCTACCCAGTCGCCTGCCTTCCCTCTTCCACAGGTAACCCGCCTGCCTCAGGACGCGCCGCCCTGATTCTGGCTCCGTTCACTTTCCCACCACCGGAAAGCTGCCGTTAGGCGCGCCCGGCTTCCGGGTCGTACTACGTCGCAAAGCGGAAGTGTGATGCTTAGCGGACACCGGCGCCCGGAAGGTCAGCGTGTGAAGGAGTCGGTAGTAACGCGGCTTTCCCCGCGGTTACTGAGGCGCGACGGCCAAGCGGACGACCGCGGCCTGAGGCAGTGGCGAGGGGCCGACGGGCAGTTTGCTGCGAGCCATGGACGGCGGCGGAGGGAGCGGCAACAAAACCACCGGGGGGTTGGCCGGCTTTTTTGGCGCCGGCGGAGCTGGTTACTCGCACGCGGATTTGGCCGGCGTCCCGCGTAAGTATCGGCCGCAGCTTCCGATCTTTTCTGACTGATTCTTGCGACTACGCGGGGCGTGCGGCGCGCCCTGCGGTCTGTTTTCTGTTGGTGTTCACAGTCTGCACTGTCAGGGGTGCGTTTGGTGTGCCTCGCTGCCGCTTCGTCCAGCATGAAGGAGTTTTTGGAGCCATGGACCCCGGACACGCTCTCTGTGGTTGATCTGGGCTCAGTTGTTGCATGCTTCCTTCCCTTTATATCCGAGCTTTGTGCCTTCTCTTTCCTCCCACACATTTATTTCCTTGTGTGGTGGGCTGTGTGTTTGGCCCTACGTTAAGGGGAGAGCCCAGCTTAACACGTAAATGTATTCCAAGTAGGATTCCGTAGAAAACGTTTTAGCTTAAAGCCGCGTCGTCCCCAACCACGAAGTAGCCGTGAGGTCGGAACACTCAGTAATACGTGTCGGCAGCAAAGAAACATGAGTCGAGACAACTGGCGGAGCTGGGGAGTGAGCTGCACGTTAAAGGTCACTTACAGACTGAAGAAAGAATGTCAGGAAAGGCACTGTACAGGATCGAGGATGCAGAGGCATGAATGTCCTGCCTTTGCCCTTGCCTCAGTTCTGGGAATGTGTATTCCAGACCTTTCGGACGCTGCGGGTGGGCATTCGACTGGATGAACGGAACTTGGACTGAGAGAGAGTAGGAAGTTGGTGGAGGATAAGGGCTTTATAAAACTTTTTTGAAAATTCTTGTATTATTTTGCTAGGTCCTTTATGCTCAAGAACAAAAAAGTCCTTTCAACTTCCTAGTGTCACCTGTGTCAAAATTGAACCTAGAACACAGTTTATAGTAAGTTTTAGAGCACAGAGGGCACTGCCTTAATGTGGCAAAGCATTGTTACATTAATTTTATCAAGATTGTAGGTAAAGTGAGAGATTGAGCACCTACAGTGAGCCAGTGACTTTTATGGGTGCAGGACTCAGCAGTTAAAATAAAAAAACAAGAAGAAAAGCCTGCTGTTTTCATAGAGTTTACATTCTATTGAAGTGAGCCAAGTAACAAAGACACCAGTTAGTGGAAAGTGTGTGAACGGCAGTGGTGCTGGGAGCAGGAGGCCATTTTACAGTGGGTCAGGGACAGCAGCTCAAGGGTGAAGTTTTCCTAACTTCAGTTAGTGGGATTCAAGTCTGGCCTTTTTGAGTTTCCATTTTCTTTTGCCCCGACCTCCAACCCTGTGGTGATGGCCCAAGAATTCTCTACCCCGCCACAGTAAATCAACTCTGTCAGCAACTGTTAACATGGAACTGCCATAAAATATTTATACGTAACACATAGCCCAAATGCTGTTTTTTCCATGGAATTGATTGGTTTCTTGTCAGACTTATTTTGCAGTTTGTACAGTTGGCAAGCACTCTTGCAGCAAAATAGAAAGAAATTACATTTATTATAATTGACCTGGGCTATGCTTCTTTATATGCTTCTTTGATTATTCAGTACATGTTACTCTCAATATCTTTGTGTGGGAGCCTGAGCCCCCCTACAAGACCTGGTTTGGGATTGAAGGCAGCAGGAGGAGGCAACCCCAAAACTGCCAAATAAGAAGAATAAGCATAGAAATGTGGGAGAAATTTTCACATTTCTGTAAGTCAAAATTGTAAGACATGAAACTACCAGAATTAACGCTAAATAAAATAACTAAAATTTTTGTTGCAATATGATGCTTTGTTTTCTCTCTAGTGACTGGTATGAATCCTCTGTCTCCTTACTTAAATGTGGACCCACGGTATCTTGTGCAGGTAAGATTAAGACTAGCCCTTTTATGAGTTTACTAGTTAGTTGCTTACATTAAAAAAATTTTAAATGCCAGGTATTTATGTTCACCTGATCTGTAATATGTACTTTTGGAGGCACCAGTTCTCTGGTCTACATTCAGCCTTTTTTCCCTCACAAACCTGGGGATTTGGCTTGCACCTCTTCCCTGACACTAGTTGATTAAATCTCTTTAAAGGATTTTGGGGTTTGGTTTTTCCCCCCATATTTTTTAAATTGTGGTAAAATACACTAACAAAATTTACTAGATAACCATTTTTAAGTGTTATGTTCACTGTTACTAAATACATTTGTACAACCATCAGCACCTACTATATCCATAACTCTTTCATCTTATAAAACTGAAACTAAACAGTAGTCCACCTTTACCCGCAGTTTCACACTCCATGGCTTCAGTTACCCATGGTCAGCATTGCTCTTAAAATATTAAATTTGAAAATTCCAGAAATAAACAATTCATAAATTTTAAATCACATGCCATTCTAAGTAATGTGATGAAATCTCCCCCTTCCTCCCGCACAGGACATAAATCATCCAGCAGATCCACACTGTATACGCCACTCTCCCCTTAGTCACTTAGTAGCCCTCTCTGTTACCAGAGAGAGAGCGAGAGAGAGAGACCCATCACATTCACATAACTTAGTATAGTATATTGTTTTATTATTAGTTAGTGCTGTTAATCTATTACTGTGCCTAATTTATAAATTAAACTATCATAAATATAAATGTATAGGAAAAAACATAGTATGTATGGAATTCAGTACTATTCAGGGTTTCAGGCATCTGCTGGGGGTCTTGGAACGTATTACCCATGGATAAGGGAGGACTGCTATACTCATTACAGAATAACTCCTCATTCCTCCCTTCCCCCACCCTTGACAACCACCCTCCTGCTTTCTGTCTCTGATATTGTGTAAGTATCTCAAATAAATTGAATCATATAGTATTTGTCTTTTTGTGACTGGCTTATTTTATTTAGCTAATTTCCTTAAGGTTCATCTCATTCCATTGAATAATACTACATTTTGCTTATCCATTCATCTTTGCATGACATTGAATTGCTCCCATCTTTTAGCTGTTGTGATTAGTGCTACTGTAGACATTGGTGTACAAATATAAATAGCTCTTTCAGACCCTTTCAGTTTTTTTGGTTATATAGCCACAAGTGGAATTGCTGGATCATATGGTAATTCTATTATTTTCTGAGAAATTGCCATACTGTGTTCCACAGCAGCTATGCTACTTTTACATTCCAACCAACAGTGAGCAAGGGCTCCACTTTCCGTGCGTCCTTGTCAACACTTGTTATTTTCTAGGTTGGTTTTTTTTTTTTTTATCATAGCTGTTCTAACGAGTATGAGGTGGTGAATCATTGTAGTTTTGATTTGCATTTCCCTAATGGTTAGTGAAAAACATAGTATGTATAGAGTTCAGTACTATTCAGGGTTTCAGGCATCTACTGAAACCCCAAATCTATTTATTGGCCATTTATCTGTCTTCTATGGAGAAATGTCTGTTCAAGTCCTCTGAATTAGGTCTTTTTTTGTTGAGTTATCTATATATTCTGAATATTAACCCCTTATCAAATGCATGATTTGAAAATATTTTCTTCCAGTCTGTGAGTTGCTGTTTTACTCTGTCAATAATTGTCTTCTTTTGCACAAAATTTTAAAATTTGCATGATGGCCAATTTTTCTATTTCTTCTTTTGTTCCCTTTGTCTTTTGTGTAGAGATATAATTGTTAAATCCAGTGTCATGAAGCTTTTCCTCTCTTTTCTTTTAAGAGTTTCATAGTTTTAGGTTTTACATTTAGATCGTTCATCTATTTTGAGTTAACCTTTGTATATGGTGTTACATAGGGTCCAGCTTCACTTTTTCATGTGGATATCCAGTTTTATCTTTTCCCCGTGGAATAGTTTTGGCATTTGTTAAAATCCCTTGACCGTGTGTGAGGGTTTATTTCTGGGCTCCCTATTCTATTTCTTTGGCCTTTATGTCTGTCTTTATGCTAATGCCACACTATTTGATTACTGTAGTTTTCTAGTAAGCTTTGATATCAGAAAGTGTGAGTCCACCAGCATTGTTCTTTTTCAATATTGCTTGCCTGTTAGGGGTTCACTCAGATTCCATATGAGTTTTAGGATCAATTTTCCTATTTTTGCAAAAACATCTTTGGTATTTTGATAGGCATTGCATTTAATCTGTCAGTTGCTTTGGATAGTGTTGACATCTTAACAGTATTAAGTCTTCCAATCCATGAACATGGGATATGTTTTCATGTCTTTATTTTATCTTTTATTTTATAGTACATAGAATTGTTTTCATAATTCCTTTCTCAGATTGTTCATTGTTAGGTAGAAATGCATCTTATTTTATTAGTTCTAAGAGGTTTCTTTGTGTAGTCATTAGGATTTTCTACGTCATCTCTGAAGAAAGGAAATTTACTTCTCTCTTTCTGATTTGGATGCCTTTTGTTTCTTCTTGCCTAGTACTGTGTTGAATAGAAGTGGCAAAGACAGGCATCCTTGCCTTGTTACTGATTCCAAGGAAAAGCTTTGAGTCTTGAAAACTTTTTTTTAATTTTTATTTTTAATATACCTTTATTGATTTTAGAGAGAGGAAGGAAGAGGGAGAGGAAGAAATAGAAACATCAATGATGAGAGTTGTCATTGATCAGCTGCCTCCTGCACACCCCGACTGGGGATCGAGCCCGCAACCCGGGCAAGAGCCCTGACCGAGAGTCGAACCATGATCTCCTGGATCCTAGGTCGATGCTCAACCGCTGAGCCATGCCTGGCTGGGCAGTCTTGAAAACTTTTGAGTATGATGTTCACTGGCTTTTCCATATACGGTATTTATTATGTTAAGGTAGTTTACTTCTATTCCTAGTTTGTTGAGTTGCCTTTATGATAAAAGTGTGTTGGGTTTTGTCAAATGCTTTTTCTGCATCAATTGAGGTGATTGTGTGTTTTTCTTTCCTTCATTCTTGTTGATGTGGTATGTTAACATTGATCAGTTTTTCTATGGTGGACCATCCTGCATTCCAGGAATAAATCTCACTTGGTTGTGTTGTATAATTCTTTTAATATACTGCTGAATTTGGTTTCCTAGTATTTTGTTGAGGATTTCGCGTCAGTGTTCATAAAAGGGATATTGGTCTGTGGTTGTCTTTCTTAGAGTGTCTTTGTCTGGCTTTATTATCAGGGTAATGCTGGCCTCATGCAAAGAGTTATGAAGTGTTCCAGGTATTTTCCTGCACTTCAGTGTTTTGGAAAAGTTTGAGAAAGTTTGTTGTTCTTTAAATGTTTGGTAGAATTCACCAGTGAAGCCATTAGGTCCAGGGCTTTGCTTTGCTTTGTTGTGAAATTTTTTTGTTATTGATTCAGTTACCTAACTAATTATAGCTCTATCCAGGTTTTCTGTTTCTTGCTGAGTTTTTTGTATCTAGAAATTGGTACATTTCATCAAACTCATCCCAGTTCTTGGCATACAATTGTTCAGAGTACCTATAATCTATTTTAATTCTGTAGAATCGATAATGATATCCTCACCTTTGTTTCTGATTTTAATAATTTGAATCTTTTTTTTTTCTTAGTCCATCTAGCTAACGGTATTTAAAAGAAGCAACTTTGGATTTCATTGATTTTTTTTCTTTTCTTATTCTCTATTTCATTTATCTCTGCTCTAATCTTCATTATGTCCTTCATTCTGCTAACACTGGGTTTAGTTTTTGGTTTTGGTTTTTGTGGGGGGGGTTTCATGTCTTTTTATTGATTTCGAAGAGAGGAAGGGCGAGGGACAGGGAGAGAGAGAGAGTAGAAACATCAATGATGAATCATTGATCAGCTGCCTCCTTCATGCCCCCTACTGGGGATTAAGCCAGAAACCCAGGCATGTGCCCTGACCGGGAATTGAACCTTGATCTCCTGGATCATAGGTTAATGCTCAACTGCTGAGCCACACTGGCTGGGCTAGTTTTTTCTTTTTCTAATTCTTTAAGTTGTAAAATTAGATTGTTCATTTGAGATTTTTCCTGTTTTTTAATGTAAGCAACTATAACTATAAATTTCCCCCTTAGCACCTTTTTTGCTGAGTCTCATAAGTTTTGGTATATTTTTCATTTTTTACTTACCTCTAAAGGATTTTCTAATTTCCCTTTTGATTTCTTCTTTGTTGATTAAGGGGGTGTTTAATTTTCACAGATTTGTGAAGTTTCCCATATCTGTTGACACTTAATTTGTGGCCTCACATATGGTCTATCCTGGAAAATGTCTCACATGCACTTGAGAACAATATATTGGATAGAGTGTATGTCTCTTAGATCTAGTAGGTTTACTGTGTTAAGTCCTATATTTCCTTCTGTCGGGTTATAATGGTTGCTATCTTTTGAGAGTGAACTGTTGGCTCCAGCTATTATTATTGTAGAACTTTTTATATCTACCTTTAATTCTGTCACTTTTTACTTAATTATATTTTGATGGTCTGTTATTGGGTAAGTAAATGTTTATAATTGTTATATCTTCTTGCTGTATCGAATTACTTTATTAATGTAAAGTACTACCTTGTGTGTTGTAACTTTTTTTTATTTATAGTCTATATTTTCTGATATTAGAATAGCCACCCTGCTCTCTTTGAATTATTATTTGCATGGAATGTCTTCTTCCATCCTTTGACTTTCGATCTTTTTGTGTCTTTGGATAGTCAGGTCATGTTTTTTTTAATCCAGTATGCCACTCTCTGTCTTTTGGTTATAGAGCTAATCCATTTACGTTAAAAGTGATTGCTGGTAAGGAGAGATTTTTGTCATTTTGCTATCTGTTTTCTATATGCCTTCTAGCTTTTTGTCCCTTATTTTCTTCGTTACTGTCTTTTGTGTTTGTTTGACTTTTTTTTTGGTAGTAAAATATTTGTTTTTTTCTTATCTCCTTTGTACATAATCTATAGGTGGTTTTTTTGGTTCTGTTTTTTATTTATTTCCTGGGAGAGGGTGCTTTGGAGAGCACCTATAGATTGTTTTGTGTGTGTGGTTAACATGGGGATTACATTTTACATCCTAAAGTTATACCACGAATTTGAATTTATACCAGCTTAACTTCAATAACATATAAAAAATTCTGTTCCTTTATATCTCTGTCTACCCTCCTTTAATTAATGTCACAGAATTGTATCTTCATACATTCTGTCCCCAAAAACATATCTAATAATTCTTTTAAATGCTTTCGTCTCTAAAATTGTATAGAAAACAAAATGTGGAGTGGCAAACCAAAGTTATAATAATACTAACTTTTGTAACTGCCCTATGTATTTGCTTTTGCTGAGATCATCTCTCTTCATAAAGCTTTGAGTTACTGTCTAATGGCCTTTCATTTCACTTTGCAGTACTCCCTCCCCTTTTTTTAAAAAGATTTTTTATTGATTTTTAGAGAAAGAGTAAAGGAGAGAGAAACATCGATTGGCTGCCTCCTGCATGCCCCTGACCGGGGATTGAGCCCACAACCCAGGCATGTACCCTGACCGGGAATCAAACCAGCAGCCTTGCAGTACACTGGACGATGCCCAACCAACTGAACCACACCAGCCAGGGCTGTAGTGCTCGGGTCTAGTGGTCATGAACTTCCTCGGCTTTTGTTTTTCTGGTAATGTCAGTAATGTCTTAATGTCTCCCTCACTTTTGGAGGACAGTTCTAGTAGATACAGGATTCTTGGGTGACATTTTTTTTCCTCTTAGCACTTTAAATATATTGACCCACAGCCTTGTGACCTTTAAAGTTTCTCTTGAGAAATCTGCTAGTAATTTTACTGAGGACCCTTTAAATGTGATGAGTTGCTTCTCTCACTGCTTTGACGATTCTCTCCTTGTCTTTGGCTTTTAAAAATTGTAATGTGTCTCATTGTAGGCCTCTGAAATTATCTTGATGTTCATTGAGCCCTGGGATGTTCTTACTCATCTCTTTCATCAAATTTGGGACGTTTTCAATCATTAAGTATTCCATCTCTTTATTGATTTGCTGTTTCTATTTTGTTTGTACATTGTTTTGACTTTAAATACAGTTGTTTTTGAAGTCTTTGCCTAATAGAGTCTCCACCAGGTTATTTTCAGGGACATATCTGTTGATTTTTTCACTTTGAATGGGCCATACTTTCCTATTTCTTCTGTATGCCTTGTGATTTTGTTGAAAACTGGACACACTGGAAATCAGATTCACCCCCTTTCCCAAGTTTTGCTTTTTCATTGTTGTTGTTACTGTTTTGGTACATAAATAATTATAGACTGTCTCTGTTCTGGGAACCAGCCTGAGGTGTAAACTTAAGCTCTTCTCAGTTGTTTTCTGAGCCTGTACTTTTTTCTGGGCATCCCACTTTTTAATTTTCCCTTTATATGCAGCTGCTTTTGAATATCCTAGTCTTTAATGTCTGGCTCCTAAAGAAGGAAAAACAAAAATGTGACCGCTCTACTTTAAATCTTCTGGAAGTCACTTAGCAGCAGGTGGGGCATGCAACAACAATGGTTGCGCTCTTATTTGTCTGCACCTCTGTGATCATAAGCAACAGGCAGTGATCAGAGCACAGGTTAAAGATTTATTTTTAAAAGAAACAAGGAATTAATTAGACTTCCACCTTCAACAAAATGAAAAGACAACCCACTGAATTGGACAGCATATTTGCCAATATATCTGGTAAGGGGTTAATATCCAAAATTTATAAAAAAACTTATAAAACTCAACACCAAAAAAACACACCAACAATTAAAAAATGGGCAACGGACCTGAATAGATACTTTTCCAAAGAGGACATACAGCTGGCCGATAAACATATGAAAATATGTACAAAGTCACTATTCATCAGAGATGCAAATTAAAACCACAATGAGATACCACCTCACACCTTTCAGAATGGCTACCATCAACAAATCAACAAATGACTCGTGCTGGCGAGGGTGTGGAGAAAGGGGAACCCTTGTGCACTGTTAATGAGAATGCTGACTGGTGCAGCCACTGTGGAAAGCAGTATGGAGTTACCTCAAAAAATTAAAAATGGAACTGTCTTATGACCCAGCAATTCCACTTCTGGGAATTTATCCATAGAAACCCAGAACACTAATTGGAAAGAATACATGCACCGCTGTGTTCATTGCAGCATTATTTATAATAGCCAAGCTTTAGAAGCAGCCCAAGTGCCCATCAGTAGATGAGCAGATAAAACAGCTATGGTACATTTGCACAGTGGACTACTACTCGCCTGTAAAAGGAAGAAAATTTTACCCTTTGCAACAGCATGGATGGACCTGGAGAACATGATGCTAAGTGAAATAAGCCAGTCAGAGAAAGACAGGTACCATATGATTTTACTCATGTGGAATTTAATGAACAAACTGAATTAAGAAGCATAACAGAGTCAGACTAATAGATAGAGAGCAGGCAGATAGTTCTGGTGGGAGTGGGGGTGGAGTGATTGAGCGGAAAAAAACCCCTCATGGACATAGACAACATTGTGGTGCGGGGGTATAAGGGTATGGGGGGATAAATGGTGATGGAAAAACAAGTTAAATAGAATTCCAGTAAAAATATTGGAGTGATTTAGTACAAAGTTATGAGAAATCATTAATAGTAAGTTAAACATAAATGAAGTATAGCCTGGTAATCTTTTTTTAAACGAAATCTTGAACCAAATCCTTACATATTAAAATAGAAATGTACTTAATTACTTGAGTTTTTTGTTTGTTTGTTTGTTTTTTAAATATATCTTTATTGATTTCAGAGAGAGGAAAGGAGAGGGAGAGAGAGAGACAGAAACATCAATGATGAGAGAGTCATTGATCGAGCCCACAACCTGGGCATGTGCCCCGATCGCCTGGATCCTAGGTGGACGCTCAACCGCTGAGCCACGCCCGGCTGGGCTTGAGTTTATTTTATTAGATCAAATTATTATTAACATTATTCAGAAGTCTGTGGATAAACGATTGAAATTAGGGTTATGCATTTTAAGGTTTATACATTGAGCTCAGTATTGTTTTGCTTTGTTCTTTTTTTTTTTTAAATCCTCACCTGAGGACATGCTTAGAAAGAGAGAGAGAAACATCCTTGTGAGAGAGAAACATTGATTGGCTGCTTCCCACATGCTCCCCCACTGGGGATCAAACTGCAAACCAGGTGCCCTGACCAGGAATCAAACCAGCAACCCTTTGGTGCTCAGGACAACAGTCAGCCAACTGAGCCACTCCTGCCTGGCTGGGGTGTGTGTTTTTTTGTGGTTGATTTTTTGGTGGTTTAATTTTTTATTAGGATACTGGACTAAACTGATCAAGAAACTTCAAAGAGTTTTGTTGAATATCTCAGGAATGCAAGGTTGGATTTAACATTTGAAAATCATTGTACTGTACTGTATCAGAAAAGGAGAGAAGCTATATGATTAGCTCAGTAGATGCAGAAAAGGATTTTGATCAAATTCAACATTCCTTTGTGATTTATAAAAAACAAACAAAAACCTCAATAAACTAGGAATAAAAGGGAACTTCTTTAATCTGATAAATTTTTTAATCAACATTTCCAAAGCTATGGGGATTGAGTGGAGGTGGGCAAAGGGGGCAGAGTAGGGAATGGGGATATCTGTAATAGTGTCAACAATAAAAATGAAGTTTTTAAAAAAATCCAAAGAGAAGGAACTCATGGTTGGGGAAAGTCCAAAGCTAGGGTTATACTTAGTGGTGAAAGTCTCAATATTTCCCACTAAGAAGGAGCAAGACAAGGATGTCCGCTCTCCACTTCTATTCAGCATTGTCTAACCAGGGCTATTAGGCAAGAGAATGAATGGCATCCAGATTTATAAAGGAAGAAATAAAACTATTTACAGGTATCATGATCTTGTGTATAGAAAATCCTAAGGAAACCACAAAAAAACTTAGTTTAATACAATTTCAGCAAATACCATTTCCACATTGAAAGAGAATCTTGTATCTTGAAAGATACAAGATCAGTATACATAATTATTTTTCTATATAATAGCAATGGACTCCATAAAAATGAAAGTGCAAAAACAATTCCATTTACAATAACATCAAAAAGAATAAAATATTTAGGACTAACTTCAATAAAAATGCAAAACTTGCACTCTGAAAACTACAAAAGTTATTGAAAAAACTTAAGACAAATAAATTGGAAGGTATTTCAGTTTCTTGGAAGATTTAATATTGTTGAAATAACAATTTCCAAATCGACCTGCAGATTCAACAGCCCTTATCAAAATCTCAGGCTTTTTTACATAAATTGGCTGATTTTAAAATTCATATGAAAATTCAAAGATACGAAATAGCCAACAATCTTGAAAAGAAGAACAAATTGGAGCACACACACTTCCCAATTCAAAACTTACTCCCAAGCTATAGTAATTAAGACATTGTGGTGCTGGCACATGGTTAGATCTAAATATAGATCAACAAAATAAAATTGAGAGGCCAGAAATAAACTTCACATTTATAGTCAGTAGATTTTCAACAAGGGTTGAAGACAAGTAGGGGAAATTGGTAGTCATATTTTTATAGAAACCAAGAGTTTTCATTTCCTGAATTCCTCCCCCACCCCAAATTAATGTAATTTGACCAGGGTTTCTTCCTTCAAGATCTTTGAAAACTTTTGTTACATGGAACAGTATCCTCACCTGAGGATATGTTCATTGATTTTTAGAGAGAAGGGAAGGGAGAGAGAAACAGGCATGTGAGAGAACATCGATTGGTCCTCTCCTGTATGCACCCCAACTGGCGATCAAACCCACGACCTTTCGGTGTACAGGATGATGCTCCAACCAACTGAGCCACACCAGCCAATGCCTTTTTATTAACTTGAAAACAGTATCTTTTTATTAACTTGAAAAGCCCCAGTGACAAGTAACCATCACATTGTTGTCAAATGACTATGTAAATTGATGTATATTTGCTTTCAATCCTCATGGTATTTTTATTATAGTTGACCCTAACAAAGAGTAAGTTGGTAATGACATACACATGTGCTTACTAATGTTCATCAGAACCATATTTTTAATTTCCTATTTTTAATTAGTGACCCATTTCCACATTGAAAGAGAATTATTTACCTCATCAAATCAAATACTGCACTTCTACAAAGCTCAAACCAGAAGCACAATTTAAAATTATCATTAATTGAAAAGTCAGGAAGCATCCCAAATTTACAAAACTATGTATGATAAATAATCATAGCATGGCATCTATTCAGAGTTTGCTTGTTATTGCCCAACAAACCATTTCTTTGTGATAAGAGTATATGTCCATGCTTATTTGTGCAATTTTTGCTGAGAATGTTTGCACAAGCCAGAAATCAGAAACCAGTGCAGAACTATGGTTTTCCTAATCCGGAATGCATTGACTAAACAAAGGTATTTCACAAAGGGGCGTGTTGCCAAGTATGTGTGTGCTGTCCTTCAGGGTCTTTTTCCAACCATTTTTGTGTGGAAAGCTTGGCAAAAGTGTATTGAACGTGTGCTTCATAAGAGTGTATTGTATTGCACAATTACTCATACTGTGCTCTTGTAGTAGCATTTCTCAACCTCAGGTTCTTGGATAACATCTTCAAGGATTCATACCGAATTTTATTTATGCATTTATTGGAAAGAGGGTCTTTAGCTTTCTAAGATTATCAAAGGAATAATTAATTAATAAGACAAATTTTGCCTTTGCATAACTGACCCAAACTGTTGTGCTTTAATAGTTTCTTTTTTTTTTTTAAAAATGATCAGTTGGTCTTACACATTATAAAGTAGTGTTTGATAAATAGTAGCTATGGAATGAAAGTTAATTTCTCCTTCCAGATTGTTATTCTGTCACCTGTTACTTCTCATAGCTTTCAGTTTACCTTTCTCTAGGGCTGTCTTCCTAAACTTTGTTGCAGTGTTGCTTCAAATTTATTATTACATAAAGCAGATTACATGCAATCTGTAAAATTTACATTGAGAAGCACGGTTCTGAACAAGAATCCCTCTTAAGAACTAATCCCTCCAAAGAACTAATGAGCATAACTGTATATGTTATGTATTCCATTTACTTTGATTAAGGTGTTGATGTTGTTGCAGAAAGTTTTATTTCTGTGTAAGTACAGTTGAGTTTTAGTTAATTTAAGATGTTATTTTCTGTGAAAAACTACTTTAACAAGTTAAAAAAGACTTTGCAAGTACTCTGTCTTGAGGGGAGCTTAGCTTGGTTTTCATTATTACCCTTTTAGGATACAGATGAGTTTATTTTACCAACCGGAGCTAATAAAACCCGGGGCAGATTTGAACTGGCCTTCTTTACCATTGGAGGATGTTGTATGACAGGTGAGTATAATAATTTTTTTTAAATATTCTCAATCTAAGTACTCAAAGATGCTTAAGATCAAAAGCAATTAGAATATTGTTTTACGTTGTTTTAAAAATCATTTACATTTTTCATCATTTTCTATTATATAAAAGATGAAAAAGAATCAGAAGTGTAGTTGTTTTTTAATATAAAGATGTATTATTTGGATGAATTGTTACTATGATTTACTAGGGGCTGCATTTGGGGCAATGAACGGTCTACGGCTAGGATTGAAAGAAACCCAGAACATGGCCTGGTCCAAACCAAGAAACGTACAGTAAGTCTCATATAATCATCTGATGTGGTGATTGAATATTAACCTCTACTCTGTTGGCTTGATGAACAATACCTTGAGATTACAAATGTTGAGAGTATTGATAAGTTTTTGGTCAATTTTTTTTCTTACTCAAAGGAACTAAGGAATTGTGTAACTGACTCGTAAGCTTTTAAAAGGAATGATTTTTTAACCATGTCCCTCAATCAGCTGGTGCTATCCCAGCCTAACTTCTCAGCTGCACCTGTTTCATTCTGCAGGGCTATAAAACCTGCTTTTCAAACTATTGAATCATTAGTACATTATTTGGATTGTTCAGGGGTGTGCAGAACTGTAGGACATGGTAGCAAAGAAATAAAAAGCACATGAGAGTAATTACTAGATCTGCTATTGACTTGAATTTAACTTCACTCTCCATTTCTTAAATGGAAAGCTGCAGAAATTTTAAGTGAAATCCCTAGAATTTAGAGATAGTTCCAAAAGGAATACGACAGTCTTCTAGGAAAATTGATTTGCAGAGAAGGGAAAGTGCAATTTAAAAGGTAAGAAAGTGTATATAGTGTATATCTTCACCCACCTTAGGAAATAAACATTACCAGTCCCTGTTGATATTCCCTTAATATATTGTTTAGTTTTGCATGTTTTTATACTTTATGTGAGTAGAATCACAGCATGCATATATTCTTCAATGGCACATGGTTGTGTTTTAGGACACTTGAAATGCGGTCTTCATTTGGTGTTTAGCTTAGCCAGCAGATGGCAGCAGGTGTCTGCTAGAATTAGACCTTGGGAATCCTGAAGGCATATTCCTGTTACTGTGCGGATCATTGCCCTTGTTTTACTAGCCCAGATTCTTGACTAGTCTTATATTTATATTCTTAATATTTGTCCCTTACTCCAGTAAAGTTTTTACTTTTTATATTGTGGAGAATTTGGAATGTATACAAAAGTAGATAAAATAGTACAGTGAACATCTATGAACCATAACTTATGTTCAACAACTATCAGCCAAAACCAATTGTGTCCTATCTCCTCCCCTTCCATATTATTATGAAACATATCCCCAGTGTTTCATCATTAAATAACAGTTTGGAAGCTCTAGAAAAGATAACCTTTGTTTTTTTAAACAGTAATAATTATTAATTTTTTAGACAATCAGATTAGCTTGCATTTTTAAAAAACCTTATACACCATTTTTTACATAATCATGCTGCTCCTCTTAGATAGGGAGACAGCTTTTTAAAATGGAAAGAAGGTAGGGTTTCGGGCTAGACAGACCTTTGTAGCTTCAAAGGCTTAGTTTTATTACTTACTATTTTGTGATCTTAGGTAAGCTTTCTATACTTTCTGCCTTTAAGGATTGTTGAGAGATGATTAAAGTGAGAAGTAGGTAAAGGCCCAATAAGTGGAGGTATGTTGCCCAGTTGCATCCCAAAGAATTTTACCAGTTTGCAGTACTATCAGCAATATAGTACTGTGAAAATTAATAGTTTTAAAAGCTTGTGACAGCCCTCGCTGGTGTGGCTCAGTTGGTTGAGCGTTGTCCCATGCACGGAAAGGTCACCAGTTCATTTCCTGGTCAGGGCACATACCCAGGTTGCAGGTTTGATCCCTGGTCGGGTGAGTAATGGGGACAACCAATTGATGTTTCTATCTTGCATTGATGTTTCTATCTCTCTCCCCTTCTCCTTTCCTCTCTCTCTAAAAATCAATTAAAAAAAAGAGTGGCTCTTTTTCACAGAATTTAAAAAAAACCACAAAAACACTTGTGACAAATGTAAAAATAATATGCTAAACTTTAAATATACTAGTAAATAATTAAAACAATATACTTCTCCATAAACAACCTTTTATAAGTAATACAAATTTTTATTATTAAGCATTAATTTAAATGAGTTCTTTGTTTGTTACTGTAATTCTATAATCTCCAGCAGTAGTCAGCTGTCCGGACAGAACCGTTCCTGTGATGGTGTTACACTGCTGGGAGAGGAATGTCCTGCCTTCTTCCTCCAGTTGCCTCTGTCACTGTTCTGGCGGCATCAGGCACTGGTGCAAGGCAGAACTGTGCTCCCTTGAGAGTGTGCTAAGCGCCCACTTTGGCTGCTTAGTTCTAGTGTGGGAGCAGACACAGTGCTTTCTCCATGTGTCCTGGTTTGCTTTTTCCTTCTCTTCGAGTACGTATTTATTTTTAATTCTGCTTTATATTCTATAATATTCCATGCTTTGATTCTACTTAATATTCTCAATATATATACACTGCCCCCCACCAAAAAAACCACTTAATTGTAAGCTAGTTTGTTCATTATCATAGCCTTTTTAAAATACAGATAAGTTCCTTTAAACTTCTTATAAAATATATTTCAGGCTGTCATCCAAAGCCTTTATGTGTTTGATATATATTTAGTAACTCTATATATTTAATAAGACATTTACTTGTTTCTCAAAAAGGTTGGTGTTTTTAGCCTACCTTCATTTATATTTCTATAAAGTAAAAGCCATTCTTAATTGAATTCTAAAGCGGTGTTAAGTTTTTTAATGAAGAAAACTGGGAATTGGGTTTATACTTTTAAAATAACTGCAATTATGGGTTTTCCCATTACTAGAGAAATAATGATTCTAAGTACAGATTCTTTGTCTTTCTGCCCTTGTAGGATTTTGAACATGGTGACTAGGCAAGGGGCACTTTGGGCTAATACTCTAGGTTCTCTAGGTAAGTAGAGATTTCACTTGATAATTAATTATTAATGCAAAGAAAGAATGTACACATATCCTGAACAGTTTGATCAATTAAAATTTTTAGTATCCTAGGAAATGACTGGGAGCAACATAAAATAATCCCAAGGTGCTAACTTGTATACCATTTCTGAATGTTTTAAATCTTTTAAGACTAAACACTCTCCTATCCAAGCATACCACCAAATAAAATCATGTTTTAACTAAATGAAATCCAAATAATTTAGGTCCAAGGCAAATGGCTTTGTATGTTAGGAAAGGTTCAAGGTGCTGTAATTAGATATGATAGTTTCATCCAGTCCTCCTGCTCTGGTTGCCTAAGGCTGGTCCAACATTCTGTTTAGCTGAGTAGTTTTCCCAGACTTAATTGCCAGAGTTGCAGTAGGGCCTTTAGATAATGAAAACATTTGCAGTTCTAACAAGGGGTAGTTTTATAGTACTTAGGACCCCCTGCATTCCTACTATATTGTTTACGAGTGATTGACTCTTTATTCATGACTTAAAATAAACCTCTTGGTGGCACTTATGCCCTAACATCCAAGGTTTTCTTTATAACTTAGGTAAAAGGCTGAAAATCTTTTAAATGTGACAGATAGAGTAGGAAAAACATAGGTATCTCATGAAGGGTAGAAAAGGCCTTTGACACAGTGAGAACCCAGCCTTCTCATAAAATCTGTAAGTGGTACATCTTCACACTATAAAGTCAGACTTGTATTTGGGGTCCTAGTAAACAGCTGCTGCCATATTTTGCTCATGTCCTCATTGCCCCCACCCCCATACACAGTCCCCTGCCTTTGCGCTGTTTGATTGATTGTATATGTACTCAGCCATTCTGTTCTAACCAGGACTTTCTTAGTTTTAGCACCAAAGGTCCCATGTACCAGGAAATTCTCAGTCTTGGGCAGATGGGGATGGCCAGTCACCCTGTGTTCCCTTTTAATATGATCAATCACAGTGTTCTGCTCAAGTTTAGTTTCAGATAAATAAGTTGAAACAGGAAGAGCCTTTATAAAACTATAAAAACATCACAACAAAGGAGTTATAAAGCTGATCTTGGTATAGTAATGTTGACGGGTCAAATGTGGCAATTTTGAGAATGGGTAAGGAAAGGGGTTAATGTGATTTTCAACTGATTTACCACAAGAATTTTCAAAACATGCAATATCTGAGTATTTGGTCAGGGGCACTGACCTCTGTTCCCGTAGACTGTCAATTTAAAAAAAAAATGACAACAGCCAACAACAATAGCCGTCTGGTATGAATAAATCAAAATCATACCTATTTTTTTGGTCAGATTGGTAAAAAATATATTTTTTTGGTGTGCCAGAGAATTTCAGTAATTATATGCCGTAAGATGAAAATGGTTGGAAATCACTGGATTAATGCATTCATGGCTAATAGGAATCTTTACAAGCACAGGGAGTAGATCCTGTTAAAACTAAATTGTGCTAGTTTTATAGTTTTTACATGTGCAGGAAACAAACTTCACCTTTTTTCAAGTTTTATTTTTTTTATAATAGAAATACATGTGTTTTTGTTTCTAAATCCAAAGTATAGCTACTATAAATAAAAATACAAGTGAAAACTAAAGATGTTATTCATGGGACTCCCCAGTGGTATTTTCCATAAATAGCTTCTATTAATATTTCTTATGAATCTTTTCAAACATCTTTGCACATCCAGAGTCGTATTCACGTGCCTGCATTACGTATTAGTGAATGCAGCTCATCCTCCTTTCTGTTTTTAAGTGAGTATATAGAGTATCCATCGTATGGAAAAGCCCTTTCTGCATCAGTCTCTTCCTGATCAGCATTTTACTTGTTCCCAGGCTTTTGCTATTACAAACAGTGTTCAAGTGATCACTTTTTATGTACTTTTGAATACTTACAGAATGATGTATGTAGGATACATTTATCTAAATATCGATTTTATACTGATTTTTAATCACTTTTTTATTACTGATCAGTTTTGTTTCTCCTGTAGCTTTGCTTTATAGTGCATTTGGTGTCATCATTGAGAAGACACGAGGTGCAGAAGATGACCTCAATACAATAGCAGCTGGAACTATGACGGGCATGTTGTATAAATGTACAGGTAGGAAATTTTGAATAGAGAACTGTCTCTTAATACACTTGAAGTATGTTTTTTATTCATAGTTTTCAAAGGAAACTTTATATATATATATTCCTTCTCCCCCCCCCCCCCCCCCCAGTATAATCTAGTGTTCTAAGAAACCTGGTGATTGTTTTGTGTGTTTTTTGTTTTTAGTTTTGGTAAAATACATATAAAATTAACCATCTGAACCATATTATAAATCTACAATTCAGTAATGTTAAGTATATTTACATTGTTGTGCAACCAATCTCCAGAACTTTTCTTCATTTTGCAAAACTGAAACTCTAGTCATTAAACAACCCCATTTCTCCCTTCAGCCCCTGAAAACTACCTTTTTTCTTTCTATCTATGAAATTGACTACTTTAGCTACCTCATGTAAGTGGAATCATACAGTATTTGTCATTTTGTGACTGGCTTATTTCATTTACTTTAATATCCTCAAGGTTCATCCATGTTGTAGTATGTGTCACAATTATTTTCCATTCTAAGGCTGACTGGTACTCCATTGTACATATAGATCACATTTTATTTATCCATTCATCTCTCAATAGACACTTGGTTGCTTCCAACTTTGGCTACCTTGAATAATACTGTTATGAATGAACATCGGATAAACTAAATACCATTCAACTTTGAAAAGATAAAGTCCTAAGAGTTGAACCAAAATGGTATGGGTGAAGATCAAATGTCAAATTCTCCTCTAAAATGGAAAAATGATTAACATTCACTCAATTATGATTATAGTCTCAGTAATGAACACGTAATAATTTGTTTCATTCAAAACTCTGTGAAGTGGTAATCACACCCCAGCTTTATAATGAGCATATTGAAAGGACCGTTTTCAATATGTCCTGTATAAGCAGTCACAGCCCCAAGTTTTTCATCATCTCATTTTTAAATGGTTTAATTAAACTGCATAAGTTCTATACTCCTGCCTCTGAAAAGCGCTGTTACTTGTTGATTGCTTTATTATGTATTAGACACTTGATTAACTCAGTAATTCTGTTTATTAGGAATTCCTCCATCACATATATTAGGTAGTATTTTTGCTCATTTTTTCCTAGAAAGAAATGAGAGAAGTCTCACATGATTATAAAGTCCCAAGTTTTCCTAACATATCTTAGAGTAAGAGGCTTTTCTATATTGAAAAATAGATTAGATTTGGAATTTTATTTCTAAGAGCCCACAAAACTTCTTGCAGTACATATGGTGTGTTTACACACAGAGTTTCCAGGTAGAATATGCCCATGAAATGTTGCCTTGGCATAGAAAAATCTTATTAAAAACCTAATAATGGTATGAAATTAGAAATCAGCTACAATAAAAACACTAAAAAACAGTCAAACACATGGAGGCTAAATAGCATGTTATTAATGAACGAGTTACCAAAGAGATCAAGAAAGAAATCAGAAACTTCCTGGAAACAAATGAAAATGAACACACAACTCCAAATCTATGGGACACAATGAAAGCAGTCCTGAGAGGGAAGTTCATAGCACTACAGACCTACCTCAGAAAACAAGAGAAACTTCTGGGCTCTCTAACCCTACAGCTTAAAAACTTAGAACAACAAGAAAAGTCCAGAGAGTAGAAGGAAGGAAATAATACAGATCAGAGCAGAAATAAATGACATAGGGACTAAAAAAACAAAAACAAAAGATCAGTGAAACCAAGAGCTGGTTCTTTGAAAAGATAAACAAATTGATGAACCTTTAGCCAGACTCATCAAGAAACAAAGAGAAAGGGCCCAAATAAAATCAGAAACGAAAGAGGTGAAATAACTTACCCAACAGAAATACAAAGGATTGTAAGAAAATACTATGAACAACTATATGCCACCAAGCTGGACAACCTGGATGAAATGGATACATTCCTAGAAAAATACAACCTTCCAAAACTCAATTAAGAAGAATTAGAAAGCCTGAATAGGCTGATAACTGCTGATGAAGTTGAAGCAGTAATCAAAGGGCTCCCAGCACACAAAAGCCCTGACCCAGATGGCTTCACAGGGGAGTTTTACCAAACATTGAAAGAAGAACTAAGACCTATCCTCCTCAAACTATTTCAAAAAATCCAAGAGGAAGGAACACTTCCAAGTTCTTTTTACGAGACCAGCATTAGCCTAATTCCAAAACCAGATAAAGACCCTACAAAGAAAGAGAATTATAGGCCAATATCCCTGATGAACATAGATGCTAAAATCCTCAACCAAATATTAGCAAATAGGACCCAGCAGTATATTAAAAAGATTTTACATCATGACCAAGTGGAATTTATTCCAGGGATGCAAGGCTGGTACAATATTCGCAAATCAGTAAACGTGATACATCACATAAACAGTTGAAAGACAGAAATCACATGATCATATCAATAGATGCAGAAAAGGCATTGCATTAAATCCTATACCCATTTTTTGATTAAAAACTCTCAGCAAAGTGGGAATAGAGGAAACATACCTCAACATAGTAAAGGCCATATATGACAAACCCACAGCCAACATCATACTCAATGGGCAAAAACTAAAACCATTTGCCATAAGAACAGGAACAAGACAGGTGTATCCACTTTCACCACTTTTATTCAACATAGTACTGGAAGTCCTAGCCACAGTGATCAGAAAAAAAGAAAACATAAAAGGCATCCAAATTGGAAATGAGGAAATAAAACTGTCATTATTTTCAGATTGATATTGTAGATAGAAAATCCGAAAGACTCTACCAAAAAACTACTAGATTTAATAAATGAATTCAGCAAGGTAGCAGGATACAAAATTAACATCCAGAAATCGATGGCATTTTCATACAGTAATAATGTATTCTCAGAAAGAGAAACTAAAAAACAAAATCCTATTTACCATTGGACCTAAAAAAATAAGATACCTAGAAGTAAACTTAAACAAAGATGTAAAAGACCTGTACTCGGAAAACTACAGGACACTGAAAAAAGAAATAGAGGAAGATATAAACAAATGGAAGAATATACCATGTTCATGGGTTGGAAGAATTAACATCATTGAAATTTCCACACTACCCAAAGCAATCTATAGATTCAATGCAATCCCTATTAAAATACCAATGGTATATTTCACAGATCTAGAACAAACACTTTGAAAATTTATATGGAACCAAAAAGTACCCCGAATAGCCACGGCAATCATGAGAAAGAAGAACACAGTTGAAGGGATCACAATACCAAAAATATCAAATTATGCTACAAAGCCACTGTAATCAAAATAGCCTGGTACTGCCATAAGAACAGACATAAAGATCCATGGAACAACAGAGAACCCAGAAATTGATTCATTGCCATTATGGTCAATTAATATTTGATAAAGGAGGCAAGAGCATACAATGGAGTAAAGACAGTCTCTTCAATAAATGGTGGTGGGAAAATTGGACAGGTACATGCAAAAAAATGAAACTAGACCACCAACTTATACCATACACAAAATTAAGCTCAAAATGGATGAAAGACTTAAGTGTAAGACATGAAACCATAAAAATCCTAGAAGAAAACAGGCAGCAAAATCCCAGGTGTGTCTCGTAGCAGTATGTTTCTTGATAAATCTCCTAGGTCAAGAGAAACAAAGGAGAAAATAAATCAATGGGACTGCATCAAAATAAAAACTGCACAGCCAAAGAAACCATCAACAAAACAAAAAGGGAGCCCACTGTGTGGGAGAACATATTTGCCAATGACACATCTGATAAAGGGTTAATATCCGAAATATATAAGGAACTCGTACAACTTAACAAAAGGAAGACAATCCAATTTAAAAAATGGGCAAAGGACCTAAATAGACACTTCTCCAAAGAGGACATACAGATGGCCAAGAGACATACGAAAAAATGCTCAAAGTCACTAATCATCAGAGATGCAAATTAAAACCACAATGAGGTGTCACTTCACACCTGTCAGAATGGCTCCATCAATAAATCAACAAATGACAAGTGCTGGTGAGGGTGTGGAGAAAAGGGAACCCTCATCCACTGCTGGTGGGAATGCAGACTGGTGCAGCCACTGTGGAAAGCAGTATGGAGGTTCCTTAAAAAATGAAAAATTGAACTGCCATTTGACCAATGATCCCACTTCTAGGAATAAATCCTAAGAAAACCGAAACACCAATCACAAAGAACTTTATGCACCCCTGTGTTCATAGCAGCACCATTTACAATAGCTAAGATCTGGAAACAGCCCAAGTGCCCATCAGTAGATGAGTGGATAAAAAAGATGTGGGATATTCACACACATGGAGTACTATGCAGCTGTAAAAAGAAGGATCTCTTATCCTTTGGGACAGCATGGATGGACCTGGAGAGTATTATGCTAAGTGAAATAAGCCAGTCGGAGAAAGACAAGCACCACATGATCTCACTTACATGTTTAATAAACAAAATAAACTGATCAACAAAGTGGATCCAGAGACGTAGAAGTATGGAACAGACTGAGGGATCTCAGAGGGAAGGTGGGGGAGTGGGTGGGGAGAGATTAATCAAAGAACCTATATGTTTTGTTTATAAGCATAACCCATGGACACAGACATTGGTATGGGGAAGGCCTGGGGGTGGGGTGGAGGGGATTAAAAAGTAAAAAATAAACATGGGAGGGATTTAACAGGTAGGATATTCGTAACAACTAAAATTATTTTAAAATTAAAATTGACTTGTTCTACTTACAAGGAAGCCTTTCTGTTATTGCTATGGAAAATACATTAGGTTAGTTGGTTAAAAAAAAAAAAAAAACTAAAAATACTTTCACATTGAAAATCTGTAGGGTCAGACGAAAGAATTTTAAATTTTATTTGGCAGCACAAAAGTGGCACTCAGCCAGCAAGGGTTTTAATTTTTTTTTTTTTTTTAATCCTCACACAAGGATATTTTTTTCCATTGCTTTTCAGAGAGCGTGGAAGGGAGAGAGAAAAAAACATCAATTGGTTCCCCTCCCACACGTCCCAACCAGTGCCAGGGATCTAGCTTGCAACTGAGGTACATGCTCTTCGCCAGAATCAAACCCTGGACTCTTTAGTCTGTGGGCCAAGGTTCTAACCACTGAGCCAAACCAGCTAGGGCAGCCAGCAAGGGTTTTTAAATCACAGATTATATCATTAAAAAATATATATATATATATGGAAATTTCACAAAAATCTGGGATTCCAGCTACTTTTGAATAAATGGAAAACACCAAGCTCACACTGTATGGTAGCAAATGGCTGGAACAGAGTGAGGAGCTGCTTCTACCCCAGTGGGTGGGCATTGAAACTCCAGCTGAGTTCCCACCATTCCGTTTTCCTACTTAGAGTAAGCCATTATGGCATTTCCTGTGTTAGGGGCAGTTCAGAATATAAGAATGCAAATTATCTAATTTAAGGCATGCATATTTAAGAAATAAAAAGGGAAAGGCTGAATACTTTATATTATCAAAAGAAATGAGAGCCTTGTTTTCTGTGTCAAGGACTTCCTTGCAGTAAGTAATAGCTTGGGACAGCTTCAACTGTTTCAAATTATAGAATAGAAAGCCCTTGGCTCAGAAGAGAAAAAGCAAAAAAGATTATCCATTGCCCAGCTCTGGCGTAGCTCAGCTGTTGAGCATCGACCTAGGATCCAGGAGATCATGGTTCGATTCCCGGTCAGGGCACATGCATGGGTTTCGGGCTCGATCCCCAGTAGGGAGCTTGTAAGAGGCAGCCAATCAATGACTGTCATCATTGATGTTTGTCTCTCTTTCTCTCTCACTTCCTCTCTCTGAAATCAGTAAAGACATATTCTTTTTAAAAGGTATCTATACCAAAAAAATCATTATCCATTAATTCTATCAGGTGATGTGTTGGCTGTAGTTCCCTTTCATTTGTGGAGCATAGAGAAAATAAATGATCCGCTGAACCAGAATTCCAGCATTACTGTCCAGTTCCTGGCTCAGCACATCACACCACTCTAACAAAGGCAGATCAGTGTCTCTTACTGATTTTGTGTGGCAGGCATACACAGGTAACGTCTACTTTCAGATTTGGAAAAGAGTTTGGGCACTCTTAGTCTAGAGCCAGCATAAACTGTTAGGGGAAGAATTTTACATTTAGGGAATGGCTAATTCCTGCTTACCTAAAATATTTCCAATCCCCAGTATACTCTTCAAAAGTAGAAATTCTTGCCCGACTGGGCATAGCTCAGCGGTTGAGCATCGACCTAGGATCCAGGCGATCAGGGTTCGATTCCCGGTCAGGGCACATGCCCGGGCTGCTGGCTCGATCAATGACTCTCTCATCATTGATGTTTCTATCTCTCTCTCTCCCTCTCCTTTCCTCTCTCTGAAATCAATAAAGATATATTTAAAAACACAATTCTCAAAGTCATTAATTCAGCCATCCTTTAAAAAAAAAAAAAAGTAGAAATTCTTTTTAAAAAAGGAGTTTAGAATGAAAGCAGTATGATTCAATGTAGCCACTTTAGTACAAAAGTAGTAGTGCTTTTGCAGCTTCTTAGTAGAAAGAAAAATTATGAGGAAAAATACTGTATGAGAAAATGTGTTATCAGACCAGAAAGAGGCTAATTTTTTTCAATCCTCACCCAAGGATATGTTTATTGATTTTAGAGAGAAAGGAAAGGAGAAAGAAACATCTATTGGTTGCCTCCCATACCTGTCCCTACTGGAGTTCCAACCCGCAGCCTTTTGGGGTATGGGATGAAGCTCTAACCAACTGAGCCACCTGGCAGGGGTGAGACACTAATTTTTAAAGGAATAATTCTGATGATATGATTTTATTTTACTTTTTGTTAATCCTCACCCAAGGATATTTTTTTCCATTGATTTTTAGAGCAGAAGGGGGGGGGGGAGACATTGATTGGTTGCCTCCCCCACATGCCCTGACCAGGGCCAGGGATCAAACCTGCAACCCTTTGGAGCACAGGCCACACTCTAACGACTGAGCAACACCAGCCAGGGCAATTTTATTTTTTCCATCACTATCCCCTCTATGGTGTCTTCCACCCCCCACCCCCAAGCTGTCTGCCTGCTGTGTATGAGTGTATTTTGCTTGGTAGTTCAGTTTGTTCAGGCCTAATGTTTACTTAATGAATTATGTAAATATTTTTCAGAGGGCATGAAATGTCATTATTAGATTTCCTATGGCACATGAAAGTGTTTAATGACCAGTGTTCTACCAGAACAAGAACAGCTATAGTTTTGCTACCATCCATAAGTCTAGGAATGTTTAAGAGGCCTGGTTACTTATTTTCAGGAAGCAAGGCCTCAGAAACCAAGAGAGGGTCCCCCCTTTCCACTCACAAAAAATCCCTGATATGTTAATTCTGTTCTTCCCATAAGAAAGTCCTCTTAAAAAAACAAGCTAGCCCTGCTGGGCGTGGCTCAGCAGTTGAGCGTCGACCTAGGATCCAGGCTATCGGGGTTCGATTCCTGGTCAGGGCATATGCTCTGGTTGCAGGCTAGGCAGCCGATCAGTGACTGTCATCATTGATGTTTCTATCTCTCTCTCTCCTTCTCTTTTCCTCTCTTTAAAATCAATAAAGATATATTTAAAAAAAAAAAAAAAAAAGGCAAGCTAAGTAAAAGTAAAAAGATACACAAATCCAGTTTATCAAATTAAGTGATTATCGTCAGTGTTGCTGTTAAAAGGTGGTATTTATCCATGAATGCCAGGAGTTCAAAATTAAATTCTTCATGTCAAAAGGAGCCTCTTGATGACTTCTTTATTTCTATTACTGGCATCAACATTGTTCCAGTAAATAAAAATGCATGTAACATATAAAATAGGCAAAGGGCTAACTGCCATAATATATAAGACATTTCAACAAATCACTACATCAACAACCCAATAAAAAATGGAGTGAGGATGTGACAGACACGTCAGGGGAAAAAACAAATGACTGCTAAACAATAGAAGTTATTCAGTCTTATAAGCAGCCAGGAAAAGCAAAATAAAACATTAAGATAGTATTTTGCACCAACTGGCTTAAATAAGGTGATGGTAGATGACATTTAACATTGGCAAAAGATAAGCAAGTGCTTTGAAGGGCAATTTCAAATTATTACTATTTGAAATATGTGGATCCTCTGCTCAAGTAATCTAACATTCAGCAGTTTATTCTGCAGCAAACTAAGGCTTACATGCAAAACTGTGTACCACGGCTTTTGAGATTTGCTTCAAGACAAGGTGCTGTTCGAACAAAGACTGGCATAGAGGGAGCATGGGAGGTGGGTCTCTGGAGGTAGTGACTTAGGTAAAGGTAACAGCACGCTCGAAGGCCCTGAGGCGTGGGTTCAGAGGCATTGGGAAGAGGAGTTAAATTGAGTCATAAAGGCGCCACGGGACCAAGTCATGGAGAAGATAGAGCTTCATGGGCCACAGTAAAGAATTGGGCTTAACTGGACATCAGTTAATCTTACCTTCTAAGTACGAGCATTTCTTTTTACTTATAAACCTTAAATGGTTTATTTGTAACTTCCAGAGTTAAACTTTCACCCTTCTCCTGAGTACAAAGTTTATACCAGGAGATGTTCACTCAGGGTTGACAAACCTTCTAAAACTTCCATAAGATTCTCAAAAGGTCTGGGCATTCCCTACCACCCACAGAAAATCCACCACCAAAAAGGCTAAGGATCACCCCAGCTGGTTCAGCTCAGTGGTTAGTGTCGGCCTGCAGACTAAGGGTCTTGGGTTCAATTCTGGTCAAGGGCATGTATCTCCATTGCAGGCTTGATCCCTGGCCCTAGTCGGGGCTCATGTGGGAATCAGTCAATAGATGTGTTTCTCTCTCTCACATCGATGTTTCTATCCCCCCCCCCCCTCTCCGCCTCCCTCTCCTTCCCTCTCTCTCCCTGTCTCCGTCCCTCCCTCCTTCCCTCCCTCTCCCCCTACTCTCTCTGAAAAGCAATGGAAAAAATATCCTATGGGCAGGTTTAAAAAAAAAAACTAAGACTCTGGTGAAAATAGTCCTAAAAGAACAATAATGTGGGGAGTCAAAAACAACTGAGACACTTCAGTGCATGTAGGTTTGCATGGAAGACCTGGGATTGGCCCAGCTGGCATGGCTCAGTGGTTGAGCGTCGACCTAGGATCCAGGAGATCGAGGTTCAATTCCTGGTCAGGGCACATGTTGGGTTGTGGGCTCGATCCCCAGTAGAGGGCATACAGGAGGCAGCCGATCAATAACTCAACATTGATGTTTCTCTCTCTCCCTCTCCCTTCCTCTCTCTGAAATCAGTAAAGACATTTTTAAAAAACCAAAAACTGGGATTGCATGGAAGAGATGTATGGGACTGTGCTGAGGGAAGCACAGCAAAGTGTCAGCCACTGTGTTCAGTCACATGCTGCTTCCACTGTACAACAAAGCAGAGAAAAACAGGGAAGCAGGAAACGGCCTTCTAGTGAGCCAGTCACCTTTTTCTTCCATCCCCTCATTTCATCAGCTGTGAAGCGCACCACCTGTCTGCTGAGTTGAGGTCCTTATCACAAGGACTTCGGTAACAGGATTTTTCATTGACCTTTCTCAGTAGGCTTCTACCTTGATTCCATCTTATCTCCTCAGTATTTCTGGCTTAATGTTCCTCAAGGTGGCCACTAGCACTTCCTATCCAGAAACCCTAGATGTCCACACATTGCCTTTCAGCTAAATTGAAACTTCTCACTCTAGTCCTTCATGCTCTGATCCTGTCTTTCCAGACTTTTCTCCCATACCTTCCTTATACATATCACATGACCATACAGATAAATTTGACACCCAGTTCATCCTTAAGGCCCAGCTCAGCTGTGATTGCTCCTTTCTCTGTATGGTGAAAAAGACTATGGACTTTGGAGTCAGACTGGGTTTGACTATCACTAGATCACTAAACATCTTGTCTGGTCTGAGTTTCAGTTTCTTTGTTTATGAAACAAGAGTGACCTCTGTTCCCTTCATAGACTTGTAAATGAGGTACCTCTATAAAGCAAGTGACTTCCTTTCTGCTGTAAGCACACTTTGTACAGTTCTTACAAGATTGAACAGTTTTCATAGTAGTAAGTCAATAGACAGTATCTAAAATTGAAAAATCAAGATACAGCAAGATGGTCATGTTCTTGAGAACCATGAAGGTAAAGAGCAGAGAATTAGGGAACAGGGAGTTAGGGACTGCACCAGACTATTGTGCATAACGAAAATCTTCTGGTGCTATCTTGACCTAAAATTACGTATTGGGCTACTTTGATAAAAAGAAAAGTGAGTGAAGATGTGTCAACAGAAAATTTTAATTAGCCGTTAGACTGGAAGGGAAAGTGGGGAGATACTGTTTAGTCGGTTCACAATTTCAGTTTTGCAAAATGAAGGTTCTCTGGAGATGGATGATGATGGTAGCACAGCAGTGCCAGTGTACTTGGTGCTACTGAACTGGGCACTTACGGTAAATGCCATTTTATGTGTATTTCACCACAATTTTTAAAAATAATAAATTTAACCAAAAGTTTTTTAAGTTAATGCAAAAATTTTTGGAATGGTGTTTAGTAGCCATCTCAGTGTGTATATAGGTAAGGCTGTTCCTCTAAAGCAGGGGCCACCAGTTCCTGTTTGCCAGATGCCTGTCCCCTGTTTTTTATATTTTTTTGTAAGCTACATTTTAAATGCTTATATAAGTACTACATAATAGCCTTTGGTCCCTCAAAGCCTAAAGTGCTTATTTTCTGGCCATTTTAAGAAAAATTTGCCAGTTCCTGCTCTAAAGTAATTGGCAATTCAATGTATAAGCTCTGCCAATTGCCAGCTGTCTGCCTCACAAAGGCACTTAAATATTCTGGGCCTCATTTCCCCATGGTTGGAAAAAGTAGTATTTGCCCTTTCTGGAGAGCTGTGTAAGGATCCAGATAGAAAGGAACACACATCTCCTGTTTGCTGTGCTTTGTAGACACTGACCGTTGGCCTTGTTTTATTACTCTGTGTTCAAAACAACTGTATTTGCTAATCAACTTCCTGTGCTTAGTTAGCCAGAAGTTGTTTGATTACAGAAAGCCTAAAGCCAAGGTCCTCAAACTTTTAACAGATTGACCAGTTGGAAAACTCTGAAATTAGTGGTAAGAGTTAAAGCTAAAACATGGCTGGTATGTGATAAAGGCTACCCTTGAGTCAGGATTAACTGTGCTTAATAAATCAAACACTGCATATTTTTGGTGTTTTCTTACTGGAAATAATTTTTTTCTAGTATTCAAAGTAGTAACTTAGTTGATTTGAACTAAGTTTGTTTCATTTTTATCAGAAAGTAGAAAGCTTTCTGGGAGATACTGTTCTTAATGAGTACTTATTATGCCATTAATGTCCCAAAGATCTGAAAGCCGTATCATTTCCGTTTCCTTATGTTACCCCAGTGCCTATGCCCAGGAGGCTTATTTGATCACTGAAAACTAGTGTGAAAATCCTTCCGAAAGGGCCAAATAGAAATGATGTTGATACTCAAAGCAAAGGGCCAACTGGCAGAAACAGTTTGCAGCCATTTCCAAGCCCGCAGGTAAACTTCAGAGCTCTGTGGATCTGTAATCTACTAAAGGTCCAGGGGAGTCAGTCTGAGTGTTTGATCCCAGGAAATAGTTTCTGAAGAAATTACTGTGCTTTTAATTACCTGCCTTCCATCGTTTTCCTAATGAACAGCAGTGATGCTACCTTAGCTTTTGCTTTGTGTTGACTCAGAATGGGTTAGAGCATTACATTTTTGTTACCTGCTTGAGAGAACCCTCATTACACTCAAAGTTTAGGTTTAATAACTGAGCCATAGTGATGTTCTTGGAGATAGCTTAGCTTTTAAATTCCTGTACTTTGTAGGTTTTTTTCCATTTTAGGAAATTGGCCTAATTTACTTTCAGCCCATAGAACTTTTTATTGACTTACTGATCAAAGATATGAAGTAGGTCCTTACTAAACTGAGATTGTTTTAAATTAGATCAGATTGTACATTACTTTTATATTTCAGCCACATTAATGCAGTTGCAAATTCAACTGCAATATCTAGTCTAACTATAGCAAGCTGATATAAAGAGATCTGGACTTCAGGAGATACCTCCTATTTTTGTTATGTTTTGGATTCTCCCCTCCCCGTATTTGACATCTATTTATAGGTGGTATATGCAGTTTGGGTCTGTTTAAGAGAGATAATTAGGGCGTTTAATAGTGGAAACCTAAGCAGGTCAGCTATCAGAACTCTTCAGACTGGAGAGGCTTCTGGAAGGAGTGGCCATTTAATCTATCAGCTGAAGCCATCTGGCAGGACATTCATTGCAGAAATGGTTGAGGTGAACTTGGCAACATCACTGAATTTCACAGAATTTACTCTCATACCTCTAGTAAGGTAATCACTGGACCACAGCTCCATTCCCTTTGCTTTTCTGACACAACTGGAAAAAAATACTCCGTAGGTATGATATATTAGCTGCCTAAAGTTTATGGTCCCTACTTGTTTATGAAACTATAAGAGAACATCAGGTACTTCTTAAGTTTCTTAACTTTGTCTAAGTAGACCTGGCTTTTTTCAGATTACTGGTAGAAACATTTTTGTTTCTGCATTTCAAACAAAATAATCTATTGCTAATCATTTTCAACATGAAAAATATTTTAAGCAAAAATAATTCAGTCTGATCCTTGAATGTTTTCAACTAGCGTGATGCTGAGCCTTATTGCTCAGTAGTCGTCGATTGTCTGACACATCAGTGTAGGAATGGGTGGGGGTGGGGAATGGGGGGCGGGGAGTGGTGCTTCGTCAGCACCTAACTCAAAGCTTCATTGTAGCCATCTTATCACCACTACTTAAATCATCAGTATTTTGAGAACCTGTGCCGAGCCCAAAGGCTCTGTTTCCAAAGAGAGTGTCGCCTTGTGTTTATTATAGCCTGAAGTCATTGAAGTCTGTAAACTGTACAACTAGCAGGAAATACTTATCTGGCTGAGACTTCAGTGATAATAAGCATAAGATCTTTTCTAAAAGTATTATAAAAACAAGTCAGATTGAGAAAAGTCAAAAAATTAAGGCTGATTATCTTAGGTAAAAATTGTGACACTAAAAGATTTTAAATATGAAATATAGTATGTCTATTAAACAGGTCATTTAGGGGGCATTTGTCTCCTGATTGGTTTCTCATATTACTTTTAAAACTTCCACTCTCCTGTTTGGGATGGAGTATCTATAAACATGAGTGGTCTGTCTCAATTTTATGATACTCTTATTTAATCCTTTGATGCTAGGACACTATGCAAATACAAATCTGTTTTTTTCTCTCTCCCAGGTGGTCTTCGAGGGGTAGCACGCGGTGGTCTAGCAGGACTAACACTCACTAGCCTCTATGCACTGTATAATAACTGGGAGCACATGAAAGGCTCCTTGCTGCAACAGTCACTCTGAAGATCTTGTGAACAGAGGACACTTTAGTAGTCATCCAGATCAATTTATGTGGAGTTCTCTCTCACATCTACAATTAGTTTGAAAAATTGTGCAGATTCAGATTTGCTGTGATGAAGATGGTTGACCAGACTGGCTCTTCTTCCAGCCATTAGTGAGTTTGGTGGCTGAGTAATATGGTTCTCTTTGAAGATCTTGCACCTGCTCTGTTACCCCCTAAACTGGAAAACCACTTACTCCCATCATTCAGGTCATTCTTGTTGTCAATACTATGTCACCACGTTTGTTCATTTAATGATCCAAAACTAATGCCCTGTATTCCCAATAAAGGGTGAAAACAGAACCAAAGTCCGCTCCAATGTAAACATAGTGGGTGTCTCCATTTAAAAGCATCTTTCTGGGTTTAAAGTGAAATCTACTCTTGGCTTTTTTTTCTGTGCCCCAACTAGGCTAAACATGTTTTCATGTTTGTTGAAGGGTTATTGGCAGTATTAACAGCTAGGTTAAGATTTTCCTCCAACAGAGCCGACACTAAATAACCTCAAGATATTTTAGATTAAACATTATACCATTAGAGTAGTGTGCTAGAACAACCTGTCCAGTGATCATGCTTAATTCTGTATGTATTAACTCATCCACAACAAGAGCTCTAAGTTTTTAAGGAAGCCTTGGGAAAGCTAAAGGAAATAAGGGCAACTTATTTCTGTGAAATATATCTATGAAAAAATAAAACTGCACTGCAGGTTATATACATACACATAATAAATACTAAACAACTGGTGGTTCTGATTGGAAAAATAGGGCCTTTTTGGATGCCTCTGGTAAGGAGGGATTTGGCAGAAAAGCACTGAACTTTAGCAGAATAAAAATTAAAAGGAGTAACATGAAAAGTTTGCAGCAACAGACCAAAAATGGAAGTTAGTAACAACATATCTGTTCTTCCTAATTTAAGATTCATAAACAACATTGATATTTTATTGAATATAAAATTTTTTTGTTTATCAGCTGAACTACCAACCAACAGTTTACCACATTTACATGTGCTAGAACATATTGTTACAAGGTACTTTTACAAATTACAAATACACACGACTACGGCTCTTAAGACTTTTAATGGAGGGTGTACAAAATGCATCAATGCAAAAGACTGACATACTCATTAGCAAAGGGATTATTAATGTAAATTTAGTAATACACAGTGTTCAATCTCAAAAACTACAGTTTCCTGCAACCTAAGATAACGAAAAGGCTCCTTAAAAGGTTTTACCCACCACCTTTATTAAAGTTCTAAATGGTGTCTGGAGGAGACTAAAAATAAAAAGAGGGCTTGCTTTTTCCAGCTGTGGTTCAAGAATTCCAATGAAGCTCTATGGCAAACAACACTGTCAGACTGAAATTTCCCCAAAAGGGCTTTCTAGGTGATGACATCACAAACTTAAGTATTTCCAATATCATATACCAAGGCAAGTTGAGTGGCTCAATAAAGGCCTGGGAAGCAGCTATATCAGAGAATTTAAAAACATAATTCCCATTTCTGTCCTGCAGAGAAACTTTTTAGAGCATGGACGTGACTTTAAGAATCTTGAGAAAACATCAGTTTTCATAAAGCTTCAATAAACACCTCAAGGCACAAGTGTTCAGAATGGCCTCTGCACTAAAATGTCACTGCATTGTACTTTTAGAGGTAAAGGTACACTGTGCTTGCAGTAAGAGAACATTTAACTTATCCCTAGTTAAAAGCACCAGGTGTCAATGTCAAGCTCAACTTCCAGGATGCACCAATAACCAACCCTTAGGACAATGAAGGGTTCGAGTACTACATTTCTAACATGTCTTGCCTTTTGCCGCTGGGTTAGGCAGCACTGGGAATCTTTTGCCTGCATTTCTTCAGAATATTTTCAGAGGTTAGAACTACCCAGGATATTCTGAAGCAATTCAGAGCCCTTCTAAAATAGCTCACTACATAATTTAATAACACTTAAAGAAGGAAATAAAGACAAAATTTGCAGTAGCTGAATTTCTCCCAAAAGAAAATGTAGACTCTGATGTATGGGCTAAATGTTTTGTAATTAATGTCAAAAATTGCCAAGATGGCCCCAGCTGGTTTGGCTCAGTGCTTAGAGCATCAGCTAGCGGACTGAAGGGTCCAGGGTTCAATTCCGGCCAAGGGCACATACCTCAGTTGCAGGCTCGATCCCCAGCCCTGGTTGGGGTGCGTGCAGGAGGCAACCAATTGATGTGTCTCCCTGATTGATGTGTCTCTCTTTCCCTTCCACTCTCTCTGAAAAGCAATGGAAAAAATATCCTCAGGAGAGGATTAAAAAAAAAAAATTGCTAAGATGTTGATACACATTTTGGTTTAAAAAAAAAAAAAATCACTATATTCTCAAGGTTATTTGTGTGAAATATGCTATATATTAAACAGAAAAAATAATAGCTTCCACCACTAATGGGGAAAAAACCACAGCAAGGGAAGCATCAAATAGGGTAATCAAAAGGTGAAGGAAGTTGACTAGCTTTAATCAACACCCCAATTATAGATCTATTTCATTTTTTAAAATACAGTGTTTTAATGTACTAATAACCCAATCTAAAGAGCAGTGGAGGCTTATGAAAGAAATATCCACCAAGATGCTGTGTTTCTTTCTAGTGTAGGGGAAATTAAGTTAATAAGAAGGAACTGAATCACCTTAGCATCAACAAACAGCCTTTTTCTTTTACACAGTAACGCATAATGTGATGACTTCTCTTCACTAGTTCAAAATTAGGCAGGAAAGGAACTAAACTAGCTGGTCACACCCAGAAACACAATGATTTGGCAAGCTGCAGTCACTCGGCTCATGGAAATGTGATAATTTGCAAAAAAGTTGCTTGACTCCACTACTCCATTCCTTCACATCTGTAAAGAAAAGTCCACATAGAAAGAGTCACTTCACTGTAGCATGAAAACATTTCTCCCCACCTTAAAGCATTGGCATGTTCATTTCTCAATATGTCATTTTCACATATGGCCTAGTTATTTCATAAAGCAAGTTCAAGTGAAATACATTAAATTTTATGATCTCCCTCTCTCCCACCCTCACTTGCCTAATATTCCATTAACATGGTTCAATGGGCAAAGTTCATAAGACAAAACATAAGCAGTAAAATCTGTAATATTTGCACTAGTGGCGTTTACCTACCTGTAGAGGAGTTCGATACAACCACTTCTCTTTATCAACTTTAAGCCGCATACAGGCAAAGAGATCACAGACTGCTGGGAGGTCATAACAGTCTTGGGGGAAGTTAGGTTCCTCCTGTAGGGGTGAATGAAGTAATACTTCCTGCAAGAAGACAAAAAGAGTGAGTTGCTAAAAGTAACCGTCCCAGTAACAGTGTCTACGAAGAATAATGTAAATGTTAGGCATTCTAAGAAGAACAAAGGTGACAACTGTTTGCTCCTAAATCTTTTCCATTAATAGCAATAAAACAGGCTGGCGGGGCGCGCGCGCGTGTGTGTGTGTGTGTGTGTGTGTGTGTGTGTGTGTGTCTGTCTGTGTGTGTGTGTCCCCACCCCCGAAGGATGGGGATTGTGAACCTGGAAGATGCACAGAAACTTCAGGAATCACAAATCCTCCATTCTGTTGCTACCATTGCACCAAAATTAATACTGAAGCCAAATTTAACATGTTTAAGGAGCTGGGCCATTTGCAAGGTTTGGGATTAAGACAGTAAAAATCTATTAAATATATTTCAAATGGTGCTATTTTGATACCTGCTTACCTTGGCCTTCTTTCGAAGTAGCCACTTGTCTTCTCCCGAGGATAACTCGCTGAGGTTTCCTGTCTTCTTTCCTGGCAAGACCCAGTCAGCTGTGTTAAAGGGACACCAGGAAGCGGCCACGGGACTCACAAGCTTTTGTTTGCCGGCTGTGTCCTCAGGACTGGGCACTTCCTTGGGATGTCCTCCTTTGCACGATGGTAGGACGAGCCACTCTGACAAGGGACTGTTCCTTATCGCCGTGAACGCATCAGCAATTCTAGGAGCCACTGCCTTTGATCTCTTCGCTTGTTCTGTTGCCTCTCTTCTGGAAGGACAGAGCCACAGACTCAGGGAATCCATGCGCTTCTCTGACTCAGGTTTTGGTTCCACAGGCACGCCATTTTTATCCTTTCCTTCTTTCTCCAGCAGCCACTTACACACCGCTTCCCTCTCACAATTTTCATCACACACACACTCTGCAAAGCTTGTACAGGGCTCATTGGCTTTGCAGACCTCCTCTACTTTATATGGGTCCTGATGGTTCTGGACAAGCCAATCCTCAATAACCATGCTGGGAGTGGACAAGGGTTTCTTGGCCTCGATGTGGTCATTCAAGCACTTCAGATTGCCCAGGTTTTCAATCTCCACACCTTTGGGCTGGTTGCCCCGGCAATTGGTACAGGTATCAGGCTTGACAAGCCAATCATTCACACTATAGGACTCCTGGAACGCCTGGAACAAGAGCTTAAACTTCTCACTGGTTTCACAGCTGCCATTCCCAGGCTTCTCCAGCTTTGGGGATTCCTGGGGAGTCAACAGCCAATCAGAAAGATCCATCTCATCTTGATCAAGACGCTCTAGATCTTCAACCTTTTCAGTATCAACGGAGTAAGAACTGGTGGTAGAATAGCTGTTACCCTTTTGGTAACTTGGTTTTTCAGGAACTTCTTGTTGCTGACTCTTATTGAGCCAGTTTTCCAAGCTCTTTAGGTTACCCCAGACATCATTAAAGAAATTGCAGGCTCTGGCAGAAGTCTAAGCAAAAAGTATGCAGTATTAGTTCACCTGAATATTAGGAGTGCTTTGGGATTCAATGATTCAATGATAAAAGAGTTCCATTTGCCTATTCCCTGCATTGCCCAATGTTTCTAAATTTAAGATACAGAGACAAGGAATTTCTCTGTTGCAATATTAAAATATATATTTGTGTACATAAAAATACCAATTCCTGCAATTTAGCAAAGTGAAAAATATTAAATGCAAACTAGGAGAAAGCATTTGTAGCATAGATAGAAAAGAAGTTAATTCTACATAATATACCTTTATGAATAAAGAAGGCAAAATAAGCAAAAGATAATTAGGCAAATCATAAAGGCTAATAAACATGAAAATTATTCAATTTCCTTAATTAAATGAAAGAAACTCTGAATTGTGTCAAATTCAGAAAAAAAACTTATAAATAACTACCACTGTTAGACAAGTTTCAGGGAAGCAGGAACAGTCAATATTCTGCTGGTGGGAATATAAACTGATACCAATTTCCTAGAAAGCCAAGTTGGTAATATGTATCTAAAACTGTAATCTAGGCATTCAATTTCTAGTAATTTGGAACTAAAAAAGAACTTATACAAATAGCTCCTGGATGTTTACAGGAACTTTGTTTATATCCTTAAAAACTGGAGATTAAAGTTGTAGCCAATCGATGAAACATTATATTCTATTAAGGATTTTATGGAAAAAACTAAATAACAGAAAAATATATTCATGCTCTCTTAGTGAAAAAAATCTGCTAGCCAAAACAGGGCTTACAGGATAATTTTTTAAAGTATATGTATGCATACAAAAATAAAATATATAAATAAAAATGTTAACAGCAGTAGTCTCTGCATGTTGGTATTATGGGTTTGTATTTCTTTATATAGCTTTCTAAACTTTATGGTGAAGAGGTGTCACTATTGTAATTACAAATTATTAAACATACATGTTTCAACAAAGACATACTATCTGTTAGCAACTAACCCCATCTTCTACATCTACCTCAGAAACAATAAAGCAACAACACACCTGACTGTTCTCGAAGGTCTGCTTTTGGGTCAGCCAGTCCTGGAGATTGGTGCTGGGTATGTAAGGAGCCTGATGACCATTGGCAGGTTTGCTTCCAAGGAGCCATTCACTGAGAGGGACAGCTGTGGTGATGGATGCTGACTTCTGCTAATCACATAATACTTTGCTGCTTAAATGAGGCAATGTCAAGTGCAGTAGAAAGAACACCGGAAAAGCAGGAGACCTAAGCTCTAGTCCTGGCTTGCCACTGACCCATCAGAAATTACATGACTTCCCTAAGCTACACTTTCACAATTATAAAAGGAGTACGGCTGAACTCCAAGGTTCTCAACTCAAAATGTCTAGAAACCTGTATTTGAATTGCCTTTAGAAGTAAATAATCTCTATGAATTATAAAGAAAAGGATCCTTAAGAGAGAACCAACCCAAACAGAGAGCTGATGACAACTTCTTATGAAGTAATTGATAACAGTAACTTTCTCTTAATACCTATAAAACATCTAAATTTCTATTTGCATTAGTCTCAAGGGAAGCACTTAATTGTATAAACTAACTCATTACCACTGGTGCCTTATTACAAATAAATGGCAGCCAAAAAAAAAGTGATTTAGTTAAAACTCAAAAGAAATATTAGCCAAGTAATAACTCAGTTATCAGAAACAAAATTACATTTTACCTGTTCTAGCAATGGGATATAGCCTCTTTTCTCCATGAAGGGCCCAATATTTGATGGATTAGTATGAGTCATCAAGTGCTCAGGGATTTGCTATAATATAAAAGCAAAATAATCTGTTTGTTAATGTTGCACTTTCATACCAAAAAAAGGGGAAACTGTCATTCTTAAATTTCCAAAGTATTAAGCAAAGCATTACCTTTTTTTTTTCCCATTGCTTTTCAGAGAGAGTGGAAGGGGGAGAGAGAGAAACATCAATGTGAGAGAGACATATCAATTGGCTGCCTCCCACAGGGAACTGAGCCTGCAACCGAAGTACATGCCCTGGGCCAGAATCCCTTCAATCCACGGGCCAACACTCTAACCACTGAGCCAAACCGGCCAGGGCAGCATTACCACTTCTATAGAATAAATATTCTTTACACTAAATTCAATGACCTACAGCCTGGCCGGGCGTGGCTCAGTGGTTGAGCGTCGACCCAGGATCCAGGCATTTGGGGTTCGATTCCCGGTCAGGGTACATGCCTGGGTTGTGGGCTCAATCCCCAGTCGGGGGCATGCAGGAGGCAGCCGATCAATGACTCTCATCATTGGTGTTTCTATCTCTCTCTCTCCCTCTCCTTTCCTCTCTCTGAAATCAATAAAGATATATTTTAATTAATTAATTCAATGACCTACAAAGTAGTTATCAAATCTGAGAATTCTCTACTACATAACTATAAGAAATTTAACCAGAACTGGTAGTATCACTACTTTTAACAAGACCCAAATGAGACAATGTTTAGTTCTTTATATGAAAGACCAAGCCATAAATTTTATAAGAAATACATCAAAGGTTTTAAGAGATACCAGATGAATTCTTGAGATTATCCATGAGTCAATACCACATCCCAAGAACTACCAGCCTAATGCTCTGTCAACTTAATCAAGAATGTGAAATTTCTGAAGTTCACCAAATTCTCAAGAAAACCACTATTCATAGTAAAAATGTGATGTTTTTAAGACCATGTGTGAGTTCACAGACCTAAGAAGCACCCTATGAACCATCTGAGATCAGTATTACTCACGATGGTCTTGAGGGACCCAAACGTGGTGATGGCCTGGCGCAGTGCAGTTGTGTCTGCTTCAAAGAGTAGGACAGTCGAATCTTCAGGTTTGAGGGTCAAATTGCCCAGTCTGGAGAAAAAGTAAATAAAACCTGGCTATTTTTAAGGACTATCTATTTCAACTTCATTCAAAACAAAAGCCAAACTGTGAATTATTTGAAGTGATTGTACTTTTCTAAGACTCTCAACCAAAGGTAGATGACTTAACCATGCACCAAGTATAATATTAAATATATAAAGATGATCTTATCACAGGAACAGAGAAGTCAAGTCAAATCCAACAGGTGCAGCAGTAAGTTACACAACTGACCTTTTTTAAATACACCAAAGTCAAAGAGCCAAAACTCAAAAGAAGCAAAAATAGTCTTTACCTCTCCAGGCACACGGAGACTTGATTGGCCAGATCTTTGCTTTGGGTGCACTCCAGCTGATGAATAAGACAATTGAACTGGCCCAGTAACTGAAAGAAGGAGGAAATCATCTAGCCACAATGATACTAAAGGCACCAAGTATATCCAAGTTACAAATAGCACTTCAGAGGATCTATATTCACGCTTCAATACAGGAAAGACATTCTCTAGAAATCAGCCACCTTACCCAGGAAAGCTGTTGGGCCTGCTGCTGAAGTGTCTCCTCTTTAAGCTGATAGATGAGATCTACCTGTTCATACAACCACACCTCGCGGCTTCGAAGGCATTCCAAGTGACGGCTTATGCAGCTGTGAATCTGGGCTTTGATCTAGGAAACACATACACAGTAGCTTCACTAGTGTTATAAGCCCAAAAAATGTATTTCCCCTGAACAGTAAGGTTCTTAAACTTTTGGGAGTCACAAATCCTTTTGGATATCGAATGACATCTATCAAGCACCTCCCCAGAAAAATGCATATGTTCAAAATTGCGCCTGTAATTTCTGGGTTCAGTGTCCCAAAGGCCCAAGGATCCAGTTTAAGAATTCCAGCCATAAAAGCATACCTAAGCTCTAAAACTCTCCCACAGTACTAAGAGGATCAGGTTTATTTTGGGTGTCATAAAATAATCAAGAGAAAATTAATGAATATGTCAGGTAATACTGATCCCCCTCAGTTTTTTCATGTAATTTGAAAACCTATAGTTTTATAAATTTATAACTGGAATAAGACAAGAGTATTGACTTAACAGCTAGCCTTTATCTCTTTTTTCACCCTACAAATGAGCAATCCATTGAAAGTAGGCCAATTTAATAAAGAGATATGCCACTACATGTCAATAGCCAGAGACCACTAGGGTGGACAGTTTAAGTAAAATTGTAAATTAAATGTTTCTGGAAGCATAAACAGTGATTCAAAGAGGAATATATATAAAAATCCTAAGGAAAAATCAAAACAGTTATAAATCATCAATGAGAACCCACATTTTTAAAAACTGTCTTTCAAACACATTTTTCTGCAAAATAAAGTTGTATTTCAAAGTCATAGAATATTACTTTGTCTACCCACTCACCAAGAGAATACTATTAAGACAACAGAGCAAACATATTTCATTCTGGCTTGCTCTGATACAGTCATTTACAAAGCCATGCCACCACCAAAACCATGCTACCACCAAGTTAAAAGATGATAGGGGACAGGATCCAGTGCCATCCTTTAGGCACCAAGGACACAGACAAGCAGCACACTGCTCATTCATTTTGTTATTTTTTTTATTGATGGCAGTACTTGGCACAGGGACCATACAGAAGAGCAATCAAAAATGCATGCTGAGCTAATTCCCTGAAGTGGTACAAGGTTTTCCAGACTCTTCTAACATCTGCTTTATTTCCCTTTGGAATCAAAGACATCGACACTTCTGGCAGACCATGTGAGGCATGAGGTGAAGCTTCTTGGTTGGCACTGAGAAGCCAACCCTTGGCCATGCTCTTAACCATGACTGTGCTGAATCCAGACACATCAAGAGAAAAGCACACATCATACCTCTCGCAAGTTATCTTTTATTTGCTGTTCAGCCCGGAGAACTCCACCAATAGCAAGATCCAAATCCCTCTGTGCATCACGACACCTCGAAAGGGGTTCTCTCTTACTGGAGCCATTCTGGTCCTGTGAGGTACTCATTCTGCTCACTGTTCCTTTAAAAGAAAACAAAACAAAAGAACAATCCAAACTGCACCATAATTACAACCAGAAACCACCTTTCAAACCTCCCCCAAATGATCATTCCAACCAACTCCCAGTTACTAACTGCTTAGATTTCTTCCATCACAGGACCGGGCACATGGCAAACTCTTAATAAATACTGCCTCCTCTCCCTGCCCACCTCCTCTCCCGGCCCACCACTATTGTATTCCTGCCGTAAAATTCTATGCATCTACTTTAGTGACACTTTACATATGAACAGATTATTTCTGAAAAAATACACCAATTTTTCTGAATCAATAGGGCATACAGCCTCCAAAAAGTTAAAAGAACATAGAGTGTAAGTTTCTATTTATAACCCACATGAAGTCATAAGGGGCATGTGCTCTTGTTTTACAGATTTAGAGATGAAGTCTAAAAGCTCTAGAAGGATCATAATTACAGTACTTCGAAAAAAAGCTGCAAAAAAGGCTTGATAACCAGCTTAGAACACTGTTTAGATCTGGCATTTACCTAAATTTACTGAGAGGACTGAATTTAAAATTCTCTTTTCTTTTTTACATATTTTTTTAAATTTAGGAACAACTTAGGAATGGCTTCATAGCTAGGAAGCTCCCAAGAACTTAAGTCTAACAAATTAATTTCACAGGATTCTGACATAAGGGAGGTACTTACAGAAATTACTGTGGCAAGCTACAGAGTTCTCTAATAAGCTTAGGTTTACGAGAGTTATGAAATAGAAGTGGAAAGAATAGCACATAACCAATGATACAATGAGGCAAGACTGGGACAGAAGAGCCAAAAATTCAATGAAGCAGGGCTTGACAGAAGCCACTGGTGTCTATCCTGGATAGATCTAGAATCAAACATGGTTTCTAAACACTTAGAAAAAGAAAGTAATGACAGCTGTAGCCCAGCGCAGGTTCACTAAGCCCTAGGACACCAAAGTTATGTCCTTGGATAGTTTCATTAAGCTGGCCAGTCAATGTAGTAGACACAATATACCTGGCCAACAGTAAGATCTGTGACAAGGTTGTATGCTACCTTTGTGGACAAAGTGAATATGGGCTAAACAGAAATACAATCAGGTTAAATCATAAGATAATTTTTTACAAAGTACTCACAGGATAACGGACTGAAGCCAGCTGTGAAGTTTTCAGAGGCGTGGCCCTGTTTTCCCTAATTTCTCAACCACTTTCCTAATGCCTTGGGTGAAAACAGAAGGCAGCCATTCAAGCTGGAGATAGCATGGGACTGTGAGAGCAACAAATTCCAAAACAATCTCCACAGAGCTGTTAAATCTTATAAAACAAAATGTAAATTTTTTGAACTTGAATCGGGTAGGACAAAGTAAGAGCATAAATTTTTTAAAGGGTGGAGATTTTAAACTGAAAGTGAGCCCTATATGAGGTAGCAGTGCACTGGGCCTGAGGGGAGATAACCAACACACTATTTGACTGAATTCATCAAAAGTACAGTGTTTGTCAGAGGACTAATCTGTTTCATGTTTATTAGACTATATTTGAAATTTCTTTCTGAATAACACACTTTAGAAAGAAGCATTTAGGAAAGGGAAAGAGGCCTCAAACCCATGACAAATTTCTACAGAAGGGAAGCTGTTTAACCTTGATAAGAGAAGTCTCTTCTCAAATATTTGGAGACATGTCAAAGAGAAGAATTAAGCTTGCTCAAAATAACCTAAAGTGGGGGAGGAGGGATTAAGGAGACATCTGAGGCAACATACGAAAGAACTTCCCAACAGGCCTGAAGGCAATGACCTCAGAGAAGCCAGCTTTCAACTGAGCAGCAGCCTACCCAAGGTAGTCCCTGATGTGGCTGACTGCTCGCCTGGAACAAAGGCAGCTTTGGCTTGCGCTGCATCTTCAGGCCTAGGTTTAGGGCCAGGTGGCTAGCTAGAAGCTGGGAAGGAAGAAAGGCATTGTGTTCCCCATCCTCAGAAATAGAACAGTGAGAGGAAGAAGCCCAGTAGGCTTTCTTTTGACCATCTCAGCAAAAGATTCACATTCAGGAAGTAGACTTCCTATAAGAAACTGAAAGATACAGGAAACTTTCTAACTTCACCATGTTATTTTGTTACCTCAATCTCCTTGAAATTTTTTCCAACCCTTCAAACACCAAGCTGTACCTACTTTGCTGCCTTCGTTTTTCATACTATAAGCTGTCCTATTTTAAGCACAGACATTAGTGTACACTTGGCACATACTGTAGGGACTTTGAAAAGGCCTGCATAACACAAGTGAAATGTCAGCTAAGCTTTGGAGAGCTGGAGTGCCCCCACGTTAGCACAAGTTGGTTCACTCTGCACTTAGGTTAGTTATATGCAAGGCATGTTTAGCCGTCTTTCAAATGTATTAACCAAATTTCACATGTGCCAAATTTCCCACTCCTAGGTCCTCACCATTTGTGTGAAATGCGATAATGCCAGGCACAGTGCAAAATTTAATCAATAAAATTAAAATGCTGCTTCAAGATGTCAAAAAAACCTGAGCTCTAGGCCATATGGGAGACAAATTCAAATACATACAGTGCTGACTGTATCACTAGATCCCCAAAGTCAGTCTTCTCACTGAATCACAAACACTATACAACTAACTGCCTGATAAGAGTAGAATATGGCAAAAGTACTCAAGTTGGATTTTTCTTTTATCACTTGTGAACAGAAGGTAGGATGAGATTTAAAAGTTATAAAACTAGTTTTCCCCCAATACTTACTAAGTTTTCAAATTAAAATGAGTGTTACTCTTCAAAACAATCATCTTGTTAGAACAAGGTCTTTAGAGCCCATTTGTCAGCCACTAAGAAAACCTGTTTCATTTCTTTATGGCCAGTCCCAGGGTGTATGTCCCTTTGCTGCCCTTGGCTCTGCCCCTCCTCCCTATGGGGCAGTCAGCTTCCACAGCCCAATCCCAAGAGGGGAGCTGTGTAATGCTTGCCCTCTTGTACTGCAGTGAGGAAAAGCCCTCAGAGCTGAAATCAAAACCCCGCTACACAGGGGAGCTCAAATCACAATGAGGTGAAGCCTCAACCAGGTTTACGAAATGCCACATCAAAAAAGACTTGTTTGAGGTAACTAGTTCATATAGCCATTTTCAACAATTCACCATTTCTTTCAGGTTCGAGTGCCAGTGAAGCAAGGGTAATGGTTAACAGGTTACTCTGGGGTCGGACAAACCAAAATTCCAGCTGCATTTGCAAGTTTGAGACCCATGAACTTATTTATTTAACTTCTCTGGCCTCAATTTCCTCTGGAGGAAAAAAAAAAATGGAGAAAATGGCAACAGCTACAAAGGGCTGCAGTAAAGTTAAGTGAGACATTATCTGCCTATAAGCATTAACCCAGACCCTGCATACTGTATTTTTTAATACTGCATTTATTGTTATTATTATATTTACCTGAGTTATGGGAACTTTAGGAACCTCCGCCTTTGGACTGACTATAGAAAGCAGCACTGATGCTAGAAAAGGCTTTGAAGTGAGGAGGCCCTGACTTATAATCATTTAGCCATTTATTAACTCAATAGTCTAAACTAAGTATGCACATGTTTGCCTACTTTCTAACCTGTAAAAAGAATGGACCAAATCAGCTCTAATTCTAAAATTCAAATCAATGAATGACTACTAAAAATGTCTTTTCATATTCACCTTTATAATCCAAACTACTGCCCTACCACCACCTTCCAAAGAAGACTGCCTTAAACATACAGTTTTTGAGACAAAGGTAAAAGTTTAAGTGCTTTCTAAAATTCCCCTGCCTCTAGGATTCCTAGGTTTTGGGGGAGGGGGAAGGAGGAAGACACACATATATCCTAAAAACAAAAGAGGACTTCTTCAAACTATATATGCCATATTTGCACAATGCTTTGCACAAATCAAGTTATCAAGTCCAAAGACCAGGGAACCAAAATTGAGCAACTAACCACTAATGAAGCTGAGTCATTATCATATGGTTTAACCATAAAGTTTCCAGAGTTGTGACCCATGTGTAACTGACACAAACCACAATTTGAAGTTGGAAAAAACTTCACCATCACTTTAGCACACTACTGTCATTTTAAAGATGAAGCCACAAAGGCCCAGACAGTTTAAATGACCCACTGAAGGACCATAGCCAGCCATAAAGGGGAGATACGGGTTTCCAAGGTCTAGTCCTGGATTCTGTCCCTCTGACCAGCTTGTTCTTCCTTTAGTGTATTATTACCCATAAACTATTTTTATTTACCAACACTAGAATTTAAAATTAATATTCCAAAATTATCATTCCAATTACCATTGAAATAGTAACATTTATACTTCCATTAAGATTCTCAGTCCATTTTCATAGCCCTCAATAAATTATGACAATTTTTCAGAACCTTCTTCCCTGAATAATGCTAGCAAATAAATAGTACCTTTGCATGTCAAAACAATCAAAACACTGCCAAACACCAGTGCACACCAAACACACTTCAAACATGTACGAAGGACAGGAGCAAGAGCCCTGGGTTCTGATCCCACACCTGTATCACAACCACTCAGAGTTCCACTTGTTTGTCTGAATGAAGGCCTGGAAGGGATCACCTCTATAACTGCAGCTTCCAGCTATTTGTCCCACTTCCCACCTATCCCTCCTTTCAAAAAAAAAAATTTTTTAAAATTCCACTTTTTATTTATTTTCCTGGTATCCGAATCATTGCTAGAAGCACAACCCCTTCAAGCACAATCCACAAGATACCTATTGTTCTATGGATTAATAAATAGGTATACAGTTGTAATACAAATAATACAATTTTAATTAATAATACAAGAATTAAACTGAGTACTCACAACTGTAAACCTACTTTTGCCCACCATATATTTGACCGTTGGTACAAAATTTCTGGGGGGAAAATTATAAAACAATAATATTCCACATTCAATTTTACCTTGAGACAGTTCTTTACTTCACACTTTCCTTCAGTTAAAAAAAATAAAAGGCTTTATCTCTATATCTTATCCTAGAGCCAGCCCACTTTTAATTCTTTATTAAGACAAGTTGTTTCTGAAATTCAGAATGTTTCCCCATAATTTTTTAAAACCACACAAAGGTTAATGTCTTACATAAAATAAGGTAATAATAAATTCACAAGACCGTATTTTAAGGTTAACACTTCAGAGCTTACTGAACTCGGACTGGCCTGCCTTGATACAAGCTATTATGAGCAATCGATCCCAGCTAATCAACTTCCGGGAACGGTTACTGAAAACTGACCACAAAATTGGTCTTTACCATCCAACTCCAAAAAGGCTTATCTAGCTCAAAAGCAAGAGTGGCTCACGCAGCTCCCCAGGTTCCCCAACACTGTAAGACCCGCGGCCTCTCGCCGCAGCCCCGCGCTCACCCCCGCGTCCCGGGGCGCGTCCCGGCTCAGCAGCAAAGGCCAGCCGCCCCGGGGCTCCCCTGGAGAGCCGCGGCCGGCACACGTACCTCGAGAGCCACGAGCTGCGCGGAGCCCAAGGCTGCCTTACCGGGACCCGGGGGAGGAAGACCCGGAGCGGAGGGTCCCGCCCCGCCCCGCTCGCGTGACTGGCTGGAGCGCACGGCGCCGCAGGGGCGGCCGGGTCCTACGGGCAGCCGGAGGGGCCCGAAGCCTCCTGAGAGGCTCCGGCGTCGCTGCAACAACGCCTAGGTCCCCGGCTGGGCATCTCCATCCCGGCCCAGCTGTTTTGGGCAAAGCCGGATGGCAGAGCCCCCACTGGCGCCAGGGGCTCCTATCCGGCCTCTCCGATCCACCTGCTCCAGCGGCGGGCCTGTGTGTGGTAGGCAGTTAGGCGTGAGCAGAGCTAGGCCGTGGCCTAGGGACGGGTCACCAGGGCAGAAAGCCCAGGGTGCCTAACAAAGGACAATTGTAGGGTGGGACCTCCCCCCCTGGGTGACCTTCCCTCCCCTAGCATATCACTGGTCCTGTGGTTTAGACCCCCTGACCTTACCTCCCTAGAGATAACATCGGGGCCTCAGTTGTATTTCAGCTCCAGGCCCAGAAGAGCAACAAAACCAGACCAGTGGCCCCATGGCTGCCTCAGGACCAATTGAATTGACTGACCGCCCCCCCATCCGACCAATTAATCAGTGGAGACCTAGATCCTGAAAGGACACCTGGAAAACTGCTGAATATTCTATTAAGATCTTATCCTGGGACCTCCCCTAAAATCTCCACCCTTAAAACCCTTAGGACAGAGGACCCAGTGGCTTTCCCACCCCTGGTGCAGCCTTTGCCTTTTCCCCTGCGCCTTCCCCCTGCCCCTTCCCCCAGGCACCTAACCATCACCTTTCTTACTCCCAAGCTCCAAGGGCCTTTCCTTAACCTCTCTAACTTGTTTCCTAAGCCTATTTCTTCTAGGAATTACTTCTTCCACATCTGTAATTTTCCAAATAAATGTTCTCTTATAGTTTAAGTCTTGGCTCTGAATTCTTCCCTAGCCAGAATTCAAATAGTGAGGTTGCTGAACCAGGTCCCTGGTGACCCCACCGTTCTAACACCTGGTCCCATTCCCACCTCCTACATATCCACCCACCCCTCCTCGCCCCAAATCTTCAAGACATCTATGATTTAAGGATTTTACTGCTAATCATTACAGAGAAATAACAAACTTGGGACAATCAGAGGCTTACCGAGTTATTGGAATGTTCCTGGCCAAGAGCTTAAGACTCCCTCTCAGATTATCAGTCAGCCCAGCTTTTGTTTCAGGCTTTCAGACATCTCCTCACATCTCTGACACATCTGTACATGTAATCCACCCCTCCCATTGCCACATGCACACACGTGTCCCTCTGGATCATTCTCTCTCTCGTACACTCCACACTCCTACACGGCCTCAGTGCAGCACTGCTTTAACACTCATGGACGGTTTTCATTGAACAAAAGTTGACTGAGCACTTTCCAGATGCTGAGCACTATTCTAGGTGTTATGACTACAGAAGTGAAATTGAGAGCCCTGCCTGGAAACGCAATAATACAATACACAGTCGTCATGAAGATGGACCTGTTTTGGTACAAACCTGGCCCTGCCACTTAGATACAAAGTAACCTTAGGCAAGTCACTTAACCAATCTGTGCCTCAGTTTCCCATCTGTAAAATGAGGACAATAATGGAACCAACTCAATGAGAATTACATGAATTAATATGTGTAAAGTGTTTAGGACAGTGCCTGGCACACATTAAGTACTTCCTGTCTTATGATAATCATGTGCATGGTACTCCAAACTCGCCAGAAGACAAAATCTAGACAGCACAGCCATTCCCTTTCAATTAACTTTTTTTAATGTAAAATACTTGCTTTTGTCTATACATATAAAACTACTTTTGTAAACAGTAAGAGGAAAAAAAAAAAATCACATGACCAAAAAGGGAACCCTAACTAACCCTGGCTGGATAGCTCAGTTGCTTGGAGTGTCTGTCCTCCCAAACACCAAAAGGCTATAGGTTCAATTCCCAGTCAGGGCACAAAACTAGGTTGTGGCTCTCTTGCTCTCCCATTCCTCTCTCTCTAAGTCAATGAAAACATCCTCAAGTGGGGAATTTAAAAAAAAAGGGGGGGGAGGGGGAACGCTAAAGGCCATCACCCTCAATTAAGCATCCCTCAGGTTTCAGATGAACAGTTTGTGGAGGAGCCTGCTTTATCTGTGATGCATAGTTTCTTGGATCCCATTTCAGGCATTCATTACCAAAAATAATGAGAAAACAATTTCTCTCTTAATTCAAAATACTTTCATTTGATAACATTTTGTGAAGGCACAAGAAAAAAAAACTAGAAATACCTCTGAATGAAAAGTTAAAATTTTATGGCCCTTTGTACTTTCAGTCAATGGCTAGAAAGGAGGACTTTTTCAGTCTATTAAAATGTAACTGATGCCAAGAACTTTCATCTCTCTTCTATGTGCCCCTATAGTCACAATGTTGACTATCGCCTACATAACCAATGGTCTCTATGCCCTTTCTAAAAGATTGGTCTCTATGACCAATGCTTCCCTAAATGCTCCAGCTCAGCCTCACTTGAATTCCCACTGAATTACACAATTACTGAGATTCAGTGTTTATTCTGTCAGCTCATGCCAGCTTCAACTGTTACTATAATGATGTGATTTTTTTAAATATTACATAAACATAAAAAGACTGGGGGGGGGGGGAATCATAAAGATCTATTAGAATTCTGCAGTTAGACCAATTTGCAAGCACGTCTTCACTCCCTTAAACTGCATTACTTGCCCTTGGATCTTTATGAAATTTTTAGGTTCTAAAGGGAAAAAATTCATAAAGCATTTTACTTCTCTTCTGCTTCAAGATTTTTATGCTGTCTCATTTCCTAGTAGATCAGCTCATCTAGAGAGAACATAAACTATAACTCTCCAGTGGCTTCACCCATGCACGGGGAAGTTGCTGGTTCAATCCCAGGTTGGGGCATGTGCCTGGGTTGCAGGCTTGGTCCCAGGTTCTCATCGATGTTTCTGTCTCTCTCTCCCTCTCCCTTCCTGTCTGTCTAAAATCATAAAATAAAATAAAAAACATTTAAAGTCCAAATTTCTTATAAAGGCAATAAAATTCTCTATTTTCTGGCTTCAGCCTGACTCTCCTGCAGTCTCCCCAGAGCAACCCCTACACCATCATCTGCCAGTTCGTTCCATGCATAGTCCAGGCTAATTGAGCTTTGTCCAGCTTGGCTCTCCCACACTCTGCCACCAATGCCAGTTCCTTCCTGTCCATTTTTCTGACTATGCTCAAGTCATAGTCACTACTAAATCTTTCCTGACCAAACACCCCATTCCTCAATAGTTTTGGTCAATAGAGTTAGCTGCTGCTTCCTCTGGGCCCACTGTAATCTCCACAGGTTTACAGCATGATACCTGTAACATGTTACCTTTATTGTTACATGTCTGCCTCTACAGCCTGAGAGGTCTAGAGAAGAGACCATGTCTTACCTGGCTTTGTACACCCTAATGCTGAATAGATAGCCTGGTATCAGTACCCTGGCATTACCAACTCCTTTCACATTCTATGTGCACTTTTGAATTGACAGAAAGAGTATAGTGTCCCTGGAGCTGTGCAATGCTGTGGCCCTAAACTCAACGGAGGCTTAATACATGTTTGATAAGTGGACGGATGAATAAATGATGAACAAATGCTTAAATTCAGACCAGTTATAATAAGTATGGCACAGTTCTGCTTTAAAGATAGATAATCAACTTGGTGCCCCACTAAGGCCTTCATTAGGTTCAAGAAGGTTTTTCAGAAGTGGAAATGTTTCTATTACTTTTAGTTTGCTTTCAAACAAGATAAAACTGGCAAGGGTACTGCCACTGAAACCATGATTCTAGGACAGACACTGAGATAAGGTGTCTTTTCTGATGCCAGACCCATCAAAGCTCAGATAAACAGATCCACAAGCACCAGCAGGTTTGTCAGTTAAAGGAGAAACATTACTGTACTTACAGCCAACTCTGGATTTTTCTTCTCAGATTTTGCAGTGCCACAAACATTCCAGTGGACACCACAGAAGTTTTAGTAGGCTTTCAGAACTGGGGCTGTGCCCTAACTTCAACTTGAAACTTCTTACCATAATATAGTCAAGGATAGAAAAACATGTTATGTATCTATTATCCCTGATTTTCTACGGTAAACATCTTGTGGTTTTCCCCACATAAGTAAACAAGTGATAAAATATTTTCCTTCCTCTAAAGCCTGTGAGATTAGCAATAATGCCAGAATAAAACTCAATAAATACCCAAGATTATGTTCTCATGAAACCTGTAATCATCAAAGTACTAAAAGACTTACTTATCTATGACCAAATAGACATGCAAAAAGTTTTAACCTATTTTGTCAGTTATTCATTCCTTCACCGAACAGAATTGTTACATTTAGTTATTAAGATTTTATGTTTTCATTCAACATACACGTATTGAGTGCCTAAGCTGACACATAGTGATAGTTCCTGAGGAAATAATGGTGAACTTGCCTTCTAGAGAAACTGCCACTGATTCACCAAAAACTAAGCAGAAAATACTAATTCTATGAAACAAGAGACTAAGATTTAAAAGCCCATCAGCAGCAATAAACAGCAATGAATGTCTTCCAGTATGCTCACACTTACTCTATGAGGGAAATTATTATAGAGCACTAGCCAACGGGGGGAAGGATATGTGTCAAAATATCCTGTGCAATTTTATGAAGCCCATACACAGGTTCCTGAGATTCTGGAACAGCTAAGCTGATTTAATAAAATGCGGGTGGGGATGGGGAGTCCTAAAATAAGATCTCTCCTCCACTTTGAGAATCACATCTTCCTTTCCTTACACAGATCCCCATGCTTTCCCACTTTTGAAATACCTGTTTGCCTAAAATTAATAATGTAATTGTAAAGGTTTAATTGAACACAAAATATCATAAACTTGAAACTGCTAGGATTTTCCCTAGGGACCCAAAGAACAGTTCCATAGAAGAGGGGGAAGGAGAAATAAAATGTTATCGTGCTAGACTTTACATATACATATATATTTTAAATTTAGGTTTATTGATTTCTGAGAGAGGAACAGACAGGGGGGAGAGAGAAACATCAATGATGAGTCATTGATCAGCTGCCTCCTACACACCCCCTACTGGGGATCTAGCCCACAACCCAGGCATGTGCCCTGACCAGGAATCAAACGGAGATCCCAACCGCTGAGCCACGCCAGCAGGGCTAGGCTTTACAAATATTATCTCAATCATCTTCACAAATTTGCAAGCTAGCAAACCTTGTAAAGTGCAAACCAAGTAACTTTCCTAAGCCACAAGATACATGCACCCCCCAACCCACCCCCACTGCAGCATCTGGGGAAGTCTTCCTCAAAGGGTCTGATAGGGGCTTTTTGGTTTTGTTGAAATATGTTTTTATTGATTTTTTTTTTTTAGAGAGAGAGGGAGAGAGAGAGAGAGATGATAGAGAATCATGGATGGGCTGCCTCCTGCACGCCCTCTACTGGGGATCCACAACCCAGGAATGTGCTCTGATCAGGAATCCAACTGAGACCTCCTGGTTCCTGTGTTGAAGCTCAATCACTGAACCACACGGCCGGGCATCTCACATCTTTTAAAACTCAGAAATGTCACACTAGGATCGCAGTGCAAAAATAAGCCAAGTATGATTACCTGCCCATGCTCACTCAACCATATTTCCAAATTACCAAGTGGGCGGTGCAAAATTTTGTTATGATGAACCTTACCCCAATTAGAAAACAACACAAAATGGTATGGTGAAAAAAGCTCTTTGCTGTCAGATAGACCCTGGCACTCTGACTTCTGCCCTTCTTGACCACGTCACCGGTTAGGTCACACAATAAGGCTACTTACGATTATTGCCGTCCCTGTCACAAGAATTTAGTTCCACGAAAATAAGGGCTGTGTCTATTTTATCATTGCTGTATCCTGAACACCCGAACTTAGAGACACTGAGTAAACGATTATTGGTGGAATGAATCAATGAATGAGCAAGCCTGGCTCTTCTCCTCCGTAAAAAGGAGATAATCAAGCTACGCACAGGGATCGTGGGGAGAATTGCCCGAGGCAGTAAGTAACGTTGTGTTGGCATACAATAAAAACATTGTCTTCTTCACGTTTCCTCCCAACAGGTTAGGAATACATATATTCTGGGCACTCTCTGGAAAACGCCCCCTCCCAACCCCCCTGCTCCGAGGGTCGCCGGGGAGAGCAAGAAAAACTAGGCGCCGTCTAGGCCGGGGAGACGGGGAGACGGGGAGGCGGGGAGGCGGGCGGGAGGCGGCGGCCCCGGCGGGCGTCGCTGGCCGGGAGAGGAAGGCAGGCCCGGCCCGGGGAGGCGGCGGGAGGCGGCGGCCCCGGCGGGCCTCGCTGGCCGGGAGAGGAAGGCAGGCCCGGCCCGGGGAGGCGGGCGGGAGGCCCCGGAGGGCGTCGCTGGCCGGGAGAGGAAGGCAGGCCCGGCCCGGGGAGGCGGCGGGAGGCGGCCCCGGCGGGCGCGTCGAGAAGGGGGCCGGCCCCGCAGGGCAGGCCCAAGCCCGTCAGGCAGGCGGTCAGGGCGCCCCGACCTGCCTGCCGCGGGGAGGCCGAAGGAGACGCGCCCGCCACTCCGTTCTTACCGGCTACAAACGGAACTCCGGGCGATCCGAGGGGACCTTTCGTGAACACACGCTGCCCGACACCAGCCGAGGGCCGAAAGGCGGAGTTCTCGCGGTAGCACAACCTTCCTCTCACGCCTCACCGCGCACATCTGACAGTCTCGCGAGAGCGCTCCGGTCGGCCCAAAGCCCTCACGTGCCCGGCAGAGGGCGGAGCGCAGGCGCGCGGTGTTGCTTGTGCCCTGGGGCCCCGTCCTTTCGCCCTTCCAGAATAATCAGGTCAAATGAAAAACATTTGTTGAAGACAAACTTTGTACCAAGTAATATACTGCGTGACCCTGTCCTAGCAGATGCCCTCACAGGTGGATATTATTTAGCCTTAGCGTACAGATACAATAAATGGCAGAAGACGCGAAAGGGTAAATAGTGTATGATTCTACTTGTATCCTTAGGGGCAGAAATAGAATAGTCGTGTTAGGGGCAGGAGTAGACCAGTGCGGAGTAGCTATAGTTAAAAGAAATATTGATCATGCTCTGTGAACCGAGATTGCTCGGCTCTGATGGGCGCGTTCTGAGCCGGCCGAGGGGTGTGCGCCGGGGGAGCTGGCCCTGGGAGGCCGCCCTCTCTCCTCTCCTGAGGCCTCCCCTCCTCCCGGAAGGAGGAACAGCCTCGATCGGGAAACAAAGGCGTCCTGGAGGCCCCCCGCCCTTTTCCACCCTGCCCGCAGTGCCTGCAGTCCAGCATTATATCTCGCCCACTTCCCCAGGCCTGTAATTCCTACTTTCCCATGTAACCTTCCTCCTTCTACCCAACATAAGCAGCTGGCTTATTGGGGGGAGGGCTGCTCCCAGGAGAGAGCCAGTGGAGCCTCAGTCTTAATGATTTCAAGGGTGGAGATTTTAGGGGAGGTCCCAGGGGACGATCTCATTATAATATTCAGCAGCTTTCCAGGCGTGTCCTTTCAGGGTTGTGGTCTCCACTGACTGGCTTGCCAGCGCCGGGGTCCTTGTCCAATGCAGCTGGTCCTGAGGTCAGCTCTGTCTGGTTTTGTTGCTTTGGGGGGGCCTGGAGCTGAAATACAACTGAGGCCTAGATGTTATCTCTAGGGAGGAAAGGTCAGGGGGTCCAAACCCACAATATGCTAGGGAAGAAAAAGCTACCCTGGGGGCAGAGTCCCACCCTACAGTTGTTTGTTGCTAGGCATCTGGGGCTTTCCACCCTGAAGACCTTCTGTACCTAACCCACCTTGCTCTGCTCTCCTCTAACTGCCTACCACAGAAGGGTGGTTGCCACAGGCTTGGGAAAGGTGAATTTTTGTTTAATGGGTACAAAGTTTCAGATTGGGATGATGGGAAGTTCGGCAGTTTGGAATAGTGGTGATGTTTGCATAACAATGTGAATGTAGTTAACACTACTCAGTTGTGCACTTAATGGTTAAAATGGTAAATTTTATGTTATGTATATTTTGCCACAATTTTTTTAATTCAGTAAATAAATAAGTAAATGTCAGAGCCCACATTCTAAGCCACATCATCTGACTCCAAAGCATATATTTGTTTGCACCTTGTCACACCACAGTTTTCTACCCTCCACATCCCTCCACTCTGCACAACCCCTCACAATCTGCTCATTGTGGCATTAGCCACATTGGAACTTTTTGTTTATTTACTTGTGACCAGATGTTAAAATAGGAATCTTTCTGTCTCTCTTTTGACAGAGGTCCCCAATACTTGGTGCTAACTCTGCCCCACCTTTCCCAGAAAGGTGAAAGGGCCATCTAGTAGGATTTACAAAGGAAATGACCATGATAGGGTTTTACGGATCCCACCCAAGAGTGACTCCTTCCAAAGCCAGGGCAATCTGAGCAGAAAGCAACAGGAAACGTAGATTCATATGCAGAAGCTAAGAAGGCGTAGTCATAGCCTTTAAGTGGAAGGGGAGCTATGGAGGAAAAGGAGCAATAAGTAGGGAGTGTCAGAGAGGCCTCAGAAGCCCCTTGAGGAAGTGCTCACCCTAAGCACCACCACCAGGGAGCCAAGACTGCATCAGACCCTTAACTCCCCCCTCCCCCCTTCCCTTTTCAGTTCAGATGCAGATTCACTGAAAGTGACCAAAGCACTTTCTTTTATTATCTTAGGGTGACTCCAAAAAAACCTAAGGGGCCTGCCTAGGATTGTTCAACCAGTCCAATGACATGTTTGAACAGAAAAGGTTAGGGAGCAAAGGAAAAATAAAGCTCTTTACCGATTGCCCACAGATTGTTCAACCAACGACTGCTTGCTTGCTTGCTTGTGATCTGTCACATACGCACACAACGGACTCCAAGCCCCAGGAAAGCGGGGACCTGGTCTCTCCGGTTCATTGCTGCATCCCCAGGCCCATAGCACTTCCTGGCCTAGGCACTTAGTAAAGACCTGTTGAGTGAACACATGCCCTCTAACACAGAAGCAAGAGATGATCAACATCGTCACTGTTGTTTTTTTAAATTTTTAAAAATTATACCTTTGTAAATTAAGATGTTTAGTAGGTTGTTGTTTTTTTATGTTTTTATTGATTTTAGAGAGGGAGGAAGGCAGAGGGAGAGAGAGAGAGAGATTGAGATCAATCTGCTCCCTCCTGCATGCTCCCTATTGGGGTTGAGCCTGCGACCCCGCCAAGGGCTGACCCGAATCAAACTGGTGACCTCTCGGGGCGTGGGATGATAGCCAACCGAGCCACACTGACCAGGGCAGCATTGTCACTGTTTAAGTCCCTAAATTTTGCTGTGGTCTGTATGCAGCTAGACACAGCGGACCCGGAAGCCCTGCACTCGAGCCATTGTCCCAAGCCAGAGCCCTGGGCCTTGCGGTCCGTCAGGCTGCACGTGGTCTCAGAGCTACTGCTTCCAGGCCGTTCTGTTCTGTCCAACCCGCTCCAGCCTCAGGCAAACACAGAGGAGCATGAGGGACACAGCGTGCAGGACACTCTCTCAAGAAGAGGAAGGGAGGATAAACATGAAAAACTCAACAGAAATAAGGGATCTGATTTCACTTTGAAGACGCATCGGGTTTTGAATTATTCGCCAGGTAGTGGGGCAGCGGGAGCGCAGGGCTGCACGAGGAGCGCGGAAGCAGCGGGGCGGCAGTGGGGCGTACAGCGATTACTGGAGTACAGGAAAAATATCACTTTTATGCATATTTATTTTTTGTTCCCTCCAATAAATGTTTGAATGCTTTATAATGCGTATAAAAATCAATGCACACATAATTTATAAATTACAAGTATACACATATTCAAGTGCTTGCTCAAGTATTTTTTATTTTTGTTTTTTTACTGATAGGTAGTGTTATAAGATCATAGACTGTTTAAAGGCCATAGGAGAATGAGGCCTGGCCTGGGAGGACTGGGCGCCTCGGCTGGGAGCCCTGGGCCCACCAGAAGCACATTATGTCATCCATTGTTCGACAGGACAAATGTCTTTTGGATTATTTCGCCTCACCACCGTATAGCTGCAGGTCTTGGGGTGGAAGACTTTCATGCACTTGCCTAGGTCATAACGCACAGGAAAAGGAACCCTGTCATTGAGACAAGAGCAAGGCCTATTAGAAGGGTAGCCCACACTCCAGCTGTCTGGGATGCCCCTCACCAACTTAAGGTCACCCCTTAGCTTGCAACCCCAAAGTGCTGCCTTCAGGAACCTGGATTTGAACACATAGAACCTGGTCTGTGAACACATAGCCCACCCCTGACCTCGTTCCTAAGTTCCATCCTGCATGCACAGGACAGAAGTAAGTTCTGAGAGGCCCAAAAGCAGGTCTGAGCTACTCTGGGGCCAGGCAGCTTGCTCCACCCTGATTCTTCTGGCCATCCTTGCTCAGGAAGTGGCCAGCAGTGCTGCTGCTTGAATGTGGGAAGGGAACGGTTGTCCCATTCTAATGGAGAACTATTAGAATAGGAATTGGCTGCCCAACCGCGTGGCTCAGTGGTTAAACATCGACCTGTGATCCAGGAGATCACGGCAAGATTCCCGGTCACGGCACATGCCCGGTTGTGGTTGCCGGCTCCATCCCCGGTGGGGGGCGTGCAGGAGGCAGCCAATCAATGACTCTCATCACTGAGGTGTCTATCTCTCTCTCCCTCTCCCTTCCTCTCTCTCTAAAATCGATAAAAACATTAAATTAAAAAAAAAAAAAGAAAGAAAGAATAGGAGCTGGCTAAGCCAACAGGTTCAAAGAGTCACTCCAGGCCAGGATCATGGAGTCCAGGGAGCAGCTGGTGAAAACCGGAGACCATCTCCCCAGGAAAGTCCATCCACACATTCAAGGGTGTAAACAATATTAGGGCTCATCACTCTCTTGGAACCCATAAATCTCAGATTTAATTGCCTCTGCCAAAAGTGTACACAGAAGCAGCCATCTCCAGGGCCCTTTTGAGAATATTTTTTTCCAAAAAGTCACCTTTGATTTATTTTAACAGAAGAGGACATTTCAGTCTTCCTCTCAAAGAGAATGGAAAACCAAGTGAGAGCTGGAAATAGATTTTCCCAGGGCACCTGGGTTGGAGAGCCTTGGCAGTGGCGACGCCACTGGGCAGCTTGAGATCTGAACAATGTCCCCTAGGAGGGCAATGGGTCCAAAAAAGTTATCCCAGAGAAAATTTAATCAAAAGTAGTATTTTGCTATAGCAAAAAAAAAAAATCATGAAAAAGTCTTGGTAGGATATGAGGCAATTCCAGGGAAAAGGAGTTGTCTTTGAACAGGAGAGAGAACTGTGCATATTTCCTCCCTGTGGAGCAGTGTGCTAAAGGGGACAGGCACATGGAAAGAAAGAGAGAAGGGACACTTCGAGTTCCAACTAGGTGTTCATTACTGTCCCAGACTCAGGGGACACAGAATGGCATAGAGAAGACATAATATATGTTGATTTAACAAATTTATATGCAGAATCTCATTTAATTCTCATTTACACCTGATTACCCCTATTTTATCGTGAGGAAACTGCGGCTCAGAGAGATTAAGAAATATATCCATGGTCACACAGCAGGTATACACAGAAATGGGTATTCAGACTCTGCTACTGTACTCCAGCACTGAGCCTCTTCCCACTTCACTCTTTTCTATGCTAGGTCCATGGGAACCCTAGAAGAAAGTTGTATTGGCATGGCTGTACAGGCCAACTGGCCAGGGTGGGGGTGTCAAATTCTGGTGACATGGATGTTTTGGCCACTTTGGAGGCGTGCTGCCATGTTAGGGAGGAATGGCTCACGAGCCCTTAACTTTGCTGACACAGTCACACTGCAGTCAAATTGACACTTGACACAAAGGCAATGTCAAGTTTCCAGAGCTACAGACTCAAGGTTCAGCTGTAATATCATGACCCAGCTGAGGCAACACCTGGGAACCTGCTTTTGGAAGCCAGCCAGAAAGTCTCCTGATCTGATATCCCTTTTGTTCCATTAAACACTTAGCATGGGGCACTTAGCATGGCAATTTGCAAGAACAGGAGTAGGCCTGAAGGCAGCAGAGGGAATGTGTTTGGAACTTCCCGGACACTTAAACTTCAGTAGCACTCATGTTCTGATTTAAGTCAAGTGATGCTCCTCTGCTCATGGGTGGCGTCATAAGACTCTCTGAGGTACTTGTTACAATCCAGGTTGCTCAGGCCCCTATAGCTTCTGATTCAGTAGGTTCTGGGGCGGGCCGCAGGAGTCTGCACTTCATCAAGCTTCCCGAATGAGTCTGTGATCAGGCAAGCTTGGGAAATGCTGCTTGATAGCAATGCTCCTTTCACCAAAGCCACTCCCCTTCTTGCAAAACACTATAGGCCAAGACTGAAAGGAAGATGTCAAGTGGATTTTGCAGGGGGGAGGGGTAGGAGGGGGTGGAGGAGCTGTGTGGATGTAGCTGCTGAGGAAATGGGAAAATTAGGGCCACACTGGAGGTATTCTCCGTTCTATTGGCCCAAGTTCCAGGCCTTCGGTGTCCACAGCAAGCCAGCAGAAAACATCTGCACGATCTCTGGGCTAATGCAAGTTTAACCTAAGCAGCAAAGAAACTAGGGTTTAGAGTACACGGAACACTACAGATTATACTTTACACCTCATACCCATTCCCTCTGCCTGTTTTTAGACACACTCCTGTTCTTGCAAATTGCCACAGGCCAAGGCTGAAGTGAAGCCCAGTTAAATTCCAGAATAGCTTCAGACCACTGGGTTCCATTTCCTATCTTCAGCAACTCATCTGAATATAAGTATTTTGCCCTGGTCGGTGTGGCTCAGTGGTTAGAGTGTCAGCCTATGCACCAAAGGATCATGGGTTCCATTCCCAGTCAAGGGCATGTACCTCAGTTTCGGGCTCGCTCTGCGCCTCGGGTCAGGGCTCACACAGGTGGCAATCAGTCAATGTCTCTCTGTCACATCGAAGTTTTGCTCCCTCCCCAGCTCTGTCTCCCTTCTACTCTCTCTTGAAAGCAGTGGAAAAAATGTCCTCAGGTGAGGGTTAGCAACAACAAAAATGTAGTTAATAATGAAGATATTTATCAAGTTTCAAAGACGACTTAGAGGAAATAAGACCGAGGTGAAAGCAATCCAAATGTCTATCAACAGATGAGTGAATAAATAAAGTGTGGTATATATGTATAAATGGAACATTCTTCCGCCTTGAAAAGGAAGGGAATTCTGAGACATGCTGCAACATACATGACCCTCGAGGACATTACGCTGAAATAAGACAGTCACAAAAGGACAAATACTGTACAATTCCGCTTAGAGTTGTCAGATTCATAGAGACAGAGAATAAAATGGTGGTTGCCAGGGTCTGGGGAAAGGAGGGAATGGAGAGTTATTTGTTGGGTAAGGCGTTTCAGTTTGGGGAGATGAAAAAGCTCTGAAGATGAATGGTGGAGATGGTTGCACACAAATGTGAGTGTACTTAATGCCACTGAATTTTACACCTAAAAATGGTTAACATGCCAAATTTTGTTATGTATATTTTACCACAATAAAAAAAGAAAAAGAAATAGGACTGAAAACTAAACCCACTTGAGAATGGGATTTTGAAAGTGGGAGCAGCTGCATCTGAGAGAGCAGCCCAACCGCAGCTGCATCCCCCCTTGGCCCCGCTGGCCCGCGACTTACTTGCTGCAGCAGTTCATTCCACCGCGTTTACAAACACACTCGTCACATTTCTTGGTCTTCCACTTTGAGTTCAGCGGGTGTGTGGCTCCATTTTGTTCCCTGCATGCTGAAACAACACAGGTGGCATCATCAGTGGTGTCTTCAAGCCATGCAGCTGGAGCAAGGCTGGGAGGCCATTGAGACCAGCCCCTGCCATCTGTACCCCTCCCAGAGAGGGAAAATCTCATCAATTTTAAGGGTGTCCAAGAAAACAGCTTCTGTGTCCACCCACAGCTGAATTCCAGTACTGTCCAGTTCATGCGGCTGATCACGTTTTCTTACAGCGAGCTTAAATCCTTCTAGGTTTTATTTCAGAAAAGATATTACAAGAGAAAAATAAGGCCTTCCTCTTTAATCAGATAGCTATTATGATCCTAGGGATATTTGGGGCCAAGTTTGTTTTTTCTGCTGGATTATCTCTGAATAAATGTCTCATTTTTCTACTTCCCTTTGCTTTGCTTCTCAAGCCTAAATGCACATGTAAAACAGCTTGAGTATTTAAAAATATATACACCCCAGAACAATGAAATCAGAACCTCTGGGCATGAGGACCAGGCTGCCATATTTTTAGAAAGCTCCCCAAGTGTTGCAAATATTCCGCCAAGGGTCAGAGCCACTGCTTTAGTCCTTGGTGGCCCGGGTATGCTTGGGAGCCAATAGCATCAGCACTTACGAGGCTGTGCTGGCCATGCAAACCCGCACTCTCACGCCAGGCCCACGGAACCGGGACCTTTATTTTAACAAGGTTCTCAAAGGGTTTATGTGCACATTGAAGTTTGGAAAGTACTGCTTTGGAATAACTGATGGTTCTTTGCTTGCGTGTAGGGGTCCATCAAGAAGCTTTTAAATATGTAGCTCCTACCCCAAAGATTCTGATTTGCCTGGTTTTGGGTGGCTCCTGAGTGTTGGTGGGTTTCAAAAGCTCTCCAGGCAATTCTCATGCACCTCGGGCTGAGACACTCTGTCTTGTTATAAATGACAAATTGAAGTCCCTCATTTTACTCCATTTAATATCTGTCCTACTCCTCTTTCCCCATGTAGATGTAACGGCCTTCATCTGCCAATAGGTTACATCTTACCAGGTGCAGGAAAATAATAAACTTGAAAAGCCGGGACTTACCATTAGACGAGTCGCCTGCCTTGCGTGAATTAGGTATGATATTGCACCAGCCATTGCATACCGTCACACAGATGCCCAACACCACCAGGCTTCCCAGGAGAGCGTTCTGCCACATAAAGAAGAGTCAGCAAGAAAAACAAATTAATTCAGATGGCAGCCACTGACTGAGTGTCGTGTATGAGGACCCCTGCTGGGCTCTGGCAGGTGGTTTAAAGGCGGAGCTTCAAAGGAACAAGACCTACACAAGTTACTAAAATAAACCAGAAAAAGAGCCAAATGTGAGTCAAAAGTCATAGACCAATACAATAATGGTAGTGTGCTATTTTTTTCTAAACCTCACCTGAGGATATGTTTTTATTGATTTGAGAGAGAGGAAGGGGGAGAGAGAGAGAAACGTTGATGTGGGAGAGAAACATTGATCAGTTTGCCCCTTTTACGTGCCCGGACACCCGAGGCCGAACCCACGACCTAGGTATGTGTCCTGACCAGAAACGAACCTGCAACCTTTTGGTGTATGAGACGATGCTCCGACCGACTGAGCCAACCGGCCAGGGCGTAGTATGCTATTTTAGTTCCAAGGAGGTTTGCAGAACCCTTTCAGGTAGCTGATTTTTAGCTGCTTTGCAGAGTGTGTATAATTTAAAGGACAGAAATGAGGGAGTAGCCCGGCCAGCGTGGTTCAGTGGTTGAGCATCGATCTAGGATCCAGAAGACTGCAGTTCTAATCCCGGTCAGGGCACGTGCCTGGATTTCGGGTTTGATCCCCAATGGGGGGCGTGCAGGAGGCAGCCGATCAATGACTCTCTCTTATCATCGATATTTCTCTCTCTCTCCCCCCTCTCTCCCTCTCTCTGAAATCAATAAAGACATATTTTTAATAAAAAATGTTAAAAATAAATAAGAAATAAATAAGAAATGAGGGAGTGGAAGAGATTTTTAGGAAGATAAAACATTGATAAAAAGATGAAGAAAACACAGTAGGAGACTTGATGGAGCTAACTGGGCTAGTTGGAGTTCTTAGACCATGAGGCTAAGAACTTTATTTTCCAGATGATAAAGTCATCATTGACGGCTGCATGAACATATAAGTTCATCTAGCTGACACTGGGTCTTCAGGACTAAGAAAAGTATCAAGTTGCTTTTGTCATCATTTTGAGATGAGCCAGCCACATAAACAAACATTACTTGGGAATTGCCAAGAACCTTTTTAAAAAGAAGTGGGGGTGAGGGTACTTGTTCTGTATGATATCTGAAATTAATTATGAACTGATGCTACCTGAAGTAGTGTGTAACTGATATAAGAATAGAAAGAGAAGTAGAGGGAATAGCATTTGAAACCCCAAAAAGTATATTTATAATTACATATAAAAGTTTTTCATAAAATACACTTAGTCTTTGAAATCTGTAGAGAATGATTATTCAATAAATTGTATTAGGACAAGTGGTGGGCTATTTTGAAAGGAAACAAAGTTACTTTTCTACTTTAGCTCTCACAAATAAATTCTAAAAGGGTTTAAGGTTAAATTTTTACAATAAGATCATAAACTAACTTTGTACGATGACAGATACACCTGAAACTAATATAATATTGTATGTCAGCTATACTTTAATTAAAAAATTTTAAGATCATAAACTAATCACAGAAAATATAAGCATTTATCTTATTCTAAGTATATATTTAAAAAGAGCCCTAGCCAGTGTGGCTCAGTGGTTAGGGTGTCAGCCTGTGGACTGAGGGTCTTGGGTTCAATTCCAACCAAGAAAACGTACCTCGATTGTGGGCTCCATCCCAGTCGGGGTGTCCGGAGGCAGCCAATGTGTCTCTCTCACATCAGTGTTTCTCTCTCTCTCTCTCTCTCTCTTCTTTCCACTCTCTCTGAAAAAGCAAAGGAAAAAATATCCTTGGGTGGGAATTTAAAAAAAAAGAAAAAGAAATAGATTTGAAAATGTGAAAGTTATAAGTCCATTAACAAAATTAAAAAGCAATTACCAGATTTGGAGAACAATATCATCATATGAAGAATTTCTGTATCAAGAAGAAAAAGAAAAACATCCTCATAGAAAAATGACAAAGAAAATAACACACATACACAAATAAAAATGATGAACAAACACATGGAAAAGTTCAACTTACTGATGATCAGAAATGTAAATATGTACATAAAACAGAACTGTAATGGGATGACAAAAATAATTACTTCATTTCTAATATCCGGAGGGAAATGTGGGCATATCTGGGAAGTGAAATGCACAAGGCTGAGCCTGGGTTATGTTGGAATAATCTGTTTTCTTTTCTTTTCTTTTTTTAATCCTTACCCGAGGATATTTTTTCCTTTGCTTTTCAGAGAAAATGGAAGAGAGAAAGAGAAACATCAATGTGAGAGGGACACATCGATGGGCTGCCTCCCACACATGCCCCAACCAGGGCCAGGAATCGAGCCTGTAACCGAGGTACATGCCGTTGGCCAGAATTGAACCCAGGACCCTTCAGTCCATGGGCTGACGCTCTAACCACTGAGCCAAACCCACTAGAGTGGAATAATCTTTATGGAGCACAACTTGAGAGTGTATATCCATACTCTTAACACTGATCAGCAGCCCAGCCTGGTGTGGCTCAGCGGGTTGAGCGTCCCATGCACCAAAAGGTCATCGGTTCCGTTCCAGGTCAGGGCACACGCCCCGGTTGCGGGCTTGATCCCCAGTAGGGGGCGTGCGAGAAGCAAAACACTGATGTTTCTCTCTCTCTAAAATCAATAAAAACATATTTTAAAAACAACAACAACAACAAAAACCTGTTTACAACATTTGACTTTACCTTTTGCTTCTAAGGCTTGATCCTAACAAGGATGACACAGAGACAGAGGCAGACTTCTCCCCAGGAATGCTCACTGCAGCGGGGAAGTGGGAACAACCAAACACCCCCTAGCAGGGCTGTTCGAGAACATGGGGATTCCAAAAAAAAGCACCGGTACACTTAGGAGGTAAGGGAATAGGAAATGACATAAATAATCACTATTATGACTGAGTGAAATAAGGCAGTTTACAAAAAAGTGTGCATGGTATTATTCCTATGAGTGAAAAAGATGCATGGAGAGGGAGATGCTCAGAAAGAGATTAAAATGTTTGCACCCAATTTTAACAAGTGATTTTTGAGCTGTGGGATTTTTCTTTGGGCTTTTCCTCTTATTTTCTAAGTTGTTTATAATGAAGCGCATTGGTTTTATAACCAAAAGAAACAAATCAATCCCTACAGTAAACTCTCAGTGTACTTAGCTCACATCAGCACTGGAGGTTGCACCTGCTGGCTCTGGTTCATCCTTTTGCATAATCTTCAGTTTAAGATCATTGTGTAAACCTGAATTTTTTTCTCAAAAACAAACAAAAAACAAAGTAAAAAGCCGGCCTTATTGACAGAATTTCTGCTCCCTTCGTCCAGAAAGGGGGTTCCTGGGATGTGCTGGTGATCACAGGAATCTGGAGATCACAGGAAATGAGAGTTTTATTTAGTCCGAGGACAGAGGCACCAGTGGGCACAAGCCAGGACTGCAACCCAGGGTGAGTGACGGATGCCGAATGCCCAGATCTCCTGCTGCTCTGATCAAAGGCACCCAATCGAATGACTCAAGGATGGAGTCCAAACATGGTGACCAGAGAGAGCAAAATATTCAGTTTTGAGATTAACCAGTTGACAATATCTCACATATAGCCTCCATTTCACACCCCATCCCCTCAGTTTCCTCTCCTGGGAAAACAGCGGTTGTCCTACTTGGGTGGGCATCAAAGTAACCCAGGTTGCTAATAAGGAACACAGTCTCAAGCTCATTGGAGAAGAACAGGGCCAAGGCCTTTGCATCTTTACCAAGTCCCCTGGGGAGAAGCACAAGAAACATCAAAACCAGCGCTGCTGCCTGGCCGGTATGGCTCAGCGGTTGAGCATCGACCTAGGATCCAGGAGGTTGGGGTTCGATTCCCAGTCAGGGCACATGCCCAGGTTGCGGGCTCGATCCCCAGTGGGGGCTGCAGGAGGCAGCCGATCAATGGCTCTCTCATCATTGATGTTTCTCTCTCTCTCCTTCTCCCTTCCTCTCTCTGAAATCAATAAAGACATACTTTTTAGAAAACAAACAAACAAACAAAAAAACAGTGCTGCTTAATGTGGAAATGAATCCCTGGGAAATTTTATAAAATAAAATGCAGATTCTGCTTTGGTGGGACTCAAAGAGTCCTAATTTCTAGCAAGCTCCCAGGTGATATCCCTGCTTCTGGGCTGAGGACAAGCCGAGCAGAGAGGATCCAAGGTCCTTTCCTGTTCCCCTGCCTCCCTTCCCTCGCTTCTTTGCTTCCTTTCCTGAGTTAGGTAAAGATGAGCACCTGTCACGTGCAGGCACAGGAGCCGGTGCAGCCTCGAGGAAAGCACTAGTTAGACTTTCTAGATGGTGTGGCTTCATGCCAGCCTTAGAGTGAAGCAGGCCAGCAGTGCCCCTAGAAACAGTGTCCCTGCAGGTAAGCTGCTGCTCCTTGGGTCTTCCCTGCATGATTAGGAATCAGGCATCTTTAAGGGTCCTGAGCAGGACGGGACGTTGCTGGGTCTGCAGCTTACAAAGTGCAGGCTGAGGCTGGAGGAGGGGTCTGCATGGAGCAGGAGGACCCCACCCCCCTTTTTCCTGCTAGTCCCAGCAGTGTCTTTCTGAGACCGTTTCTGAGGTGGGGCTGAGGGAGGCCAGAGTCCGTTCGGAGGATCCTGCGACCTCCCTCTTCTGCTCCCCCATTGGCCACTTCCTCCCTCCCCAAGAGCAGCCCAGTCCATTCCCTTTCACTGGCTCTAGCAAAGGATACTTTTGAAAGATCAAGTTTGAATTGAAGACAGAGAGGAGGGCTAGATGAGTTTTTATAGATTTTGATGCGAATTTTTTCCTAATACAACATGATACATTGAAAAGGCCCTAGGGTGATGGTTCCCAAATTTTGCAGAATATTGAAATCACCTGGGAAGCTTTTAACACACACACACCCTGCCCCCCAATTACCAAGAACACACTGCAAACCAATCAACTCAGAGCGTCTGGTGTGGGAGTCAGTTATCAGTATTTATCAAAGACCCCAGGTGACTCCCAGGGCAGCCCGGTTGGGAGCCACTGGCCTAGAGAGAGGGACACCTGGATTCCTGTCTCAGCTGCCCACAGGACAGCAGCGAGACTCCAGGATGGCCTCTTCCCTCCTGGGCGCCGCTTCTCATCTGTAAAATGATTCAGAACTATAGCTCTGAAATTGTATTTAACTCACAATCACTCATTTAGGCCCCAAGAATTAGAGACACATATGAAAACTAATTGAATCCCAAAATTACTAGAAAAAACAACAGCTTTGATCTTAGAGAATATAAATATTGCTAAATTCATTAAGATTTTCTCAAGCCCCCAGCCTCTTATTACACTTTACACATTGAATTGCAAATAAAAGAGTCACGATTAGCTCACATTTACCATTAAGTTGTATCCAGTAGAAAGACACCTCACAGCACGTTAAAATAAAGAATATACTGTCCTGGCTGGTTTGGCTCAGTGGTTAGAGCGTCAAACTGTGGACTACAGGGTCCCAGTTCAATTCAGGCCAAGGGCATGTACCTCGGTTTCAGACTCAATCCCTGGCCCAGGTCAGGGCACATGAGGGAGACAACCAATTGATGTGTCTCTCTCCCATCAACGGTTCTGTCTCTCCCTTCTACTCTCTCTGAAAAGCAATGGAAAAAGTATCCTCGGGTCAGGATTAAAAAAATAAAAAATAAATAAAGTAAGGAATATACTGTACATGTTTTTTTCTTTTTCTGACCTTTACGTATGAAACAACCAGCTACCTACCATTGTGATGAGCAAGAGTCCGTCTAGGCCTGTACGCGCGGGGAGAGCCACACTTATAGAGCAGAGGACTGCCGCGCCCTGGCGTCCCTAGGAAGGAAAACGTGCCAAGTACATGTTTGGTGTTTACAGAGGGTTGACTGTCAACAGTAGACTGCTTTCAGATTATTTATGAGTTATTCATAAATCAGGTCTCCCCCCTAATTATATGTTTACTCTTGCCATCTCCACCCCTGATATTCGTTTGCCCTTGACATGCAAGAGCAGGGAAGGAGAGAACTCCCCTCTGCTGAGCCTTCCCCCTGTGCCGGGGGTGGCAGGGCACATGACATGCATTTGATCTCACACAGAAACAGAGGTTCAGGGGCACCGATCGCACAGCCAGGCGGTGACGCTGGACTTCAAAGAGGCAATAGAATAGTCCAGCGGGTCAGCCCCCAGGCCCACCAGGGCACCCTTAGGATCCATTCTGAAGGAGCAGACATGGCCCCTGTGGATTAAGGAAGCGGCCCTGCAGCCCCGTGTCCTTTGACCAGCCTCTTGGGCTCAAGCAGCTGGAACTTGAACCTGAAGTCTTTACTCTCTGCCGCACCAAGCCAGCCTTCTCTCCGTTCAGCAGAGATCTTCATAAACCCCTGCTCGCCCTCACTATGCTCAGGATGGCTTTGGGGAGCGGCAACAAGCAGAACCTCCTGGTATATTTAAGGGGCCCACCATTTGCATGAGTCAGCTCGGGCTGCCATAACAAAATACGCCAGACTGGGCAGCTTAAACAACAGAAATTCATTTTCTCACAGTCCTGGAGGACAGAAGTCTGAGATTAAGGTGCTGGCAGTGTTGGTTTCTTCTGAGGCCTCTCTCCTTAATTTGCAGATGGCCCCCTTTGCCCTGTGTCTTGACAGGGTCTTCCCTCTGTGTGCATCTGTGTCCTATCTCCTTTTTCATGAGGACACTAGTCATATTGGATTAGAGCCCAAACTAACGGCCTCATTTAAACTTAATTACCTCTTTAAAGGGCCTATCTCCAATACAGTCACATTCTGAAGTACCGGGGGTTAGGACTTCGACATGAACTTAGGGGGACACAATTCAGTCCATGACACCATTTTATCCCCAAATGTTTCCCCCATATCTTGCTACAGTGCCTAAAATCCCACTCTGGGTTTCTTCTACCCACAGATGAGAGCTCAGGCCTCTTAACGTCCATTGTTTCTCCAAGCTCTTTGGAGCTGGCCGCAGTGGTTCTATCCTGTGCCATCCCCACCACTCCTAAAACCAGTGTTGCCACCTCCCAATATCTCATGAGTTAGCTGCTTCCCCACTCACCAGGGCTGCCACAGGCTCCTGCACACTTCTGTTTTCACCTGCATACGTTTAAACCACCTGTGGACTCGAAGCCCTGGAAGTCAGGACCACATTCATCGTGGCTGGTGGCCCCTCAGCTTCTTTTGAAGCTCCAAGTTTGAAGCATTTCTCACGGTGTGAGTCCCACCATACTTACGTTGTAGCTGGGAGTTTGCGTCCGGTCTTCTTTGTCCCAGGCATGTGACCTGAGTTCCACAGTCAGATGCACGGAGCAGGGCCACTCAGAGAGGATTCATGGATACTGGCATCATGCAGAACCCCTGGGAATGATGGTGGAGGGTGCGGCTCCCAGGGCGAGGGGCTCTGCAGTCCAGCGTGCAGTGTCAGCCAGTGAGGAGCAGCAGCTATGAGCAGGAGCAGTGAGGCCTTGCTGGAGCCATCAGCAGTGGGGTACGGGTGACTCATCTGGCCTTGTGGCAACGAAGTCTGTCTCTGGCCTTCCACAAAGCCTATGAGCTGACTGACATCTTTCATAAAGTCCTCTCCTGCTCACACTGGAGCAGGTCCTGTTGCTCATAACTAAGAACTCCGTGACCAAGACAGTGACCATAACTCATTCCTGTCTGTGTCCTTCCCAGTGACTGGCACAGTGCCTGGTACAGTCGGAACACTGACTCTGGATTTAGACCTAAGAAATGAGAAATTTTCCTCATTTCTGCTTTTACCTTTAAAGTGACTTTAACATATAAAGATTTAAAATTTTTACTTAGATCTATCAAGTACTTATTATACGGTTTCTTGCCTTTATTTACATATGGTTAATAGCTAGAAAGGTCTTGAGGCTTCTTTTGAGGTTCATCACATTTTAAAACATTTTATTTTTGATAGGTAATGCACGCACATTTATTTAAAATTGCTTTAAAAAAAAAAAAAAAAGCCTCTCTCTTACCTGTCTCCCAGCCTCGCAGTTCCTCCCTCTAGAACGCATGCTTGCTGCACACAGCTCTTAGTGTGTCCCAGTGTCTTGCTCCGTGCACTCTTCTCTTAATGCTCTGTTCTTTCTGATGGCTGCCTAATATCTTACTGCATGGATGTTCCAAAATTTAGATAACCAGTCTCCTGTCATTGAGAGGGCTATTCAAGTTGATTCCAAGTTTTGCTGTTACCAATCGTGCTGCTACAAATATGTGTTCACATGCCTTTGATCCAAATTCCCATTTTTAAAAAACTTTTTATCTTGCCCTGGTTGGATAGCTCAAGTTGGTTAGAGCGTCATCCCGATAAGCCAAGGTTTCGGGTTCAATTCCCGGTCAGGGCACATACAAGAATCCGTCAATAATGCATAATAAGTGGAACAACGCATCAGTGTTTCTCTCTCTTCCTTCCTCTCTCTCTATAAATAAATTTTTTTTAAAAAACCACCTTATTATCTTAAAATAACTTAAGACTCTGCAAAAATAATGCAGAGTTCCTGTGTACCATCTTCTGCAATGGTAACATCTTAAATAACCGCAGTGCATTTTCAAAACCAAGAAGATGGCATTAGTAAAATAGTGCAACACTGTATCTAAACTTTAGACTTTATTCTGATTTCATCAGTTTTTTGTGTGTGTTTTTTTTCAATCCTCACCCGGGAACATGCTTAGAAAGAAGAAGAAGAAGAGAGAGAGAGAGACAGAGGAACATCATGTGAGAGAGAAACATCGATCAGTTGCCTCCCATACAGGCCCCAACTGGGGATCAAACCCGTAACCTGGGTATGTGCTCTGACTGGGAATCAAACCAGCAACCGTTAGGCACACTGGCCGACACTCAACCAACTGAGCGAGCCACTCCGGCCAGGATCATTAGTTTCTATATGCACTTTTTGGTGTGTCCAGTTCCCATTTAGCACCATCCCACTAGGCTTTCTGGGCCTTTTCTGCCCATGTCACTTTCGAAGCAGGGTTAAGTAAGTGGAGGCACACTGACACATGACACCTCACACTGGCTCTGTCACTTGCCCAAAGTAACATTGGACATGGCCTAATCTCTTCATAATTGACAACTCCACTAGATAGCTTTCATAAAGGTCCTCGATATAATTCTATTTATTTCTGTGGCTCTGTGTGAGTGTGTATGTGTGTGTGTGTGTGTGTGCGCTAATCTGGTGTCATAGGAAAAGTCTAGGATTCATACCATTTAAAAAATATTTTACATACTTGTTCCATACATTTTCCCATAAAATTGTAAATTATAAAATATTAACAAATATAAGAGATCATCAGTCCAAGAAAAAAAAAGATTTCAGTGAGTCCACCTACTCCATGGCCTCCTGGGTGTGTGACCCTGGGCGACGTACTTGAAAGGAGTGGTGGTTTCCGCGTACTTGAAAGTTGATAGCCCTTAGGGAAGGCTTAGGCCTGTGGGCTGTGCAGGCAGACAGACCAGAACTGGGATCCTGTTTCCAAAATATTTACCACATGATCTTGGCCAGTTATTTAACCTCTCTGTGCCTAATTATTCACCTACTATGGGCGTTGTAATAGTACCTACCTTGCGAAGTTGTTCTGAAAATTAAATGAGATAAAACCTGCTAAAAATAAAGTCAAACCAGGCCTCTCCTCCAGAGGCTTCTAATCTTGCTCACAGTCCAAGCAGGAGTCCTTCCCAGGCCCATCAGCTCCTGCATGACCCTCAACCCTCTTGCTCCTCTGGCCTTATCTCCCCTACACGCTCCATCCCAGCTGCCGTCACACCTCCTTGTTGGCCCTCAGACATCTTTACTCAAATGTCACCCTCTCAGTAGATCCCTCTCTGAGCTACTACATGACATCTGACCCACATGCCTGCCCCACACTCCCTCTCCCCCTTCCCTGCTCTGTTTCTACAAGGCTGTGATCCTCACCCTTCCTGAGACACAGTCGCCTGTTGATTGTCATTGTCTGTCCCAGTCCACCAACTAAAATGTCATCTCCTTTGCAGAAGGCACTTTGATTCCTTCTTTTAAAACAAAAAAATCTTTATTGATTTCAGACAGAGGAAGGGAGAGAAATATCAATGATGAGAGAGTCATTGATCGGCTGCCTCCTGCACGCCCCTCCTGGGGATCAAGCCCAAAACCCGGGCATGTGCCCTGGCCCGGAATTGAACCGAGGTCTCCTGGATCCTAGGTTGATGCTCAACCACTGAGCCACACCAGCCGGGCAGCACTTTGATTCTTTTGTTGGTGGCTTCAGACCCAATACTCAAAAAAGTGCCTGGCACAGGGGAGGGGCTCAAAAAGGATTTGTTGAATGAGTGACCAAAATGTACAGGCACAGTCTCTATACTATGCTCTGTAGACAGCCGCTGTCGCCGGGCTGCTGCTGTTGTTTACACTGAGAACATGGTAACAGATGCCGGGCCTGCAGTGAGCTTTAAGTGGAACCGTGTATGTGGAAGGAGCTGTGCAGATTGTAAAGTGCCATACAAACAGGAGACAAGAGGTATTATTACAAGGCTGTTTGTTGGTAACCTTTTTACTCACTCAAGACTTTGTTCATTGTTTAGATTAGTCCCTGCATCTCAACAGAGCTCTCAGCCTGTTACGGAATAACCACTCAGACTGTCCCAGACAGGACACAAATCTCTGCTCCGTGGTCTGCCCGACCAGCTTGCCGCTGTAACTGCTGCTGGAAGGCCCTGGCTGGGCGGCTCAGTTGGCTGGAGTGCCGTCCCCGGTTGCAAAGGGTTGCAGGCTTGATCCCCAGTCCAGTCAGAGTACATGTGGATGGCTGCCGATCAGTGCTCACTCTTGAATTGGTCTCTCTCTCTCTCTCTGTCCCTTCCCCCTCTCTCTAAAATCAATAAGCATATTCTGCCCAGCTGGTGTGGCTCAGCACCTGAGAGTTGACCTAGGATCCAGGAGATCGCTGTTCGATTCCTGGTCAGGGCACATGCCCTGATTGCAGGATCGACCCCCAGCAGGGGGCATGCAGGAGGCAGCCGATCAATGACTCTCTCTCATTGATATTTCTCTCTCTGTCTCTCTCCCTCTCCCTTCTTCTCTCTCTTAAATCAATAAATAAGATATTTTAAAAAAATAACCATGTTCTCAGGTGAGGACCCAAAAATAAAATAAAATAAATGCTGTTGGAGGAGTATGTGTCCTCTCCACCTAGCCCCACCAATCTGTGCCCTCTTTGCCAGTCTCTCCCTCCACTTGAGTTACTACTGGCCTCTAGGGCATTTACCACACCATCCCAGGCTCTAACTCAAGACAGAAAATATTCCATTGCTCTGCTCTGAAATGGACTCTCAAGGCAATGAGTGTTGTGCCAGTGTATTGAATGTTGCTGTATTTAGAAAGGACAAAGTAAAGAAAGTCTCCTGGGCGGCTGGCTCGCTTGGCTGCCAGGTCTTTATGAGGAATAGTCCTGGTTGGGTCACAGTGTTCTAGGCTGCGATGCTTGGCACCTAAGTATATGGACAAAATCACTGCTTGTTCTGCTGTGTGACCCTACGGGGTTGTACCAAACACTCAAGAAGCCCATATATAAATGTCAACCCAACAAGGTACCTTCATCACACTGGGGAGGGGGAGGGAAAGGAACAGCACGTGTGGAGAGGCCGCCCTGCAGCAGCCTGGAAGAAGGGTCTGCCCTGCGAAGCCTCTAAGTATCCTTGCTCTACAGCTGGGCAAACTGAAGACCTTCCCCTGATCCCATGGCTCGTAAACGAGACTACCTGCACTGGAACTAAGTCTGCCGGCTCCCCACCCTCACTCTTTCCTGTGCCTCCTTGCGTCTTGGTCAGTCTCCCCTTTAGGAAACACTGCCTGAGAAGGCAGGGCGCGCTCGGCCAGAGCAAGGAGACTCAGGGTAGAGGTCAGAACAGAAGTAGATTCTAATCCAAGTTCTGCCCCCACATAGCTGTGTGACCCTGGGCAAATTTCCTAACACCTCTGGCCTTTATTTTACTCATTTATTAAATAGGGGTGATGATCTCTCCCCCAAAGGGTTGGCATAAAAATACATCAGCAATGTGCCTAAAGCATTCAGCCCAGTGCCAGATAAAGGGGGATGCCATCGTTTTTATAATGGCAGCACCTTCAAGCAGCAACAGTTTGCTGCATCCTTCTGCCCTGGGAGTTTGGCCGAAGCCCCCTCTTCTCTAGGAAGTGTTAGTGATGCCCGGCTCAGTTCTGTCTCTGTGGTGTGCCACCTGCCTTCCACTGGGGACAATTGGGGACAGTTCTCCAAGCCACACATATGAGGCCACACTTCAGTTGGAGCACACCTTCCCATCGTGTGGTCTGTAGCTGGTGACCTGGGAAGACAAAAGGGGAGAGCAGCTGTCTTGCATAGGTGGGCGATCTTGGAACCTGCGGTGTTTACTTGCTGATTTCCTCTCAGAGGCAAATTTCCTCTCAATTTCCCTTCTTATAAGATACCTTGTGACATCCCATTGTATCTGCTGGGTAAACCACCTTTTCTGATGATCTGCACACCTCGCTTCTGTAGTTTGGTTCTCTTCTGTAACTCACAGGTGGGCCTTTGAGAAAGTATTGGCATATGCAAGAGTTTTGATGCATTCGCTTGATAAATATTTGTTGGGTGCCTTCAGTACCTTCTGATTGCACAGCAAGTCCTTCCTTTTAAGTCCCAATCCAGGATTTTCTTATTTTCAGAAATATAACTTTCCTTAACTTAACCCAGAGTATTCACTTTTGCTAAATTGATAGGTGGCCGGAATTAACAGATTTCTGCCTCCCATGGGAGACAGATGCTACAGGGAAAATATATATATTGCTCGACCTTTATGTGTATCTATTCTGTTTGCAGAGTTCATTTTACAAATGAGCCTTTAAAATGTTTCACTGGCCCGGCCGGGCGTGGCTCAGCAGTTGAGCATCGACCTAGGATCCAGGCTTTTGGGGTTCGATTCCTGGTCAGGGCACATGCCCAGGCTGTAGGCTGGATCCTCAGTAGGGGGCGTGCAGGAGGCAGCCGACCAATGACTCTCTCATCATTGATGTTTCTCTCTCTCTCCCTCTCTTTTCCTCTCTCTGAAATCTATAAAGATATATTTAAAAAATAATAATAATAAATAAATAAAATAAAATGTTTCACTGTAACAAACTATTATATCTATTAAACAGCAACCATTGCAATCAGTAGCATCTCAGAGCTGGAGGGGCCCTGTGAGGGCTGTGCTCTGGCTTTATGGACAAGGACTGTGATTGAGGGAATCCAGTCCTGGCTAGTAAACTGCAGAGTTCCACGTACTGTCCGGGGAAATGGCGTGAGGGAGCAGGGCAAAGGACGAATGAAGAGTGAGAAGGTTTCCCTCCACCGCTATTGAGAAGATTAGGCTTTTCTTTCTAAACTAGGCTTTTCTTGCTCTAATTATAACAAAGAATGTCCAGGAGTTGGTGGACACTGTTGATCTAATTTTAATCTCTTGGGATGAGCTGTCTTTGAAATGGGAAACACTGTTTTGGCTGCAGCAGCTCAGACCTGAGGACACGTGGCTGAGCAGGTGGCGGGGAGAGAACCTGCCGTCCTCGATCCCCGCCTAAAACCTACGAGGCTGCTGTACGGTGGCCTTTGGGAGCCAGGCCTTGAAATGGAATCTTCATGATGGACCCTGCTCCTGTTGGTCATTTGCCACAGAACCTATAAGGCCAGGCGAGAATGGTGAAGGCACACTCATCTCTTTTAAGTTGCTGTCTTTGAGAAACTTGGCTCCTGCGGTAAGAGGTGCTACCTCACCTCACTGCGTTTGCCACACAAAGGAGCTTGGACTCCTGTAGAGTATCAGCCAGAGTGTGAACTCCTCAGCGCCCCATCTCCACTGTGCCACCTGCGCCCCAGCTCTGCCCCCATAGAGCTGCTCAGGCTGAGGCTGCTGCCAGGCTGGGTTCCCAGGGCGGTGGGGCCTCCTCTCACCAGTCTTCAAACTGATTACTTGCCTGTCATGCTCCAGTCCTCCAGAGCCTTCCCAGGCGGCTCTCAGTCCCTTAAACCTCCCACCCACCTGTGCCTCCTTCATACCCCAAAGATAATCTCACTGCTTATCTCACAGAGAGCAGAGGTGAGAACTGCCCTGCCCGTCCCTGTCCCCTACACTTTGACCTTGACCTGCACTTTCTCCTCCTTAAACCTCCCCTCTGGGTCCCTTCCCTGTGCCAGTCAGGACCCCTGGATCTGCACCCCCACCCCCACCACACACACACCTTTGCAGGGACTTCCTTCAGCCTCCCTGGTGACCGGTGGGCTTACAGGGGCAGGTGGAAAGTATCCCGCATGTGTGAATTGTCGAGTTCCCAACCAGACAAACAGCGACCCTCGCTGAAGGGCGATCCACCCCCCTCCCAATTTTTCATTTTAGAGTCTGAAACTCATGATGTCCCATGGCAGGGCCAGAGTCTGCAGTTTTCAGGATATTGTCAGCCGTGTTGGAAAAATGAACTCAAATGGGCAAAAGGGAAGGTTTTGGGTTCAAGTGTTCAGTCCAGAGGTGAGCTAGCTTCTAGATTTAGGGATTGAGACTACGTCAGTCCTTATGATAGAGGTTTCACTCTCCAGGGGCCAATGTTATTACATGTACTCATTTATGTAAAATGAGTATTTCCATCTACTTAATACAATAAGACAAATCCAAGTCCATGTGCCAAACAACACAGCAGCGGGTCTTTCACACCATCAGGGATGCTGTAAGGTGAACACCCCGCACTGGGCAAGGGTGACAATGAGACACAGATTCTGCAGTGAGACTGTGAAGCCACTAGTAGAACAGCAAGAGCTGTGGCAGGTATAGGTTTTCCAGCTCCATCCAGGGACACTGGGAATGCCATGAGCCCCTTCTACCCTGGGGAGGTGCCTAAAGAATGTTCTTGAAGTTAAGAAGCCTGGGACCAGGAAGACTGTGGGTAAATATTTGTTTGCCCCTTGAGGCGATTGGAAAGCTTATCTAGAAGACAATGAGAGCAGATAAAACAGACAGAGCTGGAGACAAAGCCAACAGCCCCGGGTTAAGCTCTGAGAAACTCAGCCATATTTTGCTCCAGAGAAGGGCAGACCCAGGCCTCCCCGAGGAGGCCCAGAAGCATAGTATCTGGTCAAGGGTCGTGTGTCTACAGCTTAGAGCAACTGTACAAAGAACCCAAACCCAACGCCGCCCGGCCATTAAGCCTTGTGAAGTGGATGCCTGCCTTCTTTTGAAGATAAGGTGATGACAATACGCCTTTGGTTGGTGACAGATAGTCTCTTCCTTCTTCCTGGGGTGGAATTCAAAATGTTGAACAACCAGCATGACTCCATCACCGACCCCATCAGTACAGCTGCCAGCAGTCTGTGTGGGGACTCTGCTGTGTCACTGTCACCTGTTTGGTTTCTGTGTCTAGCTGTTACCAGGGAGACAACGAGGACACCTCGGTTCTTGTCTTCTTGAGGGAAAGATTTCAATCAAGAGACAAAGTGTAGAAAAGCAAGCAAGAATTTATTGGCCGCAGCAAAACTATACTTAGGATGGCGAAACAAGGAAGGGCCTAAAAGTAACAGAAGAACTTAGGCTGTGCTGCTCTGGCCAACTGAGAGGTCAGAGAGAGAAGGGGCCTTGGAGACAGGTTCAGGGGTAAGCCAGGGCGAGCTGCCACTGCCCACTGCTCCCCTGGTTGCAAGTCTCATGGCGTTCCTTAGATGGAAGAAGAGAGAAGGAGATGGCAGTGCATGCTCCCCTGGTGGGGAGTCGGGGGAGGAGCGCACGCACTGGGTCCTTTGTCCTGAGTGTATATTTATCTCTCTCTTGCAGGTGGGAATCTTAGGGGAGGTCTCAGGGGAGGGTCTCAGTAGAATATTCAGCAGCTTTCCAGGTGAGCTCTTTCAGGGTCCTGGTCTCCACTGATTGGTCAGTGCCAGGGCAGAGGGTCATTCGTCGGTGTAGCTGGTCCTGAGGTAACCACAGTGTCACCTGTCTGGTTTTGCTGCTTATCTGGGCCTGGAGCTGAAATACAACTGAGGCTTAGATGTTTTCAAAGGAGGAAATGCTCAGGGGGGTCTAAGCTGCATGACCAGCGACATGCTGGGGGAGGGTAGATTACCCTGGGGACAAGGTTCTTGTTTTCCCAGTTTTGCACCTTGCTAGGCACTTGGGGCTTCCTGCCTTGGTTTCTGTATCCTAATTTCTGAACCTTGGGTTTCTGTACCTGGACCATCTAACACAAACCATTACTTTCAAGTGTCCTTGATTTAGGGAAGATAGGATTTACTAGGTGGCTGCAAACTACTGTTTAACAATCTGTCTCAGTTTCCCTATTCCACTTGTCCTCGAATTTTCCTAGCTTTTACTATGCTAAAACATAGTGAGGTGTGGAGAGGTCAGGACACTCAGCACAGCAGTGGGGACATGCAGGAGTCTCTGGGCAGTAGCTATGTGTCCACCAGCACCTCTGAACTGGGGCACACCAGCCCCAGCAGCCCCAATTCTTTCTCGCCACATCACAGAATACCTGCAAAGAAAATGTGGCCACCAGAAAGGAGAGAAGGTCAGTCAGCAACCTTGGAGGTCTTACCAGGAGCCAAGTCTTCCAGAGGTCCCTCGGGACTGAGGGCTGAGGCAGGGAGCGAGCGGCAGTGTTGGTTGGGAGGCAGCAGAAGTTATGCTCAGAGCCTGAATTGTCTTTGCCAGCAATTTATTTAGCACAGGTTCACTGTAGAATTATAATAAATTTATAAGCCAAGAGCATACAGGATAATATCTCTTAATAAGCCCAATAAAGAAATAATGACTCCAAACCAATGACAGATTAATCACACTATTGTTCCAGGCAAGGGGAGGTAAAGGAATAAAGCCCAAATTTAATAAGAGTTGTTCTGTTTTATACCAGGAGGCACTTGGGACGGTGGGTTACCAACCAAAATGCTGGTTTCCAGTTGCCCGTGCAGTAGCCATAGGCCCCTGTGCTAGGGAATAAAGACTCCACTGCTGCCCGGCCGGCGTGGCTCAGCACTGAGCATCGACCTATGAACCAGGAGGTCACAGTTCAATTCCCGGTCAGGGCACTGCCTGGGTTTCAGGCTCGATCCCCAGTAGGGAGTGTGCAGGAGGCAGCCGATCAATGACGGCTCTCTCATCATTGATGTTTCTACCTCTCTCTCCCTCTCCCTTCCTCTCTCTAAAATCAATAAAAACACTTAAAATTTTAAAAAAAACCTTTAGGAAAAGAAGACTCCAGTGTTGGCAGGCATGCTGATCTTTCAAGGCCGCTATGCAGTTCATCACCACTAGGAAAAAGGCCTTGCCAAGGCTGGAGCGAATGCTCCAAGGGTCCTCAGAGAGTTGTTAGGTTAGTGAAGGTTGCCTTCTCCTGAAGACTATGAGGGGACATTTATTAAAGCTGGGGACAGTAAACCAAGAAAGGGCTTGGCACAGGAGAAGCAACAGGGGAGCCTAGGCTGGGCGGCCCTGGCTCTCTGGGAAGTCAGAGAAAAGGAGGCCTTGGGGTCAAGTTCAGGGGACTAGCCCGCGACAAGCTGCCTCTGCCCATTGCTTCCCTGGTTGCAATCTCACGGGGATTCTTAGAGTTTAGGAGATGCCTGCCTGTGGGGGAAGAAAGGGGGAAGAAGAGGGGAAAGGGAATAGGGGGGGTGCTCCCCAAAGGGAGAGCATGAGCCGGCTCCTTTGTCTTGAGGCTTTTATTTCTCTCTTGCAGACAGGAATCTCAGGGGAGGGTTTCAACAGAATATTCTCCAGTTTTCCAGGTGTGCTCCTCCAGGGTCGTGGTCTTCACTGATTGGTCAGTGTCAGGACAGGGGTCATCGGTCATTGCACCTGGTCCTAGTGTTGCCCACCTGCTTTTGCTGCTTTTCTGGATCTGGAGCTGAAACACAACTGAGGCCTGGGTATTATTTCTAGGGAGGTGACCTGTATCTGCTGTAAATTGCTCTGTCAGTTTTTTCAGCTGTCTGCCTCAGTTTCCCTATTCCACTTGTCCTGGCTGACTGGCCTGTCTCAGGTATGCAGCCTTGAGCTGTTAGAAATTATGCTGGTGTTTGTGGTGGACAGAATTGTTGTGCCGAGAGTCTACAGTTCTCATAAGCCAAGGTTGAAGCCTAGTCGAAAAGAGGGCTCAGAGGCAGCTGACTAGTTTAGTCAAGGAGAGAATCTTTGTCGCTAAAAAGCCACAGTAATCAAGACAGTGTGGTAGTGGCCTAAGGAGAAACTTACAGATCAAGGAAATAGAATTGAGAGTTCAGAAATAAACCCTATATATGTGGTCAATTGATTTTGACATCCAGCAAATCCATATTGAGCTCAGCATGGTGCTAAATTCTGGGATTATTGAGATACTTAATACTGTCCTCTCGTGAATAACTCTATTTTTAAAAAATATGTTTTTATTGATTTCAGAGAGAAAAAGGGAGAGGGAAAGAGATATAGAAACATCAGTGATGAGAGTCATTGATCAGCTGCCTCCTGCGCACCTCCCACTACTGGGCACGTGCCCTGACTGGGAATCAAACAGTGAACTCCTGGTTCATTGGCCGACAATCAACCACTGAGCCACACCAGCCAGGCAATAACTCCATTTTTTGAAAAGAATATTTTGTGTAAAAGAATATGACGGGAACATAAGAAAGGTACAAAATAGCCATCAATCTACTTTCAGTTTTCCCACTTATGCAGTGAGGTGGTTGGACAAAATCATTATCCTGAAACTTTAGAGTGCATAAGAATCACCAAGGGGAGGGTGGGGAAGGTAGAAGAGAGTAAAGGGAGAATAACTGGTGATGGAAGGAGACAATAAAGTTAGATTCTTAAATTGCTTATCCTAAAAACTAAAGAAACAATTTAATAAGTTATCATGCCTAAATAATAAATAAAATGCTTCTGATAAAACAATCTAAACAAAAAACCAAAATAATTTTTTAAAAAATCACTGAGGAATCTCTAAAAATACAGATTCTTAGAACCCTACCTTGGAGAGTCTAATCTCATAGGTCTGAGCATGGGAATCTGCACTTATAGCTAGGCCTCTCACTGGATTCTGACGCAGGAGGTCCATGTAAGAAATATTGGCCTACAATATCTTTGATTGCTGATTTTTAAAATACTTTTTAATGGATTTTTTAGAGAGAGAGAAAAGTAGAGGGAGAGAGAGAAAGAAACATCAATGTGAGAGAGAAACACCCATCAATTGCTTCCCGTATACACCCTGACTGGGGACCTGGGACCAAGTCTGCAACCTGGGCATGTACCCCGACCAGGAATTGAATTGGCAACCTTTTGGTGCATGGGACGACACCCAACCAACTGAGCCACACTGGCCAAGCCTGATTTCTGATATTTTATGATATTATTATTGTTTGTAAATGAATCCATAGGCAATAACTAAAAAACTTTCTAAATGCATGCATTTAATCTTTGGATACATTGGCAAAAGTCTGCCAAATATATAAGCAATAGAATGGTCATTGGGGCACTGCTTCTATTAAAAGAGAAAGACAGAGAGAATGAGAATCTACAGGGAACTCTTTAAAGAAATTATCGTAGATATAAAGGACACCACAGAGCTGTTTAAAAAGAATGAGGCAGTTCTCTATGTACTGATATATAAAAGAATTACAGGTACACTTTTAAAAAAATGTGTCTTTATTGATTTCAGAGAGAAGAAGGGAAAGGGAGAGAGAGAGAGAGAGAAACATCAAGGATGAGAGTCATTGATCCGCTGCCTCCTGTACACCCCCTGCTGGGGATCGAGCCCCAACCCTGCACGTGCCCTGACCGGGAATCAAACAGTGATCTCCTGGATCCTAGGTCGATGCTCAGCTGCTGAGCCACGCCAGCTGGGCCCAAGTATACTTTTAAGACTAAAAAGCAAGATGCCAAACACTGTGTGGTAAAGTGTACTTTCCAAAGATGGCTATAATATCTGCTCTTCTGCAATGTAATCTTCTCTGCCCACCACCAAGGAAAAAATCTGTGTCCCCTCCCTTGCATCTGGACTGGCAAAATAACTTGCTTAGCCAACGGAACATGGCAGCTGGATCTTCCAAGACTAGATCATAAAAAAACTTGCAGCGTCTGCCTTTGTCACACTTGGGACACTCCTCCTCAGAACCCACTGGCCATGCTATGCAAGCTTCATAAGAGACCATCTGGCGATATTCCTTTCTGTCAACTTAGCTGAGCTCCCAGGGGACTGAGTGCACGCCAGCCCAAGCCTCCTGGTCTGACCTCCATGCCACCAGTTTGCAGCTGCATGAGTGATGCCCCCAAGAGGCAACCCCTCAGCTGAGCTCAGTTAACCCACACAGTTGAGAGAAATAATAACTGTCATTTTGAGCCACTAACTACTGGGGTGGTTTATTACACAGCAACAGATAGCTGTAACCCTGTGTATAATTTGATCCTATTTGCATACTTTTAGAAGACAAGGATTTATATGCTAATATACACATTAAAACATTTCTGGGAGTCTCTCCAAAGAAAGACCTGCTCCAGGGTCCCCTAAGTTTAGGAAACGGGGCCCCTTGAGCTGCTCAGGCCAAAGTACTTGAACTCATCCTGGACCCCTTTACTTCTCACTCCACACATCCAATTCAGCAGCAATCTTTGCTCACTGGTTTTTGCAATATGTCTCGAATCCAACCTCTTCTCCCATCCTCAGCCGAGGCCCAGAACCTTTCACCTGAGCTGTGGCAATAGCTCAAAACTGGCCAGTCCGCTTGCACTCTCACCCTGCTGCTGCTTATTGCCTGGCGGCACCAGAAAGGACGTCTAAGGTGAGACCCGGCCAGGGGCTCCTGCGACCAAGCCCTCCCGGCTCTCGGTCACACTGGACCGCAGTCCCAGGTGCTCTCCCTCCTCGGTCTCGCTGGCCGGCAGCTTGCTCTCGGATTTCAGCTCCTGTCGTGGGCCCCTTCATTACTGATTTGGCCGCTTTGGCCTTCTTGGTGTTCCTCAGACCGAGAAAACTCTCACCCACCTGTTTACTTGTGTTCTCCCTTTCTGGAATGCGCTTCCCCCGGTTTCACAGGCTCGCTCCCTCACTCCCTCCTTCAGGCCACAGCTCAGAAAAGTCCCTGCTCCAGGGCTCTTTCCTTCACCTGCTTTTTATTCACACCATTGCCCACTCCTGGCACTATTTTACATTCAATATTGTTCTGTATTAGTTTCAGAATATATATTTATTTATCACCTGCTTCATCCACTAAAATGCAAGCACCAGAGGCAGAGACATGACATAGCTTGCCCACCACTGTATTCCCAGCACCCAGGACAGGGCTCAGTACATAGTAGGTGCTCAGCAAGTATTTTAAAATGAGTGAATGAATGAATGAATGAATGTTTATTAGCAATGGTTACTTTTGGGGTGAAGGGTTAGAACAGTCGGAGATGAAGACTTTACTTTTCACTTTCTGTACCACCTGAATTTTTCAAATCTCATGTATATATTACTTTAAAAAACATGGGTTATTGGGAAGTGGGATTTGGGATTAAATTATTTTCTCTGCGTATTTCTATACTTTTAAGAATGTTAATAAACAGTATTTTTAAAAATGGAGACAAGATGGCCTAGAATTTAAATGCTATCTTCCCTCTTTCCAACAAAGTTCCTATATGCAGAACTTTCTGAAGAACACCAGGTTCTAGGTAAGTGTTAGGGGCACTAGATGTGGGAGGGGGACAATTCTGTTGAGGTATAATTATAGCTTCCCACTGTCTTTTGCTTTTGAGATGGCAAAAAGCATTTTAACTTTTTTAGGCTCATTGTGAACTCCAATAGAAGGAAGACAATACATCTCAGCTGTTTGCAAATACTGGGAGGTCCTAGGTGAGGGGGGGGGGGGGTGTTATAATATTGCAAAACAAAAGGGACTGGTTTTAGACCTGTGTTACAGACTAAATGTTTTGCTCCCCTCTCCCACCTCCCAGTATGTGTTGAAGCCCTTATCCCCCAACTTAGA